>NC_035109.1:186405998-187605998 GCF_002204515.2 Aedes aegypti
GAATTTATTCATGAATTATGTTCGCACTTTTCAGTGCTTTTTTCAAGAACTCCTTTACTAGTTTTCATTGAGTTCGTCCTGGGATTCCCCAAGAGAACCATTCTCAGACTTTTTGATCTCATCAGAAAATTTCTCGAAGAATCTCTATCGAACTGCTTAAAAAATCGTTTGAAGAATTCCGCATTACAAATTCTTTTAATACTTTCTCCTCGAAGGTCCTCTAGGTACACATTACATATGAATTCCAATTGTTAGTTTAAAGTATCCCCCTGTGTTCATAAATAATTTGTTTAGGATTTCTAAGGATTTCTCCAAAATATAGAACAAAAATATATAGGATTCTCACCAAAAATGACTTCACAATCAACAAGCAAGTATTCATTCCACGAATTCTTCAGAGAGTTCACCAACAGTTTTTCCAACTTTGCTTTTGAATTTCTTTCTAAGGTTTCTCTATAGAATTGTTTGAAGAAATCGTAGCAAAATTATCCAGACATCCTGCAAAAATATTAATTGGCTCTTCCAGGTGTTACTTTAAGGATTCCTAGCAATATTCCACAAAAATTTCCTGAGCAATTTAAAAGAATTCAATTGGGAAATTTTATTCATGATTGCTCAGAGAAGCTCTCCCCAAGAAATCTGTTTTTTTTTTCACAGAATTATTTTTTTGATTTATCTAAAATCAAGATGCAACATCTCTCCCGTGAAAATAATCAAAGATTCCTGAGTAATTTGTACAGAGAATTATTAGAGAATTATATTATTGTTTCTTGTAGATTCTTCTGAAAAATTACCAAAGATTCATCTTAGCATTTTCCAGAGCTTTTTTCATAAAACTGCACTAACGATTCTTTTGGGATTTTAATTGAACATTTTTTTTTCACCAGATTCACTAAACACTTGCAATTCATTCTTAATATTAAAAAAAATCTCCAGAAGTTCCATCAAGTATTTTTTTAGGTTCTAGAAATAACTCATTTTTTTGCGAATATAAATCTCAGGAATCTTTCATAAAAAAGACATACACTGATAGGCAAAATAAAGTGCCCACCTTACCAGTTTTCGAATTTCTCTCATTGATTTGGTTCAAATTAAAGTTAACACACCTAAATCTTTTGTGATAGTTTATTTTTGATGTTCTTTTAAAGTTGCACTTACGAAATTTTGATAATAAAAAGAATTTTACTCGAAGAAAAAGAAAATCAATTTGTATTGAAAAAAAAGTAGTGACAAAATAAAGTGCCCACTTCCTTCTTGGCCCCAGAAAAGATTATTTCAGAAAAATAAAAAGCAATTTAATAGTTAATGTGTCCTCCTTTGGCCTTAAGAACTTGCTGAAGGCTCTTCGGCATGCTTTTCACCAGGTTTTGTAGGTGTTGTGGATCTAGTTCTTCCCAGGCGCGCTGCAAGGCTTCAAAACAATTATTTTTGTTGGTAACACCAGTTTTTTCAACCCTGGCATCGAGAATCGCCCACAAATTCTCGATGGGGTTGAGGTCTGGGCTTTGTGGAGGCTATTCCAGCGGTTTAATCCGACAAGACCGGAAGAAATACTTGGTCTTCTTTCCAGTATGCTTCGGGTCGTTGTTCTCGAGAATAATGAATTTCTCTTCAAGGCCCGTCTGGATCAGCGAAACCTCCAGATTTTCCCGCAATATGTTAATGTAGGAATCTGCCGTCATTATTCCGTCGATTTTCATGAGGCTTCCTACTCCACCCCATGAAAAACACCCCCAGACCATCACATTTCATCACATCACACCTCCGTGCGTCACCGTTCCTTGGATGTGGCGCTCCTGAAGCTCGAGCTGTCTAACCGAAAGCGGCGGGCTCGTGTGTGGTGCAGAGCGCCACATCCACTTTATTTTGCCTATCAGTGTATAAAAATTTAAACACTCTCCATTTTTTGGGTCTAAAACTACTCCTGGAAAAACTTAATATTTTTTAGGGATTGCTTTATAAATTCCTCTATGAATCACTCCATATCAGATTTCTAAAGTAACGAAAGGTTTGAAATAACCTTGTTGATAAGTTATTGAATAATTGCAGCTTAAACATACTTCGGAAAATATCACTAGATTCCTGTCGTAAAATTTAAGAATTTCTGAAACATGTTAACAATATACCTCACAAAAAAGCTTAAGTGGTTCTTGTAGGATTAAATAGAAAATGATCCATGTTAAAACGTATGAAATTTTTACTGAAAGTATTTGCAACTAGAGTCTTATATAATATTTATTATGAACTCTAAAGATTGATGATACTATGGTGAACATATTGATGTAGAACCCATTTTTTCCTACCTCTAGAAATTCCAAACAAACTTTTTTGAAGGTTTTATTATCGACTATTTTGTAGTACTGTAGAAGTTTAACGTGAAAATGTAAGATTCTAATTTGACTCTTTCTTTCCCACAGCTTTGTTTGACAATTTAACTATCAAAATGGCGTTTCACAAAAACAAAAAGTTTTTACAAATAAATAGCTTTTATTTATTGTTTTTCAATAGTTAGTTGATTGTTTTCCAATAGTTTGACCCTAAGGTCACTTATTTCGATGTTTGATAAGACAAATGAGCGAATAAATTTATTCCAATCATTATTGAGCTACTCGTACCAATTCGGTTTAGCTACCGTTCGTTGAAAATCGGTGGCACCTGTACTACCATGGGAAAGAGAGGGTAGAATCTTAGTGAAAACTTCTGCATTACTTTGAAATTTTGTTGAGGAATTCCTGATGGATTTTCAGAAATTAGAAACCATACGCATAAGAATTCTGTAATTTTTCACAATTTGTATAATTAGATTTAGATTCTTTAAAACGATGCTTTTTAGAGCATGGAAAGATTTGTACGAGGTTCCTCAAAGCGGTTTGCGAAGGAAGAAGAAACATTAAAATGTTGTAGCAAGTCGAACAATAGGTGGGCAATGGTACAATGAAAGATAATTTATAATATCTTCTCTACAGGTAAATAACAGGATAGTAAAATATTCTCTAATGAATTAACAAATAAAACAAATTTCTCAAGGTCCATCAGAATCTTTTTTATCCTTAAAAGCTATCCTTCCTTGATTTCTGGTTTTCCAGAATTCTGCCAGAAAGCCTCTAGAAATAACGCTTTCGTATCGCACAAAAATTCAAACCAAGAACCAATTTCTAACGAAGTGTTTTAAGGAAAATCAATAAAAATTTCTTGATGAATATCTTAATAAATTTTCTCCTTCCCAGTTACTTTGCTACAGACTCCTCTACCGCTATGTTTATTTCGAAAGCAAAATTTTCCTGGGGGTTTTCAACAAATTTCCTCTAAAGATTCGAGGGTAAGAGACATTTTGAAAACATTTTTTTTACAATTCTTGAATGATCCGGGGATTTGAACCAAAATTTTTAAAAAAGAAAACATAGAAAACTTTTTGACGCAATTTGTGAAATATTTTAGAAATATTTCTTAACGACTTTTGATGAAATTTGCGGAAGAATTTGTAATAAAATTTTTGGGAAAACTATTTAAAGCAATTCAAAGAAGAATTTCCAATAGAACTTTCAGCGAAATACCTCTGAATTAGATTTAACAGAATTAATGATTTTTTGGAGGAATTGCGAGCGAAAACTTTTTGAAAGATAAAGTAACATTTTTAAGGTAAATCTGGGAACATTTTCCGAAACCAATTTGATAATAAAAAGTTGACATAGGAGTGGATGTCCACCAGGATGAATTCGCTTTGAAAGTATGAACAAGTCCAACAATATTATTTGACTCATTTCGAAAAGATTTGCAAAAGTTCTGAAGCCCCCCTTAAATGTTCCTTGAGGTATTTGATTAAACTAAAATTTTGTAATGCATATCGAAAAGCTTTTTGAAAAATTGTGCTACAAATTTGTTGAATATTAATGAGTAGTGTGTGATCCTTTGACCGTGACGCTTGCTCCTGCGGGGGCGGGTGAAGCGGTCAAGCAGGATTAAACGTGTTAAGCGCGCAGTGCAGTTGGGGGGAAGAAGAGTGGCGTGATTCGCGGGCTTATTTAGTAGTCTGTGATCCTTTGACCGTGACGCTTGCTCCTGCGGGGGCGGGTGAAGCGGTCAAGCAGGATTTAACGTGTTAAGCGCGCAGTGCAGTTGGGGGGAGAAGAGTGGCGTGATTCGCGGGCTTATTTAGTAGTGTGTGATCCTTTGACCGTGACGCTTGCTCCTGCCGGGGCAGGTGATGCGGTCAGAATCGATCATGTTACGTGTGTAGTGTAGTGAAAGTGTGTAGTATTTTGCGGTAAGCACAGTGCTGCGACAGGAGAAACAGCGTTACATCCTGGTAAATTCATTCTTTATTATTATTTACTCACCTATTACCCTATGAAACTAAATACGTGCCAGGGTCGAAAATTTAATTTTCGATTCGGGAAGTATAAAAACATTTCAGATATCCATTTGATATATGGGTGTTTTTATGCGGGGCTTACTGTATATGAAAATGACCTCAGAATGTGTGTGTATTTACTGCCATTCTTGAAATGGGTCGTTGGAATTTCAGTAGAGCTATCACCTTTCATCTCCTGGGCTAAAATTGTCTGCAGATATAAAGATATCGAAGGGTATCAATAAATACATGCATACAATTTTCTTCCATAAAAGCACTGCCGGTCAGTGGGAGGTGGATTGTATACACACACACACACACACACACAAATTTGTTGAATATTAATCAAATAATTTTGGAATTAATAATCTTTCTTGAAAAAATATTGTTCAAGCAATAAATTTATTCGTGCAAAACTACTTAAAAAATTGAATCAAAATCAAAGAGAGCTAAGGTCACTATGGTCGATTTTGTTACATTTTTTTTCACGCCATATTAAATTTCTACCATTCATTTGAAGAAAACTTGGCCATGCCGAAATTCCTTGAAAAATTCTTATTTTTCGACAAGAATTCTCGCTATGTATTGTCTGAGAAATTCCTATAGTAACTTTGTCTATTTTTTCAATTATTTTTTTTCGGACATCATACGAGTTGAAGTTAAATGGATTTCTTTAGTGGATTCTCATAAGGGTAATCATCATCACCACACACCTCAAGCAGGGTATCCTCCAAAAACATGAGAAATCAGACTGCAGTGCTGCTCTATGCTGAAACAGAACTAATTGGATTGTTCAGAAAAAAAAACTAATTTTTGGGATCAAACTTCCACTTTTTCATACCACGATATTTTTGGTAATGGATATGTCAGAAAAATTGTGCTTACCGCATACAACATGAAGCTAGTTCTAACAGTAACCAATCGATCGACAGCCGGACGGATAAGCTTTCGGTTGTCGCGTGATTCACCAAAGTCAGAACTATCACGCTTATGCTGTATAAGACAAGCGAGGTTTTCTCGCTATAGTGTTCTACAACATAAAATAACGTAACTACTGAAGAAATTTTTGTCAATAACAAGTCATGTACCTAGATTGATTCAGAAGATTTTGCTGCAAGTTAAATTGTTTGTTTGTTTTTTTAATTTTTTAATTTTATTATCATCAAAAATTCTGGGGGGGGCCTGGATGGTTCTAGAGGGGGCCAGGCCCCCCTGGCCCCCCCCTGTTCCTACGCCAATGTATATATATATATATATATATATATATATATATATATATATATATATATATATATATATATATATACATTGGCGTAGGAACAGGGGGGGGCCAGGGGGGCCTGGCCCCCTCTAGAACCATCCAGGCCCCCCCCAGAATTTTTGATGATAATAAAATTAAAAAATTAAAAAAACAAACAAACAATTTAACTTGCAGCAAAATCTTCTGAATCAATCTAGGTACATGACTTGTTATTGACAAAAATTTCTTCAGTAGTTACGTTATTTTATGTTGTAGAACACTATAGCGAGAAACCTCATATCATAGTTTCCGTTTTTTCGTGTTTTGAAGGCCTCGGGACCAAAGGGGCTATCGCTGTTCTCATTTTTTCTTGAAAGTTCAGGAATACGTATACTGTTTTTTCAGCGATGTATGTGTTTTAGTTTTTGAGATATATTTTTTTGAAAATAAAAAATCAGTCATTTTTTATCGGCACACACTGTAGGTCTCAGCGCATTAGATTTGTAATGTTTAAAAAAAAAATAACTTTTGAACAGCTTAACCGATTTCCAATATTTTTGTATGGAATGAAAGCTTAAAATTTCAACTATTGCTGTAATCCCAATGGTAAAAATAAAATTGATTAGTGCTCTTCAGGATATTTCTCAATTCAATACCCTGATACTCCTGGGAGACTGATTTGGAAAAAGTGAGAACTATTATTAAAAAAATAAGAAATATGAAAGCCCATCCTTATAAAGAAACTTCAAGAAAGTAGCTTATCATTCTTATTCGATGTATTCAAAAAATGTTTTCAGTTGGCATATTTTCCTAACAAATGGACAAATGCCAAGATTTTACCAATTTTGAAACCAGACAAAAATCCTGTAGAATCTTTAAGCCGCCCAACCATTTTTCTTTCCTCCATCAGTAAATATTTTGAACAGAATGATGGTCCACATCAACGAATTTTTGTTTTTGACTATGAACAGATCGGATTCCGACATGGACATTCGATCACTCACCAATTTTTACGTGTAACAAATTTGATTCGTTCCAACAAATCTGAAGGCTGTTATACTGTGTATGGCATGAAGGCTTGATTGTAAAATTGAAAAAAAAAATCAATGTCATACATACACTCCCGTGCAAAAGTTTGGGTTCACCCCCTCAAAAACATACAAAAGTGTTCTGTCCATATCTCTGTGATTATACGTCCAATTGAAACTCTTTAAGCCGCATTCGAAAGGCAAAGAGTTATTCTTACTTCGTATGTATTTTTTCAAAAACGTTTTCTGAATTTTTTATACTAAATTTTAAGTTAAAGTTGTTACATTTTTCAAAAAACACACTTAAAAAATATATCTAATTTCCTCAGCATTGGGTCGACCAAAATTTAAAATCAAAGTGTCATTAGAATCGTAATCTTATATTCTTTGAATAGCACTTATAAATTTTTTGCCGAAAAATCTGAAAAGTATTCAAAATCAATGAAACAGTCAGTCAAGTCATCGTGCAAAAGTTTGGGTTCACCCCTCAGTATGATGCAAATCGTGCAAAAGTTTGGGTTCAGCTGAGCCGAACGCACATGATTTTTGTCAATATCTCTGCCATTTTTCAACCGATTTTGAAACTTTAAAGCTTATTTGAGCGCAAATAATGGCACGTACATGATTGGTTTGAGATTTCACAGATTTAAGTAAGTTCAGGTGAACCCAAACTTTTGCACGATACACCATACTGAGGGGTGAACCCAAACTTTTGCACGATGACTTGACTGACTGTTTCATTGATTTTGAATACTTTTCAGATTTTTCCGCCAAAATTTTATATGTGTTATTCAATGAATATAAGATTACGATTCTAATGACACCTTGTTTTAAAATTTTGGTCGATCCAATGCTGAAGAAATTAGCAATGTTTTTTCAGTGTGTTTTCTGAAAAATGTCACAATTTTAATTAAAAATTTAGTATACAAAGTACAAAGAATGTTTTTGGAAAAATACATACGAAGTAAGAATAACTCTTTGCCTTTCGAATGCGGCTTAGAGAGTTTCAATTGGACGTGTAATCACAGAGATATGGACTGAATACTTCTGCATGTTTTTTAGGGGGTGAACCCAAACTTATGCACGGGAGTGTACATTGTTAGAATTGACTGACTTACATGTGTTACGAATCATGCGTGCTATTTATAGTAGATTGAAAAAAAGTTGGGATATTTTTTCTTCATGCTTACAAAAATGGAAAATTTCTCCTAATTCCTCCTCTCCAAAACTCAACTGATATTCGCAGATAAACCAGAAGCACTTTATTTGAAACTTTCAAGTAGACATGTTGTTACTACGAAAGGGGTAGTGGTCAGATGAAGTTAAGTATCTAGGTCTCATGCTAGATATAAATTTAACTTTCGAAAATCGAATTAAGGACATTGAAGCAAAATGCAATATATATTTTGTCTCTATCCACTTATGACTAGAAAATCAAAACTTTGTCTTAAGAACAAGCTTGTGATCTTCAAACAAATTTTCAGGTCAGCCATGTTGTATGCTGTATCAATTTGGACTAGCTGTTGTAATACCAGGAAGAAAGCTCGGCAGAGGATTCAACATCAAATGATTCTGAAGCTTCCTCCCTGGTATAGTACCAATGAGGAACATATCCAATGTTGAAACATTGGAAGAAATTTCAAATAAAATAAGTATCAATTTTATACAAAAATTGTTGCAATCTATTGCCATGATTTTTTTAAAAATTGAATTTTTATACTCCAACTCGTCATTTGCGTAATCGTTACTTGTTCACAGTAGGTCATCATCGCACGAACTACGCTAAATTTAGTCCGTTGAATCAGATGATGACTATATATAATCAGCATTGTGAAATGATTGTTGTTAACATGTCTCGAACAAAACTAAAAAAAACTTTTTGATATACAAAACAATAGTAACTGAGGAGTGTATTATGAATCGAGTATACCCAACAAATTTATAATTTACAAACACATAGATATTAAGAACATAATGTAATTTAGAATGGTCTACAAAATGCTTGACATCAAATGAATAAATAAATAGATAAATGTGGTTAAGTAAATTAAAAGGCATTTTTTCCTCTCTTATAAGCAGGTTAAATCAACTGGAATGATACTAATAAAGAAATAAAAAAAAGGTTTTAATAATCACTGAAAACATGTTCTAGAATATTTGTTTAAAAAAAATCTTTTATTTACAAAGAGATACTTTTTTTTTAGATAATTTGGATGATATATCACTTACAGCAATGTAGTGCAAAAGATGATCACTTTAAAGGCATTGGATTGATTTTAGGAAATATGTTTCAATTTTATCTATGGAAATCATATCCAATCGTTAGCACTGCACTTTTCACGGTATCTTTCGACACAATAGTCACTACAGCACTACATAGTCAGTTGGCAACCGCTCTTCGCTCGCGACAGACGTACTTTTACAAAGCTCATCAAGTGTACAGTGATTCCTGTAGCGAAACATTTTTGCATTCATGCAAGATGTCGTCGTACAGGAAAAATACATTGGTCGTGGACTTCAGTGTCCTCCCCAAACGGCCAATACTAGAACAAGTTGAAGAGTTCCTTAAGGATGTCATTAAGCTTGACATGGCCGACGTAAGGAACATTCAACTACATAACGTCAAAAACTGTGTATTCATCGAGATGAATGACGCAGGCATAGCCCCGCGGCTACAAAAGCTACATCACCTCCGCTACTTCTTCATACATGAAGGAATCAATTATTACATCCCGGTGTACGTTGATGGACCCACAACTACCGTGAGGATCCACGATCTGCCTCCTCAAATGAGCAACAATACCATCATCGAACACCTACAGCAGTACGGGAAAGTTATTTCCATACAAAATGAACTATGGAAGAATTACTTCTCAGGTATACCGAACGGAGTAAGAATTGTTCGAATGAGAATGGACAAGCCGATACCATCGCACATAGTTGTGAACAACGAGGGTACATACGTTAGCTACTCTAACAACAGCGATCGTCCGACGGGTCGTTGTACCAAAAAACAAGAACAACAGCAACGACAAAAAACATCATCTAGCTCGGCCAAAGAGCAAAAGAACAACGGCAAACAGTGCGACGCAGTTGATACACCAAAAGATCCAAGCGACGACGACGACGACAACGATGACAGAGAGAAGAATACCAACGACAACGACGATGAATTCGGAAACGAAACGGCAGCGGAGAATGATTCTGCGAAGCGGCGGTTGTCAACCGAGTCAAGCAATGGAACGAGAGAAGAAAATGTTGCAAAACGATCATGTGCCCTGGTTACCCAGAAATCTGATGTAGAATGGACAGTGATCACTAGATCGAAGAAAAAATGAATGTTTTTTGTAAGTTGTACGAAACGACACGAATGCACTTTCAGTGTAAAGTGTCAAAAATAAAAACTAAAAAAAAAAAAAAAAAAAACTAAAGCACTACATAGTATGAATTTTTAGCGATGATATCGTATTGATCTTCATTCTACAATAAAAATGCTCGCGCTTCGATCGAAGCAAGTTCACTACCCAATAACTTTAAAACTGACCTTAATGAAAAATGCAACACTTCAAAATCAAGACATCTATTAACTAGAAAACAAGGACTATATGTGATGCCAATGAAACATTAAGCATCCTTGTAAAAAAAATGCTATTTGACACCGAACTGATAAAATTTACCCTTGTGATCAATTTACCTCTGGATTGCGGTACATAGATTATCGTATCTACAAATGTAACATCTTGTAGATCCATCAAAATCCCTAAAAAGTATCAAATATCTCTTCTTGGTTGTTTTAATTGACTTTAGTTCGAAGGTCATTCATCTACTGCAGTCAAAATTACCCTATGAAAGTGTTATCTAACTCTCTATTAATTAAAATAAGGTCAACCTTTTTATCGTAATGAGACATCGCTCACCATCTAAACAGCAAAAACGAGTACATTGCAGAAAAAACACTGCAAAGGTTAACAAGCACGTGCCCCAATAAATCTTACAATCAATACAGTGATTGACTTCGAACGATGAAGGTCTGGAATGTAGCAGTTGTGATTGCAATGATAGTTCCATATAGTCTCAGTACTCGATTGGGTTTGGATAACAATGTGCGTAACTTTAGTTTGGTCAGTAGAACAATTAGTGAATTACTTTCGGACGCTGCCTACAGGACAATTCATTTCCTTAAATTCAACAACGATGTATCTGACCTTTTAATGTCTAACATTGTCTTTGACTATAATGGTCCAGTTGAAATTTATACCGGAAACTATGGTAAAGCAGATGCAGCAGTCATGATAGCAAATTCAAATTCGCTGGAATCGATATTAACCGACGTTCTAAAAGAGATAAGTTTTCTTATTTTAACCGTGAACGTATTTAACCAAATGGAGATATTGCCAATAATCATAAGCAAATTAAGGACAACCAAGATTGACAGAATAACTGTTGTTTCGTTTGATAGTGAGGGTGCTGTGGTTAACATTTCAACACTTTTCCGGCACAAGACCAATAACTGCGAAAATAGTAACATGCATACCACGACATCTCAAACACTTCAGGATTCTGAATCGCATGTAAAAAAAGTATCAGCTGAACGATCAAAAACGGATTTTCAAGGCTGTGTAATGGATGTAGGAGTAGTATTGATGGCACCATTCACTATAATTGAGCAAAACGGTCATGATTTACAGTACTCTGGTATAGAGGTTGAAATGATAAGAGTCCTGGGAGAGCATTTCAATTTTAAAATACGGTTTGTCCATCCTCCGAACGGAACCAAGTGGGGAAATCTACACAAAAATGGCAGCACTGGTTTAATGGCGATGTTACAAAGAGGTAGAGTAGATTTTGCAATTGGATCAATAGCTCGAACACTCACTAGAAACACGCTGCTGAAAGGGGGAGTAGGAAACTTTTATGATCAAATCATTTTTGGTGTGCCACCAGGAATTCCATACACTCCATTGAAACAGTTAGCTAGGCCAGTAACAACCAATGGTTGGATCTTCATCATTGTGACGTGTATTGCAGTATCGATACTTTTTTCAATCGATATAGATAGATATCTCTGTGTAATAAATCTCGAAAAGTGCAAAACCTCATTCACTGACGTATGGTCCATACTTCTGGGAGGAGTAATGAACAATCCACCGACGGAAGTTTTCGGAAGATATTTACTGACAGGTTGGTTGTGGGCGACCTTGGTTTACAGAACTGCTTACCAAGCTATACTGTTCGGGCACTTGAGACGTGGAGTTGAATTTAAGCCCATTCTTACATTGGAGGATACGTTTGAAGCAGGAGTTCAATATTACATGTACAACATTGCTCAAAGATTTTTTGTTCGAAATCCACGTATCTTGATGAGGTACTACTCAAATGGGTCATATCGATAATGTTATAATTAAATATTGTGATATTTTGTAGGTCGGTGATAGTTGAGGACAACGCATCGCTTCAGAATATTTTAGCTGATATTGCAGAAAACAAATTAATGGCAGCGTTTCCGTTGCCGAGGTCTATCATAGACTATTTCAATAACCAACGACTATTCAAACCAAAGATCCACATCAGTCGATACGTCATTGAAAGTTTCGAGTCTGCAATACATTATCCTATCGATTCATTTCTGGCTGCACTCTTCGATGATATGGTGTTGAGGATACGTGCTGTGGGACTTCACGAGTACTGGACAAGACAACATCGACAAACTATCGTGGATAATTCTGTACAACACAAAGAACTGAAATTGCAGAATCTTCTGGGAGCATTCATGATCCACGGGGTATTGTGTGGTTTCAGCTGCATTATTTTTCTTATTGAATTAAATATATCCAAGGCAGATCATTTTCTCAAAAATAAATAGAAGAAAACTGCACCAACACTCCTTTTTCATAGCTTAACCAACAATTCTAAAACTTTAAACTCTAAACAATTGTATTTTGTTATCACATTGAAAGACACGTTGACGTGTCAGTAGACTACTTATGCATGGAAGGAAATACGGAAGGAACTGTTGCAAGAACCTTCTAAGAAGCACACCAACCATATGGCTATAAAAGCCTACAGAATTTGCTAGAACGGAATAAGCTTCCTGAAAATGTGAAAAGTATTGTAATGACTAAATATTGACAATGATAAAACAAATTGCGTGCTTGTTAGTTGAATACCTGTACAGTAAGGTGGGGCAAAACTTTCCCGTAGTGGAATAGACAATAAACTGTTGAAAAGAAATAAATATAACACAGTGAACATTCAACATATTGGCTTCAATTAATGCTGTGCAATGCTATTGGGTTGTATAAATAACAATCGCTTAACTTTACAACATGTAGAATCTACTCAAAAACAAAATCCAAAAAAACAAAATAAGGCGTCACAGGACTTCTTACGGATTCAACAATCCGTTGTCTAGATGATTTCGTTTGTTCAATTGTGCGAGTGCGTTGTTTGATTTTAATGTGTCTAAGTATGTCTTTAAGAATAGGCTTAAGGATTTTTAGCTTAAGAAACAGTCTGTGGAATGTAACAATTCGAGACGGTGACAATAAATAAATAAATAAATAAAAAATCCTTAGAGTTTACTTCACTTTTGGTATAAATAGAAAACCTTTGGAACATGTACATAATTAGTACGTACTTCATTTGCTGTCAGCTGTCAGGTGATGCTACACATAAAAAACAATCCATGTAAAATTCAGCATAAAATTATGCACATAAAAGGGAATGTCAGATCAATGAATCAATCAAGACATCGTGAGATTGCAGCAATCAAACTAGGAACTACATAATTCCTAGCATTTTTGAGACCAGCACCTAATATCTGATTAATTTTTGGTAGAATTTTGAGACTCCCTGTGTGTTTTCTTGTGTTCTTAGTGATGGGTGATATGCAGAGGCGCGTGATCGAGTGGTGGCCGATTAATGAGAGAATTTGCAAGTTGAGGCTCAAAGGCTGGTTCTTCAACTTCAGCATAATAAACGTGCACAGCCCTCACTCCGGAAGCACTGATGATGATAAAGACGCTTTTTACGCGCAGCTCGAACGGGAAACAGAACAGCTACATGAGAAGTGGAAGGAAGGGGTAATATGTTCCATTTACAAGAAAAGCGACAAGTTAGATTGTGAGAACTTCCGAGCGAACACTATTCTAAATGCGGCCTACAAATTATTATCCCAGATCATCTTCCGTCATCTGTCACCTGTAGTAAACGAGTTCAAGCCGGCTTCGTTGACGGCCGATCGACAACGGACCAGATCTTTACTGTACGGCAAATCCTCGAAAAATGTCGTGAATATCAGGTCCCAACGCATCATTTTTTAATCGATTACAAGGCGGCATACGATAGTATCGATCGCGAAGAGCTACGGAAAATCATGGAGGGGAACAGCTTTCCCGGGAAGCTCACGAGACTGATAAGAGCGACGATGGAAGGTGTGCAAAATTGTGTGAAGGTTTCAGGCGAACACTCCAGCTCGTTTGGATCCCGCCGGGGACTTCGACAAGGTGATGGTCTTTTGTGCCTGTTATTCAATATTGCGCTAGAAGGTGTTATGCGTAGAACCAGGCTTAACAGGTACGAATTTTACGAGATCCAGTCAATTTATTTGATCTGCGGATGATATGGACATTATCGGTCGAACATTTGAAAACGTGGCAGACCTGTACACCCGCCTGAAATGCGAGGCAGCAAAAGTTGGACTGGTGGTGAATGCGACCAAGATAAAGTACATTCTAGCTGATGGGGCCGAGCGCGACAAGGCTCGTCTAGGTAGCAGTGTAACGATAGACGGGGACCTTGGATCCTTGCTGACGGAGGCGCATCATCAGTGGATGTCTGGCCTTCTATGGCCTCCACAAGAAGCTGTGGTCAAAAAAGATTCACGCCCGCACCAAATGTACCATGTACAAAACGCTCATAAGGCCGGTGGTCCTCTACGGGCATGAAACGTGGACGATGCTCGAGAAGGACCTGCAAGCACTTGGAGTCTTCGAACGTTGGGTGCTTAGGGCGATCTTCGGCGGTGTGCAGGAAAACGGTGTGTGGCGGCGAAGGATGAACCACGAGCTCGCCCAACTCTACGGCGAACCCAGTATCCAGAAGGTGGCCAAATTGTGAAATTGTTGATTCGGTGTTATCTGCTTACAAGGGAGGGTCAATATCACGCCCCCGGGGATTTCAACCGAACTATTTTTGTTGGATTCTGCAATTTTTTTTTAAAAAAGACACCTACACGTTAATGCTTCCAGTGGGCGTTTTGCCCTTTGAAGGAAGCACCACACTAGACAACGGACTAGCATGCAACGCCCAGTAGTACAGTCGGAGAACATTCCTCACGAAAAGTTCTACGGCCTGCAGCGGGAATCGAACCCACACTCCTTAGCACGATGCGGCTAAATGCCTGGTGACACTAACCGCACGGCTACGGACCCCACGAAAAAATTTTTTTGCATATCGAATATAATTGTAAAATTTTCTTATTTAACTAAATAGTTAATTTTAATGTTAATTCTAATGCTGATTGCAGTAGTTACAGACAGAATGTATAATTATCCATATTAAAAATGTACAACAATTATATCAGAGGCGTAATCAGGGTGAAAACTCGTGGGTACAGTTTTGTAATAACCTAGATTTGTTTGAGTATACCCCATTAGGCATAAAGACGTTAGGCATAAGGACGTTAGGTATAAGGATGTTAGGCATAATGGACGATAGGCATAAAGACATTAGGCATAATGGATGTTAGGCATAAAATACGTTAGGCATAATGGACGTTTGTCATAAGATAACTTGCGCGTGTGCCATTTGAAACACGTCTTATATCGAAAACCGTTCGGGCCCATTCACAAATTCCATTACGACAGGCCTGCCCAACCTTTTTGGCTCTTTTTCGACATAAATCGTAGGTGCGTTCGCAAAATAGACCGATAGGAACCAAATTAGTCTCAAATGAAAGGTTGGTACTATATTTGTCTAATCCATGCTGGAAATTTATAATTTATATTGACCTCTTTGCTGCCGATGCAATTAAGTCCAAAAAATGGGCAGGCCTGCATTACGATGATGGGGTGGGTGGGTGTCCTTAACGTGTACAGCTCATAAATAAGTGCAAAGTGCATACAAAAAGCGTAGGATGGATTGATAGACTGGTATTAAATTACTTTTCTCGGTGTTATGAAATTTGACAATGAACCGAATGACAGATATGGAAGAAAATTGTTGTCATGGTTATTGTTATCGTTCTTAAACCCAGCTCCATCCATTTTTGTAGGTATCAATTTATATTTGCGATGTGCAATCAATGTGTTTTTCGTTTCTAAAGATGTTTATTTTAGTGAGTATATGACAATTTTTGTTATATTTCTCTTACATAATTGCTTTAATTCTAAAGAAGGAAAATCTTCCATATAACTATTAGTACTTATAATGCAAATGATTACCTTGAATGCAACAATCGAGAGTCATGTGAAGAATTTATGTTATGATAGGTGACATTATCTTCAACAATAATTTTATGATAGTATGACAATCATCTTCTTGGCTGTCTGTTCATTAATTTAATGTAGTGATAACAGTTCCTTTGCCTCTTCTGCTAACAATTTTCAATGCTTTTTAATGAATTTATTCGAAATTGAAAAGTAAGTAAATTTGATTAAATATTTATTTTAGTTACAAAAGTCAAGTTCAAATTCAACATAGCACAGCTCCAGCAATGAGCATGGCATGCATTCAGGATCACAATGATTTTACCGATTCTGTTGCGAAGAGCTTTAACAACTTATCTGATTACTCAGTGTTCCACATAATCATTCAACAGCAAGTCGAAACGAAAATTTATGATGGAAATACTTTCATCTACAAATCCAATAAATATTAGAACAACAAGAATACAAATAAGAACATATTATTGGAAGAAGGTGTTTTCTCAAACAGCCTTTTCCACCAGTCATTAAATTAATCGTATAAGTATAAAGAAAAGCCTATGATTAAAAGAAGGGAAAATATATGATGAAAATCTCTTAAGCACTAATGACACTAGTGTCTCGAAAGTACAGCTTATTTAGAGAAGAAGGGAAATTTTCTGATTAAGAAATTAGCAGCACTGACTCCAATAATTTTGTAGACATTGCAAGTATAAAGAACAGCCTTTAATTTAAAGAAGGGATAATCTCTAATGAAAAATTTGCCAGTTATATGTGTAGAACCAAACCCAAAAGATGAGCAGCAGGTCATGTACAGCGTCATTCTTATTTTTGGCAATACTCACCAACACAAATTCTTCTCTTAGTGTTCTAACACTTCCACAGCTTTTAACCAATAGATTGCTTTGCAAAAGTAGCCATTTTGCTTTCTAATTTGTGCACGATACACGGTTATGCTTCATGGCCAAGAAAGTGAAGAAAACGAAAAGACCCCCTTCAGCATGGCTTTGCTCTATGGTTACAGAAGCCGCCAGAAAGCTAATGAAGGCCCTATACAGAATCATAATGATGATCGTTTAATCTAGTTTTGTCCTAGAAATTTATTTCAAAGGATTCACGACGCTATTCCCACCTTTACCACGAAAATGGAGTCGTGTAGATAGGAAGGGCAAACATAAGAACAATGTTAACAATGTAGACTATAAGGAAATACTGTTTCTATTGATAAGTGATACGGGTTATAGGTGATTCTAAAGGTTAGTTTTTGAACTACACAAAATATGAAAGAGCATAAGTATGTTTTATATGAATCGAAAGTGTTGCTAGTGTATGCATTCATTAAACAAATAATAGGTATAAACTTATTGTAAGTTAATAAAAAATTATACCAAGCTATATGAGTTGCATCCCATGAAACTTTTTTTTTCTGTTAAACATCTTATCAAAACAGGCATCAACTATATAATTAATAAAAAAATATGTTAAATATTAAACATAAGAAATAGAGGAAAACAACGATTTTGCGTAAAGTTTTTGGGTGGTTTTAAAATTGACACCAAGCATATCTTTCCATTCGAATGGATTTAAAAGTAAAAATCAGTACATTAAGTACAAGTGAAAATTTATTGAAAACAACTTCATAGGGCTCATGGACGTATGTATAATGTCTAGTTGTATTACATCGAGTGTACATTATAATGAGATATGACTGAATATCTTACATATCGCTGTCTGCCAATTTGCAAAACATTGACCATAAACTAGTATTAACGTATCGAAGGGTTCCGGATGATTTGCAATATAATCGCAATTAAAGAATATCAAAGAATATAAGGTTTTCAAACCGTTCAGAAGTAAATTGATTGGGTTGAAAAGATTGAACTCAAAGAACATAGTCCCTGTGCCAAATATTGATGTTGTTTTTAGCTATCAGTAATGCATCTGTCAAAAACCAGAAAAAGTATTTATATGATCGGGAGAAGTACACATCGGGTGGTTGCGCGATACCAGATAGCCAGAATCTATCTCTTGGTGAATTTAACGTGTTTAAGGACTGTCGATTTATAAAGGACATTATCTTTATTAGAGGCCCAAGAACTGATCAATAGAAGAACTTTTAATCTTCCAATCAAATGCGATCACAGAACCTCATCCAGAAATACCATCAAATCTTGCTTTGACACGTTTGCTGTTTTTCTGATGTTAGCAAACGTACGTTGACCAACTGCTGCCCCGATTCCGGCAACGGTGATTATTTGTCACCCAAGTAACCACAAGCATTACATCATTGCATTAATTTGATCGAAAGTCAACATTTTTTGCATTGATATTTTTTTTATTTGGTCGGCCACCAGCGCAACTAGGACTATATGGGCCGTCAGATAGCAGTTATATATACAATATTTCGATGATTAATACAATAAATATAAAGATACACTAATAATACAATAACACTAATACTATAATAATAACAAAGTGAATGATTAAAAACCTAACTTTACACCTTTAGCTTTAGGAAACATACAATGCTTTCTATTAATTTCATATATTTTTTTTCAATGTTTTGTTCTATATTAGATTGCACAGTTCAGTTTCTTCTAACTAAATCATCTTTGAGAGTATCTATACCATGGATGCACAATTTTCTTCTTATCATGGAGTATTTAGAGCATTCATCAAAGATATGCCTGACAGTTATGGTTTGCTTACAAGAATCACAGATTGGCGGATCATCTTTAGACATCAGGTAGGAATGGGTGTAATGAGTATGGCCTAATCTTAATCTCGTTATGACTACCGAATCTCTTTTACCAAGCGTATTAATACAGGCCAATAGTGTGTTGAATCACGAATCTGACGATATTTATTATCTGTGATATTTTTCCATACTTCTTCCCAAAATTGTGAAAACCGCATTTTTGTAAAATTTTTGAAATCTTTCGCTAATAATTCTCCTTGCTGATCTGACTCAGATAATGCCTCTTTTGCCGCTTTATCCGCGATTTCATTGCCCCGAATTCCCATATGGCTTGGAACAAAATAAAATTTAATTGTTTTATTTTTTTGTTGGCATTTAGAAATGTTATCAAAAATATTTTGTATTATAGGATGAATAGAAAAGGGGTCAGATAGTGATAGCAATGCGCTCAATGAATCAGTTATTATGATAAATTTGTCATAATCAGTGAAAATGATTTCTTCTATCGCATGTAGTATAGCTGTTAGTTCAGCGCTATACATAGAACAATTATTTGGAAGTCTGCTTTTCTTCGTTATTTGTTTGCTTTCGTCAAATGTTACACAAGAAGTGATCGAATTTAATTTCGACCCATCTGTGAATAAAAAACGATAATTGGAATATTTATGGACAATTTTATTTAACATGGACATGTATACCTTAGGATTTGTAGTTGTTTTACGAAAAACACTAAAATCAATATTGATATCGGGTTCAGAAAGCAACCATGGAGAAACTTGACTATAATATTCTGTTTTAATAGTTGGTAACTCTACATTTAAACGATTTAAAATTTTAGTGCACCTAGAGTAAAAAGTTCGGTCTTTAACATTACGGCCTGCCGACAAATTTTGCATTAACTCTAGCATAGGATGGGTTTGATTTTTCAAAATTCTTGACATTTGAAATAGGGTATGCTGGTCTCTTCTTGAACTCAAAGGTAAAAAGCCAGTATCCACTAAAATACTAGCTACTGGAGATGATCGGAAGGCTCCGCTTGCTAAGCGAAGGCCTTGGTGATGGACGGATTCTAGAGATTTCAGAAGGTTTGATGATGCAGAGGAATATACACAGTCTCCATACTCTAAACGTGATAATACAATAGCATTGTGCAACTTAATTAATGTTTTTCGATCAGATCCCCATTTAATGTTCGACAATGTCTTGATAATATTCATAGCTTTCAAGATCTTTTCTTAACATTTACAATGTGAGTTCGCCACGATAGTTTTCTATCAAAAATCATTCCAAGAAACCTTACTTCTTCAACTTCCTTGATATTTTCATCGTTGATATGGAAAACCAAATTTGTGCTGTGTTTCCTCCTTCTACAGAAATGAACGCAAGATGTTTTTGATATTGATATTCTAAAACCGTGATTTGAGAGCCATTTTTGCATTTTGTTGATTGAAGATTGGATTCGTTTCTTAATTGAATTCAGGAAGCTCGATGACATATACAACACGATATCATTGGCATAAAGCAACATTTTACATTTAGAGTCGATTTGCTGGAATATATCATCAATTGCTAGTAGAAACAAAGTAACGCTAAAAACAGCACCCTGCGGGATACCGTTTTCCAATTTATATGGAGCTGAAATGTGTTTCCTTGCAGAACCCGAAATTTACGATTTTTGAGAAAATTATTTATAAAGCATACCATGTTACCATCTATTCCAATATATTTCAATTTATTCAAAACATGGCGACGCCAAGTCAAGTCATAGGCTTTCTCCAAGTCAAAAAATATCGCATAGTTATGATGTTTTTTGAGAAGAGCTTCTTGGATATCGGATTCAATGATAGTTAAACTGTCTGTTGTTGATCGTCCGCGGCGAAACCCAAATTGGTAGTTGGATAAAATATGATTTGTTTCAATGTGCCAGATTAATCTTTTGTTAACAATTCTTTCAAGGAGCTTACAAAGACAACTTGTCAGCGATATCTGACGATAGCTGGAAGCCAAAGAAGAGTCTTTTCCAGGCTTATTAATAGGAATCAATATGGCTAGTCGCCATTCATTATGAAAGATTTGTTGTGTCCATATTCGATCGTAAAATTTTAATAAATATCGTTTTCCTGATTCAGATAAATGTTTCAACATTTTATAATGAATCATGTCAAATCCAGGAGAGGATCCTTTAGTAGAGTTTAGGGCTGATTTAAATTCGAAAGTCGTAAATGATTTTTTTTTCATTGTTCGTAATAATTAGTGGATATTTTTCGATTATTGATTTGTGTCTTTGAAATGAAGAGGAGTAATTTTTAGATGAAGATATTTCTGAGAAATGTTTTCCTAAGAGTTCGACAATATCAGTACGGCTTGAGAGAATGGTGTCATCATGTTTTAATGCTGTTATTAAATTGGATTGGTGTCTCCCACTTATACTCCTTATTTGCTTCCAAATAAGTGTTTGCGGGACATTAGAGTTAATTGAAGCTACCATATTTCTCCATGATTGTTTACTGTGATATCGCATGAGAGCCCTTGCTTTAGATTTAAGTATTTATATCGTTTTTCATTTTCAGATGTTGGATGTTTTTTTAAAATAGTTTAAACTATTTGTTCTATCTTTGACTGCTTTCGATATTGTATCATTCCACCATGGAACTGACTTTCGTCCAGCTTTGGCAGAAGATTTTTTAATACAGTGATTTGCTGCATTTATTATCGTTTCAACAATGTGGGCATTCTGATCATCAATTGATTTATTGAAGAAAGCGTCTTTAAAATTTGCAATAAGTGAAAATTCTTCCCAATCAGCTGTTTTTAAAATCCAATGAGGTCGCTTTTCATCAACTGTACGAGTATTGAGAGGCGTTATGAAAATAGGGTAATGGTCACTGTTACAGGTATCATCAAGAACATTCCATGAGAAAAGGGTGCTTAAAGAAGCCGAGCAGATAGTAAGATCTATGCATGTTTCGTTACCGTTGGAAGAATTTAAACGTGTTCCTTTACCATCATTGGCCATGCCCAAAATTGAAGCTGCTGATAACACTAACAGTTTCATATAAAAAATATTCCTACAATGAATTCGAACAACCTTGCAAAAAATCATCGCACTAATTCTTTGGATGCAATTTTTACACCTGGCACTCTCAATGGCCTCAATACGTTGCAAATTAACATTCGCGGAATCAACCGAATGGAAAAGCTGGATTCTCTTTGCCTTTTTCTGCAAAATCTTCCCGTTGTCATTGATATCCTTATAATTGGAGAGACCTGGATAAGAAGTGACAGAAGCAAGTACTATAACATTCCTGGATTTAAGAGTACTTTTTCTTCTCGAAGCAGCTCATCTGGAGGGCTTGCTATTTTCATCAGAGATGGAATCAGCTTCGAAGTGATATCCAACATGGAGGATAACGGATTGCATCATATTGAAATTGTTATTTTGGAGACTGGCATCAAGGTTCATGGAATCTACCGTCCTCCTGGATTTGAAACCGATAGATTTATCTCTATTCTTGAACGTGTGATATCGTCTGCAGACCTGGATACTCCTTGTTTGATCTTCGGAGATATGAATCTTGCCATAAATAACACAGAATCACGTGGAGTTCAAAAATATTTGCAGCTATTGGCTTCTTACAACATGGTTGTAACTAATACTCACAGTACTCGCCCAATAAGCAACAACGTGCTTGATCATGTGGTTTGTCCTCCTGATGTTTCTGGAAGAATAACAAATTTCACTATGGATTGCGAACTTAGTGATCATTGTTATATTTTGACTCATTTTGAAACTGCAACTATGAAAGTCAGTCAAAAACTTACCAAGTCTATAGTACACCACCAGCAAATAGACCTGCACTTCCGCATGTTTCTGGAAGCCACTGACTTCTCATGCTTGCAACCTAACGAACGACTGTTGGCAGTTACGGATCGTTTCATGCAGCTGAAGCAATCGTTTACTACGCAGATATCGGTAAATGTCAAAGTCAAGAGGAATGTATGCCCTTGGCTTAATCTAGACATTTGGAAGTTGGGTAGAATCTCCAACAACCTTTTTCAAAGGTGGAAGAGAAATCGCCAAGATGAACACGTCAAAGATCTGTTAACTTATGCAAATAAAAAACTGGCAGATGCTAAACGTCGTGCCAAATCTGCATACTATCAACAACTTTTTTCGACCAACAATCCCAAGCAGTTATGGAACCGGATTAACAATATGCTAGGAAATCAACTTGCTTCAACTAAGCAACAAACGCTTATAGTGGACGATACTGAGATTACTAAGCCCGAAGATCTTGGAGATGCGTTCAACAACTTCTTTTCATCTATTGGAGATAGTACTGCTAGCTGCCTTAATTCAGACGGCAATATTAACAAGTTCAATACTATGGACACTTGCGGTCAATCTATATTCCTGCGACCTGCCTCACCAACCGAAGTATCCAACATCATACGAGTGTTAAACAGCTCTAAAGCAACTGGAGTTGATGGATTCCCAGTATCAGCGCTTAAGAAATACAGTGATGTCCTCTCCCCAATTATATGCACCAGCTTCAACGATAGCCTTACTTCTGGAATCTATCCCGACTGTTTGAAAAAGGCGCTCGTTTACCCTATTTTCAAAGGTGGTGACCCTAAAAATCCCAGCAACTATCGGCCTATATCTGTTCTTCCTGCTATCAACAAAGTAATCGAGAAGCTTCTGTCTGCGCGTCTCCAAAGTTTTTTGGATAGTACTGCTCTACTCAATCCCAAACAATTTGGATTCAGACATGGATCTTCAACAGAAGTAGTTGTTTTGGAGTTAGTCGACGATATTGCGAATTGTATGGATAAAAAATCGGCAGCTGGGATAGTGTTCTTAGATCTCTCAAAGGCCTTTGATACGATTAACCATTCGATTCTAGACGCATATGGCATACGTGGCGTTGCTGATCTGTTGCGAAGTTATCTGCTGAATCGTCAACAAAAAGTAATAGTCTCCGGGATTAGTAGTGAGTACCGTAGCAGTAACTGTGGAGTGCCTCAGGGCAGCAATCTTGGACCTCTGCTGTTTCTTATCTACATCAATGATATTGCAAAGCTCCAAATTAAAGGACACCCTAGATTGTTCGCCGATGATACCGCAATCATGTATAAGAGCAACTCCGTAACAGAACTATTTGCAGACATGTCAAACGATTTGCGTCTGGTAACGGCATATCTTTGGAGCTAGAGAGAACCACGCTGCACCTCTTCCAACATTGACAGTAAATGGCGTAACGATTGAAAAAGTTTCGTATTATAAATACTTGGGCATCTACATTGACAACAAGCTACGTTGGGATTGCCATATACGAAATACTGCTGATAACTGCGCATCGTTGTGTGGAATTCTAAGAAAGCTGTCGAAATATGTGCCACAACATGTCCTACTAAAAATATATTTCGCTTTTATCCATAGCACTGCGGAACACGGTTTTGTCTCAAGAACCAAAATACCGCTATTTACTAAATGAAGGGTTGCTGAGTCCATTGCCGTTTTCAGAAATATCATGGCACGTCTAGTTTTTGAGATATTGACTGTTGAAAATGCTTAATTTGACTATTTCAAACAACTTGCATGCAAGTTTTTCAACTTGTACGGCAATTTGTTTGCTCAATTTGTCACAGAATTCAAACTTTATGTATAGAACAATAATTATCAACGAAGTTCATAATATTTTCGATGGTAAAATGTTATTTTTTGGTGGTTCAGAAAAGTATTGTATTTTGCCATATAAGAGAAACGAAGAATTTTATATGAAGACTGCAAACATGTTGGAAAAAATCGATTCAAGCTAAATTTTATCGTAAAATTTCAACTGATTTGTATCTAAATTAAAAGTTCAAGTCCTATTAAGCATGTTTGGTAGATTATATCACAAAAAGTTAGATAAATCATACCTTAAATTTCATGTGAACATCAATAAAACCAGTGATTTATACAACTTTGGCAACCTGTAGCTAAAAATTGTGACGTGCTGCAACATTTCTGAGATCGGCATTAGATTCAGCGACCCAAAATCTACTAGAAACACATAATTTGATCCTTGAGACACGCGAAAGTGTCATTTTTGTTACGCTGTGTAGTCGGTATCAATATGGTATAACGACTTGGGGTACAACCTTCAACACATACCTTAAAGACATCCAAGTTCAGCAAAACAGATGTGTTAAAGCAATATTTAAATTGGATTACCTGCACCCAACAAATCAGCTTTATAGCACCACTGAACATAATATTCTGCCGATACAAGGACTGTACATCATGCGAACAGCCACGATAATGTTTAAAATCCTAAACAATCTCAATCTGCATCATAACTGGAACTTTAATGCTGCTGCACATCACACGCTAAACTTGTCACGCTCAGAAATGAGTGCCGAGTACACAAAATCAGCCTCTCTTCATGCAGCACAGATTCTGTGCAAAGGGGGCTGTACACAGTTTTGTGCAAACGGTGGTAAACAAACCGAATGAGTGAAATGCGCACAGAGGAGGAACGCTTGGAATGCGGAATTCGCTTCCATTTTTGTTTTGCTTCTGAAAACATTAAAAATAACATTCAAATTTTCAAGTTTTCAGAGATTTTTTCATTCAAATAGCCGAAGCGGAAGCAAATGGGGAAAAAACTTCCACATTTGCGACCATCTTCCGGCTTTTCGCCTGAAAAAATCACAGAAAACTCCCCATCTTACCTACGGCCAACTGTTTGCTGCCGCGCGGGAGAGATTGACAGTTCCATTTCTATCGATCCCCGCACAGCCGAAGGCCAACACATCGGCTACACACAGCATGAGTGTGACTTACACAGAATTTTCACTCAGCCAGAGAGTCCTGCATTGGTTGCCTCATTCTGTGTAGTTTTTACACATGCGCTGCGTTGAGCAGGCTTAGCGTGTTCATGTTCATCTACACGCTAAGCCTGCTCAACGCAGCGCATGTGTAAAAACTACACAGAATGAGGCAACCAATGCAGGACTCTCTGGCTGAGTGAAAATTCTGTGTAAGTCACACTCATGCTGTGTGTAGCCGATGTGTTGGCCTTCGGCTGTGCGGGGATCGATAGAAATGGAACTGTCAATTTCTCCCGCGCGGCAGCAAACAGTTGGCCGTAGGTAAGATGGGGAGTTTTCTGTGATTTTTTCAGGCGAAAAGCCGGAAGATGGTCGCAAATGTGGAAGTTTTTTCCCCATTTGCTTCCGCTTCGGCTATTTGAATGAAAAAATCTCTGAAAACTTGAAAATTTGAATGTTATTTTTAATGTTTTCAGAAGCAAAACAAAAATGGAAGCGAATTCCGCATTCCAAGCGTTCCTCCTCTGTGCGCATTTCACTCATTCGGTTTGTTTACCACCGTTTGCACAAAACTGTGTACAGCCCCCTTTGCACAGAATCTGTGCTGCATGAAGAGAGGCTGATTTTGTGTACTCGGCACTCATTTCTGAGCGTGACAAGTTTAGCGTGTAAGGCTTTTGGTTCATCCACTGGAATTTGAGAGATCGAGTTCTGTACCTGTACCTGACTGTTCCTGACTATCTCACTAAAAGCGTGTGTGATGGTGGGGTACCTAGCTTTGTATAACTGTCGAGCTTCCCTAATGCTAACGTTCTCGGTGACCTTAATACGTGTGATTTCTTGTTCGGCCTCAAACACCTTGCATTTGGTGGACCATGACGCGTGTTCTGAGGAACTACAGTTCCTACAGTGTGTTTTTCCTGAGCAATCATTGGACGTGTGACCTACCTGACACCAGTTACTACATACCTCTTCCTTCAAACAAAATTTGGACGAGTGACCGAAGAATTGACACTTTTAGCATCTCATCGGCCGGGGAATGAACAAACGCACACTCAGAACATGGTATCCGATTTTGATACTCTCAGGTACTCCCGAAGACTTGAATGTGAGAATGTAGCTGTTGGTGGTGACCAGCTTACCGTCCCTTTTCCGCTTCATGACTTCGACATTGGATACTCCTTGCTCTTGAAGATCTTCCATAATTTCCTCTTCCGTAGCGTACCTGAGGTCAGCACATGTTACGATTCCTTTTGTCTGATTGAGCTTGGCGTTTTCCTCGACAGCAATTTCCATGTCAAACATCATCTTACCACGAAGAAGCTGGTTGGCTTGGCTGATGTTTTTCGTTTTGACCAACAACGTTCGGTCCCTCAACTTGATAATGTTAAGTGGTTCACCGCAGATACTCTTGATCCCTTTGTGGATGAAGATCGGGCTGACCTTCTCAAAAGAACCATCCTTCAAATCCTTGCGTTTGATTACGATGAACTTAGGACCTTCCCGATGACCATCGAGCTTGGGTTGCACTTCAGTTGCCTTTTTTTTCTTACCTCCTCCCTTTGGAGGGGCCATTTTATTGGCGGAACTCTTCTCGGCGACAGCAGTTGCAATGTCACGACCTTCACAAAAACAATAGAGTAATACTCAACACAGTGGAGTGTCGGAAAAGAAAAAAGTAGAAAACGATATTTCCAATCAATAGAGGAGCACACTTGATATACGTCCTATCCGAACGAGAGTGTAACTGCGAATGTTGCATTGATGATGTTATCATGCATTTATTCAATAACTCTCAAGCAATGATCCATTTGAATAACATTATAAATGCTTTGTGGCTTTATTTTAATTCAGCATTATGTTAAGCGTTTAGAGTGAATATACAGTTATGCTGTCATACAAGATTACGTAACCTCGTTGAACGCACTCAAATCTGTAATAAATAAGTAAGACGATCGAGCACTTTCGCACTCGTTCATTATGTTTTGTGGGATATGAAAGAAGAACAATTTTTATAATGAAATTATTTTCTCCCTCTCGAACCTCCATTTCATGATCTAAGGATATTTGTATTCGTTCAGAATTATGTTGTATTTTATCTAGGGTGATGTGCTAGTATCCATCGTATTAAGCATTGATCAGTGAGAACTGCAATTTTCCCAGCATTGCAGCGAATGATGCTGACACAAACCGATGCCAAACAATTCTTTCTCAAAACGGCTTTAGCATTGTACAATAACATTTTGATAAATCTGGATCTCTTTTTGGAAATAATGCAAAGAAAATGCATCTTACCGTATTCTCAGTCCGTCGTATCGTTTTCAACTCCGTCGCAATCAGTTTCCAGATTCGTCTCACAACTTACGGCTCACTGTGTGTATTGAATGGTTAAAACACAACATATCAACGCTATAATAAAATGTTTTACTAGAATATATAGATCTACTGGCATCTCCCTCCATTCCTTCAGCTTGATGGAATATACTATTTTTCTTTAAAATTCATTGTTCGTTATCAAAATTCAGCCCAAACACATGAACACAATTCCTTTTGACCGTACAATTATGGCATTTGCTCACAGTACAGCGAAAACAACACAATCAAAGAAACCGTATTTTTACATCGAGCGTCGCGCACACATAGATGCGCACAAGCTTTTTTTTTTTTCTCAGTATGACGGATTAAACTTTGTTTACATTCTCAATTATACGCGGCGGTTGAGGAAATTTCGTAAAATTTGGTGATTTATTGAAGTTTTGCGGCATGTGATTGGAATGAAATCCTTCAGTGAAGAAGTACGAAGGTTTTCCATAGTGAAAATAAGTGCCAGGCGAAGTAAGTCACCCACGGGGGCGGGAAGAAACTTGTGTTGGAAAGTGGTGTGGCTCAGTCGATCGCTAAGCATTTCTCTCAAATCGTGTTCGTCCATGCGATTTCGGTGAAAAAGTGCAAAGTGGATAATTGAACTGAAGTTATTTACCGAAATACAGTAGTTTTATTGCATTTTTGGTGTACAAATGTACAAACCATAACAGCTTTCACAAAATTACACTTGGATAATGAATCTATGTTGCAGGTAAGTTTGAATATCCGCCGTAGTGGAACATTTAAAGTTTGATACGACGAATAGTACCGCTTACGACGAAGAAGAACAAATCCCTATGAGACTCTTTTATTCATATGGAGCGAGAAGAAATGTCGATCAATTTCTCTCCCCTGAAATCTTTTCAATGCGCTAGGGGTTTGTTTTATGGGCTAAGTTTTGTTATTTCCTCTACGAGAAAGAATGGTAATCAAATTCTTTCTATTGATGTTTCATTTGGTGTGGAAAAGAAATCACTGTTGTTCTATCGCCGTAGAGAATTCTTCATATCCGTAGGGTAACTGGGGGTAAAACGCGCCCCCTAAGGAAGGAAGCGTTTTTAGTAATGAAAAACATTATTATAAACCTTTTTTTATTCCTTATCTCATAGACAAACATGTTTTCTATCAAATAGTGGAAACAGCTATCTATTTTCTTTTTTCTGGAGTTAATAAATATGTTTTTATAAAATGCTTGCTTATCTGCATTTTTATTTTTTGCGGGGTAAAACGAGCCACTTGATCTCGGCGTTAGTCGTTCGCGCGCACGCATGCGCAATCATGCTTGCAAATAAGTTGCATACATAAGGGCGTTTGATCAGATGTTATTGTTCGAATATAGTATACATGCTGTTTCGAAAAATGTGCATTTGTAAGGTTCAAATTGGCACGTAACTACAGCTTGGCATTACATTTGCTGGAATTTGAATTCAAACGGCTGTTTTGGTGTTATGAAATAGGAGTGGCCGTTTTGCCCCACGAGTTGATTAAAGTTTAAGTCCTTCTATACGCTTTTTAAGGATAAATTCAACATTTTTTTTTCGCATGAAATACAAACTATGGGAGATAACAAGACGATTCTCGGTGATAGTTTCAAAAGTTTGGTTGTTTATCGGCCTGAAAAATTGCCTAGAAAATAACACAAAATTACAACAAAAACAGCGAAAAACGTTTTTTCGAGTTTTTCACGATTTTACAAAAACACTTCACGATTTTAGGAAAACACTTAAAAATATATATAGAGAAGCATTTTAATACATTTTCCATTATCTCATGGTGAAAGACATCGTCCCAGAGCACGTCGTTCGTTCAAAACAAGAGTGGCGCGTTTTACCCCAACGGCGCATTTTACACCCAGTTCCCCTAATAACTGGGCGAATCATAATGGTTAACACCAGTCTTGGGAACTGTGACCACAATTCACCACAGTTCATCGATTCTGCCATTCCACCAAAACACAAAGCAGCAGCAGCATCAATACCATCAGGCGTTGCGCTGCCAACGGTTCACACACTGCTTGACTGTTTTTGTCTCTCCACTATGACCATTTTCGGGCAGCCATTCCAAGCTGAATGATTGAAAAAAGTGTTAAATCATTCAATCGCTAATATTTCGCTTGTGTTTTCAACTAATTGAAATCTATTAGCTCTAACAGAAAGACCACAATCATTCCGTTACGATACATATAAACAAGTTCAATTTCATACTGCCTTTATCGAGCAAAAATGCAAAACCCCGAAAACCGCAAAAATCGTGTCACCACTGTGCTCGAGTCATTTCGCATTCGGAGTTGAAAAACGTTAGGAAGAAGAAGATTACATTTTTTGAAGAGCCGTGACGTTTTTTGTTTTGAACCGTCATGGTTTGCTTTGGATTTTGATGGTCGTGTAGAAAGATGTAAATGTAGAGGCGGTAAATGTTTGCTCCAGTACTTTTCTCATCCCTGGTTAACACTCACAGTGGCTTCGTTTATAAGTAACTTTTATCCTACCTCATCACATCAGTAGCTTTAGCACAGGACACTAACGCGCCAGGCATCCAGCACACCATCATCCTAGCTGTGGGTTCGAATCCTGATTCCAACAAAACATAATAAGGCGGCATCCATTTATTACGTAACGCTAAAATTGGAAATATTTGACCCCCTCCCCCCCCTCCGTAACGCTTTTTGTATGAAAAATTTCAAATTTTTGTATGAGCCGTAACGCTTGAGCCTACTCCCCCCCTCCCCCTAGAGCGTTACGTAATTTGTGGATGCCGCCTAATTAAGATGGTGAAGAAAACCATTGAAAGGCAGTCAATGGATCCATTATTTTTTTTACTTTTAACGCATGCCCTAAATATACATTATTTTAAGCTAATATGCATCATGAACCCTAAAAATACAACCACAAATGCTTTAGTAGGGCTTGTGCATTATTACTGCTTTACCAAGTATTGCATTAATTTGGTTATTGTGGGGCCCTTTCCCACTTTAATTATGCTTTATAAAGCTCTTAAAGATTATGTCACCTTGAAAAAAAATCTGATAGTACACTATAGAGCAAATATAAAGTATTCATATATAGCTTCGTGGTTACTTGGGCAGTTACTGAAGTATTCATCCACTCTATTGTATTATATTCTTCCAGGAATTGCCTTGATTTGATGACAAACTATTAATTCATCTTCTTTATAACATTTTTATTTAAAAAATCCATATTGATTGAAATAAACACATTCTACGGGGCTGTCGAGAAAATAACGTGGTCATCTTTTCTTCTTGTGGTCTATTGTCCTTAAAAAAATAAAATATTTATGAACTGTGGTCTTTTGGTGGAATCGCCATGAAGCGTTTGTTTTTATCTGTGTATGTTTTGAATTTTGCTGTCAGTGAATATGCTGTCAGCTATCGAGCTTTTTTAATGCTGTCAGTTATTATGCTGCCAGCTACTGTATTTTGTGTTTTGCTGTCAGATCTAATAAGCGAACCGAAGACAAGAACCAAACCTGCGCCACCTAGGTTTTGATAATGAAAATAAAACGAAATATATCAATTTCAAATTTATTGCGCAGTTTAGAAATTAATTGCGTCGTAGAGATTCAACCCAGGTAGAAATCTCTAAAACAATGACTATAATGATGCTTTAGTTAAATGCTCTCTCTATAATCGACCAATGGGTGGAAATTTCGTCGCAGAAATTAGGTTGAAACCAATCTAGGGCGCGTCGGTCAAATCATTATTGTGGAGTGCATCGAATCGAGTAGTTGATTTTTGTCGGAGTGATATTACTATTGAAAAGTTGTTGAGTAATCGGTATGAAGTGAGTTTTCGGTCGTTTAAAGTTATTAAAGTGATATTAATTAGTTATTCGTGTTAAGCGTTTGAATTTGTCGAGAGTGAGTAGTGAGATAGAGAAATCCTCACACGTTAATTAATATTGGAATATTGAGTTCAGGTAAGCCTTTTTGTTTAATTAGTGAGCAAATTAGTGAATTTATTCCGCGTTGTGCAGGAGAGAAAAGCCCAAGCAACGTGGGCGGCAAGTATAGGGCCGTTTTGGGCCAGCCTAAGAGTTTGATCAATAAACTCGATGAATTTGACCGCTTTTGTTATCGTGATCGTAAATTAATTTCGTATAGTCACGTAATAAAATTTATTGAATTTTAGATTGGTTTATACTTATTTCTAGTGATTCTTTACCCATTTTTGGTCGTCTATCAAAGATAGTTAGTGTTTTAGTAGATTTAGTTGAAATTGCACATTGGTAAGTTCAGATTGGGTTGATTGGCTACAGATGTTTGCGAGTGTTGAAGTGCGACTTCGGTTCTTTTCGAACATTGACCTGCCCTGAGTCAGGAGGTCTCATCCGGGTAATTGAGCAGAGCTAACGGTCCTTCTTTAATGATGAAGGTGGCGCTAAAGCCGTCAGCTTTAGGAACAGAACGGAACGTTACACCCCCTCCTCCGGACAGTATGTTACCACGTGATTTATGAATGGCCCCTTATGCATTTTCCATGTTTTGAGAAGTATAGTTTTGAAAAACACTCGTAGGTCATCATTGTTTCTTCTTCTTTTGCCAGAACAAACAGTATTTCCTCATCTCCTACATAATGCCCTTAGGATTGCCCTTCTTGTCTACAGAATAGTGTAATGACTGTTTATTTTGTTCTCAAACGCTAACAGTTGGCGCCAGCAGCAAAAATTACAGACAACAACCTTTCGAACATTCAGTTTCTCTTACCGGCCGCCGAGCGACGACACTGTTGTTTGTATGTCACCCACTGATCACGCTACGCTGGATTCTCACACATTCAACACAAGCGCATGGAAGAATGGTAGTTGGAGAATTGTCAAAACGTATGGAAAATAATGAAAATCGAAAATTGCTTGCGATTAGGAAACTGGATCAAAAAAATAGTGATTAGAAATCAAGTGTAAAGTGAATTCGTGATCTAACGTCAACATCCCACCGCAAAATCGCTAGTGTTTGGAGGTGATTTTAACCTCCAAATTGCCAAATAACCTCCAAATCATCACCTCCAAGTTAGTTCTAATAACCTCCGTTATATGAAATATGGTGGCGCGTCGATCGTCGCAAGTTTATCGTTAAACAGTCAATACATAACTTTTTGTGTTTAGTTCATCTTCCGTGATGCTTTCTTTGCTTCAAGGTTTCGTTTTTACAACCATTGAAAAAGAGCCTTCTATTGCCTTTTCAGTTTTGAATATCGCCCTATTGGAGAAACCATGTGGCCCTTCACCATTTTCGTGGTAAAGGTGGGAATAGCGTCAAGTGGACGGAAATTGACAGCAAAAATATGTAGGTTTTTATAAAACTGTACCCACGAGTTATCAACCAGATTGCGTCTCTTGTATGATAAATATACATTTTTAATATAGATAATGATACATTCTGTCTGTAACTACTACTAGCAGCATTAAAATTGTAGTTTTAGTTGCATAAGAAAATTTTGCAATTATATTCGACGTGCAAAAATTTGCACCTTTACGAGCCCTTTCGGGCTACACCACTGGCCCATCACCCGAAAGGCTTTGGATTTTTCCATGTTTTGACATATAAAATCCTACAAAAATAGTCCGGTTGAAATCCCCGGGGAGCGTGATCGTGTATCCTTGTTAGATGTTAACTAAATACATGAAAAATGATGAGAAATGTTGCGGCGGTTAAGAACTTCATAACCTATTTTTAAATGCTAAAATAAGGCTCTCGAATGTACCTTCGTTGAAAAATATATGTTTGTTATATATAATTATCACAACGTCTGCATTTATTTGATCATTTCTGCTTTCAGTCGTGTGGGTAGTAGAGATAATTGACATCGTTTACTTACTAATCACAACAATAATTGGTTCACATAACATGTAAAGAAGCGATGCACAAGTTTCCCAACCAAATGCATTCTATAACTTATGAAGTGATTGGTTTCAAACGATGAAGGTCTGGATAGCAGCTGTTGTGGTTATAATAATTATACCATTTAGGTTCAGTAATAGATTATTTTTGGATGATATTGAGCAGCAATTTGAATCTGTCAGTGAAACCATTTGTCAGTTACTTCCGGATAACATCTACGGGACGTTGCATTTAGTTAAAAACATCGACGTTGCCATGTCTGATAATCTGATATCTACAATTGCCTATAAGTATAATCGTCCAGTTGTAATTCATACTGGACACAATGGTATAGAAGATGCTGCCATCATAATAATCAACTCAGATTCTCTAACATCGCTATCAATATATGATCTTAAACGAATAAGTTTTCTCTTACTTATTGTGAACATGGTTGACCAAATGGAGATAGTGCCAACAATCATAAGCGAATTAAGGAACATCAATATTCATAGAATCACAATCGTTTCGTTTGATAGTACGGAGAGTGCTGCGGTTAACATTTCAACACTCTTCCGGCACAGGACCATAAACTGCGAAAACAGTCACATTTACACCACGTCATCTTTATCAATGAAGGACTCGGAATCGTTTGCGAAAAACTTGTCTACAGAGCGATCACACACGGATTTTCGAGGATGCATAATGGATATAGGAATAGTAACGATGCCACCTTTCACTTTAATTGCACAAAACGGCCATGAACTTTTGTACTCGGGTGTGGAGGTCGAGATGATAAGAGTTCTAGCTGAACATTTCAATTTCAAAATACAGTTCATCCATCCTCCAAACGGAACGAAGTGGGGGAATCTTCACGAAAATGGTAGCACTGGTCTGATGGCGTTGATACAGGAAAGTAAAGTAGATTTTGCAATTGGTTCATTAGCACGTACACTCGCTAGAAACACGCTGCTGAAAGGCGGAGTAGGAAGCTTCTATGATCAAATCGTTTTTGGTGTGCCACCAGGAATTCCATACAGTCCATTGCAACAATTAGCTAGACCCGTGACTACCGAATGCTGGATGTTTATCATTATGACGTGTATTACAGTATCGATGTTATTTTCAGTTGATGTAGATGAGCATCTGTGTAAAATAAATTTGAAAAAGTGTAAAATTTCGTTAACCGACGTTTGGTCCATACTTTTGGGAGGAGTAAAGCTTCATCCACCGAGAAAAGTTTTCGGAAGATATTTGTTGCTAGGATGGTTAATGGTGACATTGGTTTGCAGAACTGCTTATCAGGCTATATTATTTGGGCACCTGAGACGTGGAGTAGAATTCAAGCCCATCCTCACCCTACAGGATATGTTTGAAGCAGGATTGCAATATTATATGTACAACATCTCTCAAAGATTTTTTACACGAAGCCCACGGATTATGATGAGGTATAGCTTAATGAGATCATATCAGTTATTGTTCAATAAAATAGATTGATTTTTATTTCCAGGTCGGTGATTGTAAGCGACTTCGTTTCGCTTCAGAATATTCTAGCTGACATTGCTGACAACAAACTGATGGTAGCGTTTCCGTTGCCAAAGTCTAACATAGACTATTTCAATAAACAACGATTGTTCAAATCGAAGGTCCACATCAATCGATATATAATTGAAAAATACGAAGTAGCAATACATTATCCCCTCGAATCACGTTTGCCGGCACTGTTCGATTATATGGTGTTGAGGATACGTGCTGCGGGACTTCATGATTGTTGGGTTCGAAGATATCGAGGAGTTATTGTGGACAATACCGTGGAGCACAAGAAATTACAACTACAGAATCTTCTGGGAGCTTTCACCATCCATGGAATACTGTGCGGTCTCAGTTGTATCATTTTTCTTATTGAACTGAAAACAGCCAAGGCAACATACTTTCTTAATATGAAAATTTAAAAGAACTAGTTGAATCGAGTAATAACCGTTTCCTTATAATTGTACCTACGATTCAATCGAATGACAGTTGTTTTTCTTGGTGGAAGTTGGCATTAAGAATAAAAATCTAAACACTCAACGTGAAAATACACATATTTATGGAATTGACACCAACACGTTAATGCCTCCAGTGTACGATTACCTTTGAAAGAAGCACCATATCTGACAACAGAGTAGCATGCAACGCCCAGTGGGACAGTCGAAATATGTTCCTGACGAAACATTTTACGGGATTAGGCGGAAATTGAACCCACATTTCTTGACTTGATGAAATCATAAAGGGATTCGTTTGTAATTTATTTATGAATTTCTTAGAAATAATCTTTAAGGAACTGCAGCAGATTATCCTCTAAGGTCTACTCCCAAATAGCTTTCATGGATTCAAGCAAGAAATTATTCTAGTATTCGCCCAGAAATTTTAACAATTATTTGATCAGTTTTTTGTTGATGTATTTTTATAGTAGATTTCTGTAAATTGCTTCACAGATATATCTTAGAAATCCTATCGGCGCGGCTTATCTTTTGGAACATCTGGAAATTTATCCAGGATAGCAAAAGGATTCTTTTAAAACATTTTCAGGAATTCCTACTAAAATTGCTTCAATCTTCTCTACAGAATTATTTCAAGAGCTCTGCCAGTTGCATTATGAAGTTATCCAGTAGTTACTCTTGGAATTTCTCCAGGAATTGCCCCACAAACAATTACCACCGCAAGTTTTCGCTAACTGGTTCAACGGAAAATCGAAGGCATGAGTCCAAACAAGGATCGTAAGAGGATCAGTAGTAGAAAAAATAGTACTGTTTTAGTAGCACTGAAAAGCATTAGCGAAACTTGAACTCAAATCTAGAGGGGGCTTGACTCATTCCATAAAATAAAATCCCTTGAGCAAGGTGCAAGCTGAGCATGAGAGCTCAAATTTTCTAGGGAGGCTTGAACTTTTCTAGTGGGGGATAAGACCCCCCTAGCACCCCCCCCCCCGTATTTACGCCAATGCTGAAAAGTACCGTTTTTATTTTAGCCCTGAGAAGTACGGTTTTATTGCTTTAGGTAGATTTTCGGCAGCCGACCTGGCAACGAAATACGGACTATGAATGGAAACTTGGTACCGTTTTGATTCATATTACGGACAGCTTCAAATTCCGGACACTGTACTTTGTATCGGAAACATTTCACACGAAATGTTTCAATTTTTGCCGTTCAAAAGTTCTCACTTTCGAGGCTCGTTTTAGTTAACATTTTCCATGGATATCTATGAAAATTTATAATGTTCAGCTGCCTTAAATGCTTCTTTAGTGGTTTGCCGATCTCAATTAATGATTTGACTTTTCTATTTATGATTTTCATGAGTTGTCCGAAATTCGAATCAAAGTGTCCGGAATATGGGGCAAAAGTAAGGAAGCGTCCGGAATAAGAATCATGAAAAGTCCACACATTTCTGTTTATTTAAATTTATGCATGTTGTGGAATCAAAATCTTCATCCACCATTCGAAAGTTAATTGTTTTGAAGGCTTGATGACACGGAGGAATCATACAGAATGATTCATTTTATACGCTTTCTGATGAGTTATACTTCACTGAGGCCTTAAGTGTCCGTAATATGAATCAAAACGGTACCTGGAATGTCAGGACGTTAAATGAATCGCCAACACTACGTTCAAATATAACATCTACCACAGCGGCGGCGATAAGACAGAACATGGAGTCGGTTTCATAGTGATCGGGAAGCAGATGAAACGCGTTATGAAGTGGAAACCGATTAGCGAGCGAATCTGTGTACTGAGGATACGGGGCAAATTTTTCAACTACGGCCTGATCAACATCTATGCACCGACTAACGACAAACCTGATGACGTGAAGGTCGCGTTCTACGAAGGCCCAAAACACAACGTGAAAATCGTTATTGGAGATGCAAACGCGCAGGTTGGAAGAGGTTCCGTCCGATCATCGGTAAGGAGAGCCTTCACTCCGTTACCAATGACAACGGCCTACGACTAGTGACTTTCGCTGTTGCCAGGGGGGTGGCAATCATCAGCACCTACTTTGCAGGCAAGGATATTCGGAAGCACACCTGGAGACATCCAAATGGTGATATTTGCAACCAGATAGATCATATACTGGTGGATGGTCGACATTTCTCTGATGACATCGATGTTAGGAGTTTCAGGGGTCCTAACATTGACTCGGATCACTACACTGAGATAAATCTACACGCGAAGGTCGTGTGTTTTACTTTTAGATTAAGGAAAACCACATGACTTGAGTGTGGTAGCCATATGAATTTCGTCATTGACTTCACGCTATAATAACATGTGTATCAACATTAGGTTGTCATGAGAAACAAACATAAATGTCTAAATATTAAATCATGAAAACCAACTGATTTACTTATTGAATTCGAAATGTAGTGGCTTTAGATAGTCATGTGTGATAGAACATGATTGTCATGAGACTGAAAGAAGAAATTTGATAGAAGAAATCTTGCTCCCCAAAATATGGATTCGAGGCTCCTCTGCTTGTCGCAAGCTCACTTGAATGTTTTTTTTTTTCAAACAAGTGAGACAGCAACAAGCGGGGCACCGCAAATCCATAATTTGGGAAGCCCGGATTAGCATATTTTATTTTATTCGTAGCTGAAAGCTTGGAAAATCTGTTAGTGGGATCCGATTTTTCTCTAACACCATACATTATATCCAACGCTGGAAGTAATGCATTTTATTTATAGAAAATTGGAATGAACTCCTCATATTCACTCGGACATCTTCACTAATAGCTTAGCTTAGACTGACTACACATATTAATGGTTGCTATTCCGTGATTGACCGAAGTCAGTGAATATGCACAAAGAATCAACTAGAAGTTCGGCAGGGATTGGCCATAATCTTCTTCAGTGTGCATAATTCAGTGCATCTATTTATACATGATCAATAACGGCGCCGGCCACGCAGTCAGGTGGGATTGGGGGAAGGAATGTTAGTGTGTAACCTTTGCTATTTGGAGACCGTGTTTGTCTCTGCATCTCCACAAAGGTTACTGGAAGGGATGTTTGTTAATGGGGAGGATCGTTGGGTCACAGGATTCGATTAGACCATGATAAATAATTATTGGTGAGATATAAACATGCTTATATGTAAACATAATATTTTCATTTGATATGAACAATATCTATGTAGAGAAAAATTATGCCGACACTTGACGTGACGAACCTTTCAAAGTTTGTTGAATAAAGCGAACCTTTCGCAAGTCTACACTCGTAGTGTCGAACCATTCGAAGTTTTTTTAATTACAAAAATAAAGGTAAAAGGAAAAAGGTGTTTTGAAAATATAAATAAATTAGACATAAATAATTTATGATTCAGAGTTTATGTCGACACTCACAGTGACGAACCTTTCGAAGTTTGTTGAAAAATCATATTTACGTCTCAACGTTTTAACGATTAAAGGTGCAGTCTTGCATATTATATAGATTAGAAATAGTAGCATGAAACGAGCTCACCAATTGATCCGTCATCCTTGAGCAGCAACAATCCACTTTCAGCTTCACTCGTTTCTCGGCTATATAAAAGCACTCAGAGAAAATAGGCGCGCGATCCTGCTCAGGCTGCTCGGGCTTTCTTGACGCACTGCCCAGGAGCAAGCGTCAACGTCGAAAGATCAAAAAGAACTAAAGGATCACGCCACTTTTTCACTTTCACTCGACCGACGCGCGACATGTTTGATCCTGCCTTCATCGCCGGCTCCCGCAGGAGCAAGCGTCAAGGTCGAAGGATCAAACACAACTCACTCGCACATCTTCACTAATAGAAAGATAAACGAAACCGCAAATTTTCCTCTAACACTTTCAGCTTCAGAATTTGATCCTTCTCTTTGGAACATGATGATGACACGAGGTCCGACCGCAATTTAGTTCGCTATGGGTTGATCACTAATAATTTAGAAATTTGTAAAACGGAAATCGACTGCAAGTTCATCGATTCAAAATCGACCAACTTGAACATGATGATCATGACACAAAATAACCATAAGTTAAACACACTGAATCCGTGTTGGGTGGTGATCCATAGCACCCATAGGTTGACGCATACGAATTTGAAATTGAAACCTTTAGGAACTTATGTGGAGAACTATGGAATTCATGTTGTCGGTTGATGAATCAGTCCATTAGCAAAACTAATGAATTGAATGTGTAATAAACACGAAGTTTGTAAGCAAATCACAACGAATCGACACAGACGTTCATGAATCGATCCATAATTTTAAACACACGGATCAAGCGTGTGGATTTTTTTCAGTGTACCTCGTACGTTCCCAGTAAAGTTCACTGGACGAGCGGATAAGTGAGGTCAATGTGAACGAAAACCTCAATAATCTATGGCAGAGGTTCCCAAACAAATCGTGGCGCCCTTAGCAAATTTCAGGGAATGGCGCGGCGCATTAGTATCAAAAACGCTGAAGTTAAAAAAAATCTTATTTATGAAGTTATTTTTTTATTATTTATTTTTATTTCTTTATTAGTATCATTCCAAACATAACATTCATTTATTATATCTAGGTGTTCTGTGTTATTAGACAATACTATCATCCTAATTTGGTAAAACAAATATAATATTTTATTAACGTTTTGTTTACAACACAATACATTCCATTTGCCGTAGCAGTTCAGATTTTTTACAGGTGAGTTGATTTCACCTGTTTATACGAGAAAAAAAACGCTTTGAATTTACTTAACCTAACATAACCTAAACATATAACGCATTAAGCGTGTCAATAGAAGATTGTAACGATTTTTGCCTGAAATTATTAATGATTTTATTTGGCATTTGTTCCAATTGGATATTCTATGTAACTCATTGGTACTATACCAGGGAGGAAGCTTCAGAATCATTTTCAAAATTTTATTTTGAATTCTCTGCAGAGCTTTCTTTCTAGTACTACAAACCCAAGTAACCACAAGCATTAAGGCATTACCGTATTTTAACTTTAATTCAACGAGTGCAATGCATCATTGCTTTTATTCTGCAATATGCGTGCAGTAATGCTTTAATTCCATTTTATGAATGCAATGTAGCATTGTTCTGTTGTAGCAGTGAAATGTGCATTAATGGGTGATATACGGTCACCATTCAATGCTTCATTGCATCATCTTACTCAATGCTTCATCGCAACAAAAATGGCAAGATTTCATTGCTCTATTTATTGTCAACCTTCCCCTCACTCAGGCAAATAGATTATAGAAATAGTTGAATATCCCTTATGAAAATTCATCACAAGAAATCTTGTTGAAATTCGTAGATTTATCTTACGAGAAACCAGAATTTGAAAACAAAAAATAAGCAACAGCCTGCAATGGAACCAAAAACCTTACGATTGATAGGCCCGTGCGCACACCACACGGCTATCGCCGATTCAATGTTCCGAGATGCTAAAACGATATATAAAACGTGAAGATTTAGCCCCACACAATGAAAACAAAACAAAATCTCAACAGCAAAAAAGCGACAGCCGTGGTAAACTTGTAAGTGCAACAGTCGTGTCCACTTACTTATTGCGCACTTCACCCCAAATTGGACTATCACAAAGTTTGTAGAGTCCAAAAAATGTGATAAGGGTGCACGCTTGCATCGGATCATTAAAACGTATTCGGTACACTTGTTCCTTGAACCACAAGGAATAAGTGCACTAAAAACACTATCATGATTCGACGTAATCCTGAGCTGCTTACACACTTTCAATCGACAATATTTATCACTGGCAATGAAAGGGAGCTGCTTGAAGTTGCACAATTTTCCCGGCCAAGACATCCAGCATTCATGGTCCGGAGGATAGGCGCGGCGAGTCATCGAAAACATCACACAATTAATTTAGGTTCAAATCCTAGCAACAGGGAGTAAACAAAATACACATATGAATCGGCAAAAAAAAAAAAAGCAACGCTGACCTGACATCCAACGAACAAAAAAACACAAAAAAAATTTGTGTTTCTATTTTTAATCCTTTCTTTCATGCATTAAATACACTTTGGCTAAAGCTTTTATACGGTACAGACAGTAACTATACTTTAGCAATTGCCAGCATAGAGCTAGGAAATGTAGCCGTATTTACACTTTAATAGCGCCCTTTTCCACTTTAATACTGCATTAACGAGACATGTAATGCAGTATGACTTTATATGCCATATTTTATAGAAGCATATAAAGTGATATTAATGCAACTATATACAGCTGTACGGTTACTTGGGAAGCTAGTCCATATTGGTACAGTATACAACATGGCTGGCCTGAAAATTTGCATGAATATCAAAAGCTTGTGTTTAAGACATAGTTTTGATTTTCTATTAATAAGGGGATAGAGACATTTTACACATTACAGTTTACATATTACATTATTACCGTAATCCGGGGGCAAATCGATCACTGGTGTGAATTTGATCAAGTCGGTACCAAATAGCATTTCCTCCAAGGATGCTTAATACGTCGTTGGCATCGCATATATTCAATGTTTTCTAGTTTATAGATGTCTAATGATGATTTTAACCTTTTTATTTTTATTATGGTCAGTTTTGCATAGAAATATTTACGGTTTTTGAAGGTGTTAGCAATACTGTTGGAAATGTCGGTACTTAACAATCTGCTGGTGCTAGGTCTGCATTCAAACTTTGAATATTAAAAATGTTGTGTAAGCTTCAGTGTAATCTGATGAATTCATTTTTGAAATTGTAAAATCAACATCAAATCAAAATCAACAGACTCCGCGTCTTGCGCTTTTTGCGTTGCTATTCAGTGCTATTGTAAGTCATATTTTCAACTGTTGACAACTCTGATTAGTTTCAAGAGATACTTTTATCTTTAGTTGAAACAAACTGTGCTGCTTGGGTAGAACGTCTTAAGGATTGAACAACCCACAGTCCAAGTGCCCTCGTCTGTTTAACAATATCATTGCTTTGTTTGGATTTTATTGTGCCCAAGTATGTTTTCAAGAATAGGATTGAGGGTTTAAATTAAGAAACAGTCTGTGGGATGAAAATCATTAGAGGCAGTCACAAATAAATAAATAAATAAAATGCATTCACTGAATAAATGACCGATTATGAGTAGTAACCTCGTGTTGAGTTTCCGATTAGTATCAGTGCCGACCCTGAAAGAGTGTCCTAAGGAAATGAAACTATTAGAGCTCAGTGGGGAGTGAGAGTAACAGATTTCCGCTCTGGATTTCTGATTGGTTCCATTCATATCTGACAAACCGTGAGACGTTCGTCAAAGTAAACGGAGCATTGTCTTTGTCTTTTAAACGGAGCAAAATCTTCGCTTCTGGCGTGCCCCAAGGTAGCGTACTCAGGCCACTGATTTTTGTGTTGTTCGTGAATGATCTCTGCTTCCGGCTGAAATCAGCGAAAGTGCTGTTTGCCGATGATCTGAAAATTTACAGAACCATTTCGTCACTTTTCGACTGCTGTGCAGTTCAAGCCGATATTAATGAGATTCAACTGTGGTGCTTTGCAAATGGAATAAAGCTGAACACCAAGAAGTGTAAACACATCTTTTTCACCCAACGCCAGTACCGAATCGACTTCGAATATTCGGTGAGCCCAGATATCTTGGAGCGTGTTGAATTCATCCGCGTCCTTGGTGTCACCATCGATCATAAACTGCAATTCAACAACGAGCATATCAGCATCGCCGCTGCCAAAGGATTCACTGCCCTTTATTCGGCGTAGTAAAAACATTTTCAAGATATCTACACCTTGAAGTCGTTGTATTGTACGCTCGTCTGAAGCGATCGGAAATATACTGTCTTTGTATGGCCTCCACATCGTACTACGATCAAAGTTCCACTTCTGTCATTGCCTAATCGCAAAATGATGCCATGTACTGTGTTATAAAAGGGAATGATAATCTAAGATTGTTTACCAACATAATTATTGATTATGTGCAGGCTGATTGTAGATTCAACAAAATATGATAGGTGATTCAAAAATAGAATTGATTCAACCACGTGAAATGCTCATAAAGGTCATTATGTCAGTTGAAGTTTACTAATCGTATCAGCATTACCTTTAGCAGCTGTAAAAAATGTAAATGAGCTGTTTTGCATGGGAAGTTGAACACGTCCATTTAGAACTAACATGAGTAGACCTAGGCCAAGGCTTGATTTCGACCTGAAGATTGTTTGTGATGGGATTATTTCATAATTAATATCGATTTCATTTATCCACTTGCAACATGACACCGTGTAAGATGATTAATATTGTATCTTGTACTCATCAAATGTAAATGTTATTCGATTTATATGTCAAAGAGCACCAAATAGACTTCAAGTATGACACATAAAGATATAATCATTGCATCGCTGGTTTCAACATGATGAAGACTTGGAATGCAGCCATTGTGATAGTTATTATCACTCCCATCAGTGCTGATCTTCCAGTAGATACAAATGAATCAATATCGCTTTTTCGTGCTGTCAGTGAAATAGTTCTTCGGTTACTTTCGGATACTACAATCAGAACGCTGCATTTTCTCACAAATTCCAGTGACCTATCTTTAGATGATTTGCTCTCAAACATTGGTGAAAAGATTGAGCGTCCCGTTGAGATAAATAGTGGAAATTATCAAAAAGATGATGCTGCCATCATGTTTGTAGACTCTGATTGGCTGGAATACGAGGTTATTGATGATTTCAAGCAGATAAGCTTTCTTCTCTTGATTGTGAATGTGGTGAACCAAACCGAGTCTGTAACTTCGATTGTAAGCAGTCTAAGGACTACCGACATAGTGAGAATTGCTATCGTGTCGTACGATACTATGAAGTCAGCTGAGAACGCTGTAGTCAACATTTCGGAATACTCCAGATACAAAACAAGGAACTGTGAAAATAATCACATTTTAGTCGAAATATCTTTAAAAGCAGTGGGTTTTGATTCAATTCCGAGAAATATATCTACAGAAAAATCACACATCGATTTCCAAGGATGTCTCATGGACATTGGAGTAGGATTATTGGCACCATTTACTATTGTCACACCAAATGGATGCGAGCTGATGTATTCAGGGCTAGAAGTGGAAATGATGAAAACACTGGCAGTGCATTTCAATTTCAAAATGCGATTTGTTCATCCTCCAAATGGAATGCAATGGGGCATTCTGCGTGAAAATGGTAGCACTGGTCTCATGGCAATGATACAGGATACTAAAGTGGATTTTGCAATAGGATCGATCGCCTGTTCTCTCATGCGAAACAAACTGCTGAAAGGTGGAGTAGGAAGCTTCTATGATCAGTTGATATTCGGCATGCCTATAGGAATCCCTTACACCCCACTGCAGAAGCTGGCTATGCCTGTGACTAATAGTGGCTGGATTTTCATCATTTTAGCATGTATTGTGGTATCGATACTTTTTGCATATGATGTAGACAAACAGTCTTTCGATAAGCGAAAATTTTCATTGATCGATGTGTGGTTCATACTCCTGGGAGGACTAATGTACAACTCTCCAGATAAATTTTTTGGTAAACTTGTATTGATTGGATGGTTGATTGTGACTATGATTTTTAGAAATGCTTATCAGGCTATATTGTTTGACCACCTAAAAAGTGGGGTAGAATTCGAGCCCATCTTGACCTTAGATGATATGTTCAGAGCAGGATTAAAATTTTACATGTACAACGTTTCCCAGCGACATTTTACAAGAAGCACGCAGATCATGAAGAGGTATGACTGATACTGATATTATCGATGGGTTTTCTTTAACATTTTTTTTATTGCAGGGCAGTGATAGTTAGTGACAATGTGTCACTGCAGGATGTTCTTGGCGATATTGCTGACAATAAACTGATGGCAGCGTTTCCACTGCCGAGGTCCAACATAGACTACTTCAACAAGCTACGACTGTTCGGGTCAAAGGTTCACATCAGTCGATTCGTTATTGAAAGTTATGAGGTGGCAACACATTACCCTATCGATTCTCCTTTGGTCGCACTTTTTGATGACATGGTGCTGAGAATCCGTGCTGCAGGACTCCATTACTACTGGGCTAGACAGCTTCAAGGATCCGTTATTGACGATTTGGCGGAGCATAAACAGCTGAATTTGCATAACCTACTAGCAGCATTTATCATTCACAGGATACTATGCAGTCTCAGCTGCATTGTTTTTATTGTGGAAGTATTTGTTGAAAAGATAACTCGATTGATATTCATTGAATAATTAGAACGTAATTGATTAAATGGATATAATGTTCCTAGAGATCTACATTAAAACGATTCAAATTTAAAAAATGTTTGAAAATCAAATCTCCCATGTGCTCCTTATTATCCTTACCATAAAAATAGTGTTCTGTGAAATTTTCAGCTTTCTAGGTGGTGATTTAAAGGTGGTCCAAAGACAATGTAGGCTTATATGGAAATTACTATGAAGAAATTATGAGAAATTTTCCAAACACGCTAGTACTGTAATTTAACCTTCCTTGTGCATTGGGGTCATTTTTGGCCAATCGGCACGGTAAATAAGCTGTTACTTTGTAGAGAAAAGAAATATAAATCTGAAATTTTCTGACTTTTCCTAACTTTTGAAAACGAACATTTTCGTGCTAAAAGACTAAAGTTTTCAGCGACCTCTAGGAGCGGCGCTACAAAAAAAGTGACACATTATGCATTAAGGGTTAAAAATGATCCATGGCTTTAAAACGCTCTTAAAAATCCATTTCTTAGCCGATTTTCGTTCTTTTAGCTTTATATGAAAGATATCAAGCACTCAAGAATGAAAACCTGGAAATTGTTTGTCAGTATGGCCATTCTGGGCACAAGGGAACCTGGAACCTGTTTCAGAAGGAACTGGCGTATCTCATATTCAGCAGTTCATACACATGTATATAACGACGGTTCGAATTTCATGGTTTTTCATTCCGATTTACAAGAGCACCAAGAGGACCAACATTTAGATTTGGCCGGTATTTCGGAGTATTCCAGAACCGATTCCATTAGGGTGTGATGTGGACATTTTCAGACCATCATATAGTACCATTATGCGACGGCTCAAAATACATAATTTTTCATCCAGATGTAAATGGACACCATGCCATATACCTGGCGTTACGCACCTAGTGGGACAGAGCCTGCTTTTCAGCATTAATTAACGGAGAGGTTTGCCATCTGACTATTTTTGCCTATGTATATCGCTTGGCAAGCACGATGATATTGTATGCCTGGGAAGTCGAAAAAATTTCCAACCCGGAAAGATCCTCGTCCGGTGGGATTCGAACCCATGCCCCTTAGTTTGGTCTAGCTGAGAAGCTGCGTGTTTACCGCTGGGCTTCCCAAATATAAAAATATTATATTAGAATATCATTTCCGTTACGGCCAAATTAGAAAAACAAAATGATTATACAGTCAACTCAGCATAACTGGATTTTGAACGGACCAGAGAACAAGGGAGGTATACAGTAAAAGCTAGAGTAACCTGACCAGTGGATACAACAGAGTTGAAACAGATTTTGCTATTCCGTTAGCGCGTTTTTTCTAAAAAAGTATGTTATAATTTTCAACCTTAGTTAGATACTGGGGTCATAATGACCCAAAATCGAATTTCAACTTGCAATATCTCTGTTGTTATCAAACGGATCTTTCTGAAATTCCCTGACTTTTAATATTTTGTGGAAACGAAGCGCAAGACCAAAAAATGTTTTTCTTAAGGTGATTCTAAGATGGCGCCACAAAAAAACAACTTAATAAGATACTGGGGTCATTATGACCCAGAAATGTATACCCCTATAAATCAGCGAAATATCAACCGAATAATGAAATTTATGCCGCATTCGAAAGATATACTCCTCAAGATTCTGATCACTACCTGGAATACACTCAGTACACTCAGTCCAGAAATCTGCAGTCATCACCAAATTGTATAAGATGCAGGCCATATAGGAATGTACTGTCTTCAGCAAACTTGCTTCGGGGACCAAGAACTTCCACATGGGATACAATTTAGTTCAGAACTTGACCACCGCGTGCCGCTAGCGTCGATATGAACTTCCGGTATGGGCTAATTATGCGATAACTCGAGATTGCAGGCACATAGCAGGATGTTGTCTTCGGCAAAGTTGCTCAGGAGGATAAGGACTTCCTCATGAGATACAATTTAGTTCAGAACTTGACCACCGCGTGGCGCTAGCGTCGATACGAACTTCCGGTAGAGGCTAATTATGCGATAACTCGAGATTGCGAACAGATAGAAGGATGCTGTCTTCAGCAAACTTGTTCAGGAGGATAAGAACTTCTACATGAAATACAATTTAGTTCAGAAGTCGACCGCTGCGTGGCGCTAGCGTCTATATAAACTTCCGGTAGGAGCTAATTATGCGATAACTCGAGATTGCGAACACATAGAAGGATGCTGTTTTCGGCAAAGTTGCTCAGGAGGATAAGGACTTCCACATGAGATACAATTTAGTTCAGAACTCGACCGCTGCGTGGCGCTAGCGTCGATATGAACTTCCGGCAGAGGCTAATTATGCGATAACTCGAGATTGCGAGCACATAGAAGGATGCTGTTTTCGGCAAAGTTGCTCAGGAGGATAAGGACTTCCACATGAGATACAATTTAGTTCAGAACTCGACCGCTGCGTGGCGCTAGCGTCGATATGAACTTCCGGCAGAGGCTAATTATGCGATAACTCGAGATTGCGAGCACATAGCAGGATGTTGTCTTCGGCAAAGTTGCTCAGGAGCATAAGGACTTCCACATAAGATACAATTTAGTTCAGAACTCGACCACCGCGTGGCGCTAGCGTCGATACGAACTTCCGGTAGGGGCTATTTATGCGATAACTCGAGATTGCGAACACATAGAAGGATGCTGTCTTCGGCAAAGTTGCTCAGGAGGATAAGCACTTCCTCATGAGATACAATTTAGTTCAGAACTTGACCACCGCGTGGCGCTAGCGTCGATACGAACTTCTGGTAGAGGATAATTATGCGATAACTCGAGATTGCGAACACATAGAAGGATGCTGTCTTCAGCAAACTTGTTCAGGAGGATAAGAACTTCTACATGAAATACAATTTAGTTCAGAAGTCGACCGCTGCGTGGTGCTAGGGTCTATATAAACTTCCGGTAGGAGCTAATTATGCGATAACTCGAGATTGCGAACACATAGAAGGATGCTGTTTTCGGCAAAGTTGCTCAGGAGGATAAGGATTTCCACATAAGATACAATTTAGTTCAGAACTCGACCGCTGCGTGGCGCTAGCGTCGATATGAACTTCGGGCAGAGGCTATTTATGCGATAACTCGAGATTGCGAACACATAGAAAGATGCTGTCTTCGGCAAAGTTGCGCAGGAGGATAAGCACTTCCTCATGAGATACAATTTAGTTCAGAACTTGACCACCGCGTGGCGCTAGCGTCGATACGAACTTCTGGTAGAGGATAATTATGCGATAACTCAAGATTGCGAACACATAGAAGGATGCTGTCTTCAGCAAAGTTGCTCAGGAGGATAAGAACTTCTACATGAAATACAATTTAGTTCAGAAGTCGCTGCGTGGCGCTAGCGTCTATATAAACTTCCGGTAGGAGCTAATTATGCGATAACTCGAGATTGCGAGCACATAGAAGGATGCTGTTTTCGGCAAAGTTGCTCAGGAGGATAAGCACTTCCTCATGAGATACAATATAGTTCAGAACTTGACCGCTGCGTGGCGCTAGCGTCGATATGAACTTCCGGCAGAGGCTAATTATGCGATAACTCGAGATTGCGAACACATAGAAGGATGCTGTCTTCGGCAAAGTTGCTCAGGAGGATAAGGACTTCCACATGAGATACAATTTAGTTCAGAACTCGACCGCTGCGTGGCGCTAGCCAAGCATGGGAAACACTCACTCAGTTTTTGTGTTTCTCTCACTCGCTTCCACGCACAGTCGGGAGCGAGAAAGCCGTTTGTCTAACCAAGCCGAACGTTTCAATTTCCATTGCCCATTCTGCTTCTTCGGCGAGCGCCAAGCAAAACAAAAAACGGCAACTGATTGAGTCGCTACCGATTCTAAAAGCCGAAGGCAACCGAATGCATACCGAATGATTGTTTACTTTCTGATTCCGTTGGAGTGACATTCGGATTTGAGTGCTGATGAGTGTTCACTGACTGGCAATCCACACCACGGAATGATTCAGTGAGTGGGAATCCGCTCACTCAGTTCAATGCATTCGGTGAATGGATGCTTAATGCTTTCACTCGAGCCTCGCAGATACAAGTGTATTGGTATTCACTTCTCTTCGGGTTCCTTCCGATCCTTGCTTTTACACAATCGGTTTTGACGCTTTCATGCTACACTCGACCCAGTACGATTCAGCTATCACTGAATGTTCGGTAGCAGCAGATTTTTTGCTATTTTTTATCGGTGGCGTTCGGGTGAGTGAGTGAATTTTCCCATGCTTGGCGCTAGCGTCGATATGAACTTCCGGTAGAGGCTAATTATGCGATAATACAAGAATGCGAACAATAGAAAGATGCAGTCTTCGGCAAAGTTGCTCAGGAGCATAAGGACTTCCACATAAGATACAATTTAGTTCAGAACTCGACCACCGCGTGGCGCTAGCGTCGATACGAACTTCCGGTAGGGGCTAATTATGCGATAACTCGAGATTGCGAACACATAGAAGGATGCTGTCTTCGGCAAAGTTGCTCAGGAGGATAAGCACTTCCTCATGAGATACAATTTAGTTCAGAACTTGACCACCGCGTGGCGCTAGCGTCGATACGAACTTCTGGTAGAGGCTAATTATGCGATAACTCGAGATTGCGAACACATAGAAGGATGCTGTCTTCAGCAAAGTTGCTCAGGAGGATAAGAACTTCCACATGAAATACAATTTAGTTCAGAACTCGACCGCTGCGTGGCGCTAGCGTCGATATGAACTTCCGGTAGGGGCTAATTGTGCGATAATACAAGAATGCGAACACATAGAAAGATGCTGTCTTCGGCAAAGTTGCTCAGGAGGATAAGGACTTCCACATAAGATACAATTTAGTTCAGAACTCGACCACCGCGTGGCGCTAGCGTCGATATGGACTTTCGGTAGGGCTAATTATGCGATAACATGAGATTACGAGTGTGAGGTGTACACAGAGCTGAACTCGTATAATGTCCTTCCCCTCACATGCAACACTAGCAGAGCCATACATTGCAAATGTATGCGTGTGCTGCGTTTGGATTGTGACTGTGTTTGCCATGACAGTGAGTGCATGGACCGACGCTTGGTGTTGACTCGCGAGTACTGCATCAGTTTCTTGGTGAGGTAAGTCGTGTCACTTTGGGAGCGTCCGGCCAGCGTTCCAAGTGATTCTTCCGCAGGGAATACATATGGCTGCGAATCAATGAACTAGAAATATAGAATATTTACAACGAGCACACAGAGGATGCTGTCGTCGGCAAAGTTGCTCAGAAGGATGAGGACTTCCACAAAAGAAACAATTTGGTTTAGAACTCGACCACCACGTGGCTAATTTTAAATGAAAACAAATAAACAAATTGCTGAAAGAAATTCGTTAGAAACTCCAAAATGACCTAAACAGTAATTTAAGGAGAAATTTTTAAAATCATTGGATCAATAAATAAATAAAACTTACGCCTTGAGGAGTACTAGGGGTGTCTCTCCTAGGAGATAATTTATAAGGATGTCCCTGAAAAAAAAAAATTCTGGGGCGTAACCCTAGAAGAAATAAGAGATAAAATTCCGAAAGGAACTCTTGAGCACATTTCATAAGAAACTTCCTACATTTTTTTACCCCTACTTAAAAAAGTGCACGTCATAAACTTTAATTTGAACGTAATCCTTTGCTGGAGTTGTGATTATCACCTACACTATTCTTCGCAAGTTAGAGTAAGTAGATTTGCGAGCATGACTTGAAGTATAAAGATGTGAATGTGTTCGGATAGTGATAATTATCAATATTAATTTTGAGATAAATAAAAGTTTATAGTACAGTGAAACCTCCATGGGTTGATATTGAAGGGCCCATTGACTCATGTAAATATTGAGTGTGTGAATTTGATTTAACGTAAAATTTAGTGCTGAAGTAGTTGATTTGATTCAGAATCAATTAGTTTTGCGTAAGTAGAAATAATTAACAGGATAGTAACGACAACATAAAACATTCTTCTCCGTTGACTTCTGAACATTTCTTTAGAATCAGCATCTGCAGAAATTTAAACAAATCTTGCGTACAAGAATTTGCATAAAGGTTTTGTATTAAAACATTATTGCCAGGAAGAACTCAGAAAAACTTCGTCAGATTATCATGAAAGAATATTTGTAAAAAAAATTAAGCGATTTCGCAAACACCAATGAAAAAATCCCAAAAATTCAAATTTCTCGTAGAATTCCATAACAAAGTATTAGAAGAATCAAATAAGACTCATGTAGAACTTCGATAAGACCTTCAGTAGATTTCTGGAACAATTGAATAAATGACCGTGGAGGAATTCATACATTAACTCGAACGAATGTTGGAAATATCTTATGGACTAATACTAGAAAGAACAGCTGGAGGAATTCCAGAAATAGCTTCATTGGGACGCATTATCAAAAAGTACTCTGAAGTGTTTTAAAAAAATCCTCTTGAGAAAATTCTAAATTATCCTTTAGAAAAAAAAAATCAGACTGTTATTCCGTCAAATCCAAAAATAATAACTTGAGAAATACCGAAAACAGTTTTTAAATTAGATCGTAGAAGAATTCAATAAAAAAAGACCTGTGATGGAATTGCAAAAACTCTGAAGAATTCACTCCTGATAGATTTCTCCGGGAATTAATCCATCCTCAGGGAACTTTTCCAGGAATTATTGCATAGATTACTTCAAGCACCTCTCCAGCGATTCTTCCAAAGATTCTTCAAGCGATTTCTCCTGACATTCCTCTAATAAAAATAAGAGATTCCCCTAAGGATTCCTCCAAGAAGATCTCTACAGAGATTTTTGCAGAATGTCAGAGGTTTCTCTAAGGATTACTTAAAATATTTCCACAGTGAATTCTCCAGACATTCCGCTGGTAGTCCTCTCAAGATTCTTCTAGGATTTATTCTTAAGATTTCCTCCAGGGATCGCGCCAGGAATTCTATAACGAATTATTCCAGAGATTCTACCATTCAATTGGGGATTTTACAAGAAATTATTTAATGAGTTCCTATAGGGATCGCTGGAGAAATTCTTGCAAGAGCCCAAGAAGAGATTCTCGAGGAAAGCTCTGGAGGAATTCCTTACAAAAATCCTCGAAAAATCATATATGCTTTTCAGTTACGCAGTCTTTATTTTTTTCAACGTTCTATTTATAATGAAGGCTGCTTAGACGAAACTCATATTTCATTTATATATACAGTCAAATCTCTACCAGTTCATTCCTGAAACGATATCTACAGCAAACCATGTAGAGATTTTTCTGAAGCGATCCTTGGAGAAATTCCTGAAGAAAAAACTGGAGAAATCTCTGCAGGAATTCCTATAAAGATTTGCATAGAGAAATCTCTGGAGGAGTCTTTGGATAGACTCATGTACTGCCCATAACTGCATATTTGCAACATTCGACAAAAGTAGGCATTGAGTAAATGGAATACCAAGTGTACATTTCATGGCAGTATGGGAGGAAACTAAAATTCCTAAAAATTACCAGGAACTCAAGAGTGCTTATTTGAGGCTGATATTTTGTACAACTCATATCGCATACTAGGTGAATAGTCAGAAAATAATTCTGGTATAAATTTCATTGCTGTTACATTACGAGGCTCATTTATAATCTCAATGTTACTGTTATGCGGTTATAATTACCAATGTGATAAAACAACTTGGTATTTTTTTCGAATTTTCTAGAACAATCCCACAGATTTCAGTAAGTTGATCGAAAGTATTTATCATTTGATGACTCTCCATGGTATTAACTCCAATTTGTCAAAAATGTCGAATGTGACTGTTAAGCAGTTATGGGCAGTGTAGGCATTCATGAAGGACTCTTGGAGACATCTTTGGAGGAATCACTGATGAATCCTTGGAGGTATCCCAGGAAGAATCGATGTAGAAATTTTGCTGGTGGAATCGCTAGAGAAATCCCTGGAAAAACCCCTGTAGATTTTTTGCTGGAGAAACCTTTGTAGATTTTTGTTGGATAAATCCCTGGAAGAATCCTTATAGGAATATTTAAATGGAAAAATTCTCGAAAAATCTAAGGAGAAAAATCTAAAGAAATCTATTAATAGATTTTCAAAAAAAATTATGGAGATTTTATAAGAGGATATGTAGAGATTTTTTTAATGAAAACCATGGAGAAATTTTAGCATAAGTTCTGATAATGTTCTAACAGGAATTAATGGGAGAATCTCTAGAGAAATTTCAAGAAGAACTCTTGGGGGAATCCATGGAGTATTATTGGAGACCCAGTACGAATCCCTGGAGAAATTCTTGGGGAATCCCTAGAAGATTATCTTGAGAAATTCTTGAGGCGATTCATGGAATTTCCTTGAGGACTTCGTGAGTTTTAGAACACCTGCAGAAATTCCTTGTGGAATCCTTGTAGAATTTTCTCGAAGAATCATCCCTGGAGGAATCCCGGAATAATTTCTGAACGAATCTCGAGAGAACTGCTTGGGGATATCTTTGTATCTATCGGTGGAGGGATCCTCGGAAGAAATTCTGAAGATATCACTAGAGAATCATCTTTAGTAATCTTTGAAGAAATTGTTTTAAGTGTTACTCCAAGAGAAATTCCTGGAGAATGCCTTGAAGATATCTGTGCAAGAATCCTTGTAGACACTTTCCTGGAGGAATCCTTGCAAAAGTCTGTGAAAAATTTTATAGAGGAATACCAGAAGAAATAACTTAAAAAATCCCTGGAGAAATTTCGAAGTATTCCTGAAACGAATCCTGGAGGAATCCTTGGAAAAATTCCTTTAGGAATCCCAATAAAAACCTTTGCAAAATCTAATAAATAAAAAACCTTTGCTGGAAACCTTTGCAAAATCTCTAAAGAAATCCTTATACATATTTTTTCTTGTAGGAATCCTTGTAAAAATTCCATGTCAACTGCCTGGAGGAAGATATTCCATGCATGGCGAACAAAAGTTCTTCCTGAAAGAATCTCTGGCAAAAGTCCTAGGGAACCCCAGAGGAAATCATTGTAGAGCTTAAGGTAAAGAATAGCTTGGATTTTTTTCTGGTAAAATAATTGGAGGAATCTTCGAAGGATTTCCTGGAGAAATATCTGAGGGAGTCTCTGGAGATATTTCGAGAGGATGAGGACAGAAGGGCATGGGTTTGTATTCCATCGGATAAGCTCTCGGTAAATAACTGTTGAATCCATCATACAAATCATTTAAGGTTACTGGACTTTATCCTTTGAATACCTCCGATGTGAACTACGACTTGAGATCCAGATAACTTTTTGGAGGAAATCCAGAAGGAAATACTGGTATAAAGTCATAATATTCCTCCGGATCCAATTAAAAACTAAAGTGCACATATACTGCAACAACTTCTAAAGAAAACTAGAAGTAATTTTTTTTTTGCAACTTCATGACGTTATCTGTATCTGAACTCTTGTTGGAATTTTAGAAGTGACTACAATATAGTTCATATCATATCATAGAGCTCATTTTATATTATATACAATCGACTCTCCACAACTCGATATTCTATAACCCGATATACTCTATAACTAGACGGATTTTCCAGTTCCTTCAAATTTCCATACATTGTGCTCTCCATAAGTCGATATTTCTGTAACTCGATATCTCCACAAGTTGATGTTACGTGAGATGTGAATTTCTCTCCATAACTCGATATCTATTTTATTTTTTTTTATGTTTTGGGGAAACGTGATCTAATTTTTGTTTGAAGGTGAATAAATACTTACAAGTTGTAATGACATGAAAATGATAAAAACTATTGTCAGTAAAAATAACGTGATTTTTCGAGCACTTCGAAAAATGTTTTCAAATAATAGTTTGTAAAGAAATATCAACAGAATAATATTGCTTTCTTGCAAAAATGATAACAAAAATATTGGAAATACAGAAATTTGTTCCTTCGATTTTGTGTCGGTATATTCTATTATTTGATAATTCTATAAGTCGATGGTCCCTTGAATATATTATGGAGAGTCAACTGTAGTTTATATCGTAACATATATTTCATGTCGGATCGTGTAGTTCATATCATATAAGAGCAATATAATGACGAGCGTCACAAGGAATTTACTACGCAGAATTAAAAAAAAAACTGAACAACTTTGCCGAAGATAAAACCTTCAAAAAAGAGTTCCTTCTGGAAATACATATAGACGCCAGCACCAAATGCTGGTTAAATTTTAAACGTATGATCATGACTAATTCCTTATTCTCTCGAACAATTTTACCGCAGACAGCATCCTTCTATAAGTAGGGTCTCGGGTTTTCAAACCCAGACTCGAATGGTTCGGGTCGGATTTGAAGGCTAGAATTTTTTTTTTCGAGTACGTCGGAATCGGGCTTGTAAAAATGCGGATTAAGGTGGACTTTAGTAAGAGTTATGATAAGAGTAACAATCGGAAAGCTTCCTTATGTATCAGAAACGATGAATTTATCCATTTTTAAAACTCGGTCTTTTCTTACAAAAAATGTTTAGGTTTCGAGTCAGATTCGGATTTGAACAGTGGATTTTTTTTTCAGGTTCGGATCAGGTCTGAGTACGGGTCGAGTCCGGGTTTAAAAAAATTAAGTAAGTCGGGTACGGGTCGTGTTTGGGCTCAAAAAATGTGAAACCGCCCTCTAATAATTAACCTCTATCGGAAATACAAATCGACGTCAAATCCACCGGGTGGTCGAATTCTAAACTGAACTGTAGCCCAAGTGGAATACCTTATTCTTTTGTGAGACGGACCCTAATATTGTGGTTGGTTCACAAACCTCTCACGCTGAAGACCTGGGATCAAATCACATACCCTTGATGGTCACTTTTGATCTCAAAGCCGTTGGTCTCAAGATAAACTTGCTATGGGTTAAAAATCTCATTATAAGAGACAAAAAAATATCCTCTTGGGCAACTTTGCCAAAGACAGCATCCTTCTATATGCACACAATCTCCAGTAATCGCATAACTAGCCCTTACCGGAAGTTCATACTGACGCCAGCGCTACGCGGTAGTCAAGTTCTTAACTAAATTGTAACCAATGTGAAAGTCCTTATCCTCCTGAGCAACTTTGTGGAAGACAGCATCCTTCTAAATGACCCATAACGCGGGTACGTCACATTTTCGTGGTGCGTTATGGAGAAAAGATATACCAGTGAACCCTAGTCCTGACTGCTTCAAACGAAGATAACCGGATGTTCGAGTAATGAAAGGAACACTTATTAGTCCTTATTACATTTTAAACCTTGTTGAAAGTGACAAGTCTCGGTTTTCCCAGTTGCCGAGAATGATCTGACAATGATCGAGACAAGAAACAAATGGAGTCGAATTGAACAATTTGTTTCATTTGATTCTCTAGTTTGAAGAAGTAGGGACTATAGTTCTGATGCACGGACAATATCTGTGTGCCACGCGGTGGTCGAGTTCTGAACTAAATTGTATCTCATGTGGAAGTGCTTATCCTCCAGAGCAACTTTGCTGAAGACTGCATCCTTCTATGTGCTGGCAATCTCAAGTTATCGCATAATTGGCTCCTACTGGATGTTCATATCGACGCTAGCGCCACGCAGAGGTCGAGTTCTGAACTAAATTGTATCTCATATGGAAGTCCTTATCCTCCTGAGCAACTTTGCCGAAGACAGCATCCTTCTATGTGCTCGCAATCTCGAGTTATCGCATAATTAGCCTCTACCAGAAGTTCGTATCGACGCTAGCGCCACGCAGCGGTCGAGTTCTGAACTAAATTGTATCTCATGTGGAAGTCCTTATCCTCCTGAGCAACTTTGCCGAAGACAGCATCCTCCTATGTGCTCGCAATCTCGAGTTATCGCATAATTAGCTCCTACCGGAAGTTTATATCGACGCTAGCGCCACGCAGCGGTCGCGTTCTGAACTAAATTGTATTTCATGTGGAAGTTCTTATCCTCCTGAGCAACTTTGCTGAAAACAGCATCCTTCTATGTGCTCGCAATCTCGAGTTATCGCTTAATGAGTACCTACCGGAAGTTCATATCGACGCTAGCGCCACGCGGTGGTCAAGTTCTGAACTAAATTGTATCCCATGTGGAAGTTCTTGGTCCCCGAAGCAAGTTTGCTGAAGACAGTACATTCCTATATGGCCTGAATCTTATACAATTTGGTGATGACTGCAGATTTCTGGACTGAGTGTACTGAAATTCCACGTGGCCAACATGGTCCCCTTCGTAGCCGATTCCCGGTGGCCACTGGATCCGGAACCGGTATTCCAGGTAGTGATCAGAATCTTGAGGAGTATATCTTTCGAATGCGGCATAAATTTCATTATTCGGTTGATATTTCGCTGATTTATAGGGGTATACATTTCTGGGTCATAATGACCCCAGTATCTTATTAAGTTGTTTTTCTTAACATCCGCGGAAGGTTAATGATTAGTAGTTGAAATAATAAATATTATAACACAATTTACTCTAAACTTAACTAAACTGAAACAAAATATGTTATAATTCAAACAAAAGTGTAACTCATTATGTTTCGAATCAAACCCAAATATTACTCATTTTGTTATTTTCCATTACTGAATTATAGCAAAATTTGTTATAAGCAATTACTCTCACAAATTTTATGAAAGATGTGTTATAATTATGTTCTAACTAGTAACAAACTTGAAGCAGCTTTTGTTAATATGGTTTTGTTTCAATTATGCTTTTGTTAATATGGTTTTGTTTTAATTATTATTAAATTTCTTCCATGAATTCAAAGTACTTCTAGCAAAAATGAAACAAAATTTGATATTTGTATCTAATAAATCTTGATTTAATTGTGCTACAATATTGTTGTAATCCATTGGTCGGTAGTAGATAAAATAACATTAAATTCAATACAATTTCTTCTATACTAAACCAAATTGAAACAAAATATAATATAATTTAAACAAAAATGTAACTTATTATGTTTCAAATCAAACAAAAATATAACTCAGTTTGTCATTATTCATAACTAATTATAACAAAATTTGTTATGTTTTTACACGAATAAAAGCGCACATGTATAAGTAACTTCCCTGAGATTTTTTATCACGATTTGTTTTATAATTATTTTATAAATTAAAAAAAATTTGAAATAGTCTTTGTTATTATAACTGATTTTGTTTTAATTATGTAAGGACATTGTAACAACTCAACGTGCATGAACAAAAATGAAATAAAATTTGATATTTGTAACAAATCTTGATATAATTGTGATACAATTTTGTTATAATCCACTGATTGCATTCTGTGCTCGTGCTGCAGCCTTATGTGCAGGAGCCATAAGATGCAAGATAATCTCTACTGTAATCCTTACAGCGATTTTTCCATGGGTTCCACAAGCGGTTACCTTGAGATTTCTCCAAGAAACAAATTTTGTTCGCTACCAGCAATTCCATCAGGAATATTGCCAGAAGTTCCTCTAGGGATTTTTCCAAGGATTATTCCAGGAATTTCTGCAGGGATATTTGTACCGGGATTTCGCCAAGACTTACTGCGGGAATGTCTACAGTGATTCCTCCATAGATTCCTCCAGTAAAATTTTAACTAGAATTTCTCCAGGAATTTCTCGAACGATTCTTCAGGAAACTTTTTCAGATATTACTTCTGGGCCACTCAGGCTTCTCAGACACCCGTCTAGAATTACATAACAAGATTATGACATATTGTAACAAAAGCTGTTAAATTAACAGAAGTTCATATAACTTTGTCAAGATGGCTTTATTTTTAATTTGTCACATTTTTTTTTTGTATCAGATTAATTACATGACATTTGTTATATTTCTCACATTGCATGTGTAAGTTGGTTGTAAATAACATCTAAAGTTAAGAACAATAACAAAATTTGCAATAATGTTGTTTTGTTGTGACAGGTCGGTAACACGCATATATGATTACAAATATTGGTATAATTTTAATAGGATTTGTTATATTCTATATTTATTTGGCGTTAAATTTGTTATTCCAACTACTAACGGTATATGTTTTATAACAACTGGTCTTATAATAAAATCATATAAGAGCAAAACTGTTATAATCTTGTTTTTTCTATCTGGTCGGGGACTCTTCTTAGCATTCCTCAAGGAATATTTCTACAAGGATTTATGCAGTGATGTCTTTAAGGCTTCCTCCAAGTTACAATACAACGATTTCTTGAAGCATTACTCCAGATATTTCTCCATTTGTTTCTCCAGAATATTCTCGGGTAGTGTTCTCGAGATTCTTCTACGAATTATTCCTGAGACTTCCTCCGGGATCGCTCCCGAAATTCTCCAGGAGAAATTCATCTAGGGATTCTACAATAAATAACTTCTTGAATTCCTTTAGGGATTCCTCAAAAGTTTACTTTAGGAATTCCCTCAGGCATGCATCCAGGAAATCGCTACATGAATTCTTCTAAGGATTTTTCCAGGTATTCTTCCAGGAATTCCCCTTCAAATTTCTTTAGGGACTCATTATGGGTCTCCAAAAACTCCTACGGGCAATTCTTCGAGATTCCTCTATACATTCCTACATAGATTTACTCATGAATTCCTCCAGAGATTTCATCAAAATGAATAATAATTCATCCTGAATTTCATCTGCGATTTTTTTAAAGATTCCTCTAGGAACTCCTTTTATCAAGAATATGTTTGAAAGAAAATAGATAAGGTCCTGAAAAGATTCCTAGAGCAATCCCTGGAAAAACCTAAAAAAAAAACACCTTCACGTAAATGCTTCCAGTGAACCTTTTGTCCTATGAAAGAAGCACCACACCAGACCACGGACTAGCATGCAACGCTCAATTTCACAATCGAAACACGTTCCTGACGAAAAGTTTTCCTAACTGAAGCGGGAATCGAACCTACACTCCTTGGTCGATGCGGATAAATGCGTTGTAATTCTAGAAAAAAATAGAGTTATCCCTTGAAGAATCCCCGGTTGAATTCCTGGAAAAATGTCTGAAGTAATTCTTGCAGGAGCCAATCGAGGGATTCTCAGAAGAATTCTCTAGAGGAATTCATGAAAAAAACCCTGGAACATAAATTATGCTGTTTGGCTCCGCTGTTCATATTTTTACTGGCTTTTTTATAATAAAGACTGCGTAGACGAGAAGCATATTTCATTACAATGTGCAGTTGATTGTCTACCAACCCATCCTTGAACAATTTCTAAAGGAAATCATTAAGAATTTTTTTAAAGCAATCTTTTGTGATATTCCTGATGAAAAAGCTGAAGAAATCCCTGCAGGAATCGCTGTAGAGGTTTTACTAGAGAAATCCATGATTCCATGAAGAGATTTAACAAAAAAAAAAATCAATGTAAAGCATTTACTGGAGGAATATTTGTAGAGATTTTCGTAAAATAATCCCTGAAGTAGTTCTTAGCAAAATGTATGACTTAATTCCTGCAGGAATTCATAGGAGAGTCACTGAAGGAATTTCAAGAAGAACTCTTAGAGGATACCTTAGAGGATACCCTGTTGGTGGTTCAGAACGAGTCCCAGTCAGTCTGGAGAAATTATTAAAATAATTCATGTCGCGATTTTCCTTGTGGTAACTATGAGAGAATTCCTCCAAGAAATTCTTGAGGAATTTGTAAGTTGAGAAACACCTGTAAAATTCCTGGAAGAATCCCTGGAGTAATTTCGGGAGGAATCCAAGAAGAAATTTTCGGAATAATTCCTGGCAGCATCTTGAGAGGACTACTTGGAGATATCTTTGTATGTTCCGTGGAGGAAACATCAGAGAAAATTCTGAAGAAATCACTAGATAAATATCTTGAGTAACCATTGAAACAAAATGTCCTAGTGTAACTCTTAGAGAAATTCATGGGGGAAACCTTGAAGATATGAACATTAACATACTCTAACAATCCCTTCATAAAAAAGTGTTGCCTTGAAGATTCTCTGCAAGAATCCAGAAAAAAATCCTCAAAATTATCTGGAGGAATTCCGCAGCTTTCCTGAAAGAATTCCTGGAACAGATCTCGAAGGATTTCTGGGAGAAACTCCTGGAAGAATCCCGGTAAAAAATTTACTTTAGTAATCACTAGAGACATTCTTGCAGAAACTCCTAGCGAAATCTCTAAAGGAATCCCTGTAAATGTCTTGGCTGTCTTGGCAGTGTTATTCGATCAACACGTCAAGCCGTTCCCATAGGGGACGTTAGCCAAAAAGAAGGACATTACTTGAAACTGTTCTATATGTATGCCCTCTTCAACATCTAATCCAATTTCTCTCGCCGTTCCCTTACGGTACCTATCCATCTAGTTTTCATTGCTTTCTTCTCAATGCTCCCTCTTACTTCAAGTAAAGTAGACCGATATGCCGGTAATTAAATTAAATGCCTGTAAATATTGTTTGCAGGAATCCTAGGACGAATTGCTTATCGAATCCCTGGAGGAACTCCAGCAGGAATTGCTAAGATATTCAGCCTATCAAGAGCCCTATCAAAACTGGTCTAAAATGTATCATGGAAAACAATATTTCTTCCTGGAGCAATCTCTGGCAAAAGCCCTAGTGAAGAAATTGCTGTAAGAATTACGGTAGAGATTATTCGTGAAGGAATTTTCGAAACAATCCCTGGATAATTCTCTGGAAGAACCTCTGGAGATATTTAGAGAGTTATTCTTGAATGAATATCTGAAGGACCAGGATGTCTGGTGCCCTATTTGAGCAGGTCTCAAAATTGCGATTGATGTCAAAAGTTATATAGTTATAAGTTAGAATTATGTCGAATGATTTCGATTCCTTATATTACATTTTTTTACTAATTTGGTAATAACGGAAATAAAATTCAAGTATGGTAACTTTATGTTTAAGAGACCCATATAGCCTCAGCGGTAAACGCGCAGCTTTTCAGTAAGATAAAACTAAGGGGCATGGATTCGATTCCCATCGGTCGAGGATCCTTCCGGGTTGGAAATTTTTTGGACTTCTCAGGTATACAATATCTTCATGCCTTGGCATATATACATAGGCAAAAATAGTCAGATGGCAAACCGCTCCGTTTATAAATGCTGAGAAGCAGGCTCTGTTCCACTAGGTGCGTAACGCCAGGTATATGGCATGGTGTCCATTTACATCTGGATGAAAAATCATGTATTTTGAGCCGTCGCATGATGGTAGTATGTGATGGTCTGAAAATGTCCACATCACACCCTAGCGGAACCGGTTCCGGAGTACTCCGAAATACCGGCCAAATCTAAATGTTGGTCCTCTTGGTGCTCTTGTAAATCGGAATGAAAAACCATGAAATTTGAACCGTCGTTATATACATGTGTATGAACTGCTGAATATGATATACGCCGGGGGTGACCCGTTTCGCATAAAGACGTTTCGCATAAGGACGTTTCGCATACGGACGTTTGGCATAATGGACGTTTCGCATAAAGCAGTTTCATATAAGATCAGGTAGCATTTTAAAGAAGGCATATAATTCACTTTATGCCAAACGTCCATTATGCGAAACGTCCACCCATAAATTTATGCGAATCGTCCTTATGCGAAACGTCTTTATGCGAAACGTCCCTCCCCCATATACGCCAGTTCCTTCTGAAACAGGTTCCAGGTTCTTGAGTTCCATATCTTTCATATAAAGCTAAAAGAACAAAAATCGGTTAAAAAATTGATTTTTGAGAGCGTTTTAAACTCATGGGTCATTTTTGACCCTTAATGCATAATGTGTAACTTTTTCTTAATGTATTAGGAAGGTTAAGTAGAAACTTATCATCCTGTATTGAAAACTCATTCTTCAAACCTTAATGAAGGATATTGCTGAAGAAACAAATCACTTTTGAGCTAATTTTGTTTGGGATTTTAGTACATGTTTGCAGGGCTATAATCCCATATTAGGCTAAATAATAGCAAACAAACTCGTGAGTATCTCTTCTGCTATCCGTCGGATTGAATTTCTCTCTTTAGCAAATTTCTTTATTATGGTTTGGGTAATCAGTTTTTACTATGGGATAATAAGTTTGTACACACATTACAGTACTGGCATGTTAGGAACATATCTCAAAATTTCTCCATAGTAATTTCCATATAAACCTACATTATGTGGTCCAATCAGAGCAGTACACGTTAGAAATTGCTTCGGGTTTCAATACGCGATGTGGGACAATCGGTCCCCAATATGACCTGATATGAACAAAGATTCATTCCCGTTCAGCCAGTGAAAGTGACCAGTTCATATTCGCTTTTGAGATCGCTGCAGAAGTTTTTGCCTGTGAAGTGGAGCGTGTATCCTCACTTTGTATTACAAAAGTGAGTTCAGCATAAAATGTAATATTGCTAAAACATATACGAAAACTATTAAATGTATTTAGGCGATCGTGAGTAGTTCTACACAACTGTGAATTCGAAATTAGCGGCCAAGAGCCTGCATTTAATACTTGCTAGTGTTTAGCTGACAGTATTTAACTGAAGTTGCTCGTTTTCGTCTGAAGAACCTTCAGGCGTAGGTTTTTTTTTTGGGATCAGGTACCATCGTACTACCAGCGTCAGCACGATACCGCCCTACCGGTGATTTCACACGTGGTGCTTTCTGGCTGCTTGGGCACGTCAGGAGTTAATCATCAATATTAACCTCCTTTTCCCGAGCAGCCTAGATAGCCGAGTAGTGTCGGTAGCGGTTGTTTCAACTGGCTAAGAATTAACACTACGGACTGCCTGTTCCGGTGGTAAAAGTCCACCTCACAGGTGACCCCTAATTTATGGTGTGATGCGTACCGTGCCTAGGAATGAATGGTTAGGGGGGTCTAAATAAAACCTAACCTAACGGAGCCTGTGGGGTACCAGGGCGCCCTCCACAGTATTGAGTCGTTCCTGTGCTACCCGGAGCAATGGTGCAGGTGACCTTGTGTTTCTCCGAGACAATCGGCTGCCCTTCTTCAGTCTCTATCTTGAGGCTTAATAAGGGTGGGATTATGAATATGTTGACATTTAATTTAAATTATCACCTATATGGATTCGCATTATGCGTTTTACACAGTGTGTTCTGTGCTCTTTCGCCTTTGGCGACTTTTAATAGATACCGATCTGGTTTTTTCGTTGCTGGTCTTTTTCGTGCTGAGATTGCAAAAAGCTTAATCCTGCCTAGTTTGGGTAGTGGCTACGGTTAGGTTAGCTCAGATCAATCTTCAGCATAAAAGAACAGCAACGATCAATCTTTGCAGACTCATGCAAAATGGTACAGCTCAAGTGGCGCTAGTTCAAGAACCCTACTTTCGTAGAGGAAACTTCTATCTAGGTAACCTTGTGGACCCAGTTTTTGCTACTTTCAGCAAACTTGAAATGGCAAACTCGCGCTCCATGCCCCGCGCATGTGTGCTCGTTAATAAAGCAATCGTTGCTATACTCATTTCTGAGTTAACTAGCAGAGATGTATGTGCTGTCACAATCGATGTTTCTGTTGGTGACCTCAACAGGAAATACGTCTATTGTTCGGTATATTTACCACATGATGAACCATCCCCAACGGATGACTTCAAACGAGTTGTCGTACACTGCGTAACAAAAGGCCTTCCGCTGATTGTGGGCAGTGATGCCAATGCTCATCACATCATTTGGGGCAGCTCAGATATCAATTTGAGAGGCTCCAGTCTGATGGAATACTTAAGTAGTACAGACCTTGGATTACCTCACATAGGCAATCGCCCAACCTTCATGGTTTCTAATAGAGAAGAAGTGTTAGACATAACGCTCTGCTCGAATAGAATCTGTCACGAGTTGACGAATTGGCATGTATCAGATGAGGAATCATTATCTGATCATCGCTACATCTTCTTTGAACATTCAAATGTAACTGCGCAGACTTTGCGTTTTAGGAATCCCCGATCAACAAACTGGGAACTCTATATTGAATTGGTTGCGACCAAATTTCATGGATATTCTCCGTCCATTGAAAATCCGAGTGATCTGGATGATGCCGTTGATACTACAACATCCTGCATTATGGAAGCTTTTGAAGAAGCATGTCCTCTGCGGTCTGTAAAGACTACAAGAGGGACCCCATGGTGGAATTTCGATCTGACTAGACTCAGGAAACAATGTAGAAGGAGTTGGAACAGACGCCGTTCAGCTGAATCAGAGTCGTTCAAGTCGGCTCGCAAGGCTTACAAGAAGGCTCTTCGTTTTGCTGAACGATCCGGCTGGAAAAACCTTTGTACAAATGTTTCCAGTTTGAGTGAAGTCAGTCGGCTGAACAAAATCCTTGCAAAATCTAAGGATTTCCAAGTGAACGAATTTCGCTTACCTAATGGTGACTTTACTTCTTCCGATGAAGAAGTTTTAGAATGTTTATTCAATACACACTTCCTCGGATGTGTGCATCTACGGATGAACCAAATGTCTTTTCATGTAGTTACGAGTCTCTGGCCTCGGCTCGCAGTATCGTAACTACTGAATCGATTCAATGGGCACTTAATAGTTTTGCTCCTTTCAAATCTCCAGGAGCGGATGGGATTTATCCTGTTCTGCTCCAAAAGGGGTTTGAGTTTATCAAACATGTTTTGAAAAAGCTACTCGTAAGCAGTTTTGCTACCGGGTATATTCCCAAATCCTGGCGTGATATTACTGTAAAGTTTATCCCGAAAGGAGGACGTGCGTCGTATGAAGAAGCGAAGAGTTTTAGACCAATCAGTCTGACCTCTTTTCTTCTGAAATGTCTGGAACGCATTATCGATCATCACATCCGTGATGTTTATTTGGCAAACATGCCTCTTCATGTGAATCAACATGCTTACCAATCTGGAAAGTCCACTGTGACTCTTTTACACAAAGTTGTATACGATATCGAGAAAGCATTCGCTCAGAAGCAATCCTGCTTGGGTGTTTTCTTGGATATTGAGGGAGCCTTTGATAACGTGTCTTTCGATGCCATATTAGAAGCAGCACGAAACCATGGGCTACCTACAATGATCACCAATTGGATTCATCAAATGCTCAAAAACCGACATCTCTTCTCGACATTGCGTCAAGCAGCGATTCGAAAATTGAGTATTTGCGGATGCCCCCAAGGGGGAGTCTTGTCACCACTTTTGTGGAATCTCGTAGCAGATACGCTATTGAGGCAACTCAATAATAGCGGTTTTCCAACATATGGATTTGCCGACGACTATCTAGCTCTGATAGTTGGTATGTGCATAAGCACCCTATTCGACCTGATGCAAAGTGCTCTTCAGGTAGTCGAGGGTTGGTGTCGCCAATATGGCCTTTCGGTTAACCCGAATAAAACATCTATTGTTCTGTTTACGGAAAGACGAAACCGCGATGGAATTCGACCTTTACGTCTTTTTGGCACTGAGATAAATGTGACTGATCAAGTAAAGTATGTCGGAGTCATTCTAGATTCCAAACTTTTATGGACACCTCACATTGATTTAAGAGTCAAAAAAGCTTGCATGGCCTTCGGTCAATGCCGGCGAACCTTTGGTAAAACTTGGGGCCTCAAACCCAAATATATCAAATGGATTTACACAACAGTTGTTCGACCAATATTGGCATATGTGGTGGCAAAAGGGCGAAGTGAGAATAATCCAATCAAAATTGGGCCATCTCCAAAGGATGTGCTTGATGACGATGTCTGGTGCGTTCTCTACAACTCCCACAGCAGCGCTCGAGGCCCTTTTCGACGTTGCGCCACTACACATATATCTTAAACAAGAAGCACTTTCTTGCTCTTACCGTTTATGGGTACTGGATCTACTGGAGAAAAATCCAGTGAATCGTAGATCTACACACACTTCGTTGTTTCAACTTTTGGTGAATTGGGACAAAATTGTCCTTGCTCCAAGTGATCTCACAATTGCTTGTCACTTTCCTTACAGGACATTTATCACACAATTCCCTTCACGGGAAGAGTGGACGTCTGGCTATTTGGAAAGAAGTATATCAAACAATATAGTATGTTACACTGATGGCTCCCTTCTTGAAGGTAGAGCTGGTGCAGGAGTATATTCTCGTGAGCTAAGGCTGAATCAGTTTTACTCACTTGGAAGAAACTGCACCGTTTTTCAGGCGGAAATATTTGCCCTTATGTGTGGAGTGCAATCAGCACTTCAACAGCGCGTAATGGGTAAAGTCATATACTTCTGTTCAGATAGTCAAGCTGCTATAAAAGCTGTCGCTTCGGCCAACTCAAGGTCGAAGCTTGTTATCGCATGTCGAACTCAAATTGAGGAACTGAATTCAGTCAACTCTGTAAACCTTGTATGGGTACCTGGCCATTCTTCCGTCGTTGGAAATGAATTGGCTGATGAGCTAGCTCGCGATGGAGCATCGCATGACTTCATTGGCCCTGAGCCGGCTATTCGAATTTCGAAGTGCTGGGTGAAGCTTCAGATAAATTCTTGGGCGGCAACTCAGCACAAGCAATATTGGAATAGTTTGGAGTCATGTCGTCAAACAAAATTGTACATTACTGAGCCATCTCCAAGGGTGGCGAAGTATTTAACAAATCTGTCAAAGCAGAATTGCAGTCTCTTGGTCAGAGCGTTGACAGGCCACTGCCGACTCAACTATCACATGGCAAATATTCAGCGTGCTGACTCATTTGTGTGTGTTAGTTGTGACTCCGATTATGGAACTTCGTATCACCTGATATGTAACTGTCCAGTTTTTGCGCAAATGCGATTCCAATTACTTGGTAAACACTTATTAAGTGAAACTGAATTCAGAAGCCTTAATCTTCAGGAAATTCTGTTATTCTTAACCCGCTGTGGTAATGAGCTATAGGCTCTCTTTACGCTCATGCGTTTTGCAGTGCCCTTTTTAGGGCGCTGTTCGAACCCATTGTGGTATGGAGCTACATGCTCTCAATTCGCTTATGCGATCTTCCCTCTTCAAGGGACCCCACTCCTATTTCCTCCCATTGTATTCTTCCCTTTCCTTTCCCATCGGGTAGATGATGAAATAGGCTCAAATATGGCGATGGCACACATCTCCCAACTGGTGGGGAACGTGCCTTTGGAGCCGGCCTTCTGATACCTTCTGATACCATCGTACTACCAGCGTCAGCACGATACCGCCCTACCGGTGATTTCACACGTGGTACTTCGAGTAGCTCCTTGGAGGATCAAGTAGTAGTTAGGCCGACGTGTGCCCTCCCCCCTCAACAACCACGAGCAATTGCCTTCCAGATTTCACGAGCCACCGCTTGGATCAGCGAGACAAATTTCAGCAGCATAACACGCAGGTCAGATCATACAATTTATAACAAACGTGCACGTTTAGGGCCATAGATTGAAAGCTAGGAGAATAAACTTGGAAAGACAATTATATTTCTCCCTCGTAGTGTATATCAACTATACAGTGAAAGAATTTTAGTTTATCTGACCTGCCCTGAGAAGAACTAGCCGGGTACGGTATTTTGAACACGCCCTTTCGCAGTACGATTCGACGTACTGGCGCGGCGCTTAAGCGAAAGGGTTTTTAAAAGGGCAGTTCGTTAAAGAACTTCCGGGTTTGCGGAAATAGTTTGAAAATATTTGGCTGTAAAAATAGCTATGGCTTAGCGTATTTACCCTCTACTTTCCACCATTTCCGCCTCTGCAGTCTACCAACTGTTACATGGTGCGCGGCACAATACCGTACCAGTGCCCACCATGTACAATGATCGAGAAGGGAATTTTTGACCGAGAAAACGGCGCACACTGTAGCCGTCGCTGAAAAAACGTGATCGAAATTGTTTTGACCTTGAAAACATGATTTTAGTACTATAGTGTCTTCGGGAAAGTTTTTCCATAAAATAATCGCTATTTTATGAAAGTGTCAATTTAATGATTAATCCACCTAAAAGTGAGAACGAAATTTTATTTTTCGTATTTATGAATTTAAAAATAAACTTTATTCGGGAAAGTTGTAGGTAATATTAGAAGAAACAACTTCGCTGAAGACACCGTATGCATATTTTTTGATTTTCATGTACATTTGTGGAGTTTTTTGTGGAACACCCCTAAAAATCACTTTTTTCATCATAACTTGGTTGGATGATTTTGTACAATTTTCAATTGTTCTAGTGTTATTTGTTACTTGCAAAAACGCATAACTTTCTCCAAGAGAGCATCATACTTTTCGAGTTATTGAAGGTTTCATATAAAATTTTGCACCTTTTTGACACTAAAAATCATTAGGTCGCGCACATTTTCGCAGTCTGAAACATGTTCATCCAATGGTTTGAAACTAATACTATGAAATGCAGAGAAAGCCGCTTTTAGCCTGCTTTAGCCTGACGGTCAAAAGAAAGTCTGAAAAAATGTTTACTTACATGCAGATATAATTTACACTTATTCACAACCCCCTATATTTGCTTAACTTGAATATCTGGCATCACTGTATCGAATTTTATGCAATAAAGTCAACAATATAATCAATCAACAAAAGGTCGGAATAATCTGTTCAGACAAGTTTATCACATACAAACAGACTACATATCCAACACACTTTTCGTCGTTCACCTTTCCAACGTTATGTTTATTTTTTGCAGAGAAACACTTATTGCTATTTTTTCTGCAGGAAGTCTCAGTCCTTTCTTGAGAATTTTTCGGAGCTCGCAACATAAACTAAAATGTATAATATAACTATGAAACATTTATTTTTTCCTTTAAAATTCATATGCAATCCATAAATCAATAAATATTAATGTTTAAGATTATCATCATTATTTTTTGCTTCGCTATCACTGGTTTGTTCGTTATCTTTTTTACATACAAAAGATTTTCCCATCCTGATAAGGAAACACTTTTTTCTCGGGAATGCTCTAATAGATGTAATCACAGGATTTGATGTCGCCAAAAAACAGTGTAATAATTCTTAGTCAGTATCAATTCTGGAGATCCTCCCTGCAATTCTTAATATCCTTGTTACATCCTTTTGAGCCTCTTCGGTCAACTGTCCAATAGAGAACAAGAAAGAAATTACCTCACTTCCTCGTATAAAGATTCAGTGTACAAAGCGTTGAGCAAATTTCTTCATAGCATCGATGTTACTGAATCGATTCACATATGAACTGTCGAATCTATTTATTGATTTAATCGAATTCTTTGCATCTATATATTTGAATTGAAATTTATGAAGTTTGGGATGGGATCAAATGAATCAGCAGTCGACACCAACATCTTTCAATAAAATCAGTTTTCATATTCGATACAACAAATTCACTAATTAAAAATTTGGTTTCTTTCTCATCAATTCATTGAGAAATATTTATCGATTTCTACAAAATGAATCGAATCAAAAACTCGAATTAAGAAAATCAATTCATTCGATTCTAGATGCTCCAAACATCGATTCAAAATAACGATGAATCTTTGACAGAAGGTCAAAAGACAAAAGGCCGAAAGGACAGAAGGTCGAAAGACAAAAGGTCGAAAGTATAAAAGGTCGAAGAACAAAAAAGAAGGGACAAAAGGTCGAAAATCTTTTTTCAAAGAAGGAAAAATTTCCCACCAAGCAAATCATTTTCGACCTTTTGTCCTTTCGACTTTTTGTCTTTCGACCTTTTGTCCTTTCGACCTTTTGTCCATAAGCCCTACCGATACTAATCGATGTAGTACTGTTGCATCGGTATTCAGCAGAAGTAGTCTTAGCCGGAATCCCTAATTGACCACCTACTCCATATATGGAACTAACGTTAGAAAAGTGAACGACGAAAAGAGTGTATGATATTTAGTCTGTTTGTCTGTGGTAAACCTGTCTGAACAGATTTTTCCGATCTGTTGTTGATTGATGTCATTGTTGATTTGATTGCATAAAATTCGATACAGTGATGCCAGATATTCAAGTTATGCCAATATAGGGGGTTGTGAATAAGTGTAAATTATATCTGCATGTAAGTAAACATTTTTTCAGACTTTCTTTTGACCGTCAGGCTAAAGCAGGCTAAAAGCGGCTTTCTCTGCATTTCATAGTATTAGTTTCAAACCATTGGATGAACATGTTTCGGACTGCGGAAATGTGCGCGACCTAATGATTTTTAGTGTCAAAAAGGTGCAAAATTTTATATGAGACCTTCAATAACTCGAAAAGTATGAGAGATAAAAATATGCTCTTTTGGAGAAAGTTATGCGTTTTTATAAGTAACAAATAACACTAGAACAATTGAAAATTGTACAAAATCATCCAACCAAGTTATGATGAAAAAAGTGATTTTTAGGGGTGTTCCACAAAAAACTCCACAAATGTACATGAAAATCAAAAAATATGCATACGGTGTCTTCAGCGAAGTTGTTTCTTCTAATATTACCTACAACTTTCCCGAATAAAGTTTATTTTTAAATTCATAAATACGAAAAATAAAATTTCGTTCTCACTTTTAGGTGGATTAATCACCAAATCGACACTTTCATAAAATAGCGATTATTTTATGGAAAAACTTTCCCGAAGACACTATAGTACTAAAATCATGTTTTCAAGGTCAAAACAATTTCGATCACGTTTTTTCAGCGACGGCTACAGTGTGCGGCGGTGGCTGCCAGGTGGAAGGAGCACTCTCAGCAATGGATGACCTGCTTCGCTCATGTCCACAATTGATCAGCAGAAGTTTTTTCATTTGATTTTGTATGGGGAAAGGCATCTTACACCAAAATTCTCGTAAATGGAAGCTTTAATCGAAAAACATATTTGGTAGACGTGATAGCCATCATCATCACGCACAACCGGTATCAATTTTTTTTCGAAAATAGTTCACATATTTCAGAAATAATTCGTTAGATGCATTTCACCATTTATTAAATTATTTAAATTCATAAAAAAATGTGAAATTCATAAAATGAAACTTTTGCCCCACTTTACATTTACTGATTCTTTATGAGATTTCACTTGTATCAGTAATATGAATCAAAACTATTGGTCGGTAATGATACCACTCTTGCATGCACGTCAATAAAAAGTATAACTATAGTGGTTGGAAACAAGTTTGTAGTAATTTTACAACCATTTCAATAAAAAGCAATTGTGATCTCAACAAGTTGTTTGATTGAATTTGTTTTTGATTTGTTCTAGTTCTGGTAGGTTCGAGTAGTGACGATAAACCTTTCGACTTCGACAAAAGTTCAACGGTCGATATCATTGTTTGCGCTAACAGGAAGGCCCTTGCGCTTACCAGCAGCAATTTAATTCTACTTAGTATGGTCAGGACAATTACCAACAAAGGCATCGAACGGATTTAAAAAATAGTTGCCACTTGTGTTCGTTTTTCAGTGATACTCGCATGATGAAACGATTCGAGCGAAGGGTATTTTTCCTCGTCACCATGATGATGGTAAGTCACGCTAATCATTCTTCAGGATGAGCTTCAGAAGTTTTTATCAACTTTTCTTACTAGTGTCACTTCAGTCAACTTAGAAACGCAGGCGTGTTGGGACATTTTAGCTCTAGGCGATACGGAAGAAGTTCAATGCGATCATCCGCTCTAAAACAAACACTTTGCAGTTGGTATAAATTGCCAACGGTTATTAACACGGTGCAATATTATGGACAAACGAACAGAGGTTTCAGTTACGGTGGTTCAGGACACTACAATACTCGCTGGTGGGAAGCGTATAACCAGGATTTTGGCGACGATGATTATTACGACTACTACTACAATTACGAATACGATGGTCCCTCGGAGGAGACATATGTGAGTTCAGATTATTATGATGTGCAGCGACGTCAGCAAAGAACATATTGGAACTCAAGAAATTTGTTTTCATCGTTTTATGGTCTTCATAACTTCAATAGTGGCTCCAGCTGTGCTCAGTGTTGTTGTTCAGGAACAACGGCACAAAGTGGAAAATCGTTAATGAATATTTTTATGGGAATATATAAACGAAAATAGTACAAATCTATAATGCCGGCTATTATTTCCTTTATTTACCCATCATTAAAAAAACTTCAATATCACTTAATTTAGCTGTATAATATCCACGTCGCAAATATTGTGTTAAATATCATCTTACGAACTATAAAAATGCATCTAACAGAGACTGGAAATCAATATTTAGAACCAGTGTGGAAGATAAATTGAGCATGAGCATTGACCAGAACAATAGAAGTAACACAGAGATTTTATGAATGGGGCTTAGGATTAGTTAACCCATCTCAAAGTGCACAAATTGAGAGTTCAAAGTATAAAAGTCGACAACGGCTCCGGTCATGCTCAATATTGGGCAATACGATCATCGGGGAAGGATGTTAGTCAAACAACCATTCTAACATTCTAACATGGAACCAAAGAAAGATAAAATCTTTTTCATTATTTCATTTCATATTCATCAATTTATCAAAATTTGCTTGATCGTTCGAAAAATGTCACCAAAATTTTACATTTTCATTTACCTTTGCAAAAAAACTGCTAGTTTTGGAAATATTATTATTATGCCTGTTTTGGGGAAATTTTTTTCATGAAAATTTAGTGTGTATTTTTCTGCAAACATAAGAATATGGCTGGTATAAAGTATGCCTGTCATAAAAGTATCGATATTTTGTGTTTAAGTCAGCGAACTTTTGCCCCACACTTCATTCGAGCTTTTACCCCCCCAGCTTTTGCCCTTTTGCAGTGGGTCAAAGGTTCGTTTAAGACAATAAATTTTGAAACTGTTATAACTAAAAATTAGTAAATATTTTGACACAAGTTTGTTCAGCAAAACTATAGCCAATATATTGAAGGTTCACTGTGCGGTATTTAAATTGTTTCAACTGGTATTGTTTTTCTGGAAACTTCTATTATACCACTAAGGTCGAACTTTTGCCCCACCTTACTCTAAGACAGTCAAAGCAATGTCCCACCTATGATTCAACACGAACTGACAATATTCCTACAAAATATCCACAGCCAGATTCGATCAATTGCCAAGCATATTCATGGAAGAATTTCTTGACAAATAGCTGGAATATCAGGGTGCGGCTTATTTTTCAAAAGTTCTCAAAACCAAAAAATCGTGTTCTCTTACGAAATTAAATCACATTAAAAGAGAAACTTCAAAGTTCGAGCCAAAACATTGAGATTTGAAGGTGGCGCAAGCGTCTTTAAGGTGAACTTTGAAGTTATAAAAATGGCCTTCAGTGAAATCACCATTACTTCGTCATATTCTAACCAATTTTGAAACTTTTAGCATCATTACCTTCAAAATCAAATTTATAAAATTTTGAAAAAGATCAAACTTGTCTTTAATCTCGACTAGTCTTAGTAAAAAATAATTTTCTCCAAGGTTTTCCGCATTTTAATAAAAAAAATAATCCGTGCACGTGCTTCGTCGACCTCTTAGGAAAGGTGCTTTAGCTAGTTGACGGTAAGGTGACGCAATCACCTCAAACTTGGTAAAACACCAATGGGTCCTGATAGGGAAATGGGCCCATTAAGAACTCTGCTAACCAGTCCGGTATTTGCTAATTTTTACCTGATACTAGAAGAATCTATGCGGGAAATACTTCTCCATTTAACAAATTAGAATAACTGTCTGAGAAACTCTCTCAAATCTTTACTTCACTTAAAGCGTCACTTGGTTCTTACTTCCTTGGTGGTTGAAGTGGAAAAAAACTAATCGATTCAATTTTACCGGTAGCTGAACCCAAATTTCCCTTGTGTTGTTTCGTGTATGTCAAGTGTAAACGTGTATTTAATTTAACCGTTCATAGTGAAATTTTATTACTTTTATTTCCTAACTTCCTTAGCCGAGTGGTTGGAGTCCGCGGCTACAAAGCAAAGCCATGCTGAAGGCGTCTGGGTTCGATTCCCGGTCGGTCCAGGATCTTTTCGTAATGGAAATTATCTTGACTTCCCTGGTATAATCGTACCTGCCACACGATATACGAATGCGAAAATGGCAACTTTGGCATAGAAAGCTCTCAGTTAATAACTGTGGAAGTGCTCTTAAGGTAAAGATGCATCGAAGCCAAACCTCTAATTTTCAAGAGCACAAATCTAGAAAACCTGACAACCGTTCGTGCTGAAAATCTAATCGATTGGTCACCACCAGCGAGTGACCAGTGACTAGCATTTTCAGCACAAACGGTTGTCTGGTTCTCTAGATTTGTGCTCTTGAAAATTCGAGGTTTGGCTTCGATGCTATCGTTGACGCAACTCGTCCACGATCTTACGACGTCACGTTGGTTTGGCTTGCCGGATTTTCTTTGACGTTCTGCAGTACAGACCACCAAAGATTAAACCAGAAGTTTATTCTTTGAAACTCCCGAGTTACGAGGACTTCAATTCAGTAAACTTCTTGCAAGGGGAGTTCGCTTTGGTTAGAATCGTCCTGCAGTACAAGCCAATTCTAAGTCCAAAGCTCAAAAGCTCTCTGTGATCCACCCGCAGTACAAGTAAATCAAAGAAACTTTGCAGAAGAGCACGAGGCGGATTTTAACAACGCTGAAACTTCATCGGTGAGGATAACCTTTTCGGATTAATGAGGACTCGACGACTGATGAACAAATACTAACTATATTTACAATCAGTTTTTCCTTAAATAGCATAAAATTGATTAACAAGCATATCGATCACCCTTTGATTTCCAATGCCAAAATATATAGCATCCTTCACTTTGCTCACTGATACACGGGAATACAAAGGGTGAGTTTCTTTAGTGCCCCTTTCATAACCGGGACTTTATATTCAAACTATTCGTAATGCTACGGTATCTACTACTGAGCTTGAATGGGTCGATTTTCGAACCCGAATTAACTGCTGATCCTAGCACAACTGACATACTGTCCTATGCAATGAGTCGCTTGTGTAATATTTGCAACCAAGAACGTTGCCCGCGGACGGTCCGTCAGCTGGCCGGTAATATGATCGTCTTATGCACGGACCTGTGTGGTGTACTTTCTACGCGATCTACCGCGTGGCTTATTTGATTTGAATTAATTTGGAATATGCGCCCGTATCTTATTGCAATGGATACGGTCGTTGCCGTGGATGAATTAAATGTGTCTTTACAGCTGATCATATTAGAGTCCGGCGCCGACAGATGCATCTTCACGTTAAAGAACATTAAGCTGAGAAGCAGGCTCAGTCCCAGTGGGGACGTAAATGCCAAGAAGAAGAAGTAGCTAATCAATTAAGATTCTATTTTACTAACATGTAGTTTTTAATGTGTATTTTCTTATTAGAATCATCAGCTTATGTCTAATCATGATAATTTTATGTAAATCATCAACTATTGATCAGTAACGGAGATACTTTTGAGTGAAACATAAGTACGTAACGAACAGCAGTATACTTGTAGGATGCTTTCCTCGTCTGTTTTGCGAGAGTGAACCAATCTCGCTTTGCTATGGCTTCTCTTTCAGGTTGAAATACCTAAACGGTAACAAATCTACCCAAAACCATGATTTTTTAATAATAAAATCAAATTTCTTTTAATTATTGAATATTGTTTCGCCGGAAATTACAGTTTTTCTATTAAAAAATAAGTTTATAGGGCATCTTGTTTTAATTACGAGTTGAATAGTGAATATATTTTTAACATGTGTAAACATATTTTTGGTTCATAATTATTTAAAAATTGTTGCAAAGTCCTTTTCAAAGGCCTAACAAGTGAGAACAATCAGTTTCAGCTTTAGCAGTAATGTTTACCTGGCAAAAATTTAAAAAAAAAATCTGGCATTTTTCGTTAAAAAAATATGTTTTTGTGCAGTTTTTGTTGAAAAACTTGGTCAATATAATTTTTGTGTGTAACGTTTGCATGAAAAGTTAGAAAACAATTAAATAAACTTCAAAGGCATGTAAAGTTGCTTGCGCCATCTCTAAATGTTAATATTTTTGGCTCAAATTTTGAAGATTCTCTTTTTATGTGATTTTCATTAAGAAGAGTACACGAATTCGTCCCCTTAATGCTACAACTAGATAACTCGAAAATCAAAATTTTGAGATGTGCAACTTTGAAAGTATGACCGTTTAACAAGGTGATGGTTAATCGCAGAGATTATGATTGAAAAATAATCTTTCACTTGTGTATTTTGAATCACACACTCAAGACCTGTGGATATTTTGCAGATCTAATTAAGAAAAATTTTTTGACACATATAAGTCAAAACTTTCAAATTTCGAGTTATCTAGTTGTAGCATCAAGGGGACGAATTTTTAGATTTGAAAAATTATGAAAAATAAGCCGCACCCAATGGAATATGTATAGGGAACTATCGAAAGACTTCTAAAGCATTGTTGAAACAATACATGGAATAGCCCAAGACCAACAATTTTTTTTTTATTTATTCCAATGAAAATGTGGCGTAAGGCAAAGCCTTTTAAATTGCCACAAAAAGAAAATACAAATTTCAAATGATATCATATTCTTACAATCTAACTTAAAACTATAATTCCTGAAGTTCTCTATCAATCGAGATATTACTCTGTACTGGAGAGCCACACTAAAAGGTTCCGTTTAAAAATAGTAACCGAAGAACTAGATTTCAAGGAAGAGGGTAGCTGATTCCAATTAGCAAAGCTTCTAACGAAAAAAGATTGTCCATAGTAAGTTGAAACGTGGTTAGGGATGGAATAGTTTCTTGCACGAGATTGTCTTAAAGGCACTATTTTGCTATACAGATAATCAGGTTTCATTGTGTTAATGATCTTCAAAAACATCAAACAAGTTGTATACTTATAAAATTGAGAAAAAGAGCAACCTATTAAGCTAGTATGTAAGTGGGAAATCCTTGAAAACCTAGGAAGATTATAAACATAACGCACGCAAGCGTTGAAACATAAACGAAGTTTGTTAAGAGCGTAAGCATTAGCATTTGAATATAAAAAATCACCGTATGTGAAGAACGGCAATAAAAGAGTCTTAAAAAGCCTAATTTTAGTCTCGATGTCTAGATATCTTGTGGAAAGATGCAACCTTTTGAGACTGCCATAAACTTTACCACATTGGGAATTGATCTGCGCATCCCAATTCAAATTTTTACAAAAAAATATTCCTAAGTTACTAGCATGTTCAACAAATTCAATTTTTTCATTATTAATAAAAATATCAGGGGGATTAGGTGGATTTCTTTTTCTAGAGATTAGCAAGGCCTTTGTTTTCGAGGAGTTGATGGGTAAAAGGTTGATACACGACCAACGAAATATTTTTCGTAAATCATGATTTATGTTTACAGACATTTGTTCAATATCAATAGTATTTTCAGAACATAAATAAACTTGAACATCATCAGAGAAGATATGAATCGAACAAAAATCGAGTACGGACGGTAGATCGTCAATAAACATAGAGAAAAGTAATGGCCCAAGAATAGATCCCTGAGGTACACCGGACTTTATCATATGGGCTGACGATGTTGATCCGGAATTTACAACAGCTTGAAACCTATCAGTTAAATAGGATTCAATTAGAACAACAGAAGACAAAGAGAAATTAAAACGAAAGTTTAATTTCTTGAGCAACCTACTATGCGAAACGCGATCAAAGGCCTTCGAGAAATCAATCACTAATAACAGAGCTATTCCTTTTTTATCAATTTTTTGTGAAATATCATCATGTACTTTCAAAAGGGCTGTAGTGGTGCTATGATCTTTACGAAATCCTGATTGGTGCGGGGTTAACAAATTAGCGCCAGTAAGATAGTCTGACATTTGAATTTTGAGTATTTTTTCAAAAGCTTTTGAAAGCGAGGACAGCAGACTAATTGGTCGAAGATTTGAAAGAGTCGAAGAATTACCCTTCTTTTTTATTGGTGTTACTTTAACATATTTCCTATCTAGGGGGTAAGTAGAAGTTTTGATGATGGAATTGAATATGTGTACAATAAGAGGAAGAGCTAAAGGCAATAATATTTTGATAAAACTTATAGGAACATCATCAAAGCCAACAGCATTCGATTTAACCAAGAAATTGCGTTAATAACTTCATAATCCTCAACTGTATTAAACATAAATCCGTTGGATACATCATAAAAGGAAGAATAATCACTAGAATCTGTCGAGAAATTAGAGGAAAAATAGTCATTGATATCATCAGGTAGTTGATTTGGATTTAGAAAGACCTAGTTGTTTGACTCTATTCCAGAGCACTTTGCTAGGCAGATTAATATTGATGTTACGTTTTTCGAAATTTTCTTTAGCACTTCTAATCAATTGAGTAACACGGTTACGCAAACGATTGTATACAATCCTTAGTTCGATAGTTTTGTTATGTTTCCAATTCCTATATGCCAAGTTTCTGTTAACAATAGCAAGTTCAATTTCCCTAGTGAACCACACATTTGGTTTAAAAGTACGAGTTCTTAAGGGTATAAAAGTATCATGAAGGTATTTGGCACAGTTGTTAAAATACTCGACAAGCCAATTAGGGTCCTCACAACGCAAAAAACTGTGCCAGTCTATGCTTTCAAATGCATTTTGTAATGGAGTACTGTCGAAATTCTTGTAATCCCTATAGAGAATGCCATTATCAGATTGCGGGTACCCTATTTATAAAAAAAAGCGCATATCATGGTTAGAGACGCCCGGCATTGAAACTTGATCTTGCTTGACCACTAGATCAGGACTATCAGTTATAACAAGGTCTAGCAACGAGCATCCAAAATGATGATAGAAAGTCGGTTCGATATTGATTGAAGAGATAAACTAGATAATAAATCCGAAAATCTTCTTTGTCTGTTATTGGTTTTCCGCAGATCTGTGTCACCCACAAAAAAAGTAGAATCATACCGAACAGTGTAATCCTCAAAATGCTCAAAAAGCAACATCGAACAGTCTACCTCCGGAGGATTGTAGTACACGCCTAAGAAGAAACGCTCACCTTGACATTCGATTTCCAGACACAAATACTCAGTTTTACTATGGGGAGATGAATTGTTGTTGTTTGATGTTTTTAAAATTCGCGCTACTAAATTATTTCGAACATAGACACAGACGCCTCCACCACGTCGGTTCTAATCAGTTTATAACCGCGAATGTTAATCATACTATCGTTAATTGAATCGTCTAACCATGTTTCATACATGCAAATTACATTCATTAAGCTATCACGAAATATCATTGACAGTTCATTGAATTTGGTGAAATTTCGTGCTGTGAGACTTTGTACATTCAGATGGCAAATACAAAGATGATTACTTTCCAAGACTGAGGTGAAAACAGCCTTGGAAATCAGCAAGCTCGCAGAACTATTATTTTCGAAACGACTACCAAACACCTTTCAGTAACCTCAATCCAGTACAGAGTAATAGTGTTGAATGAGCAAATCAAATTCGAGTTCATTGACAAAAAAACTTGTTATAACATTATAATCATCGACGCATCGCGCAGTTTGGAAAACTCTGATAAAAATAGCAACGACAGCAGTACAACAGCAACAGCAGCAACATATTCGCAGGGCACGACCATATGATGTTCTTGGGCTAATTCAACTCGGCGATAGAGTTAACAGCAACAGCATCACTTGCCTCGTCACGCTTCACGTATACAGTTCCTTCCTTTGTGAAGACTTTTAAAATTTGGCCCTGTTTCTTTAGTTTGATGGCTTCTGAACGAATTTGTCTCACTGAAGGAGGCAGATTCTCATTGATGTAGACGCGATTATTGTTATCGAAACCAATTTGACGGAGCGACAATGATCTTCGCTGAAGATAAGATCTATAAAAAACATCTCTTGCAGTACGTAGAGCAAACTCACAGAGGATTGGAGGTGCGGTTCCTGGTACTATTGGATGTCTAGAAAGCCGTTTAAGTGCAGTTGTCGGAACGCTATCCTCAAGATAACCAATAGCAATAGCAATATTACGAAAAGCCTGCCTCAAATCTTCGGGTTGAAGATACGGAATGCCGGAGATTACTAGTTCAGAGCTCGTCCCAAAAACGTCCATTCTGCGATTAGTCTGGGAGATGTCCGAACGAATGTGATCGACTTGTTCTGAGATCGCAGCAATGTTGTCGCCACACTCCTGTTTACTGGCGGACAGATTAACCTCCAGCACGTCCATTCGATTGTTCAGTCTGTCCATACACGAATCGATTTTGGCTTCCAAACGTTCATTAGACTGTGTAAACATTGTCTGCATTTTGATCCATAAATCGTTGACCGTCATAACAGCGTTGGAGTCATCTTTACGACCTGGGGTAGTATGAGTGTTGACAGTGGATGTAGAAGATGAACGAGTGAGTGGTTTGTTAAGGTTCACGCTCATTGTTGCGATACACTGCTGAAGGGATTTATATAGAATGGCGATTGACAAGTTGATCCAAACTCTAAGTTCGCACTGGATTTACAGTTAATTACAACAGCTCAGAACACAACTGTAATCACAACACCACAACTTTAGTCCCAGAATACAGGATCGCGCATAAACTCGATTTAAACTTTAGATTTACCAGCCGAAAAAGTCGTTTGAAACTGCGTCGACAAAAACACTCTACTCGGTTACACATCCCTATCATTGTGTATTGAATATACTACGCATGATAAACAAAGCTCGTTTATTATACACAGCACGAGCGTAGTACTGCTGGCGATGGCAGATGATGCTCTTGATTTGTCGAACAACTCCTACAACTCCCGAAGCACACTCTTTTGAAGTACTTGAAGGAATCATTGAAAACAATTCAGCAAGATATTGTATGATTTTTTTTTTAGAAAATGATTAGATTATATCTTCCATTATTTATAGAAATATTGCATATTGTTTTCGAAGAAATAGAAAACAACGACTAATTAGATTTTAGATGAAGTTCAATTTGATCGGTTGATTATTGTCCAAACTATTCAAGTATACAATCGTTCTACTTGAATAATCTGATCAATAAACAATTCAATAGCTAATTATTATTATTATTAACCATGATGAACATAACTTTGACAAATGATGACCAGAAACATATTGTTTTTGTTATGCATTCAGTTTTCATTATGCTTATTTTGGATTTTAAAACTAATTTAGCAACTAAGATTGTTCTAAATATACCCTTGTTCTGAATAAATTGAAGCCACAAGTCATATATAAAATTGTTAATGTTTTCAAAATGAAACAAATATTCAAGATTATAAAAAATAAACAATCATTTCTTTTTGCATAAAAAAACAAACTTTTGGTTTTAAGCAGCTAAGGTTTCGATTGTTGGCATCCGGTTTTTCGCGAACAATTCATGTAAGCTACCCGGATTCTAACCAGTTCTTATAGTACAAACTATTTAAAAACAAATCTGAGAAAATTTGATCGACTGAACAAATTAGAAAATGGCAACACAAGTGGGATCAAGCAAGGACACATTCGCTTATCCCAAGTCTGTCGATGTGAATAAGAAGATCACATGGTGAAGTAAATTTAGTAGGGTATCGGTCGTATTTTGGACCCCCTAAGGAAGTAATTTTAGTTTTTGTCCCAATTGATTAATTTCACAACGTAACCAAGTCAAAGAACATGACAAAATGTAGAGAAAAACTTCCTCCACGAGATAAAAATGCCCATTCAATCATGAAGGATCCAAAAAACGTCGAACATAATTGAATTGTGAAGCACTGTTTTTCATTATTTTGGACACACCAATACATTTTGGACCCTCAAAGTATATATTTTGGACCACCGGCATTTTTTATCGTTTGGCGACAAAGTTCACGACACTGGTTGTATAATATGCTCGCCCATAGTCTAATCAATTGATTGACAATGGAAAATCGAAGAAATTCTATTTAAATTTGAAAAATTTCTGACGGCTTCAATTTCTGTGTGTAACGTGTTGTAACGGTTGCATGGATGAACCGATTAAATTAAATTAATTTCAGATAAAATAAACACATTTTTTATGTACAAACGGTTGAAGCAAGTGCGGAATAGTCCTGTCTTTCCAAATGGCATGTAAATTGAGTTGGTCTTTTGATTTAAACTGGGAAATTTGCAGGAAAATGTATAGGGGTCCAAAATATATTGGTTACCCTAGAGCACCGACATGAAGGTTTGATTGTAAAATTAAAAAAAAAAAAACTTCAATTTTTCAACATACTATGTTAAAATAATTCAACACTTCAGGAGAATTATCATAAGCTGAAAGACTTTTTGTAAGAGCTGGTGCTCCTAGGGACAGCATTTAAGGACTAATATTGTACAATATTTTCACAACTCAAATCAAGTCTGAGATACTGCAGGGATGTCAGAAAACCTTGTTTGTAAATGACGCAGGCCTGTCGCCAGAGGACGAAACCTGCGTGTCAGCTGTAGATTGCAAAAAAGTTTGGATAAATTTTCTTCATAGGTACTCGCAAAAATGCAAGATTTCTCCTAATGCTTCCAAAACTCAACACTGATAATATTCCCACATAAATCGAAAGCTCTTCAGGGAAAGTGTAACAGTTATGGCCATAGTGGTTCCCTAAATAGCCAAATGTAAAATTTCGGTAATTGTCGTATTTTATTTTTTTTTGTTTTTTTTTTTTTTATGTTTTAACATCAATATATATTCAATATCTGACTGCTAAAATACACAAAACCTTTCGAAATGTGAAAATATTCCAATTAGAATGTATGGCGAAATAGGAAACCACTTTGGTCATAATTGGTACACTCACCCTATTTGAAACCTCCTACGAAAGTATGACAGTGGGTGTAGTAGGTATTGGAAAAAGCGTGACAAAAGGGGAGGTGAATTAGGTCTAGAAATCCCGAAAAATGATGAACGTCCTATTTGGATCATCTCTTATGTATGTATGTATCGTTAATCATGAGTATTTTTCCATAATTATCTACTGAATAATCGGTTTGTTGTATACTACGAGGCGTTCAGAGTACTTATACTTTCGGGCTTTTAATCATGAGCCAATGAATGATTTATCTCAAATCAATAATTAATCAAAACGATGATGATAATGATTAAAGCACTTTAAAGATTCCCTAAGCGCCTTGAAGTATGCAACGCATATGTCATAATGTCACTTGAAATTGATTAACTTTATTTAATAAATATTCAAGAAACAAATCAAGTTGAAAAACTTTTATCATGGTTTATCATTTAATCATCAAATTTTTAATCATGACTAACTTAACGCTTTGGTGCGAACAGTGGGTATCTGCAGGCGATTTTAGATTAAAAAACAACATACATGAACAAAAACGGTGTGAGAACAATTGTCAGAATTATCAGATAGTAAATATTACTTGATTTATAGATAAAGAGGGGTATCTAAAGCAGCTTACCAATTCCACAAGATCCATGATGAACCTTATAGAAAATTTGGGAATAAGTTTATTCAAAGTTTACTGTGTGGTATTTCAACGACATTTTTAAATGTGCATAAATAGATAGTGTTGTAAAACGTATTGATTTTTGTTCAATGATTAATTGAAGATTGATTTTATGTTTGACTTTGTGATTATTGAATAAAATAAGCCATCTTCATGATTAATGATTAGTGATTAAAACATAATATTGAAATGATTATGATTAGTGATTTATGATTAATTCTTAATTTTTTGTGATTGGAGATTGGTATATTCTAAACGGTGCAAAACTCTTCATTTATTATGTTGAATATCAGATCTAAATGATTAATGCAGATTAAAATATTTTCAATGCAAATAAATAAAGACAACTCAACATGTTCCAAAGTATAGCCCTTTTTACCCGACCTGACCCAGTGACCCACCGGAATTACTTCGACCACAGGAATATTCCCAAGTTCTTCTAACCACTTATAGAAACAAGACATGTGGACCAGTACACCAAAAATTATTTGAATCCGTTAAGTATTCGCTAAGTGATGAGAATTTTAGTATTTTTGCTTTCACTCAGGCATACCGGTTAAGAAGAAGCTTCAAACAAATATTCATGCCGACCATGTTGAATCCCGTTTCCATATGGACTAGCTGTTGTAATACCAGAAAGAAAGTTCTGAAGAGGATACCATATAAAATTTTTAAATGATTCTGAAGCTTCCTCCCTGATATAGTGCTAATGAGTTACGTAGAATATCAAATGTTTAAACATTGGAACAAATGTCGAATGAAATCACAGTAATGTCCCGATTTTGTCAGCCCCATGCTGAATTTAGTTTTGACTAAATCAGGAAAGAGCTAAAATCGGGATAAAATTTTTCGACTGGTTTTATGTTTTATTTTAACTTGATAGCATAAACAATGTTTTTTTTTACTTCCATATTCTATGTATCGCAATCCAAGGTATCATTGATAAGTGTCTTGGATAATTATTAAGAATTTAAATTTTCAAAAATTCGATCTTTAGATGTTTTCTATACAATCATCTTTAGATGATTCCATACAATCGTGGCCAAGGTCATAATTGAATTTATGTACCCAATATTGCCAGTTTATACGTATTTAGTATAATCAAAATAAATTTCAATGTTTGGCTGACAAAATTGGGTCATTATTGTATTAATAATTTAAGACAAAAATCGTTGCAATCTTCTATTGCCAGGAATAGAACTTTATATATTGAAGTTAGTTCAGGCTAAGTTGATTGAATGGGGTTTTTGTTTTCTCTGAACTGCTACGGCAAATGAAAGAAATATGTTGCTAACAAAATGTTAATTGAAGCTTTGTTTGATTTTACCAAATCAATTTAAAATGTAAATGTTGCCCAAGTAAGACTACCTACCGTGTAATCACAAACTCGTATACGAGATAGCACATCAGAGTACACAAGTTGAGGCGATATACGTAAATGCGCCATTAGGCTGTATGCAAAATGTACGTATATCGCCTCAACGTTGTGTATAATAGTGTACACAAATGAATGTATTTTATGAAATTATACTTAAAAAGGAATAAAAAATGTCCAGAAATAATTATTATTTGTTGTAAATTTTTATATATTTTTTTAGTTTTATTTGTCTCTTATTGAACAATTAACAATTCTTTTTTAGCTAGTACTTTTCTTCTACTGTAGCATAGAGAATAGTATGCTTTAATCTAAGCTTTTATGTTCACAGCAATTGATTGGCCAAAATTTAACGAGAACTCATATAACAAGAAAATAGACAGCTTTGCGATTGCTATTAATACCTTTTCAAATCAGTTGTTCTCACTCTCTATGAAAGTTGATAGCATAGACCTGTTTTCACATTGGAGTTTGTAATAGGATCGATTACTACTCACTTACATGGAACATGGCTGTTGCTCGGCGGTTGTTTGTTTTGGATCATGTTCTACATAATTACAACATACATTGAATTTCAAATGTCAGAGATCAATGCACAGGTTTAGTGATATGCAATGAAGAGTAGATACTCATTACAGTGAGTGATACTTGAAGCTATGAAGGTTTGGATTTTGGCGATTGGAATCGTTACAGTAGTTAAATTTAGTATTGAGTTAGGTTTGAATTTGGATGATTCTAACCAACTTTTGGTTTCGGTCGGTAAAATGGTGTGTCAATTACTTTCCAATGCTTCATACAGAACAGTACATTTTGTTCGAGACGATAACGATACAGCTTTTGATGATTTGATTTCTAACATTGCTCAGAAGTATAAAGGTCCAATTGAGCTGGAGTCTGAAAATTACCAAAAGGACGATGCTGTTGTCATGATGTTTGACTCAAATTCGCTGGAATATATGGGAATCAATGATCTAAGAAGGATTGGTTTGCTCCTTGTGGTCGTCAACATAGTCAGTGAAACTGAGATATTACAAAAAGTCTTGAGTAGTTTAAGAACTACACAAATTGTCAGATTAGCTATCATTTCGTATAATAGTTCAGAGAAAGCTGATGAAGTTGTCATCAATATGTCCACTTTCTCCAGGTACAAGACGAGAAACTGCGAGAACGATCACAGTTTCGTTTCATCATTTTTACCAGCTGCGGAGTCTGGATCCATTGCAATAAACACTTCAATTGATCGACCGCAAATCGATTTCCAAGGATGTTCCATGGATGTTGGAATAGGAGTGTTAGCACCTTTCACAGTTGTCATAGAAGACGATGGTGAAATCAAGTATTTGGGCGTGGAAATCGAGATGACAAAAGCCCTGGCAGAGCACTTCAATTTCAGAATTCGGTATCATCAACCGCCTCATGGGATGCAGTGGGGGATTTTGAACGAAACCGGAAGCACCGGACTCATGAGAATGATACAAAATGGGGAAGTAGATTTTGCTGTTGGATCAATTGCTCGCTCACTCATTCGAAACACGCTACTAATAGGAGGGGTTGGAAACTTTTACGATCAGCTTATTTTTGCAGTGCCACCAGGAATTCCCTACACTCCTCTTGAAATGCTGATTATGCCTGTGACAACCAGTTGTTGGATTTTGATCATTGTGGCTTGTGTAGTTGCTTCGATGTTATTTTCCATCGTAATCGATGAACATCTCTACAGAATAAATTTTGAAAAGCAGAAAATTTCCTTCATTGATGTGTGGTTCATACTTCTGGGAGGAGCAATGACCAATATTCCAGAGAAAGTTTTCCGAAGGTATGTTCTTATTGGATGGTTGATGGTGACTCTGGTTTTCAGAAGTGCTTACCAAGCTATACTATTTGACCACTTGAAAAGTGGAGTCGTATTTAAGCCAATCCTGTCGTTAGAGGATATGTTCGAATCTGGTTTGAAGTTCCACATGTTCAATGTTTCTCAGAGACATTTTGGACGACACCCAGCGATAATGAAGAGGTATAGCTAAAGAGTTATCATCTCGATAATCTATAATTCAATAATGTGAATTTCTTTCAGGGCAGTGCTCATGAATAATAACGCTCCAGTTCACAGTGTTCTAAGTGATATCGCAGACAACATTCTTCTGGCAGCATTTCCATTACCGAGATCCAACATCGCATATTTCAACAAGCTGAGATTATACAAACCGAAAGTTCACACCAGCCGATACGTTATTGAGACTTACGAGGTGGCAACGCATTACCCTATCCATTCTCCGCTGGCTGCTCTCTTCGATGGTGTGGTTTTGAGGATACTTACTGTAGGACTCCATGATTATTGGTCGAGACAATTTAGGGGAACTGTGGTGGATAATTATATAGAGGTTAAACAACTGAATGTACATAATCTAATAGTGGCATTTATCCTGCATGGCATATTGTGCGGAATTAGCTGTGTTGTTTTTATCGCTGAAATAATGACTGAAAAATCTGTAAGGTCTATTAGGCAGAAGGTTTTAGATAAAAAACTGCAATTTAAACAAACTGCTTCAATGCTTATATTCAAAAAAATTGAAAGTTTGTTCGATCCCTAGAGTTTTTTTGAAATTATGAATGTTCTTAGATCACTGCACCTCATTAACAGTTCTTAGCATTTCGAAATCCGCTGTTGTTGAATTTAAACTAGTATTTATAGCTATAAGTTTAATAATAAGTCAAAAGTTATTTGTTATAAAAAGTTCGATAGACTACATATTATAAACGACATATTTTGTTTGTGAAGTTTAATTTTAAGATTTTTCCTCAAATAAATTTAAAAAAAAATATGGTCCGAATTGTAAATTGTTGTTACGAAATTAATGACTTACTAACTTTATTTTTGCTGGCTCTACGTCCTTCAAGACATGACCTGCGCCACAATGTTACGCCAACTAACTCGGTTCATGGCTGCTAACTTCCAATTCCTCGATCGCCCCACACTTCCAAGATCCTGCTCCACTTGGTCAAACCACCTAGCTCGTTGCGCTCCCCTTCGTCTTGTACCGGCCGGATTTGAGTTGAATACCATTTTTGCGGGATTGTTGTCCGGCATTCTCACAACGTGTCCCGCCCATCGTACCCTTCCAGCTTTGGCGACTTTCGTGATACTGGGTTCACCGTAGAGTTGCGCAAGCTCGTGGTTCATTCTTCTCCTCCATACGCCGTTCTCACATACTCCGCCGAAGATCGTCCTAAGCACACATCGTTCAAAAACTCCTAGCGCTTGCAGGTCCTCTTCGAGCATTGTCCACGTCTCATGCCCGTAGAGGACTACCAGTCTTATTAGCGTCTTGTACATGGTACACTTAGTACGGGAGTGAAGTTTACCAGACCGCAAGGTCTTGTGGAGTCCATAGTAAGCACGACTTCCGGCAATGATACGTCTTCGAAATTCTCTGCTGCAGCGATCTGCTTCACGTTTCAGCTTGGTATACTGTTCAGCAGTAGTTCTTGCGACAATGTCTTCGTCGTCAGCGAAACAAATTAACTGGCTGGATTTATTGATGATCGTGCCCCGCATGTTGAAGCCCGCCCGTTTCATAACACCTTCTAGCGCAATATTGAAGGACCAAGGCAGGAAAGACCATCGCCTTGTCGAAGTCCTTTGCGTGTTTCAAACGGGTCCGATAATGCACCCGATATCTTCACACAGCACTGTACACTATCCATCGTTGCTTTGATCAGTATAGTCAGTTTCCCGGGAAAACCATTCTCGTCCATAATCTTCCATAGCTCTTCGCGGTCGATGGTATCATAGGCCGCTTCGAAATCGATGAATAGGTGGTGCGTAGGGACTTGATATTCGCGACACTTTTGGAGGATCTGCCGCAACATAAAGATTTGGTCTGTCGTCGATCGCACGTGCACAAAACCAGCTTGATAACTTCCCACAAATCTGCTTGCCAGTGGCGATAGACGGCGGAAGATGATCTGGGAAAGCACTTTATAGGCTGCATTAAGAATGGTGATCGCTCGATAGTTCTCACATTCTAACTTGTCACCCTTTTTGTATATTTGGTATATTATTCCCTCCTTCCAATCCTCCGGTAGCTGTTCTGTATCCCAGATCCTGGCTATCAATCGGTGCAGACAAGTGGCCAACCTGTCCGAGCCCATTTTAATAAGTTCCGCTCCGATACCATCCTTTTCAGCTGCTTTGTTTTTCTTGAGCTGTTTGATAGCATCCTTAACTTCACCTTTTGTGGGAGTTGGCACGTCTCCCTCATCCGCCGTACTGATGAAGCCATTCCTCCTTCTGTCTTGATCTTCCTCCTCTGCGCTGTTTAGGTGTTCATCGTAATGCTGCGTCCACCTTTCAATCACCTCAAGTTCGTACGTCAAGATACCTCCATCCATCCATCCCATCCAAAACCGTCTGACACTCCTCGTCGAACCAACCGTTCCATCGATTTGCTTCCACGAACCCAATGGCACCTTCCGTCGCGTTGTTTATGGCTGCTTTGAGACTACTCCAGCAGTCCTCAAGAGGGGCTTCGGTGAGCTCTCCCTCTTCCGGCAACGCTGCTTCAAGGCTTTGCGCGTAATCAGTTGTGACTTCGGGTAGCTTGAGTCGTTCCAGATTGTACCGTGGCGGACGTCGGTACCGAATGTTGTTTACAACGGAGAGTCGTTGGCGCACTTTATCCGTCACTAGGTAGTGGTCCGAATCGATGTTTGCCTCGCGATAAGTTCTGACGTCGATAATGTCCGAGAAGTGTCTTCCATCAATCAAAACGTGGTCGATTTGCGATTCAGTTTGTTGGGGTGATCTCCAGATGTACCGATACGGGAGGCAGTGCTGGAAGTAGGTACTACGTATGGCCATGTTTTTGGAGGCGGCAAAATCAATCAGTCTAAGGCCGTTTTCGTTCGTAAGCTGGTGAGCGCTGAACTTCCCTATAATCGGTCTAAATTCCTCCTCCTGGCCAACCTGAGCGTTGAGATCTCCGATAACGATTTTGACATCATGGCTTGGGCAGCCGTCGTATTCACGTTCCAGCTGCGCGTAGAAAGCGTCCTTATCGTCCTCGTCACTTGCTAGGTGAGGGCTGTGCACGTTGATTATGCTGATATTGAAGAAACGGCCTTTGATCCTCAACTTGCACATTCTGTTGTCGATTGGCCACCACCCAATCACACGCCTCTGCATTTCGCCCATCACGATAAAAGCTGTGCCCAGCTCATGTCTGTTGCCGCAGCTCTGGTAGATGGTATAACCATCCCTATACGTATGGACCGTCGACCCTTTCCAGCAAACCTCCTGCAGCGCTACGATGAAGAACTTGCGGACCCTCAATAATTCGGAAAGAATGCGGGTACTTCCCAAGAGCCGCCCCTAACATGGAGAACAGACGCTCTGATAAGCTACACCCTCAGAAGAGAGGGGCCCCTTCCCTGTCAGCATACGACCAAGGTCCCACCAGAGTTGGTTACCCGATCATCCCTACGGTTACTCGTACCCCAGGCGGCACCACGGGGAGGTAGGGATAGGAGTTACTGGACAAGAGGCTAAGGACCACAAATGGGATATATTTTATACCTGTAGGTACGCGAAGTACCAATAGCTTTACGTCAAATTTTCAAGGATATTCGTAGACATATTTGTATTTAATTGAAGTAACTTCTGAATTGCTTTCAACAATTTATACTGGATTTATGGGATAGTAAGTCGATAAGATTATGAGAAATTTCTTGAACTGCAAATAAACCATTGTTTACGTTATTGTTTATAACAATAATAAAAAAAATAGATTTAAGATGGTAATTTATTTTGACTTTATAATACATTTGAAAAATATCGGCATATAAAAAGTCAATCAGCTTTAAAATAAAACGTTTACTAACTAAAAATAGCTACAAATTATAATTTTTTTTTCTATCTTTTTTTAACGAGATTTCCAGCACTGGGCTTGTTCATCTAGGGACTTCTAACTACTAAACCAGGCACGTCCCCTTCGTAGATTTTATTAATTTTCAATTTCTTGATCTTTGCTCTATATACATCAGAATCTGTAGTCTCGGCAGCCTCTGGGATGAAATTCCGGTAAATTTGCATGCTTTTTACTTGCCTTGGCAAACTCGTAATTTATAGAATATCTTATTATACTCAGACAGTTCTCCTTAACAAGAAATTTATCATACTTGTTTTAATTATGAATCGTGGTTTACGGCCAACCAGCCGAGTGGAAGTTTAACAACTACCGAAAAGCTAAACATTACATATAATTTGCAATTGGATTAGATGGACAAATTGATGTGAAGATTTGCGAAAAAGTTACACGTCTTCTCAGTGAGAATCGAACTCACGACTCCCCGATCTCTAGTTGGGGCGCGTTAACCACTACGCCATGAGAGGACTCATGAACGCAGAAGTTAACCTGAATTCGATTTCAGCTCAATAATCACGTGGTCCTCTTTCGCAAAGTGCACCTCTTTCGGAAGAATTAGATGCCCATCCAAACACAACGCTTTCTATATATATCCAATGCCTAGCCCGAGAGCGCATTGTTTTTTAGATATAGGAATAGCACACTACACTAGCCAGCAACTGCGCTGGCTGAGGTTTCTATTGTGTGGGCTTCCAATGGGTCGCGACGTTCTCAAACGACCGGTTACGGAACATGAGTCCGTTGCTCGATAAATACTTGTTTTAATTATGAATCGTGGTTTACGGCCAACCAGCCGAGTGGAAGTTTAACAACTACCGAAAAGCTAAACATTACATATAATTTGCAATTGGATTAGATGGACAAATTGATGTGAAGATTTGCGAAAAAGTTACACGTCTTCTCAGTGAGAATCGAACTCACGACTCCCCGATCTCTAGTTGGGGCGCGTTAACCACTACGCCATGAGAGGACTCATGAACGCAGAAGTTAACCTGAATTCGATTTCAGCTCAATAATCACGTGGTCCTCTTTCGCAAAGTGCACCTCTTTCGGAAGAATTAGATGCCCATCCAAACACAACGCTTTCTATATATATCCAATGCCTAGCCCGAGAGCGCATTGTTTTTTAGATATAGGAATAGCACACTACACTAGCCAGCAACTGCGCTGGCTGAGGTTTCTATTGTGTGGGCTTCCAATGGGTCGCGACGTTCTCAAACGACCGGTTACGGAACATGAGTCCGTTGCTCGATAAATACTTGTTTTAATTATGAATCGTGGTTTACGGCCAACCAGCCGAGTGGAAGTTTAACAACTACCGAAAAGCTAAACATTACATATAATTTGCAATTGGATTAGATGGACAAATTGATGTGAAGATTTGCGAAATTTAAATTTAAAGAAATTTATCCTTTTTAAAGAGGTTTAACCGAAAGTTCAATGTATTAATAATTATCTATATATTTTTAGCTTTACCACGAAATTTTTGAGGATTTGGATAACAAGTTCTTTTTATTCCCATGGAATTACAAAAAGTATCCTTTTGGAATTTTCTGGTTTGTTGAGAGAATAGAAAAACAACTTTCTTTGACTGAGTTCGTCATGAGGCCACGCAATGACTCCAAGGAACCTGTAGGACAGCTCCGGAATCCGGAATCAAAATAATCATTATTTTATTTTTTTGTTTGGAAACAGCTTTTCAAGTGATGGGTGATATACAGAGGCGCGTGGCCGATCAATGAAATAATGTGCATAATAAACGTGCACAGCCATCACTCCGCAAGAACTGATGATAATAAAGATGCTCTTACGCGCAGCTTGAACGCGAGTACGACAGCTGCCCAAGCCACGACGTGAAAAAAGTTATAGGAGATCTAAACGCTCAGGTTGGCCATGAGGAAGAATTCAGACCGACTATTGGAAAGTTCAGTGATTTTGCCGCGTCCAAGAATTCGTAGCACCTATTTCCAGCACGCCCTTCCATACCGATACACCTGGAGATCACACAGCAGACAGAATCACCAATCAACCACGTTCTGATTGATGGACGGCACTTTTCCGACATTATCGACGTCAGGACCTATCGTGGCGCTCATATTGACTGTGACAACTATCTGGTGATGGTTAAACTGCACCCAAAACTCTTCGTCATTAAAAACGTACGGTACCGACGGCTGCCCCGGGATGACCAAGAGCGGGTTAGGCAACCGGATGTCACACCCGCTTACGCGTAGCACCTCCAGGCAGCATCGGAAGAGGGTGAGCTGGATGAAGCCCCTTTTGAGGACTGTTGGAGAACAGTGAAAGTAGCCATCAACAATGCAGCTGAGAGCAACGTCGGGTAGCATTTAGTAATGTTGAAATTCTTGAAGCGTTTAGTACACTAGACGCATCGAAGGGTCCGGGTCCGGATATGCTTCCACCCGTCTTTATTAAGCAATGCGCCCATTCGCTCTCTTTGCCTGTTACGTCGATTTTCAATCGCTCGTTGATTGAAGGAGTTTTTCCTTATGCTTGGAAGCTCGCCTCAATTACCCCAATACATAAAGGGGGAAATATGAACAACGTGGAGAACTACAGAACGATTTTTATTCTAAATTGCCTTGCGAAAATTTTTGAAAGCTTAATACACGGCATATTGTACCCCGTAGTACAGCACGCGATATCCGAATATCAACACGGCTTTGTCAGAAAACGATCGACGATGACAAATCTTATGTCATATACTCATTCTATAACCAACCATCTGGAGAAACGCAATCAGGTCGATGCCATTTACATTGACTTTGCTAAAGCATTCGACAAAATACCGCATGAACTAGCTATGGAAAAGCTGAGCCGGCTTGGTTTGCCATTCTGGGTGATTCAATGGCTGAAGTCCTATCTCTCATCGAGAAAAGCTTTCGTCAAAGTGCACGTCGCAAGATCAAATGTTTTTGATATCCCCTCTGGAGTTCCACAGGGCAGCCATCTTGGGCCACTCATTTTCATCCTGTATATCAACAATCTGTGTGAGACCCTCAACTCAAGCAAACTACTGTACACCGATGACTTGAAGCTGTTCCGTGTCATCAAATCGCTTTTGGATTGCTGCGCTTTGCAAGCCGATATAGGAACCGTATCTCGTTGGTGTGAAGTAAATGGAATGCAGATGAATGTTTCGAAGTGTAAGGTGATTACATTCACGCGCCGTCAGTCTATTATCTCGTTCGATTACTCTCTAGATAACACGTCGCTTGAAAAGGTTCGGACGATCAAGGACCTTGGAGTAACCCTTGATAGCAAGCTTCGATTTAACGAACACATCTCGGTGACAACAGCTAAAGCCAACGCGATGCTCGGTTTCCTGCGCCGGAACACATCGCAGTTCGATAACGTGTATGCTCTCAAATCACTGTACTGTGCTTTAGCTCGAAGCATACTCGAATACGGAGTCCAGATATGGGCACCGTACCACGCCGTGCATATTGAACGCATCGAAAGAGTTCAAAAACGCTTCCTAAGGTTTGCATTGCGTGGGCTCCCTTGGAATGATCCGGTCAATTTACCGCCCTACGAAAATCGTTGTGCACTAATCGGTCTGCAGTCGTTAGCGAGTCGTCGAGTGATGCTTCAACGCCTGTTTACCTTCGACGTTATCAGAAATACCATTGACTGTAGCAGCCTTCTGGAGAATGTCAGACTACACGTGCCCATTCATCAGCTTTGAAACCGCCAACTTTTGTGGATTCCTGGCCATAGCACTCTTTACGGACTGAATAATCCTTTTGATGTATGTTGTAGACTGTTTAATCAAGTGTGTAATGTGTTCGACTTTAATATTAGTAAATTAATTTATAAGAATAGGATTGAGTGAATTTTAACAGTCTGTGCGACTTCCTAGTTGAAGATGAAGCAAATAAATAAATAAATATTTTGATCAATAGGGGGACAATCTGCTTAACAGACGCCGTGTGGGGTTGGGGACCATTTACTACATGCAAGCAGTAAACAGGGCTACGTCCCCGACCCACTAAACCATTCCCATTGCCGCCAAACCCTTCGTCTCTCCGGGACCAACAAGAAGGCATTGACACAAGAGGGCTATTGCACATCGCAACCTTCAGGTTAGCTGCGTAGCCATGCAGCAACGAACATCAATGGAACGCTTGGGGGGTCCACCAAGGTAGCATGCTGGTGCTTTGCCAGCTTCCCAGGTGGTCCTTACCTCCCATTGTCCGCTGAAGGCGGGCAGGGTCGACCACAACGCCCGCGCCCAGCTGCACCGCAGGTATAAAGAACTGATACTGCGGGCTTCGCAATTTGACCACCTGAAGGCTCAGGCCCTATCAGCTAGCACCAGCTGGGATTGCTGACGAAGGGGCCTCCACCTGCCCCGAACAACCAGAGGCTCATATCCAACCCAGTAGGCCGGCGCCACGATAGCAACGCTACCAGGATGTTCTCCCCGTGGCCACTAAATCGCTGTAAGGGTCGATTTCGACCGTAGGGCACTGGTATGACCTACGTAGCCGACTGCGAACCCTTGGACCACCTGTTGTTTAGTGTCTGCACTAGCCACTTCTCGAGTCCATTCACCACCTCCTTTGTAGTTCCAAGATGATGTGGGTGATAGCCGATGAAACGGCATTCCGGCCAAACTCGTCTTCACACATCTTCTGGACCAAATTGTCCGGAGTCGTGTCCCGACCGCATGTGGCAAACATGCGGTCACGCATTGTGCGGAAACGCGGGCACACGAACAAAACGTGTTCCGTCGTTTCCTCTAAACCTGCACAAACTGGACATTCGGGAGGACCCGCATGGTCCGAAAGGACCTGTTTCAGGTGGAATGTTAGTTCCCCATGGCGCCTATTGACCCAGATATCTAACCTCAGAATCAACCTGTGAGTCCACACTCCCTTGGTGGAACTTTCCCACGCACGCTACCATTTGACCATAGAGGCTTGTGTCTTCCATGATAAGGATACTAATAGGCGCCATACCGTTGATGACGCAGAGTGCATCGTGTGACACGGTACGGTACGCGCTCGCAACCCTCAGGCATATTAAACTATATGCACTCTCCAGCTTGCTACGGTAGCTGTTGGTACTTAAAGCTGTGCTCCAAGCCGGGCCACCATACCTCAGTATGAAGGAAGCGACACTGGCCAGAAGCTTACGCTTACTGGCGTACACCGCAGAGCTATTGGACATCATCCGGAACAGTGCCACAATAGCTGTGGAGACTCTCTTGCAGGCATAATCAATGTGGCTACCGAAGGTAAGCTTATCGTCAATCATCACACCCAAGTGTTTGACGGAACGCTTCGAAGTGATCGCGCAGTCGCCTACACTGATCACCGCTTGCTGCACCGACTTTCGCTTGTTGACAACAACCGCCTCAGTTTTGTGGTGAGCCAATTCCAGTTTCCTGGAGCTCATCCACTCCTCCACAATTGCGATCGAGTGGGCTGCAGTCAATTCCACTTCTTCGATCGATTCACCGTAGACCTCCAGCGTAAAATCGTCGGCAAAGCCAACGATGACCACACCCGCCGGGAATTTTAATCTCAACACCTCGTCGTACATGACATTCCATAACACCGGACCCAGGATGGAACCATGCGGGACTCCTGAGGCTATGTGAAAGCACTTCCGACCCACCTCTGCAACATAGACCATAGGTTCCCAAACTTTTCGAGTGCGCGACACACCAAGCCGTCTGGTGAATTCCTTGCGACCCACCAGTTGAAAAATTTTGAGAAATTAGTGTTTCCCAAATCTTTTGAAGTCTATCTTTCTTTGTCGGATACTGTATTTGAACACAGGCTATTGCAAAGTTTATGATGTTGCTAACATTTCACTAATTCTTGTTCAAATAATATTGTTCAAATCTAAATTAGTTGTTCACGAAACAAGTTGCCGAATGATGATTTTTACAGCATTTTAGTAGTTTTTGGTAGTTACCAGCAATTGTTACTGAGCTCTAAAATTCAGCATTGAGGGTGCTGTTTATCATTAAAGAACACTAAACATTCAGTATTTATGATAAAATTATTTGAACAAATATTTGAAAATTAATTCTTGGCTTGGATTTTGGTGTATGTTTCAGAAATTCGACACAGAAATGTTATATGTAAATCTCGACATCAATCAAAAATCCTTGTACAGTAGTGTTGATGTAAAATAATCCACAAAGCTTTTCTGATATGAGAAATAAGGTTTTTTTTTTTTATCGAAATATTTTGACAGCTGGTTGTTTTATCATGGACAGTTCCAATTTTCTAACATCTTTCCATAACAATTTCAAATGCCAAACCAAGTGTCTTAATCATCAGAATGATTGTCAGGAGCTCAAAAAAATAAAACGCTGAAAAAATAAATGAGAACAATAACACACCATTAACCTTGTTTTGAGAAGACATTCGAAAAAGCAGAAGAATAATAATACAAATTTAGTTTTTTCCGCGACCCACCAGAGAGTAGCTCACGACCCCCCTGGAGGTCGCGACCCACAGTTTGGGAAACTATGACATAGACTAATACCCGATTCTGGAAGTAACTCCAGAGAATCTTGTACATGTCCCAGACAACCAAAATGTACGTACCGTAATCCGGGGTATCTTTGATCAGCGGGGTAACATTGATCGGAATGACTCATCTCGTAATAAGTTGGTATCATCATTTATTGATGAAACATTTCCAAAGCATGAATGTTGCTTCTCTTTCTTATATTTATGTGCTTTTAAAAACTAAGATTTTTGCAAAAACTGCGTTAACTTTATGCGTAAATTTGTCAAGTTTGCGAAACAATGGTTTCAATGGTTAAGGATGACACTACCGAAGATTTATGTCTCACATAAGTTCTGCAAGCGATATGAGCAAGAAAAATGCGGTTCTCACTAAAAATGGCATCGCCAAAAATGATTCCGCTGTCAAAACTTTTATAAGTATGTTCAATTAGGCAACATTAACGAATTACTGTTAAGAATGTAGAATTCCCTTAGGAAATTGCCTACCTTTAGGCGTATTTCGCTGTTGGATGTGTTTTTAATTGTAGAATAATTCAAAAAGTAAATGAGATGTAAGCGTTTGAACACCATATTCAGCTTCAGGGGCCATGATTTTAGTAAGTAACGACATTTTCAATATTACCGAACGTTGTTTACATGGATGATCAATGTTACCCCATATCAGCTAAATGAAAAAATCACCTAAAACATTTTAAAAAACATGCTTAAATCTTTCAAATAACAAAATACAGTATATCACGAGCTATGGGTGGCAGTACTTGTTTTAAAAATATAAAACTCACAACATTTACATTTTTGGGTGAAATATTTAAGAAATATTCTAAAAACTGATCAATGTTACCCCGGATTACGGTATAACCAGGTCCGTCACACTCGGGCTCAGATTGGGTACCACTTCTAGTACTGCATTTGGTCCCTCGGTAGTACAAAAGGTACCCAAGTTTGACAGATCGCAGTACACTTTTCACGGCGTCCTAGATTACCTTATGAGCCATAAAATTTTGGGCAACTGCATGGAACATCGAGGTCTTTAATTTGTCTTTGGTATAACGAAATCACCTGGAGGCTCTATATGTGCAAAGTTTCACTTATAAGATGTTGCGAAACGGCCTTCTACGTACAAAAGTGGAGGCGATATGCGTGCATATATTATGTGATGATTAATAACATACAATGCGAGTGTATAAATATTCTCCCGAATTAACCTGTTATCTTTTGCGACTTAACTTATGATAACAAATGTTGATTTGACAGCTGCTACGGATTGATCCGACTCACTTTGTACGTGTGTACAGGACGAAACAAAATGTACAAATGAACTCAGAAAAGAAGTGTTTTATGCGAGAAAACTCATCAATCTGACGAGTTTATCCACGGTGTTTAGCGAGTTTGATGTAATTAGTATGAATAAACGAGTTGTAACGTGAACTTTCATGTGATTTCTGGTTGTCTGGGGTACTCGGTTATCCCCAGACGCAGGAGCGCATCATCAATAGCCGCCCAACTAGCACTATTGAATGCGTTCCTTACATCCAGAGTCACTACTGCGCAGTAGCGAATCCCCGTCCTCTTACGCTGGAGTGCTATCTCAGCGGTTTTCTTAACCGTCAGAATAGCGTCTACGGAGGACGTCCCTTTCCGGAAGCCGAACTGGTTGCTTGAGAGACCATTTACACCCTCGGTGTACCTCAACAGTCTGTTGAGGATGATCTTCTCGAGCACCTTCCCCGCCGTGTCGATCAAGCATATTGGTCTATACGCCGACGGGTCACCGGGTGGTTTTCCCGCCTTTGGCAATAGTACCAGGCTCTGCCTCTTCCACACATCTGGAAATACTCCCTCGTCCAGGCATATCTGCATAGCAGATCTGAACATCCCGGGAGTTTCCAAGATTGCGACTTTGAGGGCCAGGTTTGGAGCTCCGTCCGGACCTGGTGCCTTACCTATACTGAGGGATTTTGCAATCCCTACAAGTTCCTCATTGGTTACCCTCTCCTCATCGCCAGCCACAATCCCCGGCTGTCCTACGAAAGGAGGCCAAAGGCTAGGGTTGTGGCGCGGAAAGAGCCCCTCGATGATCTAGCATCTCTGGAGATTGCTCTCTAGGAGCATTGCACTTCTTGTCTTTGCCATAACAATCCTGTAGGCATCGCCCCACGGATTCGCGTTGGCATTCTGACAGAGTCCCTCAAAGCAGGCCTGTTTGCTTGCCCTTATCTCGGACATCAGCGCGACTTTGGCAGCGGTGAACACCACCCGCCGTTCTTCACGCTTCTCCTCGATACGTGCTCGCTGTGCAAGTTCGCAATCGCTTGAGTCCACCAGTACGTCGGTGGTCTCCCATTCCTAGGGTGGACTTGCCTTGGTACGGTTTTTCGCTTCACACTTTGAATTGGGGTTACCCTGTTAGGTGGACTCTTACCACCGGAACAGGTCATCTGTAGTTCTATTCTAAGCCGGAAACTACACAACACTGGCCATTCGTCTGCATCGCCTGATATGCACAATCTGGGAAACAGAACAGCTACCGGAGGAGTGGAAGGAAGGTGTAATATGTCCCATCTACAAGAATGGCGACAAGTTAGATTGTGAGGACTTCCGAGCGATTCTAGATGCGGCCTACCGAGTATTATCCCAGATCATATGCCGTCGTATGTCACCTATAGTAAGCGAGTTCATGGGAAGTTATCAAGCCGGCTTCGTTGACGGCCGATCGACAACGGACCAGATCTTTACTGTACGGTCAATCCTCCAAAAATGTCGTGAATACCAGGTCCCAACGCATCACCTCTTCATCGATTTCAAGGCGGCATACTATAGTGTCGACCGCGTAGAGCTATGGATAATCATGGACGAGAACAGCTTTCCCGGGAAGCTCACGTGACTGATAAGAGCGACGGAAGGTGTGCACAATTGTGTGAAGGATTTAGGCGAACATTCCAGTTCATTTGGATCCCGCCGGGGACTACGACACATCAACCTTGTCGTGCCTTTTGTTGAATATTGCGCTAGAAGGTATTATGTGGTGAGCCGGGGTACGATTTTTACGAGATCCAGTCAATTTGTTCGCTTCGCGGATGATATGGACATTGTCAGCCGAACATTTGAAAAGGTAGCAGTCCTGTACACCCACCTGAAACGCGAAGCAGCAAAGGTTGGACTGGTGGTGAATGCGGCCAAGACAAAGTACATGTTAGCTGGTGGGGCCGAGCGCGGCAGGGCTCGCCTAGGTAGCAGTGTTACGATAGACGGGGATACGTTCGAGGTGGTCGACGAGTTCGTCTACCTTTGATCCTTGCTGACTGCTGACAATAACGTTAGCTGTGAAATACGGAGGCGCATCATTTTTTTTTTTTTGTTTGTTATTCTACATCTTTGACAAAAAAGTCACACAGACTGCTTAAAGATCCTTAATCCTATTTTTAAAAACTAGTCTACTAATGTTAAAATCAAAGGCGTCATACACATCATTGAATAATCTGCAACATCTGTCAACCGGGTTGTGAAATCCGTATGCAGTACGATGTCCGGGGGTCCACAGCAAATTGAAGTTGCGAAGTTGTCGAGTGGGCGCATGAAAATTAACGCATTGAAGAACACTGCTACAGTCAATGTGATTGCTGACAATATCAAAAATAAATAGCCTTTGCAGAAAAGTGCGACGACTTGACAAGGAGTGTAGTCCTATTAGCGCGCATCTATGCTCATATGCAGGTAGATTATCGGGATCAGTCCACGGAAGTCGTCGGAGAGCAAATCTAACAAACTTTTTTTGGATCCTTTCGATACGCGTTACGTGTACTGCATGATACGGAGCCCAAACTTGTACTCCATATTCAAGAACGCTTCGAATCAAGGAGCAATAGAGAGATTTCAAAGCGTGCACGTCAGTGAATTCCATAGTGTTGCGACGCAAAAAGCCGATCATTGAGTTTGCCTTCGCGATAACCATAGATATATGCTTGTTGAATCGCAATTTGTCGTCCAAGATGAGCCCGAGATCCTTGATGGCATCAACTCTTTCAAGCGGGGCGTGGTCGATCGTATAATCGAATTTGATTGGGCTATTCACACGTGCGAAAGTGATAACCTTACACTTGGCAGCATTGGCTAACATCCCATTGATTCGACACCATGAAGTTAATCGATTGATATCCTCCTGGAGTGCACAACAATCAAGAATCGATTTGATCACACGGTAAATTTTCAGATCGTCGGCATACAGTAATTTACAACAGTGTAGCTGATCACAAATATCGTTGACGAAAAGTACGAATATTAGAGGCCCCAGGATACTACCTTGCGGGACACCCGAAGGAATGGCAAACACGTCGGACTTAGCGCCGCGAATCTTGACGAAAGCTTTCCTTGACGATAAATATGATTTTATCCAGCTAACAACCCATGCCGGAAGCCCGAGGCGGCTCAGTTTTGATATAGCGATAGCGTGTGGTACTTTGTCAAAAGCCTTGGAAAAGTCTATGTAAACGGCGTCTGTTTGTTGGCGTTTCTCATTGCTGCGGATAACGGTATTGGTGAAGCTCATCAAGTTCGTAATTGTCGAGCGCTTTTTCACAAATCCATGCTGGAATTCCGAGATGATACCATGAACTGCGGGATACAACTTGTCGTGTAGAAGGCTTTCCAAAACTTTAGCCAGGCAGTTGAGAATCGAGATAGGACGATAGTTTTCAACTCTGTGAATGTTTCCGGACTTGAAGATCGGCGTGATTGAGGCAAGCTTCCAGGCATCTGGAAAAACTCCATCCCGAAGCGAGCGGTTGAAAATGGATGCGACAGGTAATGCCAACGAAGATGCACAGTTCCTAATGAAGGACGGCGGGATGCGATCTGGGCCAGGACCTTTCGAGACGTTAACTGAGCCGAGGGTTTGCTTGATTAATTCGAGGCTGAAGTCAGGCCGTGGCAGAAAGATGTAGGACGGTAATTGGTCTATGTACTGCTGTGAAGTAGGCAGTTGATTATTATCGAAGACGCTCCGGAAGAAATCAGCAAATAAATTTGCCGAAGAGGCATCACAGGAAGAGCTATAGTTGCAGTAGGTAAGGTCTGAAGGAATGCCAGATGATTTCTTGCGAGAGTTTACGAAGGACCAAAAGGACGTCGGATTGTCTCTTAAACTTGTCTGAATGTTAACCATGTACTCGCGGAAACAAGCTTCATGCAGACTATTATATTCTGCTTCAGCCAGCTCTACAGCACGCATCTTCTCAGAAGTTCTGGAACGAAAATAGCGTTTTCGGGCTTTACGTAGACGGTTTCGCAAATTGCGCAATTGCGGGTTCCACCATGGCTGTTGGAGTCTCATAACAGGTCTACGGGTCTTAACGGGGACAGTATCGTGTATAATTTGATAAATGTTGTCATAAAACACGGATACAGCAGCATCTACGTTGGAAAGGGAAAGCAATTGATCCCAGTCTAAAGCCGATATTTTATCATTGATGACACTGAAATCACATCTTGCAAAATCGTATTCATGGAACGTTCTGTATGATTGCGGTTTGCTACCCGGTTGGAAGTTGACTTTCAAAACTATTGGCTTATGGTATTGGTCTACTTTCATCATGGCAGAGGGCGGTTCGAACAGTTCAACGGTATCTGAGTCACTGACAAATACTAAGTCAAGCAACTTACCGTTTGAGTTGACAGCATAATTGATCTGCTTAAGTCCGGTAGTCAGCAACGATTCCACTACAACAAGTTCTTGTTCAGACGAAGCGTTGAGGGGCAGAAATCCTAGCACGTCCTCGTCGTAATTCCAGGCTAGATGAGGCAAGTTGTAATCACCCATTACGATCACTGTATCATGAGGGTTGGCCATGTCAAGAAGCCCTTGTACAGATTCAGCGTGCTTGATGAAGTAGTCGGGTTGACTGCAAGGACGAATATAGATGGAACAAACGAATAGCGATTGATGTGGCAGGACAATTTGTACAGCGATCTGTTCCAGAATTTCACAATCTACAAGATGCACGGATTTGCAGTTTAGCTCCGATTTCACTGCAATCAACACACCACCACCCCGTCGAAGTGCGCTAGTTCGAGAATTCCGGTCACAGCGGTAGATGGCATAGTTTCTCGATAGCTCAGCATTCGAAATGTCAGCGTGCAGCCACGTCTCGGTAAATACCACAATATCGTAATCACAGGAAGCCAACGAGAGAAATAGCGAATTTGTCTTTGTCCTTAACCCTCTGACGTTCTGGTAATAAACGGTCAAGTGAGAAAGATTGGGCAGCGTTGGAGAAGAGTTGGAAAGACTACTTGCATCGACTGGTTCTACGAGATGATTATCGGGCCGGAGTCCACATTCGGCATCGGTTTCCAAAAATGTTGAGTCCTTCGTCCTTCATCTTCGATAAACTCTCGGAATTCGATCCCTTGCGGCCAGGATGCAGGATCCAAAGCCTTAGATTTAGATTCCGGGTCCACACCAACTTTGAAAGAAATGAAAGACAGTGTCGAAGACGGTCGACCTCTCGGAATCAACGATTTAACAGCGACTTCATCTACACGCAAACATTCCTTGGCGAGCTTCTCGATGTCAGTTTCTGTAACTTCCGGTGATATTTTCGTGAGGTATACCCAAAACTTATCAGCGGGGCTGTCCACGCGAGCTGATATGTTGGCAGCCGATGGACCGATACCGCGAATAATTTTAGTCGGTTGGTCGGATGTCGCGGCCTCTTCGTCAAGTCGTCTCTTAGGAGAATTAGTATTTCCAAACTTGAAACGTCGTGGGAGGGGTGAAAATACAGCTGGGGAAAGCTTGTTGAAACCTCCTTTGATTTCCTCTCTTATTTCTGCGATGAGACTCTGCTTAATCTCACTTTTCATATCTTCGAGAAGTTTTTGGTACGTATCGTTGAGTTCAATTGTTGCAGCATTCATGGACGACAGAGCGTTTTTGAAGCGAGCATTACCCATCATTTCACGACAGCCATTACACATCCAAAAGATAGCGGGTTTACCGCATATTTGTTTGTAAAGCTCTTCCGATATTGTTGCACACGAAAAGTGGAAAGTAGCTTTACAAAAACCGCCGCAAACAACTTCAGAAGCAGACATGCTGCGCGCGCAGCTGTGACAAACTTCTGATGTAGCCATGAATATGTTTAACTACACTGGATGGCAACAACAGTGGGGTTGCTCTAACTGCAGTGCGAGCAGTGACAACTAGATGGCGCCACTAGTGCGGATCGATGACTGGAGTATGACGTTGACAGACTGGGCACAATACGAGATCGATTGTTTTCTAAAAATCTTCAATACATACAAGCGCACACAAGTGTGGTACAGCAAGCGTTGTTTATCTTCACGCAAACGATGACGACGATGAGGAAATATTTATACGACGATGATGATGATTTCAGTCTTGGCGAAGCTTTGGCGGGTTTTTCGGATTGCGCAATGATAAGGCCAGCAGAAACAAACGTTTTGTATTGGCTTGGAATGCTACAGGTGATTTAAATGACACGATTTATCGGAATTGGCGGGCGGCAACAGGCAAATTATTAATCTGACGATCGGTTGTTTTGTTTATATCGGTGATCGGTACGATACACAGAACTGCGACAGTAGTGCAGGTGGAGAGCGGCGAGGTGGGAGATTGTTTATATAGGGCGATGGCGGAGGTGGCTTTCTCTGACCACACTCAAGCCAGCTCGGAAAAATAAGATTTTCACTAATCCTACCTGACTAAACAGTGCAAACAGTTTGTGTGACGGGTGGCTTGGGCACTTGTGGACAAAATTATGCGGGACAGAGCAATTTAGGCGGCACAGAACGACGAAATTGGATAATAAATCGATGCGACGACAGAGATCACAGTTCTCACAGAGCGGCAGAGTTGCTTTAGATCATCAGTGGATGTCGGGGTTACTATGGCCTCCATAAGAAGCTGCAGTCAAAATAGATTCACACCCGCACCAAATGTATCATGTACAAAACGCTTATAAGGCCGGTAGTCCTCTACGGGCATGAAACGTGGACGATGCTTGAGGAGGACTTGACTCCAAGTACAGTCTTCGAACGTCGGGTGCTTTTGACGATCTTTGGCAGTGTGCAGGAAAACGGTGTGTGGCGGCGAAGGATGAACCACGAGCTCGCCCAACTCTACGGCGAACCCAGTATCCAGAAGGTGGCCAAAGCTGGAAGGATCTATGGGCAGGGCATGTTGTTAGAATGCCGGACAGCAACCCTGCAAAGATGGTGTTTGCTTCGGATCCGGTTGGTACAAGAAGACGTGGAGCGCAGCGATCTAGGTTGGCGGACCAAGTGCGCATCGATTTGGCAAGCGTGGGGCAGAACCGAAGATGGAGAGATGCGGCCACGAACCGAGTATTGTGGCGTGAAATAGTTGATTCAGTGTTATCTGTTTAGATGTTAACTAAATAAATGAAATGAAATCACCTGTTTCCTTGGTGTATTTTTTTTTGTCAAAATTCAACCTATTTGTAACTTTTATATTAATAGTTTCCACACAACTTTTTCAACAGCTATCGAAAATTGAGGTAATTTGTAGTTCGTTACAGAAAAAATAAAAAGAATCGGTTCAGCAACGGCGGAGATGTAGCTCTCTGAATTTGTCAGTTTTCATGGGAAAACGGCTTTGGATCATTTTATATGTCCGATACTGTAGGTAATTCATAACCCTAGATCTAACAGAAAGACGGCTTTAGAGATACGTTCTCTGCCAATTGGAAGATCTATGCCAATAAAGTCCAAGACCTAATGAACCAATTTATCGAGAACATTAATTTTATAACGGGACCTAATCTTGAGATTTATTCGTTCGAAATATACGCTTTCGAAAGGCAGAATGTTAAACCACGATTTGGAATTGGTTTCAACAACAGACAACACTTGGAAGCGTATCAGCTTGCGTGAAGCAATCTTAACTTCCAAAAAGTTACAACTCTTCAAAGTGATCTGGACCGTATTAACCCAACAACAAAAACCAAAAAAATTCAAGTTTTAAAATTCCAGACTTATCAAAATATACATATCTGGCTGGATCACTTTAGTATTCTTAGAATGTGATGCTCAAGCAGAACTAAATGCTACGAAAAAGAAAATCGCATGCTTTGTGTATATCCTGATTGAAAAACAAAATAAAGAAATTGAAAAGATCAATCATTTACATGGGAAAATGTAATAATTTTCTAATCCTGTTTTTTTTTTAATAGAATGCACATTTCAAATTTGGTTCTATTCTCGTGATGCTAATATGGTTTATTACAACGAGGAAGTTAAAGTTTTTGTGTTCCCCTAATTGATTTCTCCTTGATTTCGCAATTTGTCAATAACAGGTACGCGTTGTTCGAAAAGTGAATTTAAATGACAATGCCTAATCGATGGGGCTTAGTAGCTCGTGGAATTTAGATCAGTGAACATGAGGCTTTGGGGGTGTACTGCCATGCTTGTGTTCTCCATTGTTTTGTTGCTTTGGACTGAATCAGCGTTGGGACAGACAACAGAACCAGAATACGAATATGAGTACTACTACGATGACGAAACCACTACGTTATCTAGCGAGGCAGGTTTGTATGAATATGATGGGAATATGTTGAAATACTATTTTGTCCTTGAACATAGCCACGTCGACAACAACAACTACAACCACGACTACGAGAACAACTACAAAAAGGCCATCAACTACAAAACGTAATGGAAATATCGTTTTCACTACAAAGAGGCGCAACATGGCTCAAAAATATCGTAAGTCGTAGATTCCCATTTGGAATTTCCTGAATAAAAGCATTTTTGTCATTACCTACAGAATATGTACGACCAGATGTGATTGTAAACATAATTTCGGACATGTATGGCTTAAGAGGTATGCGGATAAATGGACAGCCATTAGGATACGGTCAACGTTATATGGGAAGTTCTGGATATAGAGGGTACACAAGTCGATATTCTTCTCGATACGGAAGGCCCATTGATTATTGGTACACTATGCGCTCAGGTAAGCGTTATGATTCTGATCTAAACATCACTTTTTCAATATCTGAGATCTATATTTTAGACCCTTACGGCTCTGCTCAACGGAGAAAACCTTCAATGATAGATTACAACGACGACTTTAACTCGGATTATAATGATTACTATTACGATCTCTACTCTAAGCCAAAAAATCGAGCCGAAACTCAGCGTAAAGGATCAAACCGCGCTATCTTCAATTTCATGTTGAGCGCACTGAATAAACGGAGGAATTAACAATGGTAGTTATTTGCATGAAAATCAGCATAAGTTATAAAAAAAAAATAATATTGTGAAGTCCAATTATGTTTAAATGTAATAAGAATAATGTAAGGAAAGACGAGAAGATACGGTATAAACATACAAAAGACTTTTGATTATTTGGACGGTCTAGAGAAGAATGTGTTACAAAAAATAATAAATCAAGACAATCACTTGGAGCATTTAATTTTTATACCTTTGTAAGGTTACACATTATTTAGTGATTTAACGCAAATGGACTAACATTCATACAATTAAAAGAGCCGAAACGTCGGGCTAAGCAAAACATACCGTTTTGATTTTTTCCCATGACTGAGAAAGCCAAATAAACGTAGTTTAAATTAACATTTATTGTAACAAAAAAAAATGTAACAAATGTCTCCTGAAAATGCGCATACAATGCCAAAGTAAAGATTTTATTGCGAACTAATCTGTAATCTTTTCCGACTTAATTTATGATAACAATGTTGATTGGACTTTGTTACGGATTGTTTAGACTTGCTTTTTACGGCTGATGCGCGGTTCAGGCAAAAGAAACCTCGATCCGCTGCTGACGTCGTTTGAAGTAGTAGAAGAAAAATTGCTTCCGAAAGTTGATTCTTCCTCCACATAATAATTATTGCTCAGTTTTTGTTGATACAAACCAGGTTTTAATCTAACGTTTAAAGGATGTCGAAAATTTACAATGGCCTAGTGAATACTGCTGATCGTTTTGTGCCTAATTCTATGAGACCGCTTTGCAATCATGCATCAGGTAAGTCTCTTTTTTTTTTTGGCACAAGTTCAAGGTCATGTCAATTGCTGATACACTCGATTCGATCGTGTACTGTGCAATTTGAAGATCGTTCTATAAGACTTTAGTTATATAACATTGCTGCTGAAACGATTGATTTATAACAAATCGCCCAGATGTATCCTGCGGATGTACGCGGGATACCGCCTCTCATATGTCGGTCCCATCAAAGAACTATCGATATTCTTTACCTACTTTTATCTTATCATGAATGTTATGTAAATATCAAAAATTTTGTGTATTTTGTAATCATAGGGGTCCAAACAGTACAGAGGCGCGACCGTATGCAAAACCGTCGGTGGGACAAACGTTAGCAATATTCTAAATTTCACACACGGTTTGAACATTAAATCCTCATGAAATGTTGAAAACCTGAGGACTAAATCGTTATTCAAGACTTCAAATAATTATTGATGCTTTAAAAATTCAATTCAATAATTCACTTTTTTAACCTTTCGGTCGTCGCGCGAATTTTTGTAACGCAAGTAGTCGCGCGATGTACTTTGTACAACATCCTTGATTTTGCGAATATCCCAGGAGTCTGACCACTTGGAAAGATGGCGTCTTCGGCAAAGTTGTTCAGTGGCTCAAGGGCTATCATTATTTTAGCCAAGAAATTCGGGATTATGCCACTAGGCGGCGCTACACGCTCAAAAAAGAGTTCTGGAAAACGTGAACTGACAAAAATACACCATGAACTACCACGAACGGTCACATAAACATGATCTACACACTCCGAAAAAAATCATGCGATTTTACGTCTTTTGGATGCACATAAAGGAAGCGAGCCAAATGACGTGAATTTGTGTCACATTTTAAATACGATGGTGTCTGATTCGGGAAATGTCAATTATAGCGGCATCGTTTTCATGTCCTTCATCCTGTAAAATTACATTTTTCTTTCAATGCATCTTTCAGAACCCATTTTTACGTCATTTCATTACTTACATTATGTGTCATTCAGTCATTATGTGAATTACGTCCGGAGTAATTTTCATTATTTTTAAGAGTGTAGTTCAAGGTGTATTTTTGCTTGTTGACGAGTTCACGTCTGCTGTTCACGGATGCGAAAACGGATTTTTTTCTGTGTAGTGAGCATGAAACTTTTGTGAGGTCCAAGCAGGACAGTTCGGTTTTGCGTCGTCCGATATATTTTGCTCACGATTTCGCGCGTTTTCGTCATCGGAGAATTTTTTTTCCCCTGTTTTAGAGCGTTTTGCTGGGTAGGTATTTGGGAAGGCCCAAGCAAGACGGTTTGTTTTCGGAACGCCAAGACGTTTTGCTGTCAGTGTCAGTTTTGTGTTCAGTCGAGAATGGATTACCAACTGATGAGTTCGTTTCATGCTTATGATAACACATATTTTCTTGAAAGCGTAACTTTTATATAATATTAAAACAAACTTTGTATGGTTCGTCACTATAAGTGTCGACATTATGCTATTTTCTTATAAAATTTCAATATGCATATATTTTTCTCTTTTTGACATTATTGAAAATTATCTTTTGAATTATTCGACATTGTGAATGTTGACGTATTTTTTAAAACTTCTACCATATCGAGACAAAATGCACAGTAATACTCATATCTCATTTTCAAACAAACTATGTATGGTTCGTCACTACAAGTGTCGGCATTATTCCTTTTTCATATAATTTAAAATATATACATGTAATTTTCAGTTTTCGTCATTAATAAAAACGTCTTTTGAATTGTTCGACATTATAGATGTTGACGTATTTTTTAAAGTTTCCAAAAACCAAAAACTTCTCGAGACAAAAATACAAAACTAGCTTTAAATATGAGTCGTAGTTTTCCCCCTTGTCCATGGATCGCATCACCGACCAGAGGTGACTCCCAGATCTTTTCCTCCCTCACTAATAAACACCCTTCCCGTGGTGATTGTGGAGATGCAGAGGTATTCTCGGTCTCTAGAAGCAACAATCATTACACCCTAACATTCCTTCCCTATCCCAACTGACTGTAAGGACTTGGCCGGCGCCGTTATTGATCAATAATATTAGATCTGCTAAAATTGCACTTCGATAGTAAGCGGAAACTCCCATCCCTTATTCATTTGGATCGTAGTGCAATTCTTACCAGTTCCGATCAATCACGGAGTAGCAACCATTGACATGTACAGTCAGTCTATGCTATGCTATGCTATGCTATGCTATTGTTTAGACTTGCTTTTTACGTGTTCAGCATTAATTTAGTTAACATCTAAACAGATACCACTGGATCAACAATTTCACGCCACAATACTCGGTTCGAGACCACATTTCTCCATTCTCAGTTCTGTCTGTCCCACGCTCGTCAATTCTCTAAGCACTTGATGCGCCCACCTACCTCGCTGTGCTCTTTGCCTTCTTGTACCAGCCGGATCCGAAGCGAGCACCATCTTTGCAGGGTTGCTATCCGGCATTCTTGCAACATGCCCTGCTCATCAATGGTACGATGGCCAACTTCTGAATACTTGGTTCGCCGTAGATTTGAGCGAGCTCGTGGTTCAAGTGCTTGCAGGTACTTGCAGTCCTTGTACGATGCTCAACGTACATGACCGTAGAGGACTACTGTAACCATTCGTAAAATTTACTACACGCTACGCCTGCTCAACGCAGCGCATGTGTTAAAACTACACAGAATGAGGCAAACAATGCCGGACTCTCTGGCTGAGTGAAAATTCTGTGTAAGTCGCACTCATGCTATGTGTAACCGATGTGTTGGCCATTGGCTGTGCGCAGATCGATGGAAATGGAACTGCCAGTCATCTCCCGCGCGGCAACAAACAGTTGGCCGTTGGTAAGATGGGGAGTTTTCAGGGATTTTTTCCCGCGAATAGCCGGTAGATGGTCGCAAATGAGAAAGTTTTTCCCCCATTTGCTTCCGCTTCGGCTATTCGAATGAAAAAATCTCTGAAAAACTTTAAAATCGGAATGTTTTTTCAATGTTTTCAGAAGCAAAATAAACATGGAAGCGAATTCCGCATTCCAAGCGTTCCTCCTCTGTGCGCATTTCACTTATTCGGTTTGTTTACCACCGTTTGCACAAAACTGTGTACAGCCCCCTTTACATAGAATCTGTGCTGCATGAAGAGAGGCCGATTTTGTATACTCGGCACTCATTTCTGAGCGGATGAAGTTTACACGCTAAGCCTGCTCAACGCAGCGCATGTGTAAAAACTACACAGAATGAGGCAACCAATGCAGGACTCTCTGGCTGAGTGAAAATTCTGTGTAAGTCACACTCATGCTGTGTGTAGCCGATGTGTTGGCCTTCGGCTGTGCGGGGATCGATAGAAATGGAACTGTCAATCTCTCCCGCGCGGCAGCAAACAGTTGGCCGTAGGTAAGATGGGGAGTTTTCTGTGATTTTTTCAGGCGAAAAGCCGGAAGATGGTCGCAAATGTGGAAGTTTTTTCCCCATTTGCTTCCGCTTCGGCTATTTGAATGAAAAAATCTCTGAAAACTTGAAAATTTGAATGTTATTTTTAATGTTTTCAGAAGCAAAACAAAAATGGAAGCGAATTCCGCATTCCAAGCGTTCCTCCTCTGTGCGCATTTCACTCATTCGGTTTGTTTACCACCGTTTGCACAAAACTGTGTACAGCCCCCTTTGCACAGAATCTGTGCTGCATGAAAAGAGGCTGATTTTGTGTACTCGGCACTCATTTCTGAGCGTGACAAGTTTAGCGTGCACGCAACGCTTGGAATGCGGAATTCGCTTCCATGTTTATTTTGCTTCTGAAAACATTGAAAAAACATTCCGATTTTAAAGTTTTTCAGAGATTTTTTCATTCGAATAGCGGAAGCAAATGGGGGAAAAACTTTCTCATTTGCGACCATCTACCGGCTATTCGCGGGAAAAAATCCCTGAAAACTCCCCATCTTACCAACGGCCAACTGTTTGTTGCCGCGCGGGAGATGACTGGCAGTTCCAATTCCATCGATCTGCGCACAGCCAATGGCCAACACATCGGTTACACATAGCATGAGTGCGACTTACACAGAATTTTCACTCAGCCAGAGAGTCCTGCATTGTTTGCCTCATTCTGTGTAGTTTTAACACATGCGCTGCGTTGAGCAGGTGTAGCGTGCATCGATCTGCGCACAGCCAATGGCCAACACATCGGTTACACATAGCATGAGTGCGACTTACACAGAATTTTCACTCAGCCAGAGAGTCCTGCATTGTTTGCCTCATTCTGTGTAGTTTTAACACATGCGCTGCGTTGAGCAGGCTTAGCGTGTTCTGTGTAAGTCGCACTCATGCTGTGTGTAGCCCATGTGTTGGCCATTGGCTGTGCGCGGATCGATTGAAATGGAACTGGCCACATTCCGGTGGGTCACTGGGTCAAGTCGGGTAAAAAAGGGCTATTTTTTGGGACATGCCAAGTTACCTTTATTTATTTGCAATGACAATCATTTTAATTTGCATAAATCATTAAGATCTGACATTCAACATCATGAATTAAGAGTTTTGCACCGTTTAAAATGTACCTGATGTGGCCAATCGGACGTAATGCCCAGAAGAACTGTCAGTAGATTTGTTGGATACCTAACCGTTTCAACTCTCGAAAAGTAGAAATTAAATATAATTATGCACTAAAATGCGTTCCCATAAGCTTAGCACAGATGTTCAGATTCAAATTGGCCACTTTATCATAAGTTTGAGGCGTCCCTGGACTCGAAAATGGTCATTTGTAGGATTAATCAAATGCAGAACTCATAGTTATCCAATTCAATCGTTTCTCAAAAAGTTTATACTGATGCAATTTTTCTAAAATTCCGTCATGTAGTGGCCACATTATAGCTGATTCCAGAAATTATCTGTGTCTTGAAATTTGCCTACCTTCAGGGGCACAAACGCACAGTACCCTTCTCACCCGACCTGACCCAGTGATCCACCGGAATAACTCCGGCCACAAGAATATTTCCGCGTTCCTCTGTCCACTTCTAGAAACTAGATATGTGTGCCAGTATACTGACAAAAAATCATTTGAATCCATTAAGAATTCGCTGAGCGGTGAGGGTTTTAGAATGTTTGCTTTCACTCAGACCTATACGGGTTAAAGGCGGGCCTTTGCACTACATATGGGTATCGAAGAGGAACTTCCAGAATTCTCGACGAATGGACTAACAAAATTCACGATTCGGCGGTGACAGATGCCGAATGCCAACGCAGTAAAATCAACCATACGGAAAAAGTGCAGGATGCTACATGTCCAACGCGAAATGACATTAATTTAAAGTTTTCAATTAAACACAATTACCTTTATGCGTATTGAAACAAACTTAATAAACACTTCAGAATCGTGAATTATCCACACCCCTCTTGGTTTCGGATGGGCAGAAGACGGAATTAAAACGGAAAACTCGAAGGAATTACTCTTCTAACACGTTTTACTTTGATGGCGCCTCTTTAGGTAATAACAATGGTAGAAAACAAACACATTTCAGCGGCTTCAGAGTTTCGAACAATGCTCTGTCATTCACCTCACTTCAGAATCATGTTCAAAATTTTATTTTGAAACCTCTGCAGAGCTATCTTCCTGATATTAGGCTAATCTAGGCCTTCCTTAGCCGAGTGGTTAGAGTCCGCGGCTACAAAGCAACTCCATGCTGAAGGTGTCTGGGTTCGATTCCCGGTCGGTTCAGGTTCTTTTCGTAATGGAAATTTCCTTGACTTCCCTGGGCATAGAGTATCATCGTACCTGCCACTCGATATAGGAATGCGAAAATGGCAAAGCTCTCAGTTAATAACTGTGTAAGTCCTCATAAGAACACTGAGAGCAGGCCCTGTCCCAGTGAGGATGTAATGCCAGGAAGAAGAAGAAGGCTCATCTTGGTAAATCTAGGCCACCTACGCACAACTGAGCTCAGACTCTCTCCGACAAGTTGGTGATAGTTTTTCTTATAGTTCGGACCACCGGCCAGAGCTTTTGTGTGGAAATACGGTCCAAGTCCATTCGATCCAATAATACAGAAATCGTTGTCGATGATAACCAAGTGTCAACTAGTTTCGTCAAGCATAGTGCGACGTCGATAAAGCTCTCACCCCGCCGAAGCCCGGAGACGCCTGTTCGTCATTTCCAGAACATCCGGAACCGGTTCCATTGTGGTCATTGAAAGTATGGAGTATTATTGGGCGTTCCGATGAAATTATTTCATTGCGTAGACTATCAATGTGTTACATGATATAGTTTATCAATGTGTTACATGATATAGTTTCGAAGTAATATCATATACCGTTTTGATTTATATTACGGACACTTATAGCCTTAGTGACGTTTTACTCATCAAAAAGCATATAAAATAAATCATTCTATATGATTCCTTCGCCTTATCGAGCCTTCAAACACTTAACCTTCGAATGATAGGTGAAGATTTTGATTCCGTTACATGAACAATTTTGAATAAATAAAAATTTGTCGCCTTTTCATGATTTTTATTACGGACGATCCCACATTTTTGCCTCATATTCCGGACACTTTGATTTGAATTCCGGACAGCTCATGAAAATCATTGAAGGAGAAGTCAAATCATTAGTTGCAATCGTCCAATATCTAAAGAGATGTCTAAAGCAGCTGAGCATTATAAATTGATATTGATATTTAAGAAAAACCTTATTAAAACGAGCAATGACATTGTAATTAAATAACGTTTTTCAATGCAAATGATTTTTTGAACTGAAGCACTCGTTCTTTACATGTGAAATTAACAAACAATGCGACGGCCAGCAAGTTAATCTACTTCAAAATGACTTACGGAAATTGACTCGCAACAATTCGATTTTTTGTCATTGGAGACTATAATGCGAAATATCGCTTGTGGAACAATTCTCAAAACAATTCTGGCTGGAAACTTTTACATGACGAGTGTTCTTCAGGATATTTCATAATTCAGTATGTTGATAGCTCTCCTTTTTTTCCACTTCAAGAAATCCTTTCACGACTGATTTGATCTTAACCGGTTTTAGTTAATTTGAAAATGTTTCTGAAGCTCCTTACCTGGTATTGTACTGATGAGTTACATATAATATGCAATGTTGAAGAATTGGAACATATGTCGAATATAATTATTAATATTTTTTTGACAGATCTGTTCCAATCTTCTATTTCCACGATAAATATCTATGAAGTTTAAATTAGGTTAAGTTAATTGATAGCGTTTTTATAGGTATCTCACCTGCAAAAAATTTCAACTGCTACGGCAAATGAAATGTAATATGTTCTTACCAAACTGTTATTGAAAGCTTAATTTAGTTTTAACAAATAAGGATGATAGTGTTTTCCAACACAGAACACCTAGATATAAAAAATTTATGTTATGTTTGGAATGATACTTATAAAGGAATTAAAAAAATAAAGTTCCTGACAAATGGAAAAAATATTCCGAAACATCTAGCTAGCGTCCAATATAGTTTGCTTTTCTTCGTCAGTAAATTTTTTTTAAAAAGGATATTTTGAGCAGAATCCACATTAACGAAACATATTTGTTTGCCAATGAACAGTTCGGATTCCGACATGCACATTCGACTGTAGGGGAATCGGGGGTAATATGCCCATAGGGGAAAAATGAATGCTTATTTTTCACCCTAGATCATAGAAAATGAATAGAAATGCTTCTATTAATATATTTTTATGTGTTTTTCTAAAGAAAATCGTTAAAAACATATAAAAAAGTTTTTCGCTGTTTTCGTTGCAATTTTGTGCGATTTCAAGGTCATTTTTTAGGTCGATAAATACCCAAATTTCTGAAACTATCCCCAAGAGCCAACTTGTGCACTGTCATAGTTTGTATTACATGCAAAAAATATGTTAAATTTGTTCTTAAAAAGCTAATCGAAGGACCTAAACATCAAAACAGCCGTTTGAATTCAAATTCTTCCAAACGTAATGCCACGTTGAAGTTACGCACCAATTGGAACCTTAAAAATGTACATTTTTCGCATCAACATGTATACTATTATTGAATAATAATATCTGAACAAACGCCCCGCAAGCATTTTGTTTCAATTTATAAACCCCAGAAAAGCTATAATGGATAGCTGTTTCTACTATTTGAAAGAAAACATGTTTGTTCATCCGACCATAATTAAAAAAGAGCATAAAATTATGGTTTTCACATCTAAAATCACTGTTCTCCTTAACTTGGGCAAACTACCCCCAGTCCTTCTACGTGAAACGGATTCGTCCCTTCAAATCTGTAGGCTGTTCAAATGGTCTCGCTCTTTTAGACATAACAATTTATAGAACGAATTTATAAAATTTATAAACCTATTTATAAACAGAAAATTTCAGTCTGGCCGTGAATTATACTGAATAAATATGGACTAGATAATGTAATACTAGGAAGACTGATTTACAAAGGATTTAATATAATATGATTCTGATGCTGCCTTCCTGTATAAGAACTAATGGATCACAAAGCACATTAATTATTTAGGCAAAGAATTGCAATCAGGTTTAGTTTGGCCGAGTTCATCAAAAAGTGTTTTATTTTACCTTAACATTTCAGTCGTCGCGCTGTTGTATTTTGTACAACACTGCTGACAAAGCCTCGCTTTTCGTTCACAATAGCAGCGCGGTGGTTCTGATGGTGGCAAACCGCGCGACGACTGGAAGGTTAATAGCAGATGAAAACGTAATGTATTGTTAACAAAATGTATGCAATAGCTCAATTAAGTTTTACCATATTTGGATAATAGTGCTGTCTGAATGATACAAACAAGAAATTTTCTAAGCAAGAGAGAAGACGCATCAAATCCCTAAAGTAGCATTTTGAGCCACTCTCCACTACGAATATCACAGTACAAGAAATTTTATGAAAATGCGTGGAATAGATGCCTTATGGTGTCAACATTTTTCATTCTGGAATGGCGCGTTATAATTGACATGAGCATAAGTATTCTTGTGGCAAAAAATATTTATTACAATTTATATAAAATACACTCAATCTGCATTAGAGTTTCGGTATTGCAGCGCTCCTAACGCAGAAAGTTATATACATTTACACTGATATACACAGTTAGAAAGGCACTCGAGCGTCTGTTTTGTGTCCTTGAAATTTAGTTCTCTTCAGTCATACACCGGTTTTGCACTATTTTTTACGGTCTCAAGTTTCGCCCATTCAGTGTAATCCATTGACTTCGGAAGTTGCCTCGAAAGCCAGTCGTTCTGCTTCGCGTTGCGCTGCAATTTGGGCATGCTCATGGGCGATCTTCTCGTACAGCGTGAAATGTCGATCTTTGGCCTTGGATACGGCCACTGTATCTCTAGGGAGCGATGGTTCCTGCTTTTTTAATAGAAGAACAAAGATATGTCTATTTAATGCCACAGAGAACAATTAGGCGTATTTAACTTAAATACTTACGACAGGTTGCAGGTGGGGATTGGCATGAGCTTCCGCGATCTTTGCATACAACGCAAAATGTTTATTCGCGGCACGTTGTACTGCTTCGGTTTGTTCGGGAGATTTCAGTTCGTGACTCAATCGTGGGTAAAATCCGTGAGCATCAGCTATGTACTCCACCGTACGAAGTTGATTTTTGGGGTCGACATAAGAAAACGATCCTTGGACAACTCCACTTCCATCAGAAATTTCGCTATGAGAACGATCGACATGTCCAGGATAACGTCCAGCCACATAACCGAAGGCGTAAGGTCTTGGCGGAGGAGGAAGAGTAGTGACTTCATCCTCCACTATAACTGGCGCCAACACGTGAGACACATCGCAATAAGCCAGCCCAATCAAGAGCATCACTAAAAACTGATGCACACAATTATTGAACATATAATTCAAATAACTTTATTACATCACTCGAAGGCGACGGAAAAAGAGACTTACGGTTAGCGATGTGAAATACTGCATACTGAAGACCTCTTACTTTGATTGAACCAGAGCGGGAGTGAACTGCTTTACACGACAAGCTTCTCAAAACTACTGACTTGTGGGACGGTGAGCTGCGCTAGAAGGCTGAGAAAGACTCCGAAAGCGGACGGCTTATGTAGATAGGTGCGTTTCGGAAATCTCTACATATGCGAAATGAGCAGAAAAAAACTTGTTTGGCGGAGTAAATGCCTGCACATGCTGCTTGCTTCATCTGCTCGAATGAATCGCCGCATAAAGTGAGCTTTAGCTTTAAATTCCTGGGAGCTTCGAAGCTGCACATAGGGACGCTTCATGATCTGTTTGTTCTCAATATGCCTAAAATTAAATTAATTACTCAAAGGTGCTATACTACATCTCTCGAAGATTGTTTTGTTAAACAAATTACCTAAAAATTAATTCGTTAGATAAACTTTTATATGAAGAATTTCAAAACTATCTATTGAATATGAAAGTTTTCTGTAAGTATCCTTAAACCGTAGGGGTAAGGAGCTAACAAGTTTGCTGTTCAACAAGGGCAACTGAATAAGTCAAAGCAATTAGATGTTTTAGCAAAATAGACGTTGGTTGAATTAAATACCATAGTAGGCAAATCTTTGGATGGCCCTATTAGAGCTTATCCTAATATTATAGGCTGGTGACTTCAACGATGTGTATGAATTTAAGCGACGAACCCATTTGATCCCAAAGTCTGCCTATAGTATGGGTTGTAGAACAAAAGATCGAACGACAAAAGGTCGAACAACAAGAGGTGGAATGGCATACGGACAAAACAAACTAATTACGCCCTTATTATTTACTTAGCGAATCATGACAGATACGCGTATAGAAAATGAATTTTTGTTCAAATTTTTGCACTTCCGTGGAAAAACATCCGTGTAAATTCAATGAAATAAATATAAAAAACAAAACAAAGAGCAAGTCTTCTCCTTTCTTCCTTGCAAACATTTGACGATATAAAAATACATTTTCCTTTTTTTTATTATTTAGAAATTTGATACAATCATTGAATCCGTTTCCAAGACTATTTGATTTTCTGGTCAGTTGATAATTTGCGGCGCACCAGCTATGGTGTATCAGACCGCCGCGGTGCACAGTTTGGGAATTACTGCTTTTAAGTGGTTGACGGCTCCCTGTTCCCTCCCCGAAAAAGTTGAAATTTAGCGTGACATAATTTGTGTACCATTATGGGTGAAATTATGAAAAAAAATCCACGTGCTCGGCTGGGATTTGAACCCAGGACTCTTGTATGCTAGACGAGCGCTTTACCAACTAAGCTACCGAGCTACTTGGTGACCCAATAACTAAGTTGATTACAAGTTTAGAATTCAAATCCCCTTTCATAACCCATATCCATCCAGCATAGTTGATAAAGCGCTCGTCTAGCATACAAGAGTCCTGGGTTCAAATCCCAGCCGAGCACGTGGGTTTTTTTTCCATAATTTCACCCATAATTTGTCCATCTTTACCACGCGTAATGAGTTAATTTATTGAATACTAGAGGTCCCGACAAACTTCGTCTTGCCATCAAGTAGGCTGTTGAAAAACGCTATTGATCGTCCCATACAAAATTACAGTTTCGTTAACGCTCGTTTTTTTCAACTTTCCCGATAAATATCCTGGGATTTGTTATACACACAAACACGTCGGAACACTTGACGAAGAAAACGGAGAAAGAATCATTCAAATCCGTTGACCCGTTCGTAAGCCATTTCGTGACATACAAACACCATTCCATTTTTATTTATATAGATTAAGTGAATCAAACCTGAAATATATGAATATTAAGTAAATTATGAATGAACCACTTGGTTATCAAGGGAATCAAGCATGAATCACTTCAATATAAAGCAAATCATACCTGAATCACTAGAATATTAATCAGAACTGTAACACTTGAATGTACAATGGATCATACTTGAATCACTTGAACATGATATGATGATTGTAACCCGTTTGGCATAAAGTCGTTTGGCAGAATGAATATCGGCATTTTTGCAGCTTTTACCGAGATCAACACTAACGAGCCTATAGCAAAAATTGTTGGTAGGTTCTCAACAAGCGTGGTGTTCGTTCAGAGATTTTTCAAGTTATGGATGTCAAAAATTATTGTGACATTAGAGAGCATAGCTAAATGAAACTCGTGTGGCTAAATTTTAAGCCAACTGAAGAATGTTTGATAATAAAATAATTATATAAAGACAATTAACACCGTCTTCAGCCAAAGGCTGCACAGACTGAACAATTACAAATAGGGCTGTGCAAATATCGATATTATCGATAATATCGGAACTGTTATCGGATCGATAATGGCTTTATCGATATCGGAAAATATCGTGCCGACCGATATCGGATATCGTATCGATAAAATCGATTTTATCGATACGATATCCGATATCTGTCCGCACGATATTTTCCAATATCGATAAAGCCATTATCGATCCGATAACAGTTCCTATAAATCAGAACAACATTTTTTGTTTATACTCAATTGAAAATTGTTCAATAAATATTGAAAATCCATTGGATATGGCAAAATATCACTATGAAATTCAAGTAATGGACTTCATAATGCAACAGTTGGTGTCAAACAAAGCCGATTTTGTCGGTTTTACTTTTAAACATCTCTTTTGAAAATTATCGAATATCGGTTCGATATCGATAATGTCAAATCCGATATATCGCCGATACCGATATTGATTCAATATGATATCGCCGATACCGATAAATCTTCAAGTGCACAGCCCTAATTACAAACATTAGGCAACGGAGAACACACGGAACACGCAGCAGCCCAGCGATAAATTTTTCGTTTTGACGGAAAGTTCCCACCGACTGGAGCGGGAATCGAACTCACACCCCGTGGCACAATACGCCTCAACGACTGACGCCGCTAACCGCACGGCCGCGAAACCCACAACGCATGATGCATCAACTAACTTTTATAAAGTATCAATATATCTTAATGTATGCTATACTTCTCTCGCACAAAGCCGTCAGTTTCTTTTTAATAAAATTTGAGAATATTTCGTTTTATGTTGGCTTTTTTAGAAGCTATTAGCTGGTTATTTTATTTGAATAACCTGAACAGTTCATTAGGTCTAAGATAGACGGGGTTGGTGGTCCAATGGCTACCGCTTCTCTACTTCGTAAGCAGTAGGTTATGGGTTCAATCCCAGGCCCGTCTCTTCCCTCGTACTCTGTAATTGTATCTTTCACTTGCTTCCGCTCCTAATATATCACAGTTGATCTATCACAATTTATAGCAATAGATTACCTGGGTTGCCCTTGTTCAAGTTGGTCAGCAGAAGTTTTCTCATTTCATTTTGTATGGGGAAAGGCATCTAACTGAAAGCATTAATCGAAAACATATTTGGTAGACGAGATAGCCATCATCATTACGCACAACCAGTGCCAAATATGTTTTCGAAAATATTTCCCAATTTTGAGAAATAATTTGTTAGATGTATTTCGCCATACAAATATTTTATGGGTTACCTTTCAGCAATTTTTCGTGCATATTCATTAGCACAAGTGCGTTACTATGTAATGAGTAGCGAATCAGGTTATGCATGTAACCCATTGCTAGGAAAAAAATAACCATTTCCCTACACTTCCATTCTTCCATCATTATAGCACGCCTTTCCTTACGCAGTCTACTAACCAAACAGTAAGCCTATCTGCCATAAAATTATATCAGCCGTAGGGGGATTAGGGGCATAATGAACACCCGAGGCGAAATGGACACCCCCTCAATCTCTGAGAATATGCATATTTCATCAAAAGTTCATACAATGTATGAAATCTGTATTGCATTTAAAATGTCTAAAGATAAAAAAGTTTATGTTTTGCTTCAATTGTCCTTTGAAATTCGACTTAAAGTTTTTCTCTGCTTTAAATTGGCATACAAGCAAGGGAGTGAGAGAATTTAATTTTTGAGCAAGATAACGAATCCAGAAAGGTTCTTTTTAGCTCTTATGATAGAGGGAGAGCCCTTTTACACATCGGAACGACTGACAGGCATTCAATATTTTGGAATCATTAAATTTCATTCAAGTGTTCATTTTGCCCCGATACCTTTTTAAAAGCCTTGTTTTGGACCTAATTTTCAATATCACTTTTCTGGCATATGAAAAGATTTTTATTACCATGAATGAATGTAGCACGTTGTACTAACATAACACTTGAAAACTAGCCGGGATTAATTTGGAAAATGTCATTGTATGGTCTTAAAACAAGCATTTGCTTGATGTGTCCATAATGCCCCGAATTCCCCTACACCTTCCCGTATGAACTTGCGTAGATGCAAAGGTGTATCTGGTCTACTGTGGGAGCCAGTTTAATGCATCATCAATGAATGGATTTCCTGCTTTGCTCTAACAGTTGATCAGCAAAAGTTGTCTCGTTTTATTTTGTATGTGGAATGGCATCTAACTAAAAATTTCTCGTAAATGAAAGCATAAATCGAAAAAATATTTGGTAGGCGTGATAGCCAACATCAATTCGTACAACCGGCACCAAATATTTTTTGGAAAATAGTTCTCAATTTTGAGAAATAAATCGTTTGATGCATTTTGCCATACAAATATTGTTCGCTTTACCTTTCAGCGATTTTTCGTGCATGGACACTAGCGCATGTGCGTTACTATGTGGCGAGTAGCGAATCAGGGCATGCATGTAACCCATTCCTCCCCTCCCCCTCATTGGTTTGTATACTGACGTGGCAAGTGCCATTGTTGCCAAAACTCAGAAGATCGCCAGCACTCGGGTTTTGTATGGCGATTTGGTTGATATGTTTCACTGATATATGTCATCAAATTGCTAGGAAATGACAGTCATTTGGAATTCATTTTTATTGCATTTTAATCTATTTTATACTTTGGCAATTGTGACGATTTGAATCAAGGTGTTCGGAATGTAAGACAGAATGAACAGTGTTCGGAATTTGAGTTAAATGTTGTAATATAGCTATATGTAAAAGCAATACTTAAATAAAGTAAATTAACATTAGTATCGTCACACACAACAGCGAACAGTTAAGTTTTTCAAATAAATTAGATGCATTTGAAGGGGCCCAGATAGCCGTAGCGGTAAACGCGCAGCTATTCAGCATGATCATGCTGAGGATCGTGGGTTTGAATCCCGCTGGTCGAGTATCTTTTCGTAAAGGAAATTTTCTCGATTCCCAGGGCAAAGAGTATCTTCGTACCTGCCACACGATATACACATGCAAAAATGGTCAATCGGCAAAGAAAGCTCTCAGTTAATAACTGTGGAAGTGCTCATAAGAACACTAATCTGAGAAGCAGGCTTTGTCCCAGTTGGGACGTAATGCCAGAAAGAAGAAGAAGAATGCATTTGAAGTCACTGTTGGCCTTAAGGCCTAAAGTTTATACTAAAGATATCATATAAATCATGATATAAATATCTCATTATGTTATCATTCGAAACACATTGAACACAAGTATTGTTCTACAGCCAATTTCCCTTATTGGTAATCCATTATGTTATCAATCTATATAAATAAAAATGGAGTTGTGTTTGTATGTCACGAAATGGCTTCCGAACGGGTCAATCGATTTGAATGATTATTTTTCCGTTTTGTTCGTCAAGTGTTCCGACGTGTTTGTGTGTATAAAAATCCCAGGATATTCACCGGGAAAGTTGGAAAAACGAGCGTGAACGGAACTGTCATTTTGTATGGGACGATCCATAGCGTTTTTCAACAGCCTACTTGATGGCAAGACGAAGTTTGTCGGGCCCACTAGTAAGTAATAAATATCGAAATATGATAACGAACATTTGACGTCATTCGCCCGTCGATGGCATCCTCGATCTGACAGCTCGAAATTCGTTGATAACTAGAGTCTTCGTATTGATAACAAAAAATAACAAAATGATTTCAAGATGTACTTCTTGTTATCACTATGTTTTGCGGTTGTTATTCGACTTTGCTCGGGTTAAGTGTTTGGAATATGAATCAAAACGGTACAGAAACCTGAATGTTCACTATATTCTGCTATCCTTATACCATTGTGGTAGACAGTGAATCAAATTGTCTTCAAAACAAACAAACAAAGCAAGCTCGTACACAACCGTTTGTCCCAACTTTTGCGAATAGGGATACAATAAAAAGAAAAATTGTCATGACAATCACAGGACGCAACATTGTTGCAACCTTTCGACTCGCGTTTAATCAGTTGTTTTAAACACAAAACCAAATTTCTTTTATGGATGCTGCTCGATAATGTGCCAATGTTTACCAACACGGAAAAAGTTCTAGAAAATTGTAATGCGAAGCCCAAAAAATCGCTACGCACGTGCGGATCGATCATTGTCATATTCTGTTCAAGTGGTGATAAACTGATGTTGCGGAATAACATTGCTGCAATAATAATAGGAAATGGCAACCCAACTAACAATTCAAAGCCACAAACAAGCATGCATGTTTAATTATTGTTCAATAATGGTAATGGCAGCTGAATAAAAAATTTGCTCTATAAAGAGCTGAGAAGGTGCTTTTTTAACACAAACTAAGATCGATGTTCAACGTTATGCATTAGAATGAACAAAAGTTGAATCGCCACTTATTAAACGTTTCCAAAGATTCTCATTCGACTAGTCAAGATTGTTTTACTAATGAGCTGAACAAGGCATGTTTCCCCCAATTAAAAAGCCAATATTCCACTTAACAAATGTATATGTATAAAAGGATATTCAGAAGACGAACTAACGTTTTACTTGCGTCGCAGTTCAGCTATTCCCACATGTTTAACATAAGCATGAATAAGAGCTGAATAAGTATCTTATAAAATCCTAATTCAGCTTCAGTATATTATAAGAACAGTTGGTCCAATAGAGGCCAAAATGACGATTGACAAACACATTGTTCAGCAATAAATAAGCCTTGTAAAAGCGATCACACTATAGCTAAATTTCATAAAATGGACAAAATAACCGAAATTCGTGTTGAGTTCCGAATGCATTTCAAAGCTCATAATTTATGCTTTCTTAAAACTTTTGAAATAGCTGTTCAGAAAATAAGCATGGTCAGCCTCCAGAAATGCAGAATTATTGTTAAAAATAAAAATAATCATTTAAGCTAAGTATTCCGAGTAGGAGCAAAGTACTGACAAACAAAGCGTGATATTGACTTGATTGACATAAGAGATAAAATATCTGAAGACAATATCAAAATTTTGTTCCTGGAACTTCTAAACCTATGATGTACGCAGATCTTATGAATATCTCGCAGCTATTGGTATAATCTTGCAGAATCTAAATATGACATGCCAATTTGTTCTAGCAGTTTATTTAAGATATCATTTCCAGATATTTTATATCATATATCTATCAAGTTAATATCACTTTTAGCTATCCATATTATATTTTCTATTGCTAAGCTTTTTTCGCCTGCTCGGGATGTTTTTCCGTACAAGAAAAATGGAAATTTCTTTGACAGAGTTGATTAAATAAATTTCTATAGCCAGCTACATTTGAAATGACATTTCTTCACAACTGAATAAATACTGCGCTCTAAGAAAAATGATTTACTTGGCCATTTCCGAAAATAAAAATCGCATCAAGATATTCGAATATTTTTCTATTCAGGTGGGTTCTGAGGACTAACCCTTCAAATGATTCAAATATATTCATATAGAGAACTTTTACTTCAATCCATATGTAATAGGTTTATGAAAAATACAAATAAAAAAATAATCAAACTATAATTTATAAAATTATTTAAATTAATTAATAAGTTTTGAACAAACTAAAACTTATTATGAAATTACATTAATCATTTCAGACTGTTTTTACTTTGTGTAAATAAACATTATTTTGACCAACATCGACATAAATTTTCTCACTGTGCGCTAAAAATAGCCGACTGAACTCAGCTTGGATCAGCACTAAACAGCAGCTGAATAATATGCTTGTTCAGTTGTAGATTAGCGTACCATGTGTTGATTAGAAGTTGTCGAATAGAAGCTCGAACATGGTCAATATTCAGCTATGAGAAGTTTATATTTTGCACTGGAGGGTGTAATCATCAATTCTAGGATGGCGCAGATGGCAAGGCATACCGCTGACGATTGGAAGGTCTCGAGTTCGAATCCAGTATACAGGCGATTTTTAAATAAGATTGATTTACTATCATAATAATAGTGCACACTACAATTATAAAGTGCCTAAAAAATATATTTTTGTTTTTATTAGTCTTTAATTATTTTTAGACCAGCCGTATAAAAGCTGAACTAAATGCTTGTAAAACGTTTTTAAAGCTGAAAAATAAAGTTGGTATTCAACGACATGCTTTAAAGTTTCTCCAAATTTGTGTGAACAATGCTTTAACAAAGGTTGGCCATGGAAATTAATAAAATGTTATACAACATGATGCTGGATAAAACTGCCATAATGGTGTTTGTTAAATGAGTGAATGTTAGTTGGGAATGTCTTTGCTGCAGCGTGTTGGGTGACAATTGAATCAGAGCTTAGTATAGCTAATTGAATCAAATACCATAGTATGTCTTTGCATGGTAAAATGATCGATCTATAAGAGCTTATTCTAATATTACAGGTTGGTGACCTCAACGATGAGGAAGAATTTAAGTGACGAACTGATCAGGTCGGAAAGCCTACAGCTTTAATGTAACATCTCGAAATTTTCACTTACGTGCAATGGTCGGCAATTCACTCCTTACCTTAAGGTGAAGATGAATTGAAATCAAAGTTCAAATTTTCAAAAGCACGGATCTGGAGAACCAAACATTTGTTTGAGCTGAAAACCACCAGTTGGTGACCAATCGATTAAGTTTTCAACTTAAACGGATGCTTGGTTCTCCAGATCCGTGCTCTTGAAAATTTAAACATTGGCTTCGATTCATCTTCACTTTAAAACGAGCTAGAATAGAAAACTTCACTGATTCATTTTTATTCTGAAAGATCTAAACAGGGACCAACATTGGTGTACAACCACTACTTGCCACTTTGCCAGTCTAGCAGTGAGTGATGAAATGTGGCTGCGTACTTCAGACTTGGCGTGATCGTTCATTCACGATCAAAACTCAACAGAAAACAACGATGACTCTTTGCCCACCTGTACGTTTGGTAAAACATTCATTTCGATGCAACAGCCCAAAACACAACGATCAAATGAATGATGGCCTAGGTGTTGACCACAAACACCACCAGACGGATGATAGGTGTTTTTTATGCTTTCATGCTTTCGGTTTGCTTACCACTACTACAGCGCCCCGCGAAAACCAGTTTTCTTAGGAGTTGAACAAAAAAGAAGTCGTCTTGGCCTGACACTTCCACCAAAGAAAACTGATCGAAAAATACTTTTTTTTTCTCATGCATACCAACCAGCAACCCACCTTTCCAACTTGATTCCTCGATGGGAGTTTAGTCGGTATGTGGTCGTTGAGCGGTTGAGGTGTGATTCGTAGATCTGCGTCGGGCTTCCATGAGTCTTACCGTTTTGTGTTGCAGTGAGCGTGAAGTGGATTCTGAACTGGCAGAAGGTGATCAGGCCGAGAGAAGATGATCTTTTGATAGCTAATTAGCATTCATTCGATCGAAGGTGTTTTGTGGATTCTTATTGGGATATTCGTACGATTGCGTAACCTGTGTTTATTTATGCTGATTCAGGCGGTTTAATTGGATTGAAGTGGATCGGATTGTTTTTACGACAAGGAAGTGATTTGCGTGCATGGAAAATTTAAGAAACAGGAAAATACTTCTGTCTGTCCTTCTGGTGGCCGTTACAGGTGATATAGTGGGGCAATTACTGTTATAAAGAATTACGGTTCATAGGCAAGGTAATTTGTGCAGAGCAGTGATCGTCGCCAATTTGCCTTTTCTTGGATAGAGATATTGTGCAAGGGAAGATCTGAAGAATAGATCGAAGCAACGGCGAAGAGCAAGAAGACGGAGAATAGAAGAAAAACGTTGTGCAGCCAGAGTGGAGTGTTCAAACAAAATTGTCAGAGCGGATTATTTTACAAACACCAACTTCAGAAACAGAGTGGCAGTGCGAAGGATTTTCTCAACCAGTTGGAATTTCTGCTAATCTCGCTGTTGTAGTATTGCATGCACATTGCTGCTGGACAACGGTGGAACTGTAAAGCTGTAAAGGTGGTCCCAAAAGGTAAGGCTTGGAACCCGCTGCGTTATGACCGTTCAAGAGATTCGGTCTCTGCGCCGTTGGGCATGTTTATGAGGCAGACATTCCATTCTATCGTGAACTTTACGCTATGTGGATCATGATCTAACGCGTTCGGTTTTAACATGGGATTCGGATTTATTGTTAAGTCAGTGTGATCATTTGAAAACATTTTACGATGTTTGGAATTTATCCACTACCTTGAGAAATTCTTATGCTTCAAGGTTTCAAGTCTCATTAAAATTTGATCTTTTTATTGATAACAAACTGTTGGCGCACTTGTAACAGTTACATATTCATATGATTATGAATAATAATTTACTGAATAGTTGAAATTTAATATTACTTCAAATTCAACTATGCATATCAAGCAATAATATACTGGAAGTTGACCATGATAAAACCAAACTGTACCTTGATTCGGCATTTGCGTCATACCGTTGAAAAGGTGTAACCGATCCATAATTTGTGCATTTTCTGTTATGTTCTGACTTCAGATGGCTGCCAATTTCCAATGGTTTTCCTCATTTCTAAACCAGATGTGGCAGCACGTTGAGTTTGATGGCTTCTCCATTGTAAGAAAAATATCACCAAAAAGAATTCTGCAATAGGGGGAGATCCCCGAGGACCGGACACTTAAGCCACTAATTTCATAATTCAAAAATAGTTGGTTTTATGTGATCTTGTTACCCATTAATAAAAAATAATATCAGGTTGGAAAAAAATTGAAAATAAAAATATTAATTTTGACATTGTATTTCGATTATGTATTCTAGTGGCAAACTGGCATAAAAAAGGTGGCTTCCATTACCGGACACAATCTGGAAACGGATCGATCTCTGTAAAATTATACATTAAAAAATTAAAGGCGTGAACGGTTGTCTAGTTCTCTTGATTTGTGCCCTTGAATATTCGAGATTTGGCTACGATGGATCTTCACAATAAGCAGTGAACTCCAAAGTTCACTTATGGTAGTTCCAGTGAAACTTTTTGCTGATTTATAAAACAAACTTTATGTTGACTGAAGTTCGGTTATTTAAGCAAAAGCATTTAAGAATAAGCATAAGCATTGATGACCGTACAATTTGTAGTTGCTACTCCGTGATAATCAAAATTGAACATGGAACCAACAGATGCAGCTTGGGAGCAGCATATCATCTTCAATGACAATTTCGAGAGCTCCAAATTTAGTAATGTAAATAACGGTGCTGGCCACGTCCTTACGATCATCGAGGAAGGGAAGGAATGTTAATATGACGTTCATTGCTACTAGAGACCGAGATCACCTCTGCATCTCCATGGTTCGCACAGGAAGGAGTTTTGTTAGTGGGAGGGTTCAAAAGCTACATGATCAGGATTCACCTTGGTAAGCGATGCGATGCATGTAGCCTCATCCTTAATAGTTATCTATCAGTGCGTCGACATTTTTAATGTCGAACTTGTCAAATGTTATTTTAGTGCTACTTTTCAGCACTCTTTTCGGTGCTGAAAAGTAGCACTTTTCAGTACTGTTTTGATAGGCGTCAACTGAATAACCGTCTCTTCATGCCATATGTGTTTATTCTGCGCAGCGTGAGAGTCGAGATGAGTCGTTCTCACCTCGGGTGACTTGTGGTGACTAATGTTAATCAAACGGGAGCGAGTCGACAATTGTCACATCATGCGATTCATCTCACCTAACACTGCGCACAGTATAAGCACAATTGCATCTGATTCATGGATTTATTCTACGTCTGGCGTCAAATGCTGGACGATCCGATCCCATATAAGAATCGCCAGCCTGTGTCGGAACCAGACCGCACAACGGATATAAATGGGTTTATTCTACGAACGGCTTGAAGTCAGAATTGTCAGTCTCTTATAGCTAGGTGACAATTCTCGACTCTATTGAAGTGACTTACCTTTTGGTTTACACGGCAAATCACTTCACTCGAGTCGAGAATTGTCACTTCACTATACGAGACCGACAATTCTGACCTCAAGCCATTCGTAGAATAAACTAATCTATATCCGTTGTGCGATCTGGTTCTGACACTGGCTAGCGATTCTGATGTGGGATCGGATCATCCAGCATTTGTAGTCAGCTACTGATGGGAGCGAGAAAATTTGTGACATTCATTGGTACTACTGTATCACAGCCTACGTGATTGAAAAATACTGAATTGAAACTACGGATGGCTGTATGACCATGTGGGTTCTCTTGAAATGTTTGTTTGTGCTTTTAAAGTTCATCCAGCTGAAACGGCATTTTTCGAAATAGCAAAATAGTTATTTATGCAACAAGTTGCAAAATGATGATTTTTTCAGCACGAGTGGTACATTTATCCAACGAGGCTCGCCGAGTTGGATAAATACAACGAGTGCTGAAAAAATCGAGTTTTGCAACGAGTTGCATACAACATTTTTTGCTATTTCGAAAAATGCCGTTTCAACTGGATGAACTCTAGAAGCACAAAGAAACATATCAATAGAACCCACATGGGCATACAGCCAAGCGTAGTTTCAATTTAGTATTTTTCAATCACGTAGGCCGTGATACAGCAGTACCCATGAATGTCACAAATTTTCTCGCTCCCATCAGTATAGATCAGTATCATGCAGATCTATATTCCCTATTGGAAGAATAAACAGGTAGGAACGCTCAGACAGTAGCTGACGATCTGCTCCCACATCAGTCGCTAACATGTGTCGGAACCAGATCGCACAACGGATGTAGACTCTAGTGAAGTGACTCGCCGTGTGAACCAAATGGAAAGTCACTTCACTCGAGTCGAGAATTGCCACCTCGTATTGTCGTATAGACAGAATCAGATGCAATTGTGCTTATTCTGTGCGAGACGAGTAGGTGAGGTGTCGACTCGATTCCATTTGATTAACTTTAGTCGCCTAACGATACTCTAGGTGAGAACGACTCGTCTCGACTCACACGCCGCGCAGAATAAGCATGGCATGAAGAGAGTGGGTTGACGCCTATCAAAACAGTACTGAAAAGTGCTACTTTTCAGCACCGAAAAGAGTGCTGAAAAGTAGCACTTTTCAGCACTGTTTCTTTTGGTAGGAAAAGTAGGCCGTTATGTTGATCAACTTCTCAATGAAAAGTTGATTGATTTACAACGGAATTGCAAAAAAATGTTGTATGCAACTCGTTGCAAAACTCGATTTTTTCAGCACTCGTTGTATTTATCCAACTCGGCGAGCCTCGTTGGATAAATGTACAACTCGTGCTGAAAAAATCATCATTTTGCAACTTGCTGCATAAATAACTAAATGTGAAACACGTTAGTTTGCACGCATAGCCTGCTGCAATCTGTTAACTGAAGCTCGGTTATTTACCTAAAAAGTGAGCAGAATAAGCCAAAACCATGCCATTTCAGCTGAACTTTTTGTTGCTTGGGTAAAAAGTTATTAGGGACTACTCCATTAGTTTCATAAGGAATACTTTTTGTGATTTTTTTCATAAATTTGAGCATTCTGTCTTAGATTATTTGAATTGTCTAAGTGGTTCCACCTGCCTATTATACCACGTAGCTTATCAGATTCTTCTACTTACTTCTCCATATATTACTTCAAGAACTTATAACGATGCCCACAGAAATTTATCTAGCAAATTCTCTGTAATTCCACGAAAGGCATTCAAAAAAAATCAATCAAGTGTTTCTTATTAAAGCTTCAATTCTTTTCTTTGTTTTTAACTTCGTCATAAAAATAATAAGTCCAAAAATCTTCATGTACTCTTTCGGAAAATAGTCCAGGAATGTAATCAATATATTTTCTTCATGTGTTTTGGTTTCTTTTGGAATAAAACGTCATCGTAATTGCATTGATTTTTTCAGAAATCGATCCTGTGATTTTCTTAGAAATTTACCCAATACTTTTTTTTATTAATTTAATTTTTTTTGGTTGAATTTCACTGACATTTTGAAAAAGTACTTTGTTGCATAGTTAGTGGATGATTTTCTGACAATGCTTAAACAGGATTTTTGGTTAAGTTTAATGAAGACTTTCTGGACCAGTCTCTGAAAAGAAATTAGGAATGAATTTCAAAACAATTTCTCATAGAATTTCTGTATATAAAAGTCTGAGAAAATTTCTTATATTTTTCATATTTTGGAGTAGATTTGGTCGGCGTTGAGAGATGCAAAATTACCTCAGCTCCATTTCAATCTGATCAGATTTGATGAATGTTGTAAGCTGTGAGAAATATGTAACAAATTTACTCTGGGTGATCAATAATAACCTATGGAAACATGCAATCCGAGTGGACGGAGTGCTTTTTACCGTAACAACGAAAAACGATCAGCGCGTCGAGGAATGCGAAAAAATGCACGATGTTGCGTTTGTCAGATTTTTATGCATCGAATGATTCTTCTTCTCATCTATCAATAGAAATTCGTAAACTAATTGTGATTTCTGACTGACTACGATGTTTGGATAGGTGGTCAGGAATTACAACAATTTTTAATATTTATGGTCTTCAATACAACAAAACTTTAGTTTTCAAACCATCATAATGTCCCTGATTTCAGTTAAATCATTGCAAAGTGTTAGATTTTAAGCACTTATTTTCATTATATGAATAAAATAATAACTTGGTCAACTTTGACTTAACACCGATCAATAGTGCACTGAAATTTACACTCAAAGAACAGTGCATTACTGTATTCCTTGGACTTTTATCACTTGTTCTGGTCTACCATTTAAAGCCGAAGACCATCTTTTTATATTGCTTGCACAGCCAATATTGAAACGAATCCTGATATTTGATATAGCATATTAATGATTTGGCATAAACAATACAATGGCCACGCCCACTGTGCAGATTTGGTATTTTAGATAATTCAAAAATTAACAGCGATTGAATTATTCACGATAGAAGAAATTTTTTGAAATAATTTGAAGGAAGAAACGGGGACATCCGTACCAACCGTTTCATTTGGGGAGACAGGCAAAACCGTTAGAGAGTGGCATTACTAGAAAAGTGAATATGCACTCCATTGTTGTTTTTAATCTGGAATCGCAGTCAATGATCATTTTATTTGAACCGAAAATCAATCGTGATGCATAAAGTATAGGTATAGGTAATACCAATTACTCCCTAATTTTACCAAGATGATTTTTTTTTTAAATCTACTGTTATGAGTATGCAACTTATTTACATTGTTGTGTCATATGAAATCTTCATGCTTTTCAATGATTGGCATAACATCCATGTTAGACGTTAGAGCCACGTTGGACCGGCAAAAGTTTAAGGTACACCGGGCAAATAGAAACGGTTACAGAAAAAATCAACTAACAAATCAGTTGTTTACAAATGAAACGAACCGTAGAGAATCCTGTTATAGTTTGTTGAAAATTACATAAATGGCCTTAAACCTCAATAAATACTCTTATAGAGTAAACTGAATGCAATAGAGTTCTGTTTGATCTTTTGACATTGACGCTTGCTCCTGCAGGAGCGGGTGACGAGGGCAGGATCAAACATGTCGCGGGTCGGTCGAATAATAAAATGAAAAAGCGCCGCGGATCGTTAGTAGTGTTTGATCTATTGATCGAGTCGCTTGCTCTTGCGTGGGCGAGTGATGAACACTTGTTCGGGGTACAATGCGTTAATCGAATCATATCGCGATTCCGATTAGGCGTTATTATATCATGGATCGTATCACCAACCATTGGTGACTCCCAGATCTTTACCTTATTCCACTAACCCAATATCCTTTCCAGGTATACTCGGTCTCTAGTAACAACGGTTGTCCAACTAACATTCCTTCTCTTCCTCGATGACCGTAAGGACGTGGCCGGCACCGTTATTGACTTTTAAAATTTGAGCTCTCGAATTGGGAACATTGAAGAATGGTAAGCCAATCCCAAGCCCCATTCATAAATTCCCTGTGCAAATTCGATTGTTCTGGTCAATCACGGAGTAGCAACTACGAATTGTACGGTCATCTTTATTTATTTATTTCGTCAATCATTTGTAGACTACATAGTTACATAGTTTCTTATATTCTAAGATTTCCTAGTGAGTTAAAATATGATTTCAATTTAGTCCGGGGCATACTAAGATCAATCTATGCTCATGCTCATGCTTATAGAGTAAGGGACGATTCAAATATGACGTCCATCGTTTTTCGGGATTTCTAGACCCCCCCCCCCTCCCCCCTTTGTCACGCTTTTTCCAATACCTTATACACGTACTGTCACACTTTCGTAGACCCCCCCTCCCCCAAATGATGGAAGTCATTTTTGAATGACTCCTAAGCTAAGTGCAATAACTTAAATTCATGCTTGCATTAACAGTCACAAAAAAAACATGCCTCTTGTTGTGTATTTACCATTATTTGAGAACAAATACAACAGCATTTTCTAGGTAAACAGGCAATTTCGGGAAATCCCGGGATTTTCGAAAATATCCCGGGATTCGGGATTTTCTAGATCCCAAGATTTCCCGGGATTTTTGTCCCGGGATTCCCGGAACAAGACCCTCTAGTTTAAATCAATTAAATGGTGTGAAAAAAACGACAAAACTGATATTTGGACTTCTTATACTCAAACATAATGGAAGATTTTGTGAATTTCTTTTATTATAAACATGATAATTATGACGGAATCAAACATAAATTCAATAGAATAAATTGGTAATCCGTTTCGAAAAATTAGGGCGATTTAGAATGTGCTGTGTGGTAGTGACTGTTTTTTATTCAGTTTTGTCGGAAATTTTTCCGATGGAAGTTACAATCATGCAAAAACGTCGTAGGGATGGGTCGAAAACCTCTGTTTGGATTAAAAGACAAACAAATAATTTGAAAAATCGTAAATAAAAGCTCAGAAAATTTACAGGCAACAAAAAACTCAAGAAATTTTAGAAAATTATTTGTATATTGTCAAATTAAGCAATATCCAATCCACTGCATTTGACGAGTACAACACAAAAATTGAAAATAATTTAAAATCTTACCCAAAGATTTTTTTTAATCATGATAAAACAAAGATGTAGTCTAACTATTTTCCATCCTTAATGACATTGAATGATAGAGCAACAGATAATCCATATGGCATCTTACAGCACCATTATTTTGCTTGTTCAAAATGTCACTTAGAAAGGGCAGAATGGGGAAATTTATTGCTCATAACCATTTACAAGTCTGGTCAAAATCTGATGTTCAAAATTATCGTGGAATTGCTATATTTTCATTCATTTCAAGAAATAAATAAAAATAAGATTAGCCAAATTGAACATAAAATAACGAATATACAATATGGTTTCTTAAAAGATCTTCCTTCTACCACAAACCGTTTGGAATTTGTAAATTAGGTACACTTTAAATGCAATGGATAGAGGTAATCACATCGAAGCACTTAACACCTACTTTAGTAAGGCATTTGACAGACTAGACATTCCTATGTTGATTTTCAAGCTCAATAAAATGGGAATTGCGATGAGACTCCTCACAAGGGAGGGTCATGATAGCGCCCCCCAGGGATTTCAGCCGTGCTATTTTTATTGGATTATATATGTCAAAATATGGAAAAATCTATAACCTAAAACAGGAAGGGCAAACATAAGGGCAACGTCAACAATGTAGAAGAACAATAGACCACAATCGGACAAAGATCGGTAAAAATGACCATGTGATTTATATACAGCTCCAAAGTATGTGTATATTTCAATCGATGTGGATGAAATATTATAAAGAAGATGAATAAATTGTTCTTTTTTATCAAATCAAGGCGTTTACTGGAAGAATATATTACAGTAGAGTGGATGATGATTGGATTACTATACTTCAGTGGCTCACACATTATCACCGTTGCCAGAATAGGGGTAGCAATGATCAAAAAACGTACGTTTTCTCCCATCAGAAAAACAGCAAACGTGTCAAAGCAAGACTTGATGGTATTTGTGGATGAAGTTCTGTGATCGCATTTGGTTGGAAGACAAAAAGTTCTTTTATTGATCGGATCTTTCACCTCTAATAAAGTTAATGTCCTTTATAAATCTACTACACTACTGAAAGCTAAAAAATACACCAATATTTGGCACAGAGGCTATGTTCTTCGAGTTCAACCTTTTCAACCCTATCAATTTACTTCAAAACGGTTCGAAAACCTCATGTTTTTTTTATTTTCTTCAAGTGCGGTTTTATGGCAAATCATCCGGGACCTTTCGATACGTTAATACTAGTTTATGGTCAAAGTTTTCCAAATTGGCAGACAGCGATATGTCAGATACTGCATTTTCAAGAGATTCGTGGTTGGTTTACTTCTTTACTTCATATTTGAGGACATTATTACTGATTCACTCCATCTTTGAGTGATTCAGGTCTGATTCATTCATTTGCAAGCGATTCATGTAAAATTTACTTTATATTCAAGTGTTTAAAATTTGGTTTATAGTATATTTCAGTTGTTCTGGTCTGATTTGATTCATATTTAAGGAATTCAGGACTGATTTACTTCATTTTCATATGATTCAGGTTTGATTTACTTCATTTTCAAGTAATTAGGTAATGTTTTAATCTGTTCATTTTTTAAATTCTTCCTTTCAAAATCCTTTCATAATCAAGACTGATTCGCTGGTCTGTCATTCTTCATATTTATGTGATTCAAGTCTGATTCACTTTATATTCAAGTGCTTCAGGACTGATTTACTTCATAGTCAAGTGATTCATGTTAGATTCTCTCCACATCCAAGGGATTCGTGTTGGATTCACTGCATCAGGTCTGATTCACTTTATAGGCCTAAATTACTTCATATTAACCCGTATAGGCCTGAGTCAAAGCAAAAATAATGAAACCCTCACGGCTCAGCGAATTCTTAATGGATTCAAATTATTTTTTGTCAGTTCGGTGGCCCACATATCTAGTTTATAGAAGTGGCCAGAGGAACTCGGAAATATTCCTGTGACCTGAGTTATTCCGGTGGGTCACTGGGTCAAGTCGGGTAAAAAAGGGCTATTTTTTGGGACATGTCAAGTTACCTTCATTTATTTGCAATGACAATCATTTTAATTTGCATACATCGTTAAGATCTGATATTCAGCATTACAAATTAAGAGTTTTGCACCATTTAAAATATACCGGATGTGGCCATTCGGACGTAATGTCCGGAAGAACCGGCTATACAATTGTTGAACACTAAACCGTTTCAATTCTCGAAAAATAGAAATCAAACATAATTATGCACTAAAATGCGTTCCCATAAACTTGGCACAGATGTTCAGATACAAATTGGCTACTAAGTTTGAAGCGTCCTGGGACCCGAGAATGTCATTTGTAGGATTAGTCAAATGCAAAACTCATAGTTATCCCTTCAATCGTTTCTCAACAGGTTTACGCTGATGCGTTTTTCTTAAAATTCCTTGATACAGTGGCCACATTATAGCTGATTCCGGAAATTATCTGTGACCTAAAATTTGCCTACCTCCAGGGGCACAAACGCACAGTACCCTTCTCACCCGACCTGACCCATTGATCCACCCGAATAACTTCGACCACAGGAATATTTCCGCGTTTCTCTGTCCACTTCTAGAAACAAGTTATGTGTGCCAGTACACTGACAAAAAATCATTTGAATCCATTAAGAATTCGCTGAGAGGTGAGGGTTTTAGAATGTTTGCTTTCACTCAGGCCTATACGGGTTAACGTGATTCAGGTCTGAATTACTTTATTTTCAAGTGATTCAGGTCTGATTCATTTCGAGTTTATGTTATTCATTTTTGTTCAACTGCATTTTCCAGTGATTCATTTCTTCCAAACAGTATAGGACTAATTCAATTCATTTCCTAATGATTTAGGCCTGATTCACTTTATGTTCAAATAATTTAAGACTAATTCACTTCTTTTTCAAGAGATCCTGTTTTGGTCTACTTAATTTTTAACAAATCATGTCCGATTCACCTCATATTGAAGGGTTTCAGGTATGACATCATATTCAATAGTTTCAGGTCTGATTCACTTCGTTTCCTAGTGATTCAGGTTAAAATTACTGGATATTCAAGACCCTTAATTTTATTTGTTCACTAGTGGTACCAACTGGGTCTGCTTTCCGGATGTCCATGACACTCTTAACAACTTTCCTGAAGACTCGAGCTTTCTATCTGTTGTGGATCACAAGAGAGAACTAGTTTAGCACGCTCAATTTTACATGCTCACTAGCTCCACCTATCGGCAAAAATTCAAACCAAACTGTTCGCTTTTCGAACTTTCTTGACCTTCTGAATAACATTGACAAAAACTCGATTTTTTTTATCTCATGTAGATTACAAGATAGAACTTACCTAAAATGCTGAATTTTACATGCTCACTAGCGCCACCTAGCGGCAAAATTGCGAACCAAACTGTTTGCCTTCCGGATTCCGGAAAACCCTAATAACAGATTGAACCATGGAAGTGCCCATGTAGTTTTTTTTGCTTTGTTTGAATTATCATATAATTTATCAAAAAGTTTGTAAATTGGGTGAGTTACCCCGTATATTAGACAGTATTATAATTTTAATACTTTGTATTAAACATTATAACTTGGTTTGATATGTTTTTGATAGAATTAAAACACATTTATGTTTATGTTACTACTCATACACTTTTTGTTATAATTTTAGCTATTTTAACAACTTCCTGCATCAAGTTTGTTACAACCTATGTTCGTAAGAAACCTTATAACATAAACACATGTGCTGATATAATTTTGTTATGTACCCTTAGTCGGGATAGTATTCAATACTTCTATATGACATGTTGAGGTTATTCAATTTGGTTGGAATAGCATGTACCATGCTCTTTACGTCAAGCGTATGGCTATGCTATAGAATTCGTAAACATAGGTAGTCACAACTCGTTTCGAATATTCGATATGCTAAAAATAATAGGACTACAAAAAAAACTACAAACTACAAACAAGACTACATATTGGTACCGCCGCCAGCTCAATCTGTGAATTTTTCCAATCTGGAATTGTCCGAGCTGTTGAATGCACCCGTCACTCATCGTAGAAATTTAAACAAGACGCTCTTTGGTCTGACCATTATTAAAATTAAAAAATAGGATAATCTAAAGACTCGTGAAAACATTAAGATGGTCATGCAAAATCTGTACATAAGTTGTTTAAACCGAAATTCATGGAGTAAATTTTAAAATAGTTCGCTGCTTTCATTGCAAGATTAAATGTTCAATTTTTTTGAAGTTTGTACAACTGTTCACGTTTTTCTGAGCAATACTTTTCCCATAAATTCCAACTGTACAGTTTCTGTTCCCGTGGCCTTCCATAATTGAGAAGCTCCCCCTAGTTTCACAGACCTCGCACAGATATTGACAGTCAATTCATTCAATGTGAAACGAGAAGGAAATCGTTCTTTCGAACCGTTCAGTTTCAAAAAAACGAAAAGACAATCGACCAATGCTTGTTGAATTTAAAGTACAATTTGGAAACGATGTGACTGTACCCGCCTCGGCGAGCTCATTTCCTCACACCGTCCATCCGTTTGATGATAAATTATCGAAAGACCGAAAGACGTTACCAACGAATCGCGTCACGCTGTGGTGCCTTCAAAACGTGGGTTACGGTGCGTGACAATCTCCGCTCGCGAAGGAAACATGACCTTGTTGCTTCTGCAATTAGGGTTGAATGGTTCCAAATGCCACTTCAAGGATTTGTGTCGTTTTTTCGTTAAAAGATTCTCATACCGAATTTGCTAGCTGATACCATCAAAACATTTAACGAATTGAAGCTTTTTTTTTAACGATTTTAAATCGTGTCGAAAGTTTTGTTAAAAATGGGGGAGAATGGATAACAAAGCGTCAGCCACTAATCTTTGTTTTAATACCTATATACCTTACTCTACATATGGAAAGTTTATATTTTAACTGATCAAAAGAAGCTAAATGAGTAATCTGTGCAGTAGTGCTGAATGAATTTATATAAAAAAATGAACTTCATACTATGAGGTCTATTTTATCAATGCCAACCAAATTATCGGAAAAGCTAAATAATTGAGCAAAAGAGTGGAAGCAAAACAAGGAAAACCTGTGAGTTTATATCCAAGGCTTGTAGCAGCAACTAATGGGTAAACATATTTAATTATCGTTTGGCAAGTAATACAAATTGAATCGTTCTAGGATTGATCCAATTAATCGAGCTATTTTATTCCATCAGTACGTATTATGCCATATGCCCCTACCCATAGGCCCCAGAGCTCGGTCGTGATTTAGGCAAGCCGTTCGTCATTTTTGTCTGTTCGCTCCTCTGTGTGATAATTACGGACTGTGTCGACGTTTGCTATGGCCTAATTTTGGCCTGGCGCATGGTAAAATATGCCATCGACCGCCGCAACCTCGGCAATACCAGCAACAGATGTTTTTCAGCTTCTTCTTATTATTCTTATGAACAGGGACGGCTAAAATGTTGCGGCTGATGGATCTCTCAAAGCAAGGTATCGGAAGTACTTCCAACAGTGAACACAAGTGTGCTTCATTTGTGAGCATCTACCATACGAGCTATAATTGTTCTTTTTTGGGCTAAAAGGTTGATTGCCAAGTGGATTAAATCGACAGGCTTAAGCTTTGGCATTAAGTGCTTCTATGTTTTTGCCATGAAAATAATTTGGTCATGGAATACGTCAATTCTATTGAAGGGCTATATGAGCACGTTAGAGTTTTATGGCTACAGTTCTTAAGATTCAAGTTTTCTGCTTTTCAATGGCATCACAATTGGGACAAAGCCTCTTGTTGGTGTTTGTGTGCTATGAGTATTTCCACAGTTATTCATTGAATCCTTACCCCTCGTGCTTTGCATGTCAGTTGGTCCTGCATTTGAACTCAATCGTTATCAGCACGTTCTTGTTTTATAACAGCGCGTCTAAAAAAGAGTATAGAATGATCCCAAACATGAGTAAATGTATAAAGAAAAACAATAATTACTTACTCTAAAAGAAAGGTTATTCAAATTCGACCACTTGTGACTTGATTGTGTTACTTTTTCCCAAATGCTGTTTTCTCAAATGATTGTCTGACATATCCCCGAAAACCATTTCTCCGAATAAATTTTCCCCGAAGGATTTTATCTCGAAAATCATTTCCCCGAATGAACTGTTTCCCCGAATGTATTATTTTCCCGAAAGGTTTTCTCAAACACATTTTGCAGATTTTGTTTAATTGTCGGTTTAACAGACTGAACTCAGCAAGTCTGATAATCGCTTCAAACGAATGACTCTCTTATACCTATATTATTTGAATCCAAAAATACCAGCTGCGATAGTACGGTTGGAGGAAAATTTATGACAGTTTTCATTGACAGGTATGCTTCTATTAATTTGTTGAAAAAAAAAAAATAGGTTCCGTATAAAAATTTTTCCAAGAAAAATATAAAGATGGCCAAATAGCGATTCTTTTTTGTGTTACACGATGCGAAAATCTGCAGAGGGACTGTCAGTCACTGACATGCGTTACTTTTCATTATGGGGCAATTTTCCTAAATTTACTGATCAAAAAGTAATTTTTCGTTAGTGCATCTGAAAGATCATTAGAAGATATAATGAAAACTGGTATCAACTCAATTTGACCAAAATGCAGATGTGACTGACTTCATTCACGGCAGTAAACTTCAGTCAATAATTTTCAGTAATTAACTTTTGGCATGACCTACACTGCCATCAATCGCAAGTCAGTCTCATCTGTAAAAAGTAAGCGTCAAGAAAATGTAGTGTGAAGTTTCAATACTTGTTTTCCATACAAATATTTTTAAAAATCCAGGAGATTGGAATATGTTTAAATCTAAATGAAACTTACACAATTTTATCGTAGTGAAAAGATATTTCTGAGAGAAATATAAAGATATATATATGGTGGACACGGTGCGGAAATCTGTAGTGGGACTGATATGCGATTACTTTTTATTATGGGATAGTTTGACTTGATGTTTTTTCCTACTTTTTCCGAACAAATCTTATGATCTCATTAGGGCAGCTGAAAGAGCTTTGGAAGATATGTTGAAAACTGAATTCAACTCAATTTTAACGAAAATGCAGATGAAACTCACTTGCGGTTCACGGCAGTACAATACCTTCAATGATCTTTAATCGTTTCGTTTGTTCTAAAGTTTTTATGACTTTTCAAATATTTGAAGCAAATTGCATAAGTCATAAGTTTTTATCATACTTCCATTCATAAGTGTTATAGAGAATTTGAAAAAAATCCATAGCACACCCGAAATTAGTTAAACTAAGTTTTGAGCTTTATAGGTTACTTCATCAGAATAAGAAAGTCTTATCTGAAATGTGATTTGCTGTAATTAACATATAATTTTGAAAAGTTACATTATCTGTTTATTTCACTGAAAAATAATGTATTGTTAAATTGTATTTCCATTTCAACCAAAATGCTAATTTTATTGAAAATTTAATAAATCCCGGGATCCCGGGATTTCCCGGGACAAGCATAGATTTTTGTCCCGAATCCCGGGACGAGCAAAATGGCCGGGAAATGGACACTCTAATCTGAAGGTTATTAATCGATCATTACCTCCTTGTAGATTGTGTCAGCCTTGACCTTGTAGCTTTTGTGCCATAAAAAAAAGCATAGCAAAGCATAGCATAGAATAGACTCGCTGACTGTACATGTCAATGGTTGCTACTCCGTGATTGATCGGACCTGGTAAGAATTGCACTACGACCCAAATAAATAAGGGATGGAAGTTTCCGCTAATTCTCGAAGTACAATTTTAGCAGATCTAATATTATTGATCAAAAACGGTGCCGGCCAAGTCCTTACAGTCAGTTGGGATGAGGAAGGAATGTTAGGGTGTAATGATTGTTGCTTCTAGAGATCGAGAATACTTCTGCATCTCTACAACCACCACGGAAAGGGTGTTATTTAGTGAGGGAGGAAAAGATCTGAGAGTCACCATTAATCAGCGGTGCGATTCATGGATAAGGAGGAAAAATACGACGTAAACTTAAAGCTAGTTTTGCATTTTGTCTCGAGAAGTTTTTGGTAGAAAATTAAAAAAAATACGTCAACATCCATTATCTTGTAGTGACGAACCATACAAAGTTTGTTTTAATATTACATAAAATTAACGCTGTCATGAAAAAATGTGTCATTATAAGCATGAAACGAGATCACCAGTTGGGAATCCATCCTCGACTGAACACGGATATCTTTTCCCACTCACACAACACGAAGCGTAAAACTACTCGGTGTCCCGAAAACGTACCGTCTTGCTTGGGCTTTCCGCAGCACTCTGAAGATGCTTGAAAAATGTTTCGCTGGATTTTTCTTAAAAAAAAATCTTTCAATAGATCGTTATAATCTACTCTAAGAATATGAATGAATGAATGATGCCATAAAATATCACTTACTTCCAAAAATGTCTACGGCAATTCTGAATTAGCCAAGATCTTCTATAGAGAGTGTGCAATGGGAGTTCTATGGGACATTCTCGGAAAATCGTCAAGAGATTCAGCAATGCTTTGATACATTATCATCAAGAGTGATCGCATGTTCAGAAATCGCTATCACAAATACACTTATGCTGTGTATAACACGATGCGACTGATATTAGATTAAGCCATTACTTCATTCAAAGATTTTTCAGTAATCTGCTGATAATTCTCTATGGATGTTCCAAAAATTTCTCCAGAATTGCTCATGGCAATTCGTCCCAGAAAAGATAGAGAGTTCACCGTAGATATATTTAAGAAATCATCTATTGATTCTTCTGTAATGCCACAGAGGATTGCTCGATTAGTTTTTCTAATGGTTTCTGGTAGCAATTATTGAAGTTAGTTTATATTCTCAATCGTTCTTGTAACGAGCCATACATTTTGGGGTTCATGTACAAACCATGTCACATTGCACTAGTCATGAGAAAATGTGTCTTCCATCCTCAATAAGAATAAATTTGACGTTGATCTAGTTTCAATTTTTTGGTTCTTCTAGTCGTTTTTTGTAACTGTGAACAGATTTCATCGCATTAGACATTTAGATTCCTTGAAAAAGCTGATTTTAGAATGCAGGAGGTCTGCTACTCCACTGATTTGGAATCGTTTCCCTCCCAGATATCCAAAGATAAGCTCTTGAACTCGGAAAGAACTTGTCTTATGAATTGAAACCAGCCTCAGATGCTGCTTGAGTTATTTCTTCCACTTTGACCTCCTCATCATCTAGGACAGTTGGTCTTAGTGACTTGTTACTTCTTATACTTTTCCGACCATAACTTATCAGTATTAACATGAACAGATACAACAAGAGTACAATATGGTAGATCTTACCTCGTAACGCACCTCGAAAAGGTGATCTACCCGCGTTACGGGCACTTTTGTGTCATAAAACAAAAGCAGATGTTTAAGTATTCATGTTTCTGTAACTTAAGTTGATAACACAAAAGTTGCTTGTTTATTATGTTCAAATATCCCTTCTTTAGAAAATGGGCTTTTCTTCCATATTATACTGGTTGATTCATCATTGCCCTTAAATAGTTTATAATTTCAAATTAATTTCGCCTTATTTGTTAATAGTTTTTGCTTGCAGCTTCTAACGATTTTAACAACAAAAAATCCCTTCTTTTAAAAGAAACCTGTTCTTCATAGGTAAATATATCAGAATAAAAAACTAATAAAGCCACACAAGTTTTATTTAGATTTTTTCTTGTATTTATATGCTATTTGATCAAGTTTCATTGTGGAAGCGATTACTATAGTTTCTAATGTTTTGATCTCACACTTTTAAAGCTTTCGATCATTTACTAATAAAGCCTTTTTAGTTAATTAGACAATCATACCGAATGTGCACTAAAGTTAAAGGCAGTGTTGCATTCCATACAGTTGGCCATAGCACAAATGTTCATGGGCTGGCAACACTGTTTTAAAAGACTAAAGAAAAGATCAAAACCATAAAACTTGAACGGAATGAAAAATATAATGCTTAGCAACATAGCAATACTCTTCAACTGTAATCCAGTTTTCCATGAAGGGTTCTTAATTTTGTCGTAGCTGGCAACACTGCTCAAGTAAAAGTCCGCCACCAGGCAGTGCTAGTGAGCATGAAAGTTTTGGATTGTGGACATCTCAGGCAGTGGCGTAGCTAGAGTTTTGGGGGCCCGGAGCGGAGGTAGATTTGGGGGACCCTCAAAAGGAAATGCGCAAAATATCCCTTTTTTACCGAACTCACACGTACCGTTAGCATTTTTTTTTTTTTTTTTGAAAACGTTCGACACGCGAATGCAAATTTCGTGAATCAAGGATAAAAGGATTTACGTCATTCTGTATGTAATACGGTATTCAGTAGTATGCTTACGGTTATTCCTAGATGAGTTATTTGAAAACTATTGCACAAAACCGTAAAACAGTTCATACGAAAATATCTAGTGAGATCGTTGGACAAATTCCAGAAATTCTAGTATTGCGCAAATTACTGGAAAATGCAGAACTTGGAGGTTACCAATATACAATGTTTGATTTTATTTTTGATGTTAGTTTATGAGCAATTCTCAGCGAAACTTATAGTGGTATCCTCTAAGAACACTTCTGAAGACAAATCATAAAACAGGAGAGTTCTATTCTGGAATCACCTTAAATTCTTGGACTTTCTTTTGAGAAATTGTTTGAATGTTCTTTTAGAAAAAATCTTGCAAGAGTATTAAGAAGAGTTCTGGAATGCAATACTGATAGAATCGATAAAGATTTTCTGGGGAAATGATTGCTTCTATCACTTGAGGAACTCCTTGTAGAAAAGGAGGACTTCGAGAAGGGCTCCCTGAAAAAAAAATTGGAAACGAATTCATAACGATTTCCGATTACCTGAGGAATTCTCGAAAACTTTTAAGATGAATACAAGACAAAAAAATCTTCTGATAAATCCTCAGGAGTTCGTGGAGCCACAGTATTTCTTAACCAAGGGTTCGCCAAGAGATTTTCTTGAGAAAATTCTCGGATAGTGGAGTTCTTGATAAACTCCTTGTATAATTCCTGTAGGAAATCTTGACGAATTCTTGAATACATTCAGATAGCAATTTTCGAAATTTACGTGGTAATTTCTTGAAAAATCACTTAATGAATTGACGTCCAAATAGGAACGCCAGATATATTATTACTAATTCTATTATAGTGCTTGTTTTTAATTATGAATCGTGGTTTACGGCTTACCAGCCGAGTGGAAGTTTAACAACTACCGAAAAGCTAAACATTACATACACTTTGCAATTGGATTAAATGGACTAATTGATGTGAAGTTTTGCGAAAAGTTACACGTCCTCTGAGTGAGATCACGACTTCCTGATCTCTAGTTAGGGCGCGTTACCCTTACGCCATGAGAGGACTTGCAAAGTATATGTAATGTTTAGCTTTTCTGTAGTTGTTAAACTTCCACTCGGCTGGTTAGCCGTAAACCACGATTCATAATTAAAAACAAGTATTTATCGAACAACGGACTCATGTTCCGTAACCGGTCGTTTGAGAACGTCGCGATCCACTGGAAGCCCACACAATAGAAACCTCAGCCAGCACAGTTGCTGGCTAGTGTTGTGTGCTATTGCATTATCTAAAAAATAATGCGCTCTCGGACTAGGCATTGGATATAAATAGAAAACGTTGTGTTAGGATGGGCATCTAATTCTTCCGAAAGAGTTGCACTTTGCGAAAAAGGACCACGTGATTATTGAGCTGAAATCGAATTCAGGTTAACTTCTGAGTCCTCTCATGGCGTAGGGGTAACGCGCCCTAACTAGAGATTAGGGAGTCGTGAGTTCGATTCTCACTGAGAAGACGTGTAACTTTTTCGCAAAACTTCACATCAATTTGTCAATTTAATCCAATTGCAAAGTATATGTAATGTGTAGCTTTTCGGTAGCTATTATAGTGGTTTTACGCCCGTAGCAAGCAGAGTCCTTCCTCAGCCTAGTGGATAGAGTCCACGGCTACAATGCAATGCCATGCTGAAAGTGTCTGGGTTCGATTCCCAGTCAGTCCAGGATCTTTTCGCAATGGAATTTTCCTTGACTTCCCTGGGCATATAGTATCGTCGTACCTGCCACACGATATAAGAATGCGAAACTGCCAACTTTGGCAAAGAAAGCTCTCAGTAAATAACTGTGGGAGTGCTCTTAGAACACTAAGCTGAGAAGCAGGCTCTGTCCCAGTGGGGGCAGTGGCGTAGCTAGGGTTTTTGGGGCCCGGTTCGGAGTTAGATTGAGGGGCCCTCAAAATTAAGATGAACACCGTCTAAGTGTCAGGCACTAATGTGAAATCGACTGTTGAAATTGACGAGAACAAATAACTGTTGAATAATTATGAATAAAGTGGTGGAACTTATGTTGATATGTTGTTTTATTCGATTAATTGCACAAATGTAAATTAATGAGCCTACAGTTCTTCGTTGCTTAATTATTGTTCAGAAATAATTTAGTTTACTGAGAATTATAGAAAGGACTTCCAGTGAAATTCTTCAGTTGGCCTCGTGGCCGTGCGATTAGTGTCCTCAAGTATTTAAGCGCATCGGCTCATATAGTGTGGGTTCGATTCCCGCTTCAGCTTAACTTTTCGTCAGGAATGTTTCTCGGCTGTGTTACTGGAACATGCTTGTCTGTTGTCTAGTGTTAAGTTAAGTCTGTTGTCTAGTGTAGCTGAAGACTGTGTCCGTGTCTTTTTTTGGCTGAAGACGGTATCCGTGTCTTTTTTTTTTAATTTTGGGATTTTCACTCAAATTATTTAATCGGAATCCGTGAATTTTACCGTAATGTAAACAGCTAAACAGTTTGGTAAAATAAAACACAAAAAAAATATTGTGGTTAAATTTTACCGAGAACTGAAAAAATTTTCCGTACTCCGTTAATTTGTTTTATCGAACATTTCAGCTGTTGAGATTAAGGTGAAATTCACAGATTCCTGTAAAATAGTTTAAGTATGTCCGAAGGATTCCGTTCAAGATACCTTTAAAAAATCAATGTAGAATTTTTCTAATGATTACCATAGAAATAACCTCAGACATGAAATCCTTCAAGGATTATTTGAGAAATTTGTCAAGAAAATCATGAGTACTCCAGAAATGCATCTAATGATTTAACTATCGTTTTCTTAGAACTTCTACCAAGATTTGCGTTTACAACATTTTAAGATTTCAACTAGTATTTTCTCAAGGGAACTTCGAAAATTTCCTTCAGGAATTACTCCAGAGATAGTTCCTAAAACAAATTTCATAATTATTCTAGAAGTTCTTAGAGAAATTCCCCAACATCCCTAACATCTGATGAAACATGAAGTTTGAAAGTAACCCTTGATAAACTCCCACAAAGTTCACTAAAAGAATTCCTGAGCTCTTGAGGAACTTTTAAAGAGATTCGTATATAAATTGCACAAATGATTGGATTTAGGCTGATACAAATATTAATTTTCTTTTATGTCACCCCCCCCCCCCCTTCAAAAATTCAAAAATTTTGAAAGGGAGAAAAAAAAGATTCATAATTTTTTTGACATCAGTTAGATTTTTTTAATTTTTAGAGTAAACACCAGGTAAAATAATGATCCAGATGACGATTGGAAAAAGTTATACAACAATCGTTAAAAACAAAAATTCGAAAGAATAACTATTTTTTCATTTTCATTTTTTTGTTCCTTATTTATTTTTATCCCCCCTCATACCTTCCAAGTGGTCTCGGACATAAAAGAAAATTAATATTTGTATCAGCCTTACTAGAATATTTACTGTAGTATTACCTGGTATGGAATCGCGGATGAACTTTTGAAGAAGACATGAAGATTTTTCTTAAAAAAAATACACGATAAATTGATTGGGAGTACTGCAAGAGTAATTTCGCAAGAAATGTTGAAGAAATCTTTTGAGATATTTTTGGAAGAGCTTTATGATAAATCCCAGGTCAAATTTGAAGACGAATACCAGGAAGAGCATTGAATATGTTTCCTCGTATATTTCCTGCAGGACTTTTAGTTGCAATTCCTAGAGTGAATGAGGATTAATCCTAAATGGAATCGAAACAAAAATTTCTGATAACTGGAAAAACTGGCGTAGAAAGTTTCGTGAATTTTCCTGGAAAAATCTTCAAATAAATGTCTTTGAGAACTGTAGATTTGTTTTCTTCAAAGCTTTGGATATCTCCTATAGTCAAAACTGGGGAAATCGGAATAGGCAAGAAAAGCATTGTAATGCTCATTGATTTCATGGGACAAATTACGAATAAATTCCTATAATCATTCCTTGAGACAATGCTGGAAGACTTTTGGGAGACTTGGTGATGGAATTAATAGAAAAATTTCTGAAGGAGATCCCAGAAGAGATCTTTTTATAAATCACTAAAAGTATTCCTAAAGTTTTTCCTTGAAGAATCTGAAAAGAAATCCTCAAAGAATCTGTGCAAAAATAGCTTAAAAGTATCTGAATGCAAAAATAAATATCTTAAAGCAGGATTCTTTGCAAGCAGAATAAATAAATAGGTAACTTTAGTACTCTTTCAAAATAGAGGCATTCAAGACCTTCCGTGAGAAATAGACACTAAGCATCTAAAAAGGGATCTGCTTCCAGACTTGAGTGTGTACAAACCATGTCCCGCATATAATAAATGTTTTTTTTCTATTATAATTAAAACGAAATTTAGCTTGTTTAAGAATATGGGCTGCAACATATCTTCAAATCTGTCCCAGATACGATTATGGGCCCCAAACGTTTAGGTAGATCTGACTGAATTACAAAATTGAAACGAGTAATCGAGAATGATGTTTGAATAGGTATTTAGGCTACTCTAATCACTAATACCATTGATCATGGGGTCCATACACTTTGCCGATCATGGTCACCTTGAAACTGAATTTGTTTCTTCTTGTTAACATGTTAGTTTCCTAGAAATTATAATAGATTCATGATATTACATTCGATTCTTACCCCGATTTGAGGGCCCCTATGAACTCGGGGCCCGGTGCGGACCGCACCCACCGCACCCCCCTAGCTACGCTACTGAGTGGGGGCGTAATACCAAGAAGAAGAAGAAGGTTTACATCCTTCATAGTAGATCTCATGCAAAAATTAAGTATAATCCCAGAAAAAGAATAATATCAAAATTTGTGTAATTGATGCTATTGTGCCATTGATTTGTACATCACCCTCCTCTACACCTGGATACGTCCTTGTCGTCTGACGCTACCTACTGTTTTATAAAAGTGACTCATTCATCTACGATCAAATCTTAAAGTTGAATGTTATGTTCGTTGTTCGGTTCAACAACCCTTCCAAAGAATCAACCATCCAAAACCGTAGAAATAGAATGATTCTTCAGTTTCTTTTGTTTTGTCCCGTGCATTCATGTCGTTCTGAAGAAATCAAGTTCCAAAAGTCCAAAGGCGCTACCTATAAGCACATACCCGAGTAGAAGTTAATAACAAAGTAATTTCATATTATGCCACTTATTAATTAAATTGTTCAGAAATTGTTTGTTTGGTTGGCCTTCCTTAGCATATGGGTTATAGTCCGCGACTACAAAGTTGGTCGGTCCAGGATCTCTTCGTAATGTAAATTTGTTTGACTTCCCTGGATATAGAGTATCATCGTACTTGCCACACGATATACGAATGCGGAAATGGTAAGTTTGGCAAAGGAAGCTCTCTGTGGAACTGTGGAAGAGTTCATAAGAACACTAAGCTAAGAAGCACGTTCTATCCTAGTGAGGACGTTATGTCAAAAACAAGAAGATTGTCAGATAATAATTACAATAGTTTGCTGGAAAGATAGGAAGAAAATGCAATTTTTTTTTTATCCGTGTAATTGGCATGTTAATCAATAAAATGAATTTGACATTAAATTATCATTTATTTCAATTTTGAACTAAATCTTGGTTATTGAGTTATTCATCTCTGTTCGGGTAGGATTCTACGTGAGCTGCACACTGAAGACTTACTGACTGGGGGCGTATTAATCAGCAATAATCACACCACTATTTCCATAGTTTAATCGAACCATTTTTTTTTTCTTGCGTTTGGTTTCAATTCCGGCTTTCTACAAACTTTGCCGCTGCTGCTCGTGATGCCATTCGCATACCCACACACGAGATCGAGTTTCTGTTTTTGTTTTTCTTACGTTTCCTTAGATACGACCTGTGCTGGCAGTGAATGCCTTTGATCGCCCACTCTTGGGATTTTTGCTTGAGATGATTTGAACTATGCTTCAATTGGCTTTTCGTTTATTTTGAACTGAGAGACGGATCTAGCGAGTCATGTGCTGCCTTTGCCAACTCTAGGAATGCGCGGATTTGCCAGTTAAGGTTAACAGGGACATTATTCGATTAGCGTTAAGTCAGAGTGGACCAAGTACAAAAATTGGGAAAATTAGATTATTCTGTCAATCAATGCAAAATTATTTTACATCCATTTCACTTTGATCAGATTTGATTAATGCTGTAAACTGCGAGAGATGTGTAATCAAATTACTTTGGATGATCAATGAAAACCGATAAAAATATGCAGTAAGAGTAGACCAAGGAGTGGACCAACTGCTTTTTACCATAACAACGAAAATAAATGGCGCGTTGAGAAATTCGAAAAGCTGAAAGACATTTTATGTGATTTGTCAGACTTTTCGGCATAAAATTCGATGCATCTGATTTGGATTTCTGGTCGTTTACCATATATGGATAGCTGGTCATAAATTGCAACATTTTTGATTAGACAGAATGGACCAAGTGTTAAAAACCTATGAACTAATTGATTATTGCATGTTTTCAGTCGATTCCAGAGTCCGATAGAAGTTTTTCTGGTCACCGGAAACCGTAGATGTTGCGGATTTCCCAAGGTTATGTTTGAATTACATTTTTTTCCGACACATTTGGTATTAACCTACGTCGATTTACTTTTATTTCGGTATGCGCTTTCTACTCTTGATCACATGATTGGTCCTCCATAACTTCATATGGATAGCACCATGCTTGCTAGGAGCTTGCGTGTGCTGGCAATTACAGCAATGCTATTAGAGATCATCTTCGATAGCGCCGCTATAGCCGTAGATGCCCTTTAACAGCCATATTCAACGTGGCTAGCGAAGCTGAGCTTGTCATCGATCATTACCCTAAGATGCCTAAGGGATCGCTTGGACTCTATTGTGCAATCACCTTCCGAGATAAGCGCCCGTTGCTCGGACTTGCGGTTATTGACCACTACCACCTCAGTCTTGTGACGGGCCAGTCCTTGTTTCCTAGACTTCATCCATTCGTCAACTATGGAAATAGAGTACACTGCTGTCAACTCTACTTCCTCCATCGATTCGCCATAGACCACTACGGTGATAGCGTTAGCGAAGCCAATAATCTTAACACCCGTCAGAAGGGGCAGCCTTAGTACGTCATCGCACATCACATTCCATAACATCGGGCTCAGGATTGAACCTTGAGGTACTCCCACGGTAATTCTAACGCTTTTTTACCCTCCTCTGCGTCATACAGTAGAATCCTACCATAAAAAAGCTAGAAGCTTACACAACTGCTCCGGTACCTTGAGGTGGTCAAGTGCGTGGGCTATCGCTTCCCAGCTGGCCCTGTTGAACGCATTCTTCAAATCCAAAGTGACAACCGCACAGTAACGGTTGCTGCTCCTTTTATGCTCGATTGCCACCTCAGCTATCTGAACGACCGACTGTATAGCGTCCAGATTAGATTTACTTTTCCTGAATCCAAACTGGTTGTTGGACAGGCCATCCGCACCTTCCGTATACGGTACTAGCTGGTTGAGGATCAACTTCTCCAATAACTTGCCTGTCGTATCTAGTAGACAGATAGGTCTATACGCTGACGAATCACCTGGCGATATCCCCGCCTTTGGTAGTTGCACCAATTTCTGTCGCTTCCGTATATTCGGGAAGATTCCTTGATCTGTGCAGCGTTACATCGTAGTTCTGAACATGTCCGGATCCGCATTCACTGCCGCTTTTAAGGCAACATTCGGGATACCAGCGTGTTCTGGTGATTTGTGTGACGCGAATGATTTCACGACTTCTGCCATCGCTTCGTTCGTCACCCTCGCCACTTCTTCTCCTTCATCTGCCGCATATGGAGTTGGGGGCCATAGGCTTGTGGGATGATGCGGGAAGAGTACCAAATAAAGAACCAAATAAAGAAAGAAAGAAGAGTATACCGATTTTCGAACGCAGCAATTCGGGCGACTTCTCTTGGGGCGTTATGGCACCTTTGGTCTTAGCCATGTCTGTCGAGTCTGTAGGCGTCACCCCACGGAATCGAGTTGGCACTTTCAAAGCATAGCCGTTTTCGTCTCTTGATTTCCTTTTTGAGAGCTAACTTTGCCTACCTGAATGCTTCACTGCGTTCTTCTCTTTGTGTTTCTGTGCGTGCGCGTCATTATCTTCGTCTAGCCCGAAAGCAGATCGCTCGAAGATTTGCAATTGATTCATACCACCAGTCGGCGGCCTGTTCTCTCTAGGAGGGGCTTTTCTCGGCATGGAAGCATCACACGCTCGTGATATCACAGCAACTATCTCTTCACTATTTAGGTCCAGAGTGTTCCGTTCGCACCTCAGGGCTTCAGTGAATACTTCGCCGTCGAAGCGCGCCGTTTTCCAACCTCGGGCTTGGGTCGAGTAACATCACGCTGCCTTCCGCCCACCTGGTATTATACTATAGCGAATCGATTGATGATCGCTATGAGTATAACCGTCATCAACGCGCCAGTTCATAATACCTAAAAGGTTAGGACTACAAAACGTCACGTCGATAATTGATTCTGCACCATTTCTGCGGAAGGTACTCACATTTTCCAGCTCTACATTTAATGCGACCAGGGATTCCAACTATAGTTGGCCTCTATGGTTGGTGAAGTGGCCACCCCACTCCACTGCCAATGCATTAAAGTCACCAGCTATCACTACTGGCTGCCGATCAGCTAGTTCAGCTATCATCCTTTTGACCATGTGGGAAAATTCCTCAATCGACCACCTTTGAGACGCGTAACAACTGCAATAGAACACGCCGTTGATTTTCGCTATCGCAGATTATATAGTATCGTCCTAGCTAGCTGTTGAGATCTATCCGTCACTCAGTTCCCGTTGTTGGCTGGTATGCGGTATGGGTCCGATAGTAACACCACGTCAATCTTGGTTTCCGAGACTAACTGCCGAAGCAGCTGCTGGTCTGCATCTCAGTGGTTTAAATTTAACAATGTTATACCCGTTTTGGCTACTTTGATACTCCGCTTGTGTCCGGACATTTGGGTCCGCCCGTTAAGTGTCCGTTGTCCGCTCTGTTGACACATATTAGCCACTTAGAGATTTGCTTACAATCGCTAGCCCTATGGCCTTCGATGCCGCATTTTCTGCACATCTTAGTTCTGTCGGGACCAGTGCAATTCAACGACTTATGGCCCTTCCCGAAACGCTTGAAGCAAACTTCAGAAGGCTGCTGTATGCTCAGCCTACCTTGAGTATGTCCAAGTTCTTTGCTTTGTTGTCCTCTGCAACCGGCAGCCTGATCGCGGCCACCTGTGTGCCCTGCGGGCACTTTCTAAAGTGGATGGCCTCACTGGCTACGTCGACGTCATACTGCTCTTTGAGGGCAGCCGAGACCTCCGCTGCATCGGTGACCTCATCCAGATTTTAACACTGGAGAGTTGCTTCTGCAGTCAGGGATCTTACATCAACTTTGTCACCATGTAATTTTTAGTGCCAGTTACTTATAAGCTGCATCCTATTGCTTGGCATTCTTGAAGACTAGGATTATTTCACAAATCCTTGTCCAACTTATGCTCCGCACATCTGCGCCCAACGGTGATAACTCCTCCGTGCTTCGGATCGCCTTCAGAACCTCTGCGTATTTCGCTTCCTCCGTTTTGATAACGAGGGCCTCGTCTAAATTCCTACGTTTCGCTGTTTTCGGTTTAGCATTCTCTTTGGACTCCGTTTTCGGGTTCCAACTCGTATCCATGGATTGCTATTGCGTCCATGGTTCCTGTGGATACACTGCCTGGTTCGTGCTATCCCGTGATTCTTTTTTCTTGGCTTTCTTGGAATTAGGCTTGATGTTGGCCTCTCCACTGTTGCCATGTCCTCTTGATCGCGGAGCTTGGCTCGTTCCGCTCTGGAGTACGGCTGTGCAGGTCACTTTTCCCTTAGCATCCATACGTCTTTTCGACACGTATTCATCCACGGAAGGTCCTTCCTTTTGCATCGCGTATCGAGTAATATCATCAGATATATTTGCGTTGCCAGTGAAGGAAAACAGTCTGACAAGACTTAGTGTCTCTTTTGCCTTCTACCTGGCCAAGTTGTGCCTAGGACTGATTGTCGCAGTTTCAGTAGACTTTTTTTCAAGTCTTTGCTGATATTGTTGCTCTGTAAGTACCTACATTTGCGGGAGGTACTCCCTATTACGATCCATGGCCTTGATAAGTCCCGAGCCATCGATCACCTCACATGTTGCACTGGAGCGGCCAGTGCCTGCCGTTGTCACAGTGTCTAGACTTTCGTCCCTGCTGCTCCGGTAGATCTCACCTCGTAACGAACCAGGTGATCTACCTGCGTTACGGGCGACGTTCAACATTTTAGGAGTCGCCATACAACAATAAGTCATAGGGTGACGGCTGAGCGTAAATAATGTAAGTAGTTTCAGTCTTCCATTCACTAGGTGTGCATGAAGCCTCCACCATAATTCTACAGCAAACTAATTTCAATTCTTATATGCAAAAGGATTGTTCTAAAAATTCTTGTAGGATTTTTTCGAGAGAGTAATTTATATGATGATTTCTCCTGTCAGTACTGCAATAAATTAAAAAAAATTTTTTTAGGAGAACCCACAAATGTGTATTTCGGAGCTTAAGAAGGATATGTTCGAAGATTTTTATAAAAATACCAAAAAATACAGGAATATCTCCAGGAGTCTTTGTATTGATTTTTTTTAAATTGTTCCAGTTAATTTCACAGGAACTCCTCCAACAATTTCTTTACAAACTCCCTTAGGAAGTACTCATGCAATTGTTCCAGGAATTCTATTGTTTTTTTACGGTTTTTTTCTATAAATTAATCCTAAGATATTTCATGAACTTTCTTCAGAGAGTATCTAGAGATTTCTCTAATATTTAATCAAGAAATTCATCATGTAGTCTCTTTTAAAGGTTTAAAGTAATTTTCCATATGTTTCATATCAAGAAATGTTATATATATAATGCAAATTATTTCTTCGCTTATTCCTACACCTATTTCTCCAGTTTCATGCCCAAGGTTTTCAATGATATCTTCATGGAAACATCTAGGGTATTATGCGGGGCTTCATTTATTTGTTTTTTTCTTTCAATTGTCCATCAAGCAATTTATCTGGAGAATCCTCACAGACTTTCTCAGGGATCTTTAATATCCTTCAGATATCCTTGCAGTAGTTTATCAGATATTTCTCGAAATGTTTCGTCAGAGATAACATTATAATTTCTTTTGGAAATACCTTCGTTTTTCATAAATTCTTCCAACAATTTAATAATACCAAAAATAATTGAAAATTCTTTGGAAGGATTCATTGAAAGATTCCATGAAGACTTCCTTTGTATTACTGAAGGACATCTCCGTAATACAAAGTGTATCGGATAAGTTTTAGACAAATCCCAAGAAGAATCACTAAAAAAATCCTTGAAATATCTCTACAATCATGTTGAAAAAATGTGAAGAAACTTGCTGAGCTATCAATGGAAAAATCACCAGCCTTATTATTGTTGAAAAGCACTGAAGACTTTCGTGAGCCATTTTTGATAAAAAAAAACAATTGATTTCTGTAGAATTCTTTCAAAAATCGTTAAGGAATTCTTCGAAGAGTCCGTAAAAGAAAATATGAATAAAATTGCCGAAGACACCTCTGGGAAAATGCATGAACTAATGCTAAAAGTTCCTGGTGAAAATCATTAAAAATTATATAAAGCAATAACACGGGTAATATAACGATGAATCTCTCAGAAGGCATATCCTTATAAAAAGTTAAATAAAATTCGCATAACATAATTCATTTTTTTTTTGTTATCAATAGATCGGATTTTGAGCTGTAAGATTGAGGATGCCATCGATGGGTAAATGACGATGTAAGTGATCAATATTCGATCTTTATAACTAGTTGATGACATAATGAGTTATCGAAGAGAGAAATTTATTGGATAACAGATTTTTTATCAACCTGTTTCAAATGAAAGCACAAATAGATATTTTTATGATACTTGCAGAATAATGTTTTGTTGTCATTTTTTTATGTTGCTTGCTTATTCAACCAAAATGATAACAAAAATGCTAACGGATGCTTGATATCCGATAACTCAACGTGTTGTGTTTTGGTTATTCAACTTTGCTTAGGCTCCTCCTTTCCTCTTTGAAACTCTTAGAGCATCTATTGTTTCCTGATAAATCTGTTCTTGCTCTATGTTTAGTCTCTTTTAGTTCCTTCTGGATCCCTTTTGATTTCTGTTCTTGTTTTTTTATGCATGATTCTTTTTTAACTCTGTCGCTACCAGTTTTGTAAAAGGCAGAAATTTGTCAAAACTACAATTGGCGCACAAATACTTTAAAACAAACAAACAATGGGGGTGGCGGCTTTTCCTATAGCTACAATACAAAGCCATGCTGAAATTGTTTGGGTGAAATTTCCCTGACTTAACGGGACTCAGAGTAACTGTCACAAGATATACGAAAACACGGTATACGAATGCGAAAACGGCAAATTTGGCAAAGACAGCCATCAGTCAATAAGCTGAGAAGCAGTCTCGTTCCTAAAGTGGGCTTAGTTCTAAGAAAAAGAAAAAGCCATGAGGATATTTCTTAAGTTTGAGAACTTAAGCCTTGATTACACAGTGCGCGCTATGCACGAACATTTGTGCAAGTTGCACGAATGTTTGCGCGAACTGTGTAATATGTGCACGAACTACAAGCGAACATTTTATTGGAACATATTCGTGCAATCAAATATGTTGGTTCGTCGAACTTGCGTTGCATAGCAACCGTAGAATGTTGTGTAGAACAACAGGAAAACAAATTACTCATTTGGTCAGATTGATAATGAAAACATTGGTGACGGAAAAAAATCTCCAGAGTCTTCAGGATGGTTCTGAAGTTCTCCCCAGGGATGTTACAGAAATTTCTACAGTGATCCTAACAGCGATTTTCCAGGGATTCCATAAAGAATTTTGCCAGAGATTCCTCTAGGAAGAACTTTTAATCATACCCAGATTTTTTCCAGACCGGCTCAGATAGGGCTCCAGGAGTACCTTGCAATTCCTATCAGAGGTTTCTTCACGGATTTCACCAAGGATTATTCCAAAGATTCCTCCAGAAATATTTTTAGACTATTACACAAGGAGTAATTTAAGAAGTTCCTGCAGGAATGCCTCCAGTGATTCCTTCATTCTTCCAGGGATTTTTCAAGCAATTTGTTATGATGTCTCCTCAGAAATTTCTCCAGGAATTCTTCCGTAGACTGCTCCAAAGATTCTTTTAGAGATTCCTCTAGGAAGAATATGTAATAACCTTCATTTTTTCAGACCGGCTCAGATAGAACTCCAGGAGTACCTTTGGCAATTCCTCTAGGAATTATACCAAAAGCTTCTTCACGGATTTCACCAAGGATTATTCCAAAGATCCCTCCAGAAATATATTTACAGGGATTCCGCAAGAGATTACACAAGGATGTTGAAAATGTCTCCTTCGAAATGAATCAACACCTATTGATAGCAGCTTCGTTCAAGCAGCTTCAATGCTGTAAAAGTAACGTTTATTTTAAATAATATAATCTTAACTTAAGTAACAATTTCTTACATTTCAGTGAACGATTCAGCGCATTTTCGAAGGTTACATCTTCCACAGAACGACTGACTCATACTAAACTTCAACCGCTTATACTGACCAATCTGCTCTTTAATTCTATATGACTGTGTTGCCAGTTTCACTACAAACATCAATCGCTATCACAACAATCTCCCACCCGTGAAACTGGTAACCAATTGAATGTTCACTCGTTGCTTATCTCCCTGTAATGTCGGACCGAGAGAGTAAAACACATCTGCTTCGTTTGTAACACAATCCAAGAAGACCAATTTATTCGCTCGACTGCTATGATTCGAAAATTCAAATAATTGCAATAATTCAAATTCAGGTGACGTGTACCCGTCACCGATATAACAATTCCTCTTTTTCTCACAAATTTTGAACTGCATTTAGTTTATAATCATCAAGGTAACTTGGGCGCTTCAAGTCCCGTCGAGGTCGCTGACTAACTAATACATTTCCTGAATCTAAAGCTTCTGACACTGACTGTGAATTTTCTCGACAATTTAAACCTGAACTAGTCTGCTCTGAATCGGCTTGCAGTTCTAAATTATTTGCCTGATCTGTCCTGTTGTCTTTCGGTACAATATGTTTCAAATGAGAAACGTTTCGATGTAAAATTCTTCCATTTTCTCTTGACTTCAATGCGACATCTGAGCCAGTGCGATAAAGCACTTCTAATTCCTCCGGACTGAAATTGGTTGACAACTTATTTTCTTTCAACATACGCTTAGCAACTACTACATCTCCAGCTTTTATTTGATTCGGTTTAGCATGACGTCGATGATTTGCATAGTCAGCTTCCTTCAGCTTCTTCTCACGATCGCGATCCTTGACTTCCTCATATAATTTGCTACCCATCGATGGTAGTTCGGGCAGTTTGTCACGTAGGACTCTTCCAAACATCAATGCTGATGGTGCCACTCCAGTTGTCGTGTGAGGTGTGGAGTTATACATCAATAGATACATCCTCAAATCCCACTTCCAGTCTGCGTTCGGTGTTTCTTGGCTAATTTGAAGACGTTTCTTGAGTGCCCGATTAGCTCTCTCGACTTCCCCATTAGCCTGAGGCCAGTATGGTGAAGATTTAATGAGAACGATTCCAAATTCTTTGCTGAATTGGATCATGGCATCGCTGACAAATTGAGGACCATTGTCAGTTCTCATTGTCTCTGGTATCCCGTACCGGCAAAACGTTTCGTGAAGTGCTTGTATTGTCAGTTTTGCTGTGATTTCTCGCATGACAACTACTTCAATGAACCTACTGAAATAATCCACAATCACTAACAAGTTATGACCAGATGGCAGTGGTCCCATAAAGTCGACAGCAATGTGTGTCCAAGGTTTATCTGGCATTTGCGTTCGTACTAATGGTTCAGGTGCTGAAAGAGTTGACACTAGTGTGCATTCTCTGCAATTTTTTGACAAACTTCTCCACTTCCTTGTCCATACTAGGCCACCAAACTTTTTGTCTTAACCGGCGTTTCATTACGACTATTCCAGGATGCCCTTCATGAGCGAGTTCCAAAATTCGGCCCTGCAGAGTGCGTGGAATGACGATCCTATCACCTCGCAATAATACATTCCCCGAAACGCAAAGCTCCATGGCATATGGCTTGAATGGCCTAGCACAATCGGTCCATGTATCCCGGTCAAGTGCTTCAATTACTTCAGGAATTATTTCATCAGTTTTTGATTTCTCATTAATTTCTTCAATCTTCACTGCAACCGGTGAGGACACCTCAGTCAAAAATTGCACATAGTTTTCATTCTCGGCATCAAACTGATATTGGTCTGCTTGTGATAACCTAGATATGGCATCGGCCAGATTGGTGCTTCCTGGTTCATGAACTATGTCATAGCTATAAGACTGTAGTCTTAGTATCCATTTTTCCAAACGAGCACACGGCTTAGACCGAGGACTGAACAAAAACTGTAAAGGTTTGCAATCAGTAATAAGCTTGAAACGCGTTCCTTGTAAATACAATTTGAAACGATCGACAGCCCAAACTAGGGCCAGGGCCTCTTTTTCTGTCTGAGAGTACTTGCGCTCCAAATCCGTTAATGTTTTACTTGCGTATGCGATAATTCTCCTCAAACCTGTCGAATTTTCCTGAAGTAAAACGGTGCCAAGTCCTGATGGACTCGCGTCGGCAATTAATATGGTTTTGTCTTGAGTGTTAAAATACCCAAGATGACTTATTTCACAGATTGCTTGTTTTATGTCCTCGAATGCTTGCTTCTGTTTATCAGTCCATGAAAAATTGTTTCCAGCTCTTAAGAGAAAACGAAGTGGATCAGTTTTGGTCGCTAAATGAGGAATAAAACGTCCCACATAAGTGACCAATCCAAGGAAGCTTCTCAGTTCAGCCGCATTGGCTGGTTCCCGAAATTGTTGGATTGCCAGCACCCGACTTTTAATAGGTTTGATTCCTTCAGGTGACAGCTCATGACCCAGGAAATCTAACTTTCCAACGTTAAACAGGCATTTATCTAGATTTAGGAGCACCCCATATTCCTTTAGTCGACTCATCAGTGCTTCTAATCGATCATCATGCTCTTTTTGTGATGAACCGAATATTAGGATATCATCCAAATATACAACTACCCCTTCCAAACCAGCTACAATTGTGTCCATTACCTTTTGAAAAAGTTCAGGAGCACAACTGATTCCGAACATAAGTCGCTTGTATCTAAAGCAAAAATAAGATTTGAAAAGTATGTATATTTTTATGCTAATTCATAATCGACCAAAAAAAAATTCTTAAACACTATAAATAATTACCTGAACAAGCCGTACTTTGTAATGAAGGTAGTTATTTCTCTAGATTTCTTCGACAGTTCTAATTGGTGGTATGCTTCTTTTATATCCAATCGAGAAAACTTACTGGCACCTCCAAGGCTTCCCAGAATTTCCTCAATCAATGGAAGTGGGTGGGATTCACGAAGAACCGCTTGATTAGCACGACGCATATCGACACAGATTCTTACTTCTCCCGAGCTTTTCAAAATGGGCACCATCGGGGATACCCATGCTGACGGACCATGTACCTTCTCAATAACATCCTTGTCCAGCAACGATTTCAGTTTATCGTATATCTGTGACTCTAAAGCGATCGGTGCTCGCCTGTACGCCTGTTTAACTGGTTGAACAGATTCGTTGATCGGGATCTCCACGACGATACCTTTGATTTTCGGGAAGCATGGTGACTCTTTACTAGCAACTGACGCGATGTTGAAACCGACCTTGAGCACTTCCAGTTGTTTTGCTGTCTTGTCGCCGAGAAGATTCCGTTGTCCTTGCTTAACAATGTAAAACTTAGCTTCGACCTGATTTTTGCCAGCTTGTATAACCGCTCGAAACATTCCCAAAATGTTCATTGGCATATTAGTAGCGTATGCTACTAGCTTACGGTCAGCTACTCCGGTATACTCCAAAATCTAAATTCCTCTGCCCTTTACCTTAATCCATGTTTCCTCCGTGATAACGTTTGCATCCGCTCCGGAATCGATGATCATTGGGATTTTTACTCCACCTACCACAAACTCAAAAGTGTTGTCTCCCATCGCGTAGAAAATTTCGTTTACTGGCTGCTCTGATTCTTCTTCGATTAAACGAACTCTCTTTGGTTTGAAGTTTATCTGACTATCACTAGGACGCTTTAAACAACGATTCGCAAAATGACCTATGCTATTGCATTTCAAGCATTTTGCAGTCTTTGCTCTGCAAAAAGAATCCCCCTTCCAATGACCTTTCTGACCGCATGCAAAGCAAGCTCCTCTTGTTCCATTCACCGATTTGTTGAATTCTCGTTTAAACTGACTACTTTTTGGATTGAAATAGCCAGTAGTAGAACGCATGGAAACCTTGTTCAAATTCTGTTGAAAATTTAATTAATTAAACCTATATTATCTAACTAACGCATAGTTCCTACCAGTTCAACTGCAGCAGGAGCTCGATCTATTTCCTTCACCTGCTGCTGCACATCTGCCAAGGTCGATCCGAGAGAAACTATCTCCTCTAGAGACATATCTTTCACTAAGATTTGTCGACGTAACTCAGAAGACTTGCATCCTTCCACAATTTGCTCGATGATTCTATCATCATATTCTCGAGCATCGTATCGTTCAAATTCACAGCGTTTCGCTTGTATGCGTAAACGTAGAATAAAATCCGCAAACCTCTCATCTACCTTTTGAACGATTTGTCGAAACAAATGACGTTCATAATTCCTCCTACGCATTGGTTCGAAATGTTCATCAAGACGTTGAATCGCTACATCATAGTAGGGAGGATCGGCTAGGACGAGAGGGAATACATTCACCCCTGGCAAATGATCGAATACTTCTTGGACCTCTGGACCAGCCAGGTGGAGCATTTGTGAACGTTTTTCCCATTGAGAAAGAATGCCACACGCGTCGAAAAATCGTTCCAATTCGCGTTTCCACTTCTGCCAAGCTGTAGGAAGCTGCGACCTATCCGCTACGAAGACAAACGGTCGAATGCGATGTGTGGAATCCATCGTGAATCAATAATTAGTAACCTCATATAATTCCCATATGTAGAAATACTCAACGTTTGGATGGAATAAGCATTTGATAAGGATTCAGCTGATATATTTTTACTTAAAACGACAAGCATTTTCATTCAGTTTTAAATCTCTAAGATACACCGTGACTCTTCCCAGTTTACATATCTGCCACAACAAATAACGGTACTTTGTCATCGAATTCACCATTTCAATTAGAATACAATCAATGTTTACATACCTTTCGTTTGTTTACCTTACTTTAGTATACGAATTCTTGGAGCATAACATTAATCTCTGGCACACAGTTGCCTTCCAGCTGCAGCACCCAGTTGCAGTTTTTCAATTTTACACGGTCGTTTCAAATTCGGCACACAGTTGCCTCCTCTTTTAAACTATTTGTTTCCCTTCCGGCACACAGTTGCCGCCCTACCATCAGCACACAGTTGCTGTTTCCAATGGCACACAGTTGCCTATATTCACTCAGCTTCTAGTCACTTTTCTATCGCACACAGTTGCTTTTTCATTCAGGTTCTAATGCTTTTTTTTTTTTAGTTTCCCTTAATTCATAACACAACTTAACACACAAAACAAACTGATAAATACTTGGTAACTATTTCATTCAGATCCTCGCATAATCAATCAAAACATTGGAACTGTCAGATTCCATTCCAATAAGACTAATTGTCATGAATGACAAACGAGCACCCATTGCAAATAATATGGTTGTTGATAACCACCATGTTCTACACCAGGGTTCCCATAGCAACGGAGCATGTTGGAGAAAACTTTTTTTTTTTTCTTTGAGAAAATGAAAATCACATTTTTTTTTTTCACTTCTTTTCTCATCAAATAGAACCGAAATGACCACGTTTAGTACTGAAATACTTATCAAATTGAAAATGAATCCGAATCAGCTTTTCCATCCACCGTTTTCTTCACATGCTTAAACCTATGCGTTTCGATAGTTTAAAAGTCTCACTTGATTCTTACCTTGAATAAATAAAGCCACAAATTCAACGTTTTACACACAATTAGTAACTTCTTCAAACTGGAAATCCAATTAATTTTTCAGCCAGCCTTCGCTTTTTCCAATCGTCGCCAAAATGTAATGTCGGACCGAGAGAGTAAAACACATCTGCTTCGTTTGTAACACAATCCAAGAAGACCAATTTATTCGCTCGACTGCTATGATTCGAAAATTCAAATAATTGCAATAATTCAAATTCAGGTGACGTGTACCCGTCACCGATATAACACTCCCTATATTTAGTTTATAAATATATAATGAATCCAATACCAACATGTATGTGTAAAGTACAATCGATTAACTCCACAAGTTCAATCGTAATTCTTGACAAATGTAAAAAAAAAACTAACAGCTATCTTTCCCCCTGGATCGTAGACAATGAAAGTCTGTTCTACCGTCTGCATCGCACCACAGATCTCTTCTTGTTGCCTACATGTGTGCTTATCGGATCCACAGAAGTTTAGTTGATGCATTGGTTGCTGATCTGTACCCTGCATGCGGCCAACACAAAGATACGATAAACTGATCCGTTCCACATTGCGAATTTTGTCACTATTGTTTTGACTTACTCCACTTTCATGAGAAACGTATGCGGTTTCATCCGTACGTATTCCAGTAGAAATGTTCGTTTTGAATCCTGGATTTGATTGACAATCGTTTACCGCTATTAATTGAGTAGTAGTTTTGGAAGTAGTACAACCAGATAGGGATTTACTAGGGCAAGTAACCTGAGTTGAATCACTGGGTGAACTTTCACCTAAATTTTTTCTACTAAACTGTTTATTTACTTCGGCTCTCTTGACAGCAAATTCCAATGCAATTTCCTCAGCTGCCTTTCGGAACACCTTATTAATCTCCGCCAAATTCCGCTGGTATTCTTCTTCTATGCGACGTTCTTCAGCTTCATACTGCTTTTGCCATAGTACACTCTGCTCCTCCAACTCTTTGAGCCTACGGATTGTAGACTCCATCGCAGAATATTTAACAATTGAAATGAAATCATTGAAGTTTGTTGAAAATGTTTCCTTCGAAATGAATCAACACCTATTGATAGCAGCTTCGTTCAAGCAGCTTCAATGCTGTAAAAGTAACGTTTATTTTAAATAATATAATCTTAACTTAAGTAACAATTTCTTACATTTCAGTGAACGATTCAGCGCATTTTCGAAGGTTACATCTTCCACAGAACGACTGACTCATACTAAACTTCAACCGCTTATACTGACCAATCTGCTCTTTAATTCTATATGACTGTGTTGCCAGTTTCACTACAAACATCAATCGCTATCACAACAAAGGAGTTTCTTAAGGAGTTCCTGCAGAAATGCCTCCATAGATTTAATATTTTTAATGAGATTCCTCTATAAGTTTTTTAAAGAATTTCTCCAGTAGCTTGTACAAGGATTCCTCCATGGATTCTTTCGGGGATTTTTCAAGCGCTTTCTCATGATGTTCCCTCAGAGATTTCTCCAGGCATCTTGTGGAGATTGCTCCAAAGATTCCTCCAGAAAAATCTTTCTGGGTTTCTTCAGGAAATCCTACAATGATTACACCAGAGCAACTTCTTCTAGTATTACTATAGACATTACTCCAGAAATCTCTCCAAATAATTGTTCTGAGCCGAGCCTCAAACAAACAGAAATTCCTCCAGAGATTCAACCATGAATTCCACCCGAATTTAATCAGAGGATTATCAAAGGACGTTTTTGGAGAAATTCTTAGATATATTCCAGGAGCAATCCCTAGAGCATCCTCGACCCGTCAGCGTTTCGCTTTGTATGTACAATAAAAAGCGAGGTGACGAGGCGTTGGGGGTTCCCAGGTCTGGGAAACTATGCCCTAGAAAAACCTTTAAAAAAAAATTATTATTATTATTTATCTTTATTTGAGTGGCTTTTCGCTCTTGGCGAGCTCGCCACTTAAAAAAGAAATGAATCCCTGTAGGATTTTATGGAGGAATCCCTTGCGAAAATTCATGGAAGAATCTCTGGTTAAATCTTTGGAAAAAAAAATCCTGGAGAAATTCTGGAATACCTGGGAAAATCTTTGGAGGAATTGCTGACAAAATTCCTAGAACAACTTTCGAAGGAATAATAAAAAGAGTTTTCTGATGTAATCTCTGGGGAAATTCCTTAGGAAATTGCTGGAGGATATTATAAATTAGTAAATCCCTGGAGTATGCTCAGACGATTCTACCCCATTACCCCGAATCCCATTACCCCGAATGTCATTGACCCGAACGCCATTACCCCGAACTCGAAAACCCCGAGAATGACATTACTCCGAATTCCAATATATGGGGAAATGCCATCAATATAAGGGTTCATTCAAATATTACGTATCGCAATAGGGGGAGGGTGGGGGTCGTCCATGATGTTACGGTCCATACAAAAATTTTAAATTCTCCATACAAAAGCAGTTACGTGGAGAGGGGGTTCTCAAATTGGCAGAGGGGGTTCTCAAATTGGCAAATTTTGTGTTACGTAATATTTGAATGATCCCTAATCATGTCAAGCTAAATGTTAATTCGTGGAAATCACATTCGATGGAATTCGGGGTAATGGAATTCGGAGTGATGGCATTCAGGGTAATGGGGTAGAATTTCCCTGGAATAATCCTTGGACGAGTTATGGATTTTATGGAGAAATACCGTTTTGACTCATATTCCGAACACTTAAGGTCAACAGTGACTTCAAATGCATCTGATTGGCATAAATTAGCAGATATTTAGGTAAATTTTAATTTCTTCGCAAAGCCTAACTGTTAGCTGGTGCGTGTACCGATAATAATTTTGATTCAATTAGTTTTAGTATTGTTTTAACGTAAAAGTATGAAACAACATTTTGATTCAAATGCCGAACACTGTGTTGATTCTGTCTCATATTCCGAACACCTTGATTCAAATTCCGAACAGCACGAATAAACCGTATTCAAATGAATAATTTCACAAATAAATTTATCTGAGCTAGTTCTACTGGTCTCAAACTAGTGAATCATCACTACTCCCGCAGTATAAATTATATTGGAGACGTTAAAATTGAATTGCAATTGACTGTCATTTCCTTGTTATTTGGTGACATATTTCAGCGAAACATTTCAACCAAATCGCCATACAAAAACCGAGTGTTCGGAATATGAGTCTGTTCGGAATTTGAGACAAAACGGTACCAGGAAACATCTCTGGAATTATTATTGGAGGAATCAAGGGACGAATGACCCTCGGGTTAAAGTCCCCCTCATCAAACAACAACTGGAGGAATCACCGGAGGAGTCTCTGGAAGAATTATTTAGAGAAATTCTTGGGAGTATTGGAATGGAGCTCTATTGGAACTGGTTTAGAATATACGGTTGAGATTGAAAGTTCTTCTCAAAGGAATTCCTAGATTATTGTTTGGAGAAATTCATTGAAAAAATATTTAGAGGAATCCCAGGAGAAGTAGATATTGTAGAGATTTGAAGAAAATTTTGAATAATGAAACGACCTACTGGGTGGCAGTATAACGTTAGCCGGGTAACTACTCGGAAATGAAATCTCGGGAGTTTTTTTTTACGAAAGTCCCTAATAAATTTTTCGAATAACTTTAAAAAGGGATCTTAGAAAGTTTTTGAAAAAACGATGTAAAATTTGATGAGCATCTGAAAAATCCATAAAACATTAAAGTTTTTGAAAGTATCTTTGTAAATATATCGTAAAAGTGCATTGATATTGAAGAAGTTTTCAAAGGAATATATTAAGTTAGGTAAAGAACGCTTCCAAGTAAAATCCATGAATAGATAATAAAATCAAAAAGAAAGCTATAGAATGTGAGGAATCTTTATCAAACATTTTAAATTGAAAGTCTTTCCTACAATTTCCCAATTTAAAATTATTCAGTAGATTAGTAGATTATAAAAAGCTGCATAATGACTTTATTATTATTATTTCCACGTGAAAATGAAAACATGAATTTTTTTCTACAATTCTTACAGAGAATAACCCTTCCAACCTCGATTTCGTTTGGAAGCTACATACGAGGTGAGCTTAAATTAGTAAAATTTATCAGTAAACCTTTATTCTAGAGCTGATCCTGGTGTAAGAACACCTGTCCTGTAAAATTCTCTGAAATACATGTGTTAACATTTTTGAAAAAAAAAACACGGTGGAAATTTTCTAGAGCAATTAATTACAAATTCACTGAAACTATAAATTACAAACAATTCATGAAGAAATTCTTGATGGAATCTCAAGAAAATTAATCGCTTATGTGTCCAAGGAAATCTTTGAGGAATCTCGAGAAGATATTAAAAATCTTTAGCGAATGAAAAGAAACAATGATTAAGAAATTGCAGTAAATATTTATGAAATGAAGAATTTATATTGGCTTTCAGGAAACACTAGTAGATTTTTCCGTAAAAATATTTGTTGCCAAATTTTCACAAAAAAGTTCTTTAAGAAAGTTTTCTTAATTAATTTCGTAATATTTTAACGTTGAAAAATCCGTCAACGTAATGATCGAAACTTCAGATTGTTCAGAAGAAGTTGTTCTGCTCCCTATTGAAAAGAATAATATATAGTGGACACTTTTTAATGAAAATGTTGTCGATTTCAAATGAGAAAAAAAAATCTGCTTTTATAAATCCTAAAATTAATGCCGGATCCTGTCCGATTAATGATTTTTTTTTTTTAAGGATTCCTCAAATAATCTGGGTCAGCAATGCTCCATTAGTTTTTCAAATACATTAAAAAAGAAATTTAATCATATTGAATTCAATTTTGAAAATTCTATTCCATTCCAAACCGAGTCCTCAAAAAAGTGACATTCTAAAAAAGTGGATATTTTGGTTAAAAGTCAGGTAGTCTACTCTAGGATAATTATGAGAAATATTAGAGCAATGGAGCAAACTCTTGAAATATTTGTAGATCTACCAAGATAATTCTGAAGGAATGCGATGTAGCAGTACCTAGTACATATATATATATATATGTATATATATATATATATATATATATATATATATATATATATATATATATATATATATATATATATATATATATATATATATATATATATATATATATATATATATATATATATATTTGTGTAACTTTTCTTCAGATTACAAACTTTTATGTATTTGAGAAATGCACAGGATACTTCCGAAATTTACATAAATATTCCCGTATACATCTCTACAAACGTTCAATGAAGTTCTTCACAGTTTTTTAGACGATGGCCTTGAAATATAAGGACGGATTCGTGAGGTATCTTCTAGAAGTAACTGACAAAGAATGTAGAAAAACCGGAAAATAGTTTTGATTAATGTCTTGAAGATTTACAGAGCGAATTTATGGAGGATTTGTTGGATTGATTCAAATAAAATATGTAAAATCACAGCAAAACTTTTTGGAAACAATCTTGACGAAAACGCAGGAGAAATTTAGCACGAAGTCTGTAACTGGGTTTTGGAAGGAATCGCTGCAAGTTCAATATACGATATCCTGGAGGAATTTCTAAAAACCATGCAATTTCCGAGTTCCGAACGAAATTTCCAAAGGACTTCCTTGACATTATTATTGCGTCATTCATTAAGGCAATTCTGAAAATTCTTGCATTGCTTTTTGGAAGGGCCTATGAAGGCATTCATCGGAGAATTTGAATTCATACCTAAAGCTAAGTATCCTGTTTCGCTCAAGAAAAGTAAAGAAATTCCTTGACTGAAAGGGTCAAGAAATTTCCTACAGAGAGCCCCCTTTGAAGTGACATTTCTTCTCAACTGCGTACTGCGATCAGAAAAAAGTGATTTTCTTGACCATTTCTTGGGAGAAATTTTCCACGCATCGAGATAGGCGATTCCTTTTCTTGTCAGTAGCAAACCGGCCTTAAAAATAAAGAAGGATTAGTTGAGGGAAAACATTTGTTAACAATATACTCCAATAACAGCAACAGCAGTTGCGACATTTTGACAAACAATTAACACATTGGTTGCTACAGGTTGCTACGACCATCAGTCATGGAACTTGAACTTACGTGTTTGTTCGAACTGTGTAATATATAGACGAACAGTTCGTCCGTACAAAACCTCGAACAGTTCGCGCGAACTTTGAACGAATATGTTCGAGCGAACGTTCGTGCATTGCGCGCACTGTGTAATCAAGGCTTTAGAGAGGATACAACTTAGGCTACTTGGGGAAATATGTTTTCCTCTATTAAATCATGCAAACATTGGTCTTCCCGTAACAAGACTGTAGTTCCGTATATACACTTAAACCTTAATTTACGAAGTCTTTTTTAAGCTAACTCAATTTAAGTCACTTTTTTACGAAGTGAATTCAATTTACGTTACTTTTTTACGAAGTGCGTAACTTGAGTTTAGACAATTATGTTGCAAATTATGTGATGGAATGACCATCGGTTGGGGAAAATCGTTGGTAATCTTTACAATATGATTATTTTCGGAACGGGAAAGAAGAGGCGATGACGAAAATCGATGTCCGACGCTATTTTTAAATCCAAAATGGCGACTAGTGCGATTCTAATATTAGAAATGTTTGGAAATACTATCTTCCATTTGCTCTTTACCATAATTACCATAAATGGTACACTAAAACCTCAATTTACAAAGTATTTCTTTAAGCAACCTCCATTTAAGTCACTTTTTTACGAAGTAAACTCAATTTACGTCACTTCTTAACGCAGTGCGTAAATTGAGTTTAGACAATTATGTTGGAATTTATGTAATGGATTTACCTCCGGTTTGGAAAACCGTTGGAAATCCATGCAATATGGGTATTATTCTTCTTCTTCTTCTTTCTGGCCTTACGTCCCCACTGGGACAAAGCCTGCTTCTCAGCTTAGTGTTCTTATGAGCACTTCCACAGTTATTCACTGAGAGCTTACTATGCCAATGACCATTTCTGCATGTGTATATCGTGTGGCAGGTACGAAGATACTTCTATGCCCTGGGAAGTCGAGAAAATTTCCTACCCGAAAAGATCCTCGACCGGTGGGATTCGAACCCACGACCCTCAGCTTGGTCATGCTAAATAGCTGCGCGTTTACCGCTACGGCTATCTGGGCCCCACGCCCACGGTATTAGGGTGGATCAAATTTTGAAAATGTTTGAAAATTCTATCTCCCATATGCTCCTTATCATCCTTACCATAAAAATAGTGTTCTGTGAAATTTTCAGGTTTCTAGGTGGTGATGTAAAGGGGGCCCAAAGACAATGTAGGTTTATATGGAAATTACTATGGAGAAATTTTGAGAAATGTTCCAAATTAGCTAGTACTATAATGTAAGTACAAACTTATTATTCCATAGTAAAAACTCATTCTTCAAACCTTAATGAAGGATGTTGCTGAAGAAACAAATGCTTTTTGAGCTAATATTGTTCGAAATTTGCAACTCAATACAATACTTCGTTTACTGATGAGCAATTCTCGCGGAAACCAGGCCGCCATCGGCACCCATCGTTAGAATTGCAATTTTATGTCACTGATCGCTAGTTTTCGATAAAACTTAAGGGTGGTCCTTTCGGTTTTTCTCAAATTGGTGGACCCCTCGTACGCCAGCTGGCTAAACAGTTAAAGGGGGAGTGCAATCAATGCAAACGTTATTTTTTTAACAACAAAGAAACAAGTTTTCAATCGTTGGTGTTTCATTCGAGTCGGTTGAAGAATAAGAGTATTATTTTGAGTGAAAAAAGCTGGCGGCCATCTTTGATTTTGACGCCATTTTGGTTTTAAGTAGTAGTATGAGTTTTTACCTTGTTAGCACTCAACATGTCGAGTTTAGAGACTACCAATAAAAACAAGGTTACGTATACTCTTCTTCTTATCCAAGTTCAAAATGGCCGCCAATTTTTTTAACTTTAAATAAAAGTTATATCCTTTCTCTATACGATGCTACTCTGTTTGCTATGTGTTCCAAGCGATTTAACAAAAAATTTCCGCAAACAGATTAGCTAGTTGGCGTACGAGGGGTCCACCAATTTGAGAAAAACGAAAGGACCACCCTTAAGTTTTATAGAAATTTAGGGTGGACCACGTTTTTATAGAAATGGTGTATCAAACTTTTTTATTTGTAGAAATTATATTATACATGGTTCAGCAAAGTTGTAGACCATTCAATTTCCAGCAACTTTGCTAAACAAGTTTTTTTGTGTCTCTTAAATTGACCGATTTAAAGCATTTTTCCTTCGGTGACATAGGGTGGTCCGAACAAAATTGGTTTTCTGGCTCTAGCATTTTCAATTCTAATATCTTATCAAAGTAGTCTATGAAACACTTTTAGAGCTTTGAAAAATGCGTAATTTGGTAAGTAAAGACTCGTGTGGTGACCTCTTCTTCATGACCTACATACTTTACCATTATACATTTAACCCGTTTACGTTTAAACATCAAACCACCCAAACCTACATTATAGCGCTGAGTAGCAAAACTTCCAAACTTCCTCATTGCCACACCAGAACCAGGTCATTAGTTTAATTAAACATAGCTTTGGTCAAGCATGAGCAGGTGCTCAACAGCTGACCATATAGATTTAAGAAAGTGAGAGCGTGAGCAACTTGCTCAACGCCAATAAATAAGTGAAGTAGTAGATTGTAAGGTAGCTATAAGTATTTCGAATAATGAACAACAATGAATCAGTTTTAGTTTCAAAGTGGAAACGTGTAAACGTGAGTCTGTGAGTCCCTTAATCCGAAACATCTATCAGACTCGCTGACTCGCTATTTCCTTCCGTTTGGAAGTTATTGTTGTTTTTCTCTCAAAAACATGCCTACTTTGATTGTGAGTATCTCTGATTGGGGCAATTATAAAAAAATTGATGGCATTCAAAAAACAAAACAACATCGTATATTATATCAAAAAAATACAGATGTGTTATTTTTATAACTCTAATAAAATGCCTTGCCAAATATTTTTTTATCACAAAAAATTTAATAACTTTTGAAATAAAATAGATATTAACAATCTTTTTGCATGAAAATCTGCGTTTTGTTCAGTTCTAAATGTCGTTCATAGACACCTGTAATTCATCATTGGAATTTTTCGTTTAACGAAAAGTTTCCACCGACTTGAGCGGGAATCCACGGGAACTCACATCTCGTTGCACAATACGCCTAGATGACTGACGCCGCTAACCGCAAGGCCACGAAACCCACCAATTCTAACCTGATTAAGAACCCAATATATCAATAATATGTTAATGATGCTATATGAGCATAATTTCTCTAAATTAATTTCATACAAGTAGACTCCAAAAGGCAAAACCTCGTTTTACGAATTCCGATCTCGTTCGTAAATTGCGGTTACAGTGTATATGTTTTTAATGATATCCCGTGTGCACTCAAGATTTCAACCTGCCACGTCTTAGGATAAATTAAAAGTGTTTAACATCTCATAGAAAAATAACTGTGAACGTTCAAAATGGAATTTTATTCTCAATTTGATGTCTTATGCTCTTTAAGTATACACTCCCGTGCAATAGTTTGGGTTTACCTCCTCAAAAACACACATAAGTGTTTTGTCTATATCTCTATTTTTTTTCTCTGTGATTACACATCTAATTGAAACTCTCTATTGCGCATTCAAAAGCCAATGAGCTATTTTACTTTATATGTATTTTGACAAAAAAAACATTGTTTTAGTTTTGTTCACTTAATCTTTACTCAAACTTGTGATATTAAAAAAATAAACACACTGAAAAAACATGGCTCATTTTTTCAGCATTGAAACGACTCAGCTTAGAAATCATTTAAAAATCAGTGCGTCATTAGAATCGTAATCTTATATTCTTTGAAGAGCACAATTTCGGTGGAAAACATTGAAAAAGATTTAATTATAATAAAATAGTCATTGAAATCATCGTTCAAAAGTTTTGGTATACCTTTTAGTATGGTATGTATCGTACAAAAGGTTTGGTTCACTACAACTTACTTGATACACGAAAATTCTGTTAAATCTCACATCAATTATGTTTGCCTCATCAGACTATTAAAATTGATCGAAAAATGGCAGAGATATTAACAAAAATGCTTTGCATGCATCGTAAGTTAACCCAAACTGTTGCACGATGCATAGCGATGACTTGAATTTCCCATTTATTATAATTCGATAGTTTCTAGATTTTTCCGCCAAATTTTTACTAGTCCTCTTCAAAGGATATAAAATTATGGTTCTGACACATTGATTTAAAATTCCATCCAATGCTGAATATACAGGGCCATGTTTTTAAGTGCATTTGAAAAAAAAATAAGTTAGAATGAAAATTTAGTGAGCAAATTTTTGTTCATGTCAAAATTTCTACAAGGTACGATGACCTTGTAGTATTTAGAATGCGCTAAACTAAGTGTTTCAATTGGACTTGTAATCACAGTGATATGGACAAAAAACTTTTGTATGTTTTTGAAGGGGTGAACCCAAACTTATGCACGGGTGTGTAAATCATTAATTTGTGTTGCATTTTTCATAATCACTTCACTCCATGTTCTATTGAGGTTGAAGTCCAGTTTGTCAATAATCTAAACAAAAACTAATAGAGGTTATCAAATCACCGAGTTTCGAAATTACGGGATTTACGAAACACAGTCCCTTACAAAAACAAGTCATCCAATCCCCGGCACAGCTTCGCACCTACGTGATCATTGAACTCTTTTGATTCGTTTCCATGTTTTTTGCAACGCCCGGGCGGCCCGGATTGTTTACTTTCATCTTACAGCTGCTGCAGTGCATGGCTTTGTCTTACTCAGGCAGGCATCAATATACTAGCTACAGTATCGGGCATATAAAATGTACCAAATCCGTTTTCCCATACAAAATTTTCAACTTCTGATAGCTATATATCTGCCGTTTCTAAACCGATTGTTATTGATATTCTGCAACAAGTTACAAATAACTGCATTTTTTGAAAAGTATTGAAGAAGTAGTATTATAACTATTGATTTTAACGCTATGGGTTGCTTGAAATTTAATACAATATGCACCAAATTCGATGGAGACTCCAAGATTATTCGATCATAGTTTTTCTGCTACATACAACACTTCTTGTCTTGGTGCTTTTTTGTCATCTTTAGAATAACATAACTTTGCTTTGGTGCATTTTATTTGTCCGATACTGTAATGTACCAGCATGTGCCGGCCACGATTGATGAGCCGGGTGATGCATCATTTGGGTAGCAGAGGGCCGTAACGGAACAATGCCGTAATATCCGCCAGCACTCTTTTTTTTTCTTCCTTCTCCCCATCCTAACGAGTAATTGTTACCAAAGTTCGGAAAATTAGCTTTCAGCGGCTTATTAAGAAATTGACCAAACAATTCATCATCAATAAGCGGAATAATTTGAGCGGTGAAAACGCTTAGAAAGAAAGTGCTAATATGGTGATTATCGAATGTCTGCAATCAGTGTTTGCTCCCAGTAGTGCAGTCGGTCTATGCTTGGTCGCACATGTTTACGCATAGGTGTAACGTGAGGAAGCTAGGTTGAGAAATCGATCCGATTTTGCGTTAAATGCCTCAGTTGATGTAATGTTTTGAATTTGCGATGCTTTCGCACTTACTCGCAAAGCACGTGACGCGTTTAGATGCACAGCAGCTAACATTTAACAATATATATTTTAATAATGTAATACCGCGAGCTTAGCTATAACCAATCAAACGATTGTTCGATCAACCATTACTAAATAATCTTTCGACTAAATGTTTTAGTCATGCGACCAAATGTCATTCGACCAACTGTCTCGACCATTTATCTCAAAGCCGTTTTGCGGTATTATGTTTCCTTACTTTAATAGTCTCTTGGAAAAAAGTCATGACGAATAACAACAAAAAAGTATAAAATGTAGAAGGTGGGATTTGAAAGATTAACCAAGAGGTGAACAAATATGATGCTTTGTCGTTTGTCCGGACATGATTCATCTAAATGACATCTGGATGAAGGGGCAATGACAAAATTATGAAATAAAGTTTGACTGATTTAAAACTGTTTGCAAGACTCAAAGGCGTGACCCAAAAGGGACATATTGAACTTTACTGCATAAGAAATTGAAAAGAAAAAATGAGTCAATAAGTTTGTTTGAGACACTTCTGACAGGTTAGCATTGTTCGATCATTACTTCCGCGTTAGTAGTTTGTGTTGCATAAAACATAAGCAAATGTTCTGGGATTAATTCTATGACAATAAATTAATAACATAAAAGTTGCTTGTTTTGAATTTTATAAATATCCCTTGTTTAAAACATAGGTTGTTCTTCCTTTTCCAACTGCTCATTCCATATAATCATTTACTTAAATAGTTGATAATTTTAATGCTGGAACGCCTAGCTTCCAATCGTAGGCAGTTCTTGGCAGCTCTAATGTGTTAATATTGTTCTGCTTACAGCTGCTACTAATTTCAACAGGAATTTTCCCTTTTTTATTAGATGGCTGTTCTTCATAGATAAATACATCAATAAAAATTAACGGAGCTACTGAAATTTTACCCAAATTTTTTTCTGATTATTATATGCGATTCTATCAAATTTTTATCGTAAATGCGAATATTAAAGATTCAAATGTTTTGATCCAACATTTTCAATGCTTTCGCTCTACTCTTGATAAAGATTTTTCATTGAATATACATTCTTCTATTTAAGTAGTGATTGTTAACATTTTGGGTATCCAGTATTAAAATCACTTTGTTTGATGTTTTCTGATGTCAATTTTAGGCCATATTTGGCAAAATTGTTTCTTGAACACTAATTGTCAGAAAATTTAAAAAGAAACATGGTATTGCGTCTTCCTAAAAGTATCTAGATGGAAAACTCGATGTGTGAGTTGTAGGGCGATATAATAAATTCTACCATTGGCCCACAGCACTAAACCTCATTGGGCTTTTAGAAGTTACATTCCTGTATGTCACATAAAGTACAGTCAGTGACATAAGTTAGTAACCAAATGCTGCTTTCCATACAAAATGCCCAAGTTTAGGGTGCTGTATCTCAGCTTCTGGTAGTCCGAATTGGCTGAAATTTGGATGACGAACTGCAAGCAACTTTAAATTTTGCCTGTAAGGGAATTATTACATTGCAGTCATTTTACATAGAGTTTCAGAGGGTTGTTCAAAGACAAAAGTGAGTAACCGAGAGACTTTTTAATTTAATTCGAAAACGGTAAGTCGTGGGAAGTTGGTGTGTTCTGCAAATTTGTATGACTTCTGAAATTGAACAACTTTGTGGAACAGACCAACAACCCACAACTTACCGTTTTAGAATTAAATTACAAAGTCTCCCGGTTACTTACTTTTGTCTTCGAACTACCTTCTGAAATTCTATGTAGAATGACTGCAATGTAATAATTCCCATACAGGCAAAATTTAAAGTTACTTGCAGTTCGTCATCCAAATTTCAGCTGATTCGGACTACCAGAAGCTGAGATACAGCACCCCAAACTTGGGCCTTTGTATGGAAAAACAGCATATAATTACTAACTTATGTCACTGACTGTATTATAAAATAATAATCGTTTGATTGTATACGTTTGACCTAATTATGTATGTTTGCGAAATATTTCCAAAAAAAAATAAAAGAACAGCAATTAAAGAAGGGAAAATTCAAGTTTAAATATTATTAGCTAAGTGCCACTAATCATTGAAACAGTATTAATTTTAAGAGAATTTCTAAGAAGGCAAAACTCAGTCAAACATACCGCTTACAATGATACTGCCTATCCTATGCTTTCTTTTTCATTGCAGGCTATCACATGAACCATTTTAAAATTGTTTTCAGTTTAATGCACGCGGAACATCATTTTGGACACCAGTTACTTCAAGTACACAGATTTGCATATAATCTTACATTAGCTAGCACGTTGAACATCTTTTGGCAGCAGAATATGAATAGCTTTCAGTATGTAGCTTACATTACGATTTTTTCGGGAAAATGATACTTTCGGAAAACAGTTTTCGGGGAAACTGTATTCGGAGAAATGTCGGTCAATTACGTCACTAGCGTCCCAATACACACAAATTCTTCCCCCATTTCAAACTTTTCACCATCTAGCACCATTTCGCTTACTGGTAGCGCTCACTCGTCCGGACCGATTGTGCTACTTTTCCCCGAATGCCAGTTCCCCGAACGTCCCGTTTCCCCGAAAGCCATTTCCCCAAATGACCCGTTTCCCCGAAAAGTGAAGCAATTTAAAAAGATGCAAAAATATTGCATATCCGCATATCCGATGACCGGTTCGTTTACCACCTTGAAATGCAAAAAGATATGACAATTATGAGCGCTTAAAACTTTTCAGGGAACTGGTCTTTTCAGGAAAACGAGTTATTCGGGGAACTAGCATTCGGGAAACTGACCTTTGGGGGAACAAAATTCGGGGAGAAGTAGTCCGGACCCACATTGACCACCAGCTATCATGTACTTCGTTTTTGTAGTGTTGTAGACTCCGATCCTCGCCGTCTCCTTTTTGAAAAGCACGAACGCCTCTTCCACTGACCGACGTTCGATCTCGATGATGTCGATATCGTCCGCAAATCCAAGGAACATATGAGAATGTGTGATAATGGTACCGCTTCTTTGCACACCGGCGCTCCTGATAGACCCTTCGAGCTTGAACAGCAAGTTAGAAAGAGCGTCACCCTGTTTCAATCCATCTAAGGTTAGGAACGATGACGAACTATTGTCCGCCAGCCGCACACATGATTTCGATCCATCAAAAGTTGCACGAATCAGTCTAATCAGCTTCACCGGAAAGCCATGTTCGGACATAATTTACCACAACCCGTTTCTCTTCACTGAATCGTACGGTGCTGTGAAATCTACAAACAGGTACTGAGTCTGAAAGTTATATTCCTGGAATTTTTTCAGGATTTGACGCAAGGATAAAAATTTGATCCGGCGATGATCAGCCCTCTTGAAAACCCGCTTGGTATTCGCCGACAAAAGACTTCTCATGCAGTCTCAATCTGTTGAATAGAATTCCAGACTTGATTTTGTACGCTGAATTAAGGAGTGTTATTCCTGGGTAATTGGCGCACTCCAGTCGATGCCTTTCCTTGTACAAAGGTCAAATGACACCGTCCAACCACTAGTAAGCATTTGTTCTTCCTCCCATATCCTCGAAATGATGCGATGAAGGAGTTCGAGCAGCTGTTTACTTCCGTGTTCGAAAAGTTCGGTCGGGAGCTCGTCCTTCCCAGCAGCCTTGTTGTTCTTCAGCCCATCAATAGCTTTCTTTATTTCATCTAGCGTTGGAGGTTCCACAGCCTATCCATGGTCATCGATTTGGTTTCTGCTACCAGATCCACTTCGGTTATCTCCGTTCAACAATGACTCGAAGTACTCTTTCCACCTGGCGGCCACCACTGGTTTATCCGTCAGCAAGTTTCCTTCGTGGTCGTTGCACATGGTGGGAGACGGCGCTGTTTTTCTTGCTTCTTGCGCGTGCAGTTATTGCCTCTTCATGTCCCTTTTACTTTCTGCGATGGATCCGTTTTTCGGCTGCCCTTGCTTTCTTGTAACATCGATGACATCGGAAAAATGTCGGCCGTCTAACAAAACATGGTCGATTTGGTTACAAAGTTCGCCATTTTGGTGTCGCCAGGAGTGCTTACGGATATCCTTGCGTGCAAAGGAAAACATAAAACAATAGGATCAGCTTTGGTCTTGGGTACCTATTTATTTAGGTAACAATTTATCGCTCTTCTCTGTGACATCTATCCCAGATAAGCAAATTTTGTTTTTTTCACAAACAGGATGTTTAGCAAATTTGGATTTTTTGGCCGAATTTCGTTTGGCCGAATGCCATTTAGCCGAACAGGTCATTTGACCGAGTGCCATTTGGCCGAATCATGAAAAAAAAAATCAAATTGCCACACCGCTGATGCGTAGGATTCATAAGTATGGCCAGATGACTGGTAAGCTAATTAATTTGGTGATTTTTATGATGTGACGGGACGTAATGTTTGTTACCGTCGATGGGGGTGACAATGGGTCTGGGGGGTGAGATTGGGTCAAAACGGAAAAATATGATTTATGAAATATTTCAGCTAATAACGGTGATATTACTAAAATTAATAATTCATATGTTAGGGAACATATTATTACACATAATTCATCACAATATACATTTTTAGGAATAGTAGTTTTTGTTTACTATATCAATAAACTAGTATGTTGAAATTAGATAAAATTTACAACATTAAATTTCTCCTGTGCAACGTATAACGCAAGTACTTTAACCTCTACCGTTCTATTAGTAGAAGGTTTAAAGTCTTTTCATTACACTTCACACGTATTTTCCGCAATCTATTTGATTTTTCAACAAAAATTTTATTTTTTTCGGTACGGTGTCTAAAACATCAAAAATGGGGGTGAGATTGGGTCAAGCAAGAACGACAGTAAATGAAATTGCAAGTCCACTTTTTTGACATTTTACGATGCCGGTAGTTCTCTTTTTCATTAAGATGTGTTTATTCTTTCTAAATACAGCATCTCTGAAACATCAAACTAGTCTACTTGAGGATTCCGTACATTGAATAATAATGCAACGCATTTTGACAACTTCTCAATCCAGCAATTGTGTTTCGTGCGCAGCAACATCGTAAAATTTTATCAAATGGATTGTTTTTTTTTAATTAATTATTTATCAGTGTTATCATATTATAGAAACATCTCCTGGAAGTACAAATGAGTTGGAACACTGAAATATCGTGATTATGACGTCAACATCTGCCTGAAATGTATTGATCGTGGAATGTCGCTCCGAAATTTAACTATTTGCGAAGAATTAAAATAATCACTGTTTCAGTACACCTTTGGGGAAACTGAATAGGCTTCATGGCAATGGGGATGAGACTTTGAAGACAATTCGAGGGAAAAAAATAGAAAATTTATGTAAACTTAACGATGAATGTTGTGTTTTTATATATTTTTTCTCATAGCTCTTCAATTTTTTGGTATAATCGTTCTTTCAAGTGGGTTTATCATACTTGTGAAACATCTTAGATATCTTTTCATCTTGTTTGCATCGTATTTCATCAATATTCTTCAGCTGTGAATGGTTTTGCAACCATATTATCAAAAACAAGTTATTTCAATTACAGTGACCCAATGTCACCCCCTCTATGGGGTGAGATTGGGTCATTTTTCATTCACTTGTGGTGCCGATGTGAATAAATATTTTTCTTTAATGTTTTGAACAGTTGTTAATGTACCATCAAAGTACATACACACCAAATTTGAAGTTTATTGGAGTTAAATTGCGATAGTTATTCAATAAATAATTTGTACACATCCCTTTTTGACCCATTGTCACCCCCAACGACGGTACTCTATAAAAGCTCTAAGGGAATGATAAACTCGACCCGTTGCTTAAGGACCATAGGCTGTTCTTTCAAGAGAGAAGTATTTCTCATAGTTATTGATATTAAAGCTTATAATAAAAGCGAAAGGGGTAATATGCACACAGGAGCAAAACGGCTTTTCGGGGATTCTATAAATATAAAAAATTAGACATTTTTCTCGAAGTTAGATTTGTAAAATCGCATGTTCTGGGCCACTCCTATCAGCCCTTGGCAAAAAATCTTTTCCAAATTCTTCATAAATACTCTTAAAAGGTACCGTGGGTTGTTTTGACTCAAGGGTGCATATAACATATATATGACATATGTACATTACTTAGTACGATTCGAAGGATCAAAGCAATTCGATCAGCAGAAGGATGAATAAGTGTCAAACCGTTTTAGTTACTGTCGAAAGCAAACTGCAAACGTGATGTAAAAACATCTGCAGGTGGCTATTACCGCTAGCACAGAAGTGAATAACTGCTTGCATTCAGGATGTTCTTCTTACAGCACGAACAGTTTCTTGAACTACTTCTAAAAAGCTAATTATGTGTATATTAATGATGATTTAATCTTCTTTATGAATAATCTGAATAAGTTTTTAGAAATTCATTATACATAAATCCATGCTAACTGTAGTTCACTTTTGTTTTCAATTTCGGCCAAACGGCATTCGGCCAAATGGCGTTCGGTCAAATGACCCTTTCGGCCAAATGGCGTTCGGCCAAATGGCGTTCGGCCAAATGGCATTCGGCCAAATGGCATTCGACCAAATGACCCGGATCCGTCACCTGTATACCGAATTTAGTGACTTCGTTGTCAGCCATGTCTTTTTTTTATGAAATGTGGAGACTAGGAGCTCAAGAAGTATTATTATATTATTTTTAGATTTCTGGGTGGTCTATATCAATACGATTAACTTCGAGTTGTTTTTGAAAATGATGTATTCCCACAACCAAATTTGCCTGGCGAGGCGTCTATTATATGAATTGAATAAGAATAAAATATTTTATGAATTCTGTTTTATGTAGTAGTCACATTTTCGACGAAAGTTAACCGTTACCTCTCAATGAAATTTCCAACATCGGCAAACATGGTTCGAAATGGTTCGAAATGGCTCTGACTTCATCCTTTTGTCAGTCAAAATAAGGGGTCGTCCATAAAACACGTGTACATTTATGGGGTGACGGGGGTGGGGTCTGTTCAATGACCACGGTTCACACAAATTTAATTTTTTTATGGACAAATGACAACGAGGGGAAGGGGGGGGGGGGGGTTGAAAATTAAAAAAAAAATGTCCACGTGGCTAGTGGACAACCCCTAAACAGTTTACGTTTTCAGTATACGTTGCACGATGATCAACCAACATTGGTTAAATAAGCTGCCGAATCTTAAATGATTTGATCAAATCTAGTTGCTTAACTATTTACAGTGAACCTATTAGAGCTCAAATTAATTTAATATTTTCTTCTTCATCTCATTACAGGTATTGATGATATATGCATCAAGGAGGACGTAAGCTATCGGAACTCATAGAATGGAATAAAAATCATCATGATCCCCTAACACAAACAACTTAATTTCCTTACTACTAGCGTATTTTTTAACAGCATTCCCAACGAATATTTCTGCTGAATAAGAGTTGAACGAATCACTCTTAAGCTAACTTCAGTAGAATAAACTGTTATTCAGCTACTAATGTTACTTGGGTTACCACTGTTATTCAACCTGTCTCTTGGCGAAGTAGGCCGTCATTAAAATTTGTACTGCGTATCGATGATTGTGGCTTATTCGTCTCAAAATTGCGATTTAAAGAAAATCCTTCGGTTTTGCACTGACATAGTTGAAAAACCATCAGCATACTTTCTGCAGGTTAGCGCAAGTAGTGATATTTTTATGGATAAATATAACTTAAGATGGCTCAGTTTTATCACTTTGAAATTGTAAGCTGCAAAATCAACATAGTTGTGGGCTTCGTGGCCTCCTTGCGGTTAGCGGCGTCAGTCGTTTAGGCGTGTTGTGCCATGAAGCGTGGGTTTGTGGGTTTGATTCCCGCTCCAGTCGGTGGAAACTTTTCGTCAAACTGGGAGTTCCGTGTTTTCCATTGCCGTTTTTTTATTTTTTTATTAGTATCATTCCAAACATTACATTCATTTCTTATATCTAGGTGTTATGTGTTGGACAACACTGTCATCCTAATCTTGTAAAACAAATTTAGATTTGTCCGTTGCCTAATGTTCGTGATTGTTCAGTCTTTGGCTGAAGACGGAGTAAATTGTCGTTTTTCTAAAGTATACAGGAAAGAGAAGTGGATCTATGTTGCTTCCTTGTCCCACTCCACATTTGGCTTGCTTGCCGTTATTTGCTACGAATTGCTTTCTGTTGGTTCAAAAACTATCACCGAGCCACTTGGGAAGACATCGAACACCATGGTATTCCAGTTCTTTTTAGTAAAACTTTATGGTTTAGACTAAAGTGACCAGACGTCCCGGATTATTCGGGACCGAGCATTTTTAAACATGATAATACAGCGTCAATAAATTTCATTTCGATTAACTGTACTAAATGATATGTCTTAGATTGAATATGAATGTTAATTATACATCAAATGTGGGCAACGCTTCATTAGGGATGAGATCTGATATGGCGTCCCGATTTTTTCCGGGAAACATCTGGTCACTTTAGTTTTGAACATTGTTTCCCAAGCTTGATAACAAATCACTGAAAAATGACTCCCTGCAAGGTGCTCGTATCGGCGAGCTTTTCAGCGGAAAGATAACTTTCAAGTCAATGAAAAGGCCTCTAACAATTTGCTTCGCCTCGATTAGCTTTATAACATTTGTGCTTCGTGGCCTTGCGGTTAGTGACGTCATGACATCGTGTCATGAGGTGTGGGTTCGATTCCCATTCAATCATTGAAACTTTTTATGTGTTTTTCGGCTGTGCTCTGTAGTATATTTGCCCGTTGCACGTCTCTCTCCATTCAAATCGGTTGTGTAATCGCCAAAGTTTATCTCAAGTATTAAAATTTTGCATGGAGGAATAATCAGGGTAAAACCGACACCCTTTTTTATGTTTCAGGTTTTGATAAGATTTTCATGCAGTTTCCATCACACTCTAAATTTACATGTGAAATGTTGTATTTCGCATGACATGTCTATTGAAGCTACCATTAAACTGTCAAAATAAACAAGAAAAAATATTGGATAACATAGAAGAAACGGCAGTTGCAATTTTTCGCTGTCGTTCTTTGACTATCTCGCATGTGAAATTTATAAAAAGTCATTATTGTTTCTACGTCTACATCATCATATACTATTGTTTTGTAGATACAACTTGAAGGTAAATGTAGTTTTTAATTTTTCGGCAGATGAAAACGCCTTCGAAAAAAAATGTCCGCTCGGGATAAGATCGAAATTTTCATTTGGGATAAAATCGACACCCTTCTTTGGTTCATAATCTAGCTTCAGGGAATCATTCTTGTCAGAAGACTTTTTCTGTAATTCATGGTAGTCTTGTATTCGTCTGTCTTTGTTTTTGTTTTGTTGTTTTGTTTTTTTAAATTTTTTATAATTTGATCATTGTTTATTTTGAAATCGAAACTAAGGGAAACTTGCTATTTTTTTTATTTATGCTGTTTTAATTATACTTTTACAATAAAGCTTTACTATTATACAAAATGCTCAAATTTGTATCACTAACCGATAAAATATAGATTTTCTTGTGTATAATTTTATAATCGTGTGAGAATTGAGCTTCAATTTGAATTGCAGTTACAAGAACCATAGTTTTCAGGAAGTAGGTTCACTGCAAATAGTTGCAGGCATTTTGTGCAGTGACTACTAACCAGCGAGGAAAAATCGAACCGCCATTAACCATTCCGAGCACAAAAGCACGCTTCAGCATTTCGCTACGCTGCTGCTGCCAGGAGGTACAGTAACACACAAGTCGAACAAAAGTGAGCCACACGATATACCGAGCGAATTCCGCGTCTGTCGATGACTAATCAAGGTAATTGATATAAATAGTGTAACTTATTTTGTTTTCTTTCCCGACAACAAATCTTCGGCACAAAAAGCAGTCGTCGTCTCTGCAGAAGTGGTTTTCTGAGCCTACCTCTAGCTGTCCTGTTGAAATGGCAAGTGATGTTGCGTATCTCGCGCCTATATGGTCAACCTTTAGCGACTTGTTCCGCAGCAGCAAAAGAAAGTTTCCCTCTCACTTGGGCGGATGGATGATACTCAGCAGAGATAGGAGAGGTTGGCCGGAAAGGGGTGCTCCAACTTTTGCACACCGCAGACAGTCAGGCAGACTAAGCGGACGGTACAAGTGCAAGTCTTGTACAGTAAAACCTCGTTTTACGAAGTCCTTTATTACGTACAATTCAAAAATTTCGTATTGACGATTCAATTTAAAATTTTGTATGAGAATGTTAAGTTTCGCTAGTATAATATGATTTTATATTATTTTACTTTGTAGTTGGATTGTAACGTGTTTAATATATGAAATGTTATTAGTTATATCTGCCCTTATTAGTCTTCAGGTCTATACTCTGAAGGGCAAAACCACGAGCTTATTCAACTTACAAACCAATTCAATTTACGATCCCCGATCTTCTTCTTCTTCTTCTTCTTCTTCTTGGTATTACGTCCTCACCGAGACCGAGCCTAGTGTTCCTATGCGCATTTCCACAGTTAAGGTGAAACAGTTTTGAATCAACTTCTAAGATTGCACCAAAACTTCAAAGGCACAAATCTCACAAAGAAAGCATCCAACAACCGTGCACTTTTTATTTTGGCTTTGTGCACTAGCAGAAAGCTTAAAATAAGAAGATCAGAAACGTTTGCCAACTATTTCTCCAGTTTTGTGCCTTTGAAATCGTGAGTAGGGGCACAAGTCGGCCATTGTACCGGCCATCTTTGGATTCTGAGATGTTTCACCTTAAGAGCTTCCTTTGCCAAAGTTGCCATTTTCGCATTCGTATATCGTGTGGCAGGTACGATGATACTCAATGCCCAGGAAAGTCAAGGAAATTTCCATTACGAAAAGATCCTGGACCGATCGGAAATCGAACCCAGACATCTTCAGCATGGCTTTGCTTTGTAGCCGCGGACTCTAACCACTAAGGAAGGCTCCCGATCTAGTTCGTAAATTGATGTTCCAGTGTATCAAGTTGGAAGCAGGGCTAGTACATCTCGACTACAGCCACCAGCATGTGTCTACAACATGTATGAATGGGAGGATAGTGTGACACACGGGGAGGAGGCAAAACAAAAAAAAAACTCGATGGAGTTGTGCAAAACTGAAAGAGAAAACAGTAAAAGTTGCTCGCAAAATCGGGAGACAACAACCGAAAGCGGAATTGAGACGATCGCCAGGCCTTAAAGGGTGCTCAGAGTGGCGATGACAGAGTGAATTTCCGGTCAACACAAGAGCAGGTTTGATTATGAATAGGATGAAATGGGTGCGATTAGTAATCTATTCGCAATTAGACATAGTAATAAGATGCAAATTTCGTAATGTTAGAAAGTTCACTTTGAATCACATTAATTATGATGGAATTATGATAATGCAAAATGCTTAAGTTCAAACACCTTTTAAGAAGCGACACTACCAGTTCTTTCCAAGCATTCATTGGAGGAGAAACATAACGGAGACATATTTTAATTGCATCATCAAGCTGAAGAAAGTTCATGTTTGAAAATTAGCCATCTTTTGATTATTTATAAGCATTAGAAATTTAATAGATTTTGAATAATAAATATTTTCAAAAACAAAACAATACTTAATAAACTTGCTTTTCTGGGCATGAAGACTCTTCTTCGAACAATTCCGCATACATGTGCTGGAAACTTTAGCATGAATTCTAGTCTCCAAAGCCACGAGGATTCTCTTCTGATGCGAAAAATTTTCCACGACTAATGGCCCTCCCCGGAGCACTCAAGGGATGCCTCAGTGCAATGTGTCGCAGTACAAAACATCAGTTCGCAGGAGCTCCGACGAATCAAAGCCAGGGGTTCGTTTAGATCGATATTACTCAGCATAGTTCTCGACGGTAAACCGTTCCTGAAAGGTTCAAAAGAACTAGTTTTTGTTTGCGACGAATGAATGAGTTTTATTTATTTTTTCTTTGAGATCGGTAGTTCAGCGAAACGGCTTACTGAACGCGATGGGCTAATGAACGAACGCAACGACCGTGGAGAAGAGAACCGTCTTCGACCGTGGAGAAGGCTCCATCTTCGTTGGTCTTGGGTACTTCTCCAGTTGCCGCGAACGTTTAGGGTAGCCAGGTCCCTTGCGTACAGCCAGCGTATTCGTGATCTTCCACAAAGACGCCTACCTCTTATCAGGTATCAGAAGGCCCCTTGAAGAGGGTAAATCGCATATGCGAAATGAGAGCATGTAGCTCCATACCACTATGTAAAGAGAGCCTACAGCTCATTACCACAGCGGGTTAAGAACAACAGAAGGTCCTGAAGATTAAGGCTTCTGAAATCAGTTTCACTTAGTAAGTGTTTACCAAGAAATCGGAATTGCAGTTGCGTAAATACTGGACAGTTACATATCAGGTGATACGAAGTTTCATAATCGAGATCACAACTATCACATACAAATGAGTCAACACGCTGAATATTTGCCATGTGATAGGTGAGTAGGCAGTAGCCAGTCAACGTTCTGACCAAGAGACTGCAGATTTATGAAATACCGTTTTGATTCATATTACGGACACTAGAGGCCTTAGAAAAGTATAACTCACCATAGAGCATACTAAATAAATCATTCTGTATGATTTATCAGCGTTATTGAGCGCCAGAAACCCTTAACTTTCGACAAGGGGTGAGTCGCTTAGAACAATGTGCCAAGCACATTATGAAAACCCCGCGTGGCACACTGCGTCACAATTTTGAGAACTTATTTCTCTGGCGCTGGCATCGCTGCTAAACATGTTTGCTGTCAAAAACAAATACGGCGATACTATCGTATGCCTCCTTGAAATCGATGAGAATTTGATGCGTTGGGATCTGGTATTCACGACAGTTTTGGAGGATTTGCCGTACAGTAAAAATCTGGTCCGTTGTCGATCGGCCGTCAACGAAGCCGGCTTGATAACTTTTCTCACAATCTAACTTGTCGCCTTTCTTGTAGATGGGGAATATAACCCCTTCCTTCCACTTCTCCGGTAGCTGTTCAGTTTCCCAGATTGTGCCTATCAGCCGGTGCTCCGGGCCCATCTTTATGAGTTCAGCTCCGATACCATCCTTACCAGCAGCTTCATTGTTCTTGAGCTGGTGAATGGCATCCTTAACCTCCCTCAAAGTAGATGCTGATTGGTTTCCATCGTCCGCCGTACTGACGAAGGCATTTCTTCCGTTGCCCCGTCCTTCATTGCCAGTGCTTTCAGCGCCATTCAGGTGCTCGACGAAGTGCTGCTTCCACCTTTCGATCATCTCAAGTTCGTCCGTCAAAATGCTCCCATCCTTATCCGTGCACATCTCGGCTCGCGACACAAGCTGTTGCGGGATGCGTTGAGTTTCTGATAGAACTTACGTGTTTCTTGAGACCGGAACAGTTGTTCCATCTCCTCGCACTCCATTTCTTCCAGGCGGCGTTGTTTTCTCCCAAACGAGGCGGATCTGCTGTTGCCGTTTCCGTTCCACATTCTGCCGGGTCCCTTGCTGCAGCATGACCGCCCGCGCTGCATTCTTCTCCTCCAGAAACTGCCTAAATTCCTCGTCGAACCAATCGTTCCGTCGACTCCGTCCCACGTACTCGACGTTGCTCTCAGCTGCTTTTTGGATGGCTATTTTTACTGTTCTCCACTAGTCCTCAAGAGGGGCTTCATCCAGCTCACCCTCTTCCGGTAATGCAGCCTCGAGGTGCTGCGCGTACGCTGTTGCGACATTCGGTTGCTTAAGCCGCTCTAGGTCATACCGGGGCGGCCGTCGGTACAGTACGTTGTTGACGATGGAGAGTTTTGGGCGCAGTTAATCACCAAATCACCAAATACCCAAGTAGCACGCGAAACATCTTCCTAAAAGATGCTTTTCAAAAATGGTTTCAATCGCGTTTCAATTGCTATTTGCAAATGTCCTTTGCAAACAGCAATGAAATCTAGTTTATCAAGATGTTTTCAGCAACTTTTCAAACAAACTCTCTAAACTTCTCCCAAAATGCATGTTTTAATGTTATGTTTCAAATTATACTCATTTAAAGCATCCGCAACTTGCATTCAATTTTCGTTCCCATACCCACAACTCAAGAAGATTCATCCCAGTTGCGAGAAAATTGCACTAAACTAGGTGTACGACAGCTAGAAGTTTGTTTGATTTAATCCAGTTGCAACATAGTTGAGTTGTGCCTTACGTATCATTTAACAACGAAAAACTGGTCTAGCAACAGTTTGTTTGTTTAAAACGTGTTTCTCTTGTGTTGCGCGGAAGTTTTTGCGAAAAGTTTAGGTTATTTCAGGCGTGGCCTAATTTCGCCAGTAATGAACTTGTATTCCGAAGGGTGCAGTAAAGTTATAAGCAACAAGCTTTGATTAATGGACCATGTGATCGCTTTTATAGTGCATTGGCGATTAAATTGTTCGAAAGGCTGGTGGAGTGGTGAGTAGAAGAGAAGATTGGTAATATTGAGGTCGGAAGCTCGATTCTCGTTCATATTTTTGTTTTCATTTTTTTCTTTAGAGTATTTTGCAACAAATAAGCAATTTTGATGTACGGTAACTTAAATATGTTGCAAACAGACTCCGGTTCTTGCGCTTTTTGCGTTGCTATTCAGTTCAATTTTTTTTTTCGAAAAATTGTAAGTCATATTTTCAACAATTGGCAACTCTGATTAGTTTCAAGAGATAACTTTATTCTTGAGTTGAAGCAAACTGTGCTGCTTGGGTAGTGGTCAAAGTCGATGTTAGCGCCACGATAGGTCCTGATATCGATAATGTCGGAGAAGTGCCGCCCATCAATCTGGTGATCTCCAGGTGTAGCGGTATGGAAGGCTGTGCTGGAAGTAGGTGCTACCGAGGAGGAAAGAATAACTTATGCATACCATATTTTGGTATCATACTATAATTAGGTATTGTCCAGTTGTCAATACCACATTTTGGTATTATAATGGTATTTGAAAAAAATGTTTAAAACAATTAAAAATACTTTATTTTGGTATTCGATAGGTATTGAGGACTGCTGGAGGTATTGAACGGTTATTGAAAAAAATCACTTTTGAATGAAAATCCATTATGTATTATTTAGATATTACAATACCTGATCTAAGTATCAGCTTGGTATTTGTAGAATATGCAGAAGATATTATTTGAGGTATTGTACCTCTTATGCAGGGCTCATTCATACCTCATTCAGGTTGTAAGTATTGGAAATTATCTGGTATGGAATACCTCAATTTGGTATTCAGTAGTTATTTTCTTCTGCTCGGGAACTAATTGATTTCGCCGCATCCAAGAATATGGCCAATATAAGTTTTTTCAAGATCAGTTTCAATTTTAGGCTAGACTTTAAAAAAAAAATAATAAGGCTGATACAAATATTAAATTTCTTTTATGTCCGAGACCTCTTGGAAGGTACGAGGGGGGGGATAAAAATATATAAGGAACAAAAAAATAAAAATGAAAAAAAAGTTATTTTTTCGAATTTTTATTTTTGATGATAGTTGTTAAACTGTTTTTAATCGTCCTCTGGATCATTATTTTACTTGTTTTTTACTTTAGAAATTGAAAAAACCTAGCTGATGTCAAAAAAATGATGAATCTTTTTTTTTCTCCCCTTCAAAATTTTCGGATTTTCGAAGGGGGGGGTGACATAAAAGAAAATTAATATTTGTATCAGCCTAACTTATGTGAAATTTCAACAATGTCAAAAAAAAAAGATTTTTCAAACTTATTGTATTTCAATAAAAACGAAATATATATATAAAAGCCAACCATGCTTTGAAAATCGACATTAAATTGGCATATTTATAAGCATAACACACAAACAAATTATCGGAAGCATATGCTGACAACAAATTTAGTTTTATTTTGAATGAGAAACTGATAACTACAAAAAGATTATCCAAAAGATTTGTAACAAAAGTTCTGAAGCCAAGCTTAAAAAAATTTGCTACATACCTATTAAAGCATAAATATATCGCTGTAAAACAAAAATCAAAGAAAAATATCCTTGCTTGAATATAAATCTGTGTTTGATTTTGTGGGACTTTATAACACCATTTTGAATTCTTGCCATTCATTTGAATGCAGCTACTGAAGAGTATTTTGTCGATCATAAAAGTTAATTATTTCTGAAAATTTGTCTTCACATTTATTCTAATTATCATCAATAATTCTGGTGAAGGGGGCCTGGACGATTATTGGGAGGCCTGGCTCTCCTGACAAACCAAACCCTCCCCACCCCTGTTCTTACGCCAATGCTGACCGCACAGATACCGAGGTCAGTCTTGCGATTCTAGTGGAAAGAAACTTCAGGTTCATTTACCGGTGCCTATCACGGTCCTCTCAACTCGTCCCCAGGAGTGTAGGGGAAGATGGCCCAATATGCACTGATGGGATAAAATGAATTATTCCTAGAACGTTTCAATTTGTATGATTTGCCAAACGGTGTTCAAATATGTTTACCCTAGAGATGTTGCTACAACCCTGCGACATGAACTCATAGATTTTCCTTTAATTTCACGGTGAATTTCCAAAATTTTTCACTTTCTTGCCTAAGTTGTAGGCTTTTCCGATGATTTTATTAACGAATAATCGTTTCCATGCCACAGAGCAAACTCATAGGGAAGCATGGTTGCTGACTCTTCGATCTCCATACTAAATTAAATGGCATTCTACCCCACCCATTTGATCATTTTCAACTAACTTACTAACAACTAACACGATTTGAAACCGTAAAAATAACTTAAATTTGGGAAATGTTTTCATTGTGGTAGCAAGCAAATCTTGTAAAGTTACTGTTAAGACTACGAATGGCCTACAGATGTACATCTTATTACAAGAAAACGACACAAATCCTTGAGTTTGCTCTGTGGCATGGAAACGCTTATTCGTAAAACATTAATATTTAGGCAAAAAGAAGTGAAATTTTTTTTAAATTTCAGTGAGAAATTAATAAAATTCTATAAGTTCATGTCCCAGGGTTGTAGCTTCCACTCTTGGGTAAATATATTTTCACATCGTTTGGCAAGGAATACAAATTGAAACGTTCTAGGAATGATTAGGCCATGTTCCCCTACTTCCTGTTCGCAGGTCACCCGACTACCCATAATAGATAACAAGTGGCACTCGATCTACTCGGTCTAGTCCACGATGGTGGATCTGACCTGCCCGATCGCCCTCTGGTCTTCCCGTCATTTGTATTGCAACGACGACCTGATTTGCATTATCGCTCTGTTCACCGCGTGCAACGTGTTGACATATTTTCCGCACTATATTGTTGGGGTTTAGATCTCCGTCGCTGCTTTCCAGCATTTCACTCCGTGTTGCTGCAAATCTTGGGCTCTCAAATACTTCCTACATGCTGGGATGTTTCGTCAATGTTTGGGAAATGTGGGTTGTATGGTGATTTTGTGTGCCCAAATATATGGCTTACTGCCTGCGCAGTTATTCCATCGTTTGACAAACGCTCGAAAAGTATAAGCCACATTCCAGAAATTTAATGACATCGGAGAAACATTTTTCAACCAGCACATGATGTACTTGGTAGTAGACATTACCATGGACTTTTCGGATGATCTTATGCGTCCAGACGTCGATTTTTCCGGAATGAAGGCTTATCGTTCCCATTGAGGATTGGCAGAAGTCGCATCTAAATCATCAACGACTATGTTATACCTTGACCTGGGCATTCTTTTGAGGCATTTTCTAGGCTTCTGTGGAACTCTTTCTTCATGTAATTAAATATATTAAGAAAACTATGAAAATTTGTTACATTCAGTGCCAGTGTTGATAGACTCGCACTCAAAATTTCAATCAATACGCTCTCCCGTGAGAGCAAACTCATTAGATATCTGCTTCGCAAATCTCACACTTGAGATTTTGATGCAAAACAACTCAATCAACTCAAACCGTAAAAAATGATTCAGTCGCAAAACCCGGCAAAAACTCGTGAAATCCGAATGTTGTTGTTTACGTTAGAAAGGATTAACATAATTTTACCAGACTAACAAAAAATTATTGAAATGTGTGAGTAAACTGTGGAAATACGAGACAATGAGTTAAAAAGGTGAGCCAACTCATCCATGATTTTTTGACTGCTGAGGTGCATGATTGACAACTCACGCATGAAATATCTCAAGCGTGAGTTGTAAGAAATTGAGTTTTTCACAACACTGTTCACTGCAAAGACGCCTTCGGTAACAATTCCTGTTCTTGAAAATCAAACAATTTATTTTCTCATACAATACACAAAGTGAAAATCTCACTGTCAATGTCGTTTTAAACTTTCTTCATTGTCGGTTTCCCGCCCCCACATAGAAAATTTCGAAAATATAAACGACACAAACAAAATACACGCGGCTTTACAGAAGCGGCCACCGTAATGGGAGACATTCCCAAAACCTGCACCGCCGAAGCGAGAGCTATGTGACTCAGCCGTCGAACAGATTGGGTGGCATTTGTTTTTATCAACACCTCATTTATGGCACCTGGAATTAAGATTTCTCAGCGCCAATTTCACAAACACAATCCACTGAGGTTGAAGCAAAGCTTTATCGTCATTGCAGTGAAAAGAAGAAGAAAATATAAACCAAGACAATGTCGTTTACGCGGGACTGTCAGTCATGTTCAGTGTGTGGGGAGTGAGAAATAAATACGACGGTAGAAGAGGCCTAATTGAGGTCATCATTGTTGAAAGTGTTTGACGAAAGCGACACGTGAAGAGTGCGGTGGAGGAATTCCGACCAGACGGAAGGAACAAAATTATAACAGAAGGCGTTTCTGTTATGTTTTTTTTATATCACCAGTTGTGATAAGGCATATACCGTTAAAAGCTAAAACAAAAAAAATCCCACGAAATTGACACCAACTGGAACAAGAATATAGCAAACACTGTAGTAATTATTTTGTTATCGTTATAGATTATGTTATTATATAACTACAGATTGCGTTTCAAGGATGTTACAAAATAACAAAATTATGTTACTATTCATAACATTTGATGTTATCTTCTACGAAATCATAATTGAAATTTACAAAATATAACAAATGTATAACATCATGATGATTAATGAAATAATGTTATAAACTGTTAAAAACAAAGCCAGGTTGTGTTGTTAGAAATTTGCTATAATCTTGTTATGTGCTTCAAGTCGGGAAAACATTACCTTCATGCACGCTCAATTGCAGGGGTGATCCATCACGACGTTGGCGTTGCGAGCTTCAATCAGTCAGCTGTTTGCAGTGTACATACCTACTATCATTTCTAGTATCTACACCGTCACGACTTTTTCCTTCCTTCCTGTCGTGTCATCATGATCATGGTCGTAAGTACTCCACGCGTTTGTACTGATTTTGTTTTTTTACGTGCTTGCAATTAACGAGAATAGACGCTAACGACTGATTAGGCGACGTTATGTCTCCGTAACGATGCCATCAATGGTTGTTGTTGTCGAGCATGTTGTCAATCAACGAAATCATTGAGAAAATAGTATTTTTATTACTCTATCTTCATTTGTTATCAGAATTTGTTTTAAACTTGTAGTGTTGGCTGATATCACTACTTGCAACTTTTTAGATATTTCAAAATGTTCAACTCAACGATTGTTAATTATGGGAACATAACTATGAATCTATGACAAAAGGTCGAAAGATAAAATATCGAAAAGACAAAAGGTCGGTAAAACATCAAATTTTTTCGTCATCAATATCAATTTCGTATCAAACACCAATTATTTGCGTCATTTGAAGTTTTTGAAACTTGAGGTGTTTCTGTTGATACACAGCTTGGTATATACCTTGCTTGGTAGTTACATAGCTGCCCAGTGTATTTTACTTTTCAATGCACTAGGGAGTAAATGAATTGATTTCGAACTGACATACTTCGAAAAAAATCTTGATGTTGACATTTCTTTGCAATCGGAACATGATATTGACAATATTCACGAAACTTTAGCAAATTCTTTGTTAAAGCAAGAGGCATTGCAATATCAAAATGTGAAGTACAACTCAAATCCGTGACTATAGACGATGATCTTCAACTCTTGATCCGTCTTAATAACGTGAGGAGAAAGAAAATTCAACGCACTCGCCATCTTGCTATGATAATTATAAGACAGGATCTGCAAAAAAAACCAAAAAACTTTTTTTTATTTCAAAACAAAAATTAAAAACGTTTTTTTTAATGAACTGTTCAGATTCCGACATGAACTGGTCGTCAACTCTTACGTGTGAAAAATTTGATTCGTTTCAACAAATCTGAAGACTATTCTACTGGCCTTGCCCTTCTAGACATAGAAAACGCCTTCAGGTAAATTATCGGAACTCCAGGTCTGAAAGACTTCCTGTAAGAGCTGGTGTTCCTTGAGGCAATATTTGGGACCAATAGTATACAATATTTTTACATCTGACTCACCTGAGTTACCTCAAGGATGTCAAAAATCTTTATTTGCTGTAGACACAGGCCTCTCCGCCAAAGGACGAAGCCTTCGTGTCATCTGTCAGAGTTTGGATATTTTTTCTTAACACTTGCAAAAGTGGAAGATTCCTCCTAATGCTTCCAAAACTCAACTAATAATATTCACACATAAAAAAAGCTCTTTATTTGAAACCTTCAAGTAGACATGTTGTCACGTGCAGCGGGGTTCGAATGAATTGGTCAGATGAAATTAAGTATCTAGGGCTCATGCTAGATATGAATTTAACTTTCAAAAATCACATTGAGTAATACTGTTTTTATTTTTGATTTATTCTAACTCTCAACAACGGTATTAAAATACTGTGAATAATATTCGATGACAGAGTCTGCAAAGTTCAAATGTTAAAATTGTCTTGCGTTTATAAGTCAATGCCATGGAAAATATCGACAAATCGATAACGAGTGGCAATGAAAGGGTAAAACTAGTCACGACCATCGACAACTACCGAACGTGATTCATACTCCACTCACAACGACAACCGTGAAGGCACGACCATTCGCAGACAATTGCATTTCCATGCATGCCGAGGAACAATAAATTAATCGCCATTAACTTGGAGCACTAAATGACCATATAATGACCCCTCATAAGTGTAAATTGTCATGGCGTTCGTGGCTTAGTGATTCCGGCGCGTTACGATCGAGTGCTGATTGAGCAAATCCGTATAGTAAGTTGGGAAATTGCAATTAGCAATGACATTCAGTGGAGTGAAAAGTCCGTGCCGCCGTCCTTTAACTTTCACGCTTGAAAAATAAAACCTCCGCCACGACAAAAAATCAATATCACAAAAGGTCACTGCGGCAGTTAATCACATGGAAAATGTACGGCTGCGCAACTAGCCAATGCCGGAGCACGGAAATCATGATAAGCATTTTCGAGACATTGCCATGGGCGTAGTTAGGTGTTTCGTTGGGGGGGACCTCTGAAGAGTTACTTTACTATTACCATTTTTAACACTCTCTGCACTCTTTTTGTATGTATGGAAATATCTCTATATAATGCTACAAACATTCTTGTATGAGATTTTTGAAGGAATCTCGCAAAGTTACCAATTGTAATTTCATTACAGCCCCGCTATGAACATTGATACATAAATTATTCCAGGTATTCTTCCAAATACTTCTTGAAAACCATTTCTGGAAAATTTACTCAACATTTCTCAATATATAATAATGTACGGGAGTTCACATATTAGTTCTAATAAAACACTTAACTTTCCCGATTCAAGTTTATTCACTAAAGTTACATTTCACGTTTACTAAACTAGCTACCTAAACTGCTCCTGATTCGTCGAATGTTCACTGTAGACTGAGTGTTCGAGCCTGACTTACTGAAGTTACTGACGAAATGTTTTGAGGAGCGTAGGAGCCTATGATTCTGATGAGATACTAAGTGGAGTTTTACTTTTCTAGTAGAGAAGTCCAAGCAGAAATTTCTGGAGGAAATATTTTAAGGTGAAATAAAATGAATCGCTACAGTAATTTTTGGTGCATTTTTGTTTCCTTATTCCAAATTTCTATAGTAGGAGTTGAAGGAAAATGCCAGGATTAGTTCATACAAGTGTGCTTAGCTCAAGAGCGTTCGTGCATTCAGCCAGCACAAATACGAAAAGCGTTCAAGTTTCGTGTACTCAGTACACGCATGCGACTGGTCTTGCTACAATTCATAGGAAAATTTCTGATGAAATCGTTGGACGAATTCCCATAGAAATTTTAATAAAAAATTTACGCACATTACTGGATGAAAGTCTGTGTAATAATTGTGGTGTAGTTCTATTAAATGCTTGATTTTATTCATTATTAATTTATGAGAAATGTCCAGAAAATCTTATAAAGGTGTACCTTGCCTACTGGAGAAGGTTCGCCAACCGTTTTGACTCATGACTAATTAATACATGAACATTCGGATTTATACTTTTTTTGCTAGCGATGTAGACAAAAGAAAAAAAGCAATCCTGCCCGCCACAACAATTTTTTTGACTTAATTACATCAGTAACAAATAATTTAATATTAATGCGAAGTAGGCCGTCATCGTTCGCATCGTTGATAATTGTTACTAAATCATATCACAATTTCTAGTGAAGGCTCAAGAATCCATCATTCAATTATCAGCAATCATCAAAAATGAAAAAAAAAACAGTTTTTTCGTTCAAATTTAAAGAAATCCTCATAAAAACCTGATGCATCTGAAAAAGTATCAGCACACTAAAGAGATTTCTGCATGTCAGTGCTTATAGTGGTACTTTTCTGGATCTGTTTTTTTTACTTCGAAATAGAGAGCTACAATGTCAACATGGTTGCCAAAACGAATGACGGGCTACTTAGCCTTAGCTCGAATTTTTATATATGAGTAAGTCAGATTTCAATTGAGGCAAAAAAATCAGATTCTATCAGGACTAAGGGGTTTCTGAAGAGATAGCTGCTTGTCCTAATGGAAGAGTTCTTTGAACCTGGAATTAATTCAGGACGTATCCGAATAGAAATGTACAGAAATTTGAAAGATGTTTAAAAAGAGGCAAACCATTTATCTGAAAAATTTACGCCAACTTCTTCGAGGAATACCAATAAGAAATCCTCAGATAAGCCTCATCGTATACTTGAATAAACTATAAATAAAATGACAGAAGGAAAACGTACAAGAATTTGTTGAAGAGTCCATTAAACAAATTTTGATGTAGTTTTTACGAATAATCTAATAATAGTTCTATATATTTTGTCAAACGTAGTTTTCAAAAATAATATTTTGATAAGGTTTTAAGGTAAGTTCTGAATAAACTTGCATGGATTTTGGTGAGATTTCATGGATGATTTGATGAAGCGATCTCTAAACAATTCATGGAAGTATTCCTAAAAAAAACAGGAAGAATTCCAAGTGAAGTTTTTAAAGAATTCGTAACAATACATGCATACGGACAGCATTGAAGCAACAATGATGCTTGTAGTTTTCAATTGCTGATTTTTTAATAAAATTATTTTAAATGTTATATTTTATAAGATTCATAAAGTTTGAAACAAGCTGTTTTTCAAGCGCGAAAATACCGCTCTTTACTCAATTGAGGGCTGATGAATCCATTGTCGGTTGAAAAAATATCAAAAAACGGTAGTTAGCTTCAGAGGTTGCTACACATGCTTTGAGATTGCGGAATCGAATGGTATTACAGTTAACTCTCCCTTACTCGATATTGAAGGGACCATCGAGTTAGAAAAATATCGAGTTACAGAACACAGAATCAATGCAATTGTTATCCAAGGGACCATCGAGTTTGCCGTGCAAACCAACTTTTACCATGGTTCTCTAGCTCGATATCGAGATACCGAATATCGAGTAAGGGAGAGTTAACTGTATTTACTTTTGAGTAAAAATCATCGGAAAACGATGTGAGCTTCGATATTTCGAGATAAATTTTGAGATTTCCATAGAAATTCTGAGGTTCCGAAAAGAATTCTGGGATTCCGAAAAGATTACCGGCCGTAAGAATGTGTAATTTCCGTGTGGATTATGACATTGTAATAACTTTGAATTCTGGGATGTCGGTGGGAATTCAGGTATTTATAAGGTAATTCAGAACTGTACTTGTGAATTCTGACATCTCGGATTCTCAGGTTTCCTTCTAAATTCCGGATTCATTGTAGGAATTTCGGGATTATGACAATTCTGGAATTTTGGAAGCCATATTAGGAGTATTGTGGAAATATTTGATATCTAGTCAAAATTCTAGAATTTGGGTATGAACGTCATTCCGATAATTAATCTCTTTGAATTCTGCAGGTATCTTTTAAACGTTATTTCTATAAGAATCAATGAGATTTAAGTGGAACTCCTGCAAATTATGGTGTGAAACTTCATAATTCTAAGACAATCTTTGGAATTCTTGTAAAAACCTCTGAGGTTCCATTGATTTCCAGCTCCGTTGGTATTTCTTAGCAAATCTTTTATCTTTTATATATATATATATATATATATATATATATATATATATATATATATATATATATATATATATATATATATATATATATATATATATATATATATATATATATATATATATATATATATATATATATATATATATATATATATATATATGTATATATATATATATGTTCTGATGGGAATTTTCGTGATATCTGTAAGAATTTAATTTCAATGGGAACCAAGGTGGGATCCTCATTGAATTCTAACTAAATCTGAGTCATTACAATTTACCAGGGATTGAATCCTGAGAAAATTGAGAGAATCTCTCACGTATTGCTCTCTGTAACTATCATAACATGCTGCACATTATGAGAGACTGTTTATCGTATACTGCTACAAGTTTGATCAGATTGGGGGGATAGTAGTGCATGATAAAACCCCTCTAAGCATGCTCCAAGCCTGGGGGACACTGTTGTTATTGGAAGTCCGTGGATTGCTTATCGTGCCAGTAAAGAAAAACACCTATCCCCAACGGTAAACAAGCGAGAAAATGGAATTTTATCATCGCTCTCTCGTTGGGGCTCTCGCTCGCTGCTTCCATTTATCAGACTTGTTACACCTTGCGATACAATGACGATCGTGGACCGCAACAGATGGGATGTTTTTCTTTACTTGCTTTGATCGTGCTTCATTCTCAAATGAGAGCGAATTCTGCAATGCCTGCAATTTACATAAAAATTCAACCTGGATTTCAGCATTCCCAGCAGATCGAATTGATTACAAAATTTCGACAAATAGAATGAAATTCAAAATAAAAAAAAATGATTAAACTGGATTCACATGTATAATTAAACCGCATTGGGCAGCCTCAAAATTCAGCGCAATTAAACCAGAATCTCATTACTAGTCTCAAAAATGCTGCTTTGAGATTGCTGAATTGAATTGGATTATTAAAATATGAGCAATGATCGAAAAGGTATTTGAGATTTTAGTAGATATTTTGATATTTCGAAAAGAATTTTGAGATTTCGATAAGACTACCATAGGAATTTGGTCTTTCTTTGGGGATTCTGGCATTGATATGTTGGCATGTTGTTTCTTAGGAAACCTCGGATGTCGGAAGGAATTCAGCTATAACTGATTATCTACATCTTACGTGAGAATTTCGACATCCCAGATTCTCTGATTTCTTTTGGAATTCCGGAATCACTGTAAAAATTCTGGGATTCCGATAGGCATTCAGGATTTGTTATTGAATTTGTGGTATGTGTAGAAAAGTACAATGTCTGCGATCTGATGTCTGCTGCTTATGCTGTCAATATCTACAAGACGGCAAAGTTCATCGTAATCAGGCATTTGCTCTCTAGTCCATCCTAGGTTTCTCAGCGCAACTTTCTCTGGATTGCCTCAAGTTTTTGCATATATATCATATTGGGGACGCCACACAACGCTCGCAAAATCAAGCTTAGTCCTCTTGTTCCATGTTCAGTGTAAACCTTATGGACCATGGGACAAATATACGTAGAAAGACAGTACAATTCCCATACAAATCTCCACATTCATTCAACGAATCTAATGAAATACAAGAGTCAAATGAAACACAGCAATCTTACTGGACTCATAAGAATTTTACCGGTATTCCTTTGAGATTCACTCATTTTTAAGATTTTGTGCTAACGTTAGAACTATGTACACTCACAAAACGCGACGCGGGAATAACATAAAAAAAGATTTAAACATTTACCTCTTCCATCGACTGGTTTCAGGCTCGATGTTGTCCATCTGCAGGACAATGTCCAACTTTTCTCTTCTATGGCGACATCGAGTCGCGTCTTGTGAGTGGCCTAGAGATTCCTTCCAGAGTTCAAAAAAATCTACCAGGATACTGTTAAAACGAGAATTCCACAGAAATACTTAGAATCCTATATATGTCATCGGAATCCAACATGCTGTTAAAAATTGCAGAGGAAGCTCAATATTCTACCGCTATTTCATCAGAATATCAGTACTGGAATTAAAAAAAAAATACTAGGAACTTTATAATTCCATGATTGCTTGCTAAAATTACAAAAGTCACAGGAGTTGGCGAAGACGGAATACCACTCAGAAAAATCTTTGATGTCAAGCGATAATGCACATAAAATGAATGTTAGATTTATCGCAAAATTACGCTACAAATCGTGTATAATATATAACCTACATGAATTTGAGCGAATTGTAGCGGAATTGGTTAGGGTTCATGCTCGATTACACGATTACACGAAATGTAATAATAGGCCTTTTCACAAGACGTTTCAAATCAGCTGATGAGGGAACTGATAGGCAGCGCATGTTCGGAAATGACAGGCTCGTGTATGTACCGCTCTTCGGCAGATGTAAACAAATGCATACACGGAGCTGTTATATGAAAAGGCCTTTATCCATATTTTAATGATTTGAAGTGTAAAATATGCGACACATCTGGCATTATCTTTATGTGCATGATTTCCTTGTAGTTGTGAAACATTTTTCACCATACATGGATGCCACGAATACTAAATGTCTTCTTCCTCACATCGTTATATATTCTCATTGCACTGCTACTTGTATGTAGTAAACGCTCAAGTTCGAAAGAAGAACATATGTTAGAAAGGTTTTTTTTTATCATATCAAAAGTGTAGTAAACTCTGTGGATTTTTTTTATTATTATTTATTGAGTAAATGCTACAAGCAGTAAAGTTAAACGCTTTTTATTCATACCGCCCATTGACTGTTGAAAATGCATTATTATTTTTTTTTAATTAACTTGCATGCAAGTTTACAAGCTTGTATGATGATTTAGTAACTTAATTCACCACAGAACTCAAGTTTTGTATGTTAAACCTCACATATCAACAATGTTCATATACTTTCGATGTCCAAAAGTTATTTTTGGGGCTTTGAAAATTACTGCGTCTTGCTTATAGAAGAAACAAATAATTTAGTTTGAAGCCGGCAAGCATGTCGAAAATATTGATTTGATCAAAATTTAATCGTGCAATTTGATCCAAAGTATACCCTACATAAAAACGTAAGTCCTATTCTGCATGCTTGGTGGATGAGACTACTAAAAATTTTGATAAATCATAACTTAAGTTCCATGTGAGCATTAACAAAGCAGTATTTTATACAACTTTGGCGACTTGTAGCTCAAAATTGTCACGGGCTGGACCATTCCTGAGAGTCTTAGTTATTAGGGGCGGTCCATTAATTACGTTAGACAATTTTGGCAGTTTCTCAAACCTCCCATGGTAAGATTTTTTGTATGAAAATCAAAAATAATTTGTATGAAGCGTAAGAAATCTCAAAATCCCCTCCCCCCATCATCCCTTACGTAATAAATGGACGACACCTGAGATTCAGTAACCCCAAATTTACTAAGAACACATGTTTGGATTTTTGAATATGGATTCAAATTGATTGAATCATAATTCGACGGCCACGACAACAATTTTCAAATGGTTCAAGATTGAAACATCGCTCAACCTTGAATTGTCATAAAATTTTTGTTCGATTTGTTTAATTTAAACAGTGAAAACTAAGCAACAATTAATATTTTAAAATATGAATATTGTTATAAATAAAAGAAACCTCTTACTGTAACATCAAGAATATTGTAAACGATCAAGCTGTCATATTTGACAGCGTTGCTAAACTTTTATTATTTTTTAAATATATCTTTTTATTTCATTGCAGCCAAAACAGTGTGAAATTCTTGTTGACTTTATGTCAAATATTGTGGACTCTGCAATAGTTTTCTCTGTGTAAAGGGAATTTGTTTGAAAGTTATTGAAATAAAAAATAATTTAAAAACGATTTGGTGGTTGGTGAAACATATCAAAATATCATCAGAATATTTTCCAATACAAGAAAAAAACTACCAGACGGAGGGTTTATTTTGAGATGAGTAGTATTTTCGCTTGCAAGATCATTGGTAAATGTCTTCTTAGCCTAAAAGTGATGACTACGGCTGCAATGCAAAGCCATGCTGAAGGTGTTTCTACGGAGAAGAATTTATTTTTGTCAAGATTATTTTCCTGTTAATTACTTCTACTTTCGCAAAATAGTAGTATATCGTAAAATCTAATTCACACGCTCAATTGATTCGGCTATCCTCTTCAACATACTACTTTAAATTATAACTTTGATAATGTCTAGTATCCGGAAACATTCACATTTTTAGACGTCAAGTCATGCTCATAAATTTACTTACTTCTAACTTGCGAGGAATAGTGTAGGTTGAAAAGATAACCGGCATTATGGAGATATTCATGGCGATTGTATATTTGCGAAGAATTCCTGTTGGAGATCTATGTGGCATGCCAAGTGTTTTGTAGATGATAAAATTGAAGTTTTTTTTTCGCTTCGTACCTAACTTTTTTTCCGCCGACCAGGGACCCCCTGTCCCCCTCTGGCTACGCCCATGGACATTATTCCATGCGGGGTTGGGTCCGGGCTGCTGTGAGGCAACTTTTTCACCACGGTCACAACTTCAATCGGTTCCGGTCAATAAACGCTTGATGTGAAAAGCGAAAACCTGCACCGAGGCGGCAGACCCGCCTTCAGAGAGGCGACCACTGGGACCACTAGTCGCAGGGAAGTCCTCTTCCTCACACAACTGCTCACAGTCCGTCCCAACGCTTGGACCCCCGCCCAGATCGATGGACGGATGGCTGACTGTCGCAGGGAGAGAAAGACTTTCTCGAATGGTGGACAAAACCGGCAGCGAAGAACTACTGAATCCACAAACAGGTGAAAGGCTGGTTCGGGGTGCGGTTCCACTTCACCTGATTTCTTGCCGGTAACTTTCATTCGAACTTGATGATGGACAACCAAAGCGGCAGCGGCTTAATCACGACGACGATGGTGACACGATACATATTTGCTCTTGGAGTGCCGCCACGCCACCCTACCGGGAGAAACGCGTACTACATGCTGCGTGAGGCGTATTTGAGTGGATTACAACCGGCGAGTCGGCGGTGGGCCATGTCGGCCTTGGAATAATTAGATGATTTGCTGCCATTGATGAACTGGGTAATTATTTTCTTTATTGGACGCACATTTGATTCCATAATTGATGCAATCAATGAAGAGCCGCACAGAGATGAAAGCTGGAGCGTTGCACCTTTAGTGCGGTTTAACCATTCCTAATGGTTTTAAGACGAGTCGCTTGAAGGAAAAAAGTGAGCAAAATGAACAATCAGGCAACCAGGATTAAAAAGAGCATTGAGATTTTGAAGTCAAAGTGGAAAGTAAAAATGTCAGGAGAAATGTAATACAAAGCTTTCCATAGCTTTAATGTACGTGATTGTAAAGTAAAGTCATATGAAAGCCACAAGGCTGGCCAAAAGTAAAAAAAAAATGAAGTTTACAAATTCTTCTCGCATATTATTTCTTGATTTGTTTAGTATTGAATAACAATTCCCCAAAGCTGACATCTCTCCAGGTCACATGCTATGAAAAATCGAAATATACACCGATCGATCTGAAAGATCGGTGTATATTTCGATTTTTCATAGCATGTGACCTGGAGAGATGTCAGCTGAAATTGACCTTTTTGAATTAATAAAATTTCGTGAAGTTTGTTCTATAGAAATTGCAGTTCCTATACTAAATCATGACCAAATCTTCCTCAACCGGTCTCATTTGAAAGAGTATACCTTATGCTTTGTTTTAAATATATTTCGAACCATATTTGACATGTTTACCATTTGATAATGTCAAGAAGTGTATAACATAGAGCTCCTTTAAAAATAAGGCATTTTTTCAAAGGTAGTTGAAGATATCTGGGAAACGTTCTAAAATGATCATTTACCCCTCAATGTGTGGCAAATATTCCATAATATTCGATGTACTATGGCTTCACTTGCAAGTTGTTTGAAACTACCTAAAACAATGAAACAGCTAAACGGTGGTAATGATTTTTGGAAAACCCTCTTAGAAGGAAACTTCCAAATATTCACTGAATTAAGTTGCTGCCGTGAACAAGAGCAAATTTTCCTGTTTTCTGTTTATTGTTTTCGGAAGCTAGAATCAAATAATTTTTAAACAATTCAAAGTAATGAACCACGGAACAGCTGTTTATTTATTAATTTCGATTCACATCAATGTTTTATAAGGCATCTAGGTGCTTGATGTGACTCGATATTGCATGGATCAAATAAAAAAAAACAAACACATACTCATCGTTTTCCAAACTTGGTTTTCGCGACCCACCTACGTTGCGACAGCTCGCTTTTCATGGAACAGACAAAGCAATGTGCTGAAGGGTCGCGAAAGCCAATACACACCATACACGTTAATATTGAGTCTTACAGGTTTATTATTAACTACACAAACTTTTTGAAGAACTCCTAGGATTCTTAATAACTGAAAAGTTTAAAATTTTAAGAATTTTTCACACCGAAATAAACAGCGAATTGCTCGTGCATTGAATTTATTTATTTATCCATTTATTCAGCCATGCCATGAAAAACCGATCTAGTGGGTCACCGAATTCCGTGAAAATTTGCTGGTTCCTTATCCGAAATTAAGATACACGTGTTTTCGGATTTTTTGATTAGGGTGACCATTTCCGAAATAGGGTGACCAGAAAAATCGCGATTTTGCTAAATTTTTATATAAAAAATATATAACTTTTGAACCGTTCGACCGATTATTAATCTTTTTGGACGAAATGAAAGCTTAAGATTTTGACTTTTCAGGAAAAATATAAAATTTCACGATAATTGTTTTTTTACATGAAAAAATAACAATAATTTCCGTTTTTTCGTGTTTTGAAGGCCTCGGGACAAAAAGGGCTATAGCTGTTCTATTTTTTTTCTTGAAAGTTCAGTTAATTTTACGTTTACTGTCAAATTTTCAACGATGTATGTTTCTTAGTTTTTGAGATATATTTTTTTGAAAATAAAAAGTCAGTCATTTTTTTTTATCGGCACACACTGTAGGTCTCAGCGCATTAGATTTTTAATTTTTTTCTTTTAAATCATAACTTTTGAACAGCTCAACCGATTGTCAATCTTTTTTTATGGAATGAAATGAGAAAAGAGTGTGATCGTAGATTACGGCCTCGAACATTAATATCCAATCTTCAAAGTAAAGCAGGACAAACCATTTGGTTTTGAAGGAGATTACTGATGAAGCAAGCTTTTGAATCATCTCGCCTTGCGTAAAGAAGCTCCAAGTTAATGAGCATACAGCGGCTCTCATAGCTTGGTAAATTCGAAGGATTCTCCGGTAGAGATTACAAAGAGCGAAGCGTCCAAACTTGCGCCTAAATTTTTAATTAGTTGAACCTCAGTTTGATAGTATGGGGACAAAACTATGGCTGAATATTCCAGTATTGGACGAGCTAAGGAACAATACGAAGCTTTCTGCCAATATATGCCCCTCAATTGTTTCGCGAATCGAAAAACAATACCGAACTGCGAAGAGGCCTTATACACAATGTAGGAAACGGTATTTTTTGTAAAGTTAATTTTGAATCTAATAAAATGCCTAGATCCTTGACTGTGGTTTCTCGTTGCTATTTAATATTATATTCAAGCATTAATCTTGCAGCAATGATGAGTGTTTTCGGCCGAATGATATCACCAAGAATTTTGAGACATTCAGTAGCATCCGATTAAGTCGACACCAATCAGCATAAACTAGAAGCTGTTGCGCAAGAACACAACTTCGCTCTTGTGTTTGATTACATAATAGAGACAATCCAATCAAACTCCAAATCTGTGGGTGAGTCTATCGAAACTATTTCAAACCAATCAAGGACTAATTACTTCAAATCAAATCAAAATCATTTAAAATCACTTCCTAAAAACATTTATTTCCGTTCATGTATACGTAAACTACTTCAGTTGGAGTGCCACGTTCAACTATCCAATTCAAAAATCTATTTATTTGATCGTGCATTGTCTATTTACTGAATTCAATTCATTTATGGATCATTCTAATTAAATACCTTGGGTTTTGAAAGTATAAAATTTACCTTATTCAATTTGAGCTCAATTTCTAATCCTGCAGAGATCACTGACCTGTTTCAAACCCTTTTTGTTTGTTCGGCTGCAAAGCTCCACGACGACCAGACGGGGTGACGAATTCGATACGAGTGTTCGCTTCTCACTACTTTTATTTTATTTTACTCATTAGGTGGTAATAGAACTAGGTCTAACGAAACCTGAATTTGACGATTCGCTGGACCCTCCTAGCTTGGACTTTCTCAGAGCAAACTATTCAGGTTTAGCTGAAGCACTAGCGTCAATTAATTGGGCGGCCGTTGACTTTGACACAGAAGTCGATGAAGCGGTCCAGATTTTTTCCCGCGAATTACGCAGCGCCATGGCTGAACACATTCCTTTACGTAGACCATCCTTAAAACCTCCATGGGGGAATTCTCACTTGCGATGATTGAAGCAGGTTAGATCAAAATTACAACGCAAGTACCGTAGGAATCAGTGCCCCGTTAGTAAACAGTTGTTCAACCGAGCTAGCTATCAGTATCGAATTTACAGTCGGTTCCTCTACAAGCGATATACTCAACGAACACAACTCAATCTGCGAAGAAATCCTAAGCAATTTTGGAAGTTTGTCAACTCAAAACGCAAAGAAAAAGGCCTACCCGTTGAGATGCATTTGAAAACCGAAGTAGGAAGCTCTGCAAGGGAAAAATGTAACCTGTTTGCGTCCCATTTCAAAAGTGCGTTGTTCACAGATTGAAATGGCATGCAGAGATACACGGGAAAATGCTTTTCAACTGGAACGGTTCCAAATAACGACCTAACATGTGCATACTGCAATCTTGAAGCTTAAGCTCTCTTATGTCAGCCCAGACGGAATTCAGTCGTGCATTTTCAAGAAGTGCAGCGATGCTTTGATCCAACCGTTGACATCGATATTCAATGCCTCATTGCGGCAGGGCAAATTTCCTACCAGTTGGAAGTCGTCTGAAATGTTTCCAGTGCACAAAAAGGATGACAAGCGCAATGTTGAAAATTACCGCGGTATAACATCACTGTATGCCTGCTCCAAGATTTTCGAAATTATCATGAATGACATGTTGTTTGCTTCTTGCAAAAACTACATCAGCCCAGATCAACATGGTTTTTTTCCTAAAAGATCAACTGCCACAAATCTTGTCCAGTTTGTTTCATTCTGCTTATGTAACTTGGACTCTGGGTCGCAAATAGATGCAGTATATACGGACTTGAAATCCGCCTTCGATCGTGTGGACCATGGGATACTACTCGCTCGACTTGAGAAACTTGGCGTCTCACGTGATCTCGTTCACTGGCTCAAATCATACCTCACGGATCGTCAACTCACAGTTAAAATTGGATTAGACTCATCCGAACCGTTTTCCAATTTGTCCGGAGTGCCGCAAGGGAGCAACTTGGGTCCTCTGCTGTTCTCCATATTCATCAACGAGCTTTCTAGTGTGCTACCACCCGGATGCCGTTTGTTCTATGCAGATGATGTGAAGTTATACATGATTATCAACTGTCTGCAAGACTGTCTTCATCTTCAACAGTTCATTAATCACTTCGTCGACTGGTGCAACAGTAGCTTGTTAACAGTGAGTCTACAAAAATGTCATGTTATATCGTTCCATCGTAAGCGAACGCCCATCACTTTTGACTATTCCATCGCTGATCAACCTCTAACACGTGTAACCGAGGTTCGTGACTTAGGCGTAACATTAGATACTGCCTTAACCTTTCGGGTGCATTATAACGATATGATCTCCAGAGCTAATCGGCAGCTCGGGTTAATGTTTAAAATAGCTGACGAGTTTCACGACGCTCTGTGTTTACGATCTCTGTATTGTGCACTTGTTCGGTCTATTCTGGAATCGAATGTTATTGTATGGTGCCCGTACCAATCAACATGGATCTCTAGGATCGAAGCTGTTCAATGAAAGTTTGTGAGATACGCCCTACGTAGCCTTCCATGGCATGATCCTACGAATCTGCCAAGGTACGAAGACCGCTGCAGATTGCTAGGTATCGAGACGCTTGAGTAAAGAAGGAATAATTCACAGGCTGTATTCATAGCAAAAATCTTGTTAGGAGAGTTGGACTCTCCTGAAATACTGAACCGCATCAATATATATGCTCCAATGCGGGTGCTACGACAACGTGGTTTCCTAATGTTGGAATCCAGAAACACAGGCTATGGCTCACATGATCCTATAAGATTTATGGCAGCAACGTTTAACGGAGTGTACGAGTTGTTCGACTTCAACGCTTCTGCTGAACGTTTTAAACGAAGGCTTCGGGAAATGAACCGTTAACGAAACACCGAAAAATTCATCAAATTACAATGTTTTTATTCTTTTTATAGAACAAAACTGATTATTGTTAGAATTTAAGAACTATTTGTTTGTTGTACTGTAAGTTATTTGTTCTTAGTTTTATGTTGTATTTGTATTTTTTCTCTTTAAAAGATGTGGGGTTTTTATGCCTATTTGAGCAAGTCAAACGATGTGGCCAGCTCAAATAGGCTTTTCCCTGCCTGGCTTCATAAGGACTTTACGTCCGATGAAGGTTAGAAACAAATAAATAAATAAATAAATAAATAAAAACTAAAAATAAAATCAATTCCAACTTTGAAGGAAACGTAGCGTAGATTTTCGATATTGCTCCAACGTGGTACCAATCTTAAAACTTCAGGTTCATAATTCGTGTTTAATGATTTCATTACCATTTCGCTTATAGCATCTGTCGTAACGTATTTCGCAACTTGAGTAAAGAACACCAAAATCGACGAGACCCAGCAGATGTAATCTTGGCATTCGAACCTCTTAGTAACCGAGACGTATCCTTCAGATTCAGCGACAAATTTCTTCCACAACTTGTGTTGCCTTGCGGAGAAGATGTAGACAGGACATCGGCAGAGTTGTCATTGATATTCTGGCTACCGTTTAATGATTGCTTCAACTCAGCGAAACACTGTTTCATTGTTGCAAATTCAGTCTGTAGCTCACTCACGGTGTGTTCGATACTGCTAACGTTTTGATCAGCATCCCTTACTGTTTTTGGCATCGAGCGCAGAATACGAAACGAAGCAAGACAATCGTCGCACAACCAGAGTACATTGTTGAGCTCGACGCATACTCGTAGTTGATATGGATTCATATCCATACAACTTAAGTGATACTGAATACTACATCCATCACACACGATATGCTCATCCATTCCACTCACTGACGGGTAAAGAACATTTACCGCAAGCTTGTATGTATGCCATTGTACAGTAGGGCCGTTGCAATAAACAGAGTCCAGCGGAGAAACAACAATGGGTGATCAGATAGTTATCACAAACTAACACTATTTTTGGCTTTTTTAAAGCAATTCAATAATGGAAAACTTTCTGGATTGGTGCCTTCAGATGCAGCACTAAATCTTCTGACAGCTGTGCATAATTGCCAAATTATTAAGACTATACTTCTTATAGTTTTGCGCAATAAGCAAACAACAAAATACGCAACACGCACTCAAAGGCCAACGATCCTACGCGAAAGCTCTCCGCGCGGTACGCCTGAACTCATTCTCTCGGCTTGACGAAGAGAGGTTAGAATTGTTCGACGCCTAATCGGAATTCGGTCAGACCAATTTTCCGACAGGTGGTTGGACAAATGCGGTTTGCATAAATGTCCGCGTTTTCACCGTTCACTACGGTTTGGCTGGTAGATTCGTCGCTCCGATCGCAATTCGGAACAATTTCCGCTCCAAAACAGGCTCCCACGTTAATCGGATATCTTTTAACGGGATTAATGGTCTTAATAACAATTTTACATCATACTATTTCATGGAGGTTCTTATCTGGGTCTTCTTTACTACTTTTCACACAAGAGCACACACACGAGAACATTTAGCTCATTTAATGAGGTTTTGGATAATAAAATAAACGGGATTCAAATATTCCCATAGGAAAATCAGGGGTTACCAAGACATTGGGTTCATGGGTTTGCAACGTTTTGAAGAAGACTTTGGGGGTCATAGCATAAAAAATCAGATATGAGCAATAAAAAAAGTTTTCAGATATTTTACAAAAATGGGGGATCAAAGGGCGTTTCAATCAATTCCCAAAAGATCAAAGTTTAAAAATAGTTATTTATGCAACAAGTTGCAAAATGATGATTTTGACGTAGAAGTACGTCTCTCTTCTCTATACAGGAGTGAAATTGGAATTTCAAAACCAAGAGCGTTACGTTGGCATGAAATATTTCAAACGTTTATAACTTTTCGCTGGCTTAACGAAATTTCTTGATTAGCATCTCAATCGAAAGCCAAGACATCAAAGCTTCATGTCGTTTACTTACTGAATCCCACATACCTGTCTAAATAGTTTAATAACTGTTTTAAAAGAGAACGTTGATTTCAAGCAAATCTATAAATAGGGGTGACTAGAGAAAATTTGACGTCATTTGCTTTTCACTCTCCGATTGGCTCGCATCTCAGCAGGCGACAGATCGGCTTGTTCTGACCGGGCGTGCTTCTCAGGCACAGACATCGATAGTGAAGGACGCCCCCGTTTGTCTTGCTTCGCTCAAATCAAACTGTCGAGCGAGCGAGAGAAGATGCCGTCCGAAGCTAAAGCCATCACCGCTGCCACCGCCTAGAAGAAGAAGAGAACCAGTCCACAGGAGAAATTGCGGTCGAACTGTGAACACGGTCGGGCGAGTCTTTCTCGCTTTGTGGTTCACCGCTTGTTTGCGTTCACCCAGCCATCGTCATCGCCGCCGCAAATTTCATCGGCCGAGGAGCTGTTGACCCGCGCTTCAAAATTTCGACTCGTGATGAAATCATCATTGGTGGTCAAGAAGCAATCCCGTTAGGAGCAAATACCAGAAGCCCCCTGAGTTTTGCTGGTCCGAGCAGTGTTATTTATCCGTAACAACATCGAAGCTAACAAAGCCATCGGTTCTTTTCAGAGCCATCAAATTTGTGGAAAAGAGTTAAAAGAGAAATATTTCCGACTTTATTTATAACTTCTAGTATTCCTAAATCAATTTCACGGCCTCATACAAAATTACATTTGTCGTGAATAATTTATGACTCAACCATTTGGGATTGTACTCGCGGACGCTGCTGCAGTGCCGTCGGGTGAGTGCTCAACATTTCACAACGATTGCAAAATAGAGTGGCTTTTCCAACAGCGCCTTTTATGTTCCATATTTTATGGGAACACTTTGATTAGGAAAATTATCCCATGTGACAAAATTGCGACATATTTAGAATGCTTTTGAAAAGACATTCTCATTGTACAATTGTAATAATTTTGGCACCCATGGATCAGGAATTTACCGTCATAATAAAGAAAACTATTAATTATCAATAGCTCGTATTGAATATTTAGGGAATGCCAATCATTCCAACAATTCATGTTCGACCAATTTCTCACGCATTAGTATTCTCCGCAATTTTCAAGTAATTCCAAGCAAAACACATTATTGGCACATACCCATCTCCCAGATTGGTCGATCAGAAAGCGAAGAGCACAAAAGGGAGGAGCATCATCTGCTATTCCAATGTTATAAAACATGCTGCCTTCGTTGGATTCAGTTTCATTCCATTTCCGCTTTTGAGCTGGTAAGAGCTCCTCCGAACTTGCTTAGCGAGAAGTACCTCGCTGCTAGGAGCCTGCTGAGCTGTTAATCCAGAATCTGGTTTGTGAAATCGCTCAAGATTTCAAGATTGAGCTACGTTTCCAGATTTCAACTAAATCCCTGTGTACGCTACTCTGTTGCTGTTGTGTACCCATGAAATATTAAGCTTGTTTGTCGAATAAACAGAGAACTTATTCACATCTTCTTATTCTTCTTCTTCTTGGCATTAACGTCCTCACTGGGACAGAGCCTGCTTCTCAGCTTAGTGTTCTTATGACACTTCTACAGTTATTAACCTGAGAGCTTTCGTTGCCAAAGTTTCCATTTTTGCATTCGTATATCGTGTGGCAGGTACGATTATACTCTATGCCCAGGGAAGTCAAGAAAATTTCCATTACGAAAAGATCCTGGACCGACCGGGAATCGAACACAGACACCTTCAGCATGGCTTTGCTTTGTAGCCGCGGACTCTAACCACTCGGCTAAGGAAGGCCCCAACTTATTCGCATGCATTTGCAACTTTTTCGATATTCCATACAAAATGACCAACTTTGGTAAGTTAGATCTCAGTTATTTATGGAAATATTTTCGAATGAAACATTCACAGAACATCAGATGTAACTCGAATTTTAACATATATTTTTGAAAATTTTTCCAATCACAAGTTTATAAGTAATAACGGTTTGACTAAACTGTAATTTTCGACGAAAAATTCAAAACTTTATATCTTAAAATCTGATAGCCTTACACAAAAACTGTCTTCAGCAAACTTATTCATCTCGTCAAAATCTACAACTTTTCTGAAGATACCATGAAGCTATTCCTTCAATATGTTTAGTTATGTCAATCATAAAAAATCGTCAAAAAATCACTTTAGTCAAACCGTTACTGCTTTTCAACGTGTGATTGGAAAAATCACTCAAAAACATATGTTAAAATTTAAGTTATGTCTGATATTCTGTTAAAATTTCATTCAAATCTGTCCATAAATAACTGAGATATAGTTTATCAAAGTTGGTCATTTTGCATGAAAAATCAAAAGAGTTTCAGTTTTTATTTCTCAGCGAAGAATCACACCATCAACGAAAATAGCGCGAAAGCAATAACCAATCGCGTGCGAGTAGCGAACGGAGTGACGAAACAACCAAGCGAGAGCCTCACCACTCGCCATCGGTGAACGGAGCTCGAGCAAATAAAACCACTGGTTGTTCTGTTCCCAGCTCATTCACAAATCGAACGGCATAACGAACGGATCAAGCAGCGGAGCAGCAAAGCCACAGCAGTGTGCGAGTAGCGAACGGAACCAGAGAGCGAAAGCAACAACTGAAAATCATTCAGTGGACGGATTAGTAGTCAGCGCCAACCGGCGACCTGTTGGAAAGTAACGCCAGCAAAATATACACCATCTGCCTCTCCTTACCATTCATATTCTTGTACTTGATGAATTCAATGAAATGGTTTGGTTTGGCGATGGAGCAAAGAGTTATTAAGGATGATTTTACTTAACAAAGAGTTATTGATAAATATTCCAATCAATAAGAGTTGTTTTGAAAAAGTTCACTTTTATCAGAAATTTCTGCTTTACCAAAGAGTTGTTAATGAAATTCCTGCAGCAAATGGTCGAGTTTCTCCCCACGAATATTTCCAGCCAGGACCAGTCATGGAGGACAATCCATCCCGAGCATCACGGCCCCCGCTTCCAAAATTCTCGAGTACGGAAATTGGAAAATTAATACATAATGCTCATCTTGTACATCCCTTGCCAAGACATCAATTTCATATAGCCTATTTCTCAGATTAACGCAATAGACTAACATGTAGAAAAATTTCAGATCAATAGTTGCTTATTACAATTGGTCAGGAAACAGTTTATTGAACAGTATTTAAAATCTGTCGTAATTTTGATACATTTTCCAATTTAATACTCGAGAATTTAGGAAGTGTTCCCCCATTATATGATAAATCAACGATGCTGTTAGAAATACCATACAATGCTGAGTAGCATGATGTTATTACGGTCCGACGGCGATGCAGTGGTAAATTCTCAAATTCATGTAATTATGTGAGGTAAATTATGTGAACCAAATTGTAGTATACCGCGATATTTAGATCATTATAGATAAATCAGTAAATATCATCCAATAAACCCTTTTTTGAACGTATGTTGGCCCTGAAAAGGGCCGATTGAGCTTGGATGCTGTGACCACGAGTTTACCACGAGGCGAAATCTAGAAGCGCGGATCGGTCAACCTAGAAATCTTGAGCGATTTCACAGACCAGATGCTGGATTGGCAGCTTGAAGAATAACAGCTCAGCAGATTTCTAGCAGCGAGGTTCTTCTCGCTGAGCAAGTTCAGAGGAGCTCTTACCAGCTCGAAAGCGGAATTAGAATGAAACTGAATCCGACGAAGGAAGCATGTTTTATAACCTCAGAATAGCAGATGATGCTCCTCCCTTTTGTGCTCTTCGCTGATCAACCAATCTGGGAAATGGGTATGTGCCAATAATGTGTTGGGCTTAGAATTACTTGAAAATTGCGGAGAATGCTAATGCGTGAGAAATTGGTCGAACATGAATTGCTGGAAGGGTTGACATTAACTAAATATTCAATAAGAGATAATGATAATCAATAGTTTTCTTTATTATGACGGTAAATTTCTGATCCATGGGTGCCAAAATTATTATAATTGTTCAATGAGAATGTCTTTTTAAAAGCATTCTTAATATGTCGCAAATTTGTTACATGTGATAATTTTGCTAATCAAAGTGTTCCCACAAAATATGGAACATCAAAGACGCTGTTGGAAATGCCACTCTATTTTACAATTGTTGTGAAATGTTGAGCACTCACCCCGACGGCACTGCAGCAGCGCCTGCGAATACAGTCACAAATTGTTGAGTCATAAATTATTTATGACAAATGAAATTTTGTATGAAGCCGTGAAATTGATTTAGGAATATTAGAAGTTATGAATAAAGTCGGATATATTTCTCTTTTAACTCTTTTCCACTAATTTGATGGCCTTGAAAAGGGCCGATGGCTTTGTTAGCTTTGATGCTCTTACAGATAAATAACACTGCGGGATGTTATCAGTTGATTGCCATGGTCAAACGGGGAATCCTCAACTCAAATGTATAAATTTGAGCAAGTTATTTGCTTAAACGACGATTCGAAAGTTTCGTGACGTGGATGGCGCACAACAGTAACAGGTAGTGGATCACCGGGCTTAAGTCAAAATCTGATGATGGCGGCGATGACGATGGCTGGGTGAACGCAAACAAGCGGTGAACCACAAAGCGAGAATGACTTTCCCGACTGTGTTCACAGTTCGACCGCAATTTCTCCTGTGGACTGGTTCCTCTTCTTCTTCTTCTTCTTGGCGGCGGCAGCGGTGATGACTTTGGCTTCGGACGACATCTTCTCTCGCTCGCTCGACAGTTTGATTTGAGCGAAGCAAGACAAACGGGGAGGTCCCTCGCTATCGATGTCTGTGCCTGAGAAGCACGCCCGGTCAGAGCAAGACGATCTGTTGCCTGCTGAGATGCGATCGAAGCGGAGAATTGAAAGCAACAAAAGTCTGGATCAGCAATTGGTATATGTTGGTTTGTCGCGGGTTACTTCACTGCAAGGACTATTTTTGACAAACTCTACCAATTCTTCCCAGTTCCATCACGCCAAAGGCAGCAATTCCAAGGGTTGACTTGAGGAATGAGCTGCAGCGCTTAGGCAATCATCGATTAGTGACGCTTTGAGACGTGAAATACTGGATCATAGTGGCCCAACCTGCATATTGATGAGTATCAATGTACAGAGCCTAAATGCTGATGCAATGGATATTGCTACAGACCAAAGCACTGGACCGATTCAATCGATTATCACAATCGAAGCACCCGAGCCATCAAACATCTAATCTACTGGAGGAGTTTGGCGAACTACAGCTGGAGCCAGAAACCGATCACCCAACCAAGCAACACAAGGAAGCAACGACCAAACAAACAAATTAAATCATCTGGCATTATTCCTGGAACACCATACACTGGTTCTCGAAACCACAGAACGACAAATGGTTCTTTTCAGGACTACCAAAATGAGTCCAAAAAGAGTTAACTTCTGAAAACTTCATCCGATCAATAACAACACAAAACTAGTACACTTACAAATTCATACACATGACAAATCAAATTATTAATCATCGTAGTTCTACGTCAACCCCGCGGTAATGTAATAGACATTACCCACCCCAAATTTTTTTCAGCACGAGTCGTACATTTATCCAACGAGGCTCGCCGAGTTGGATAAATACGACGAGTGCTGAAAAAATCGAGTTTTGCAACGAGTTGCATACAACATTTTTTGCTATTACGAAAAAACTGTTTAATCGAGCTGTATCTAGGATCACAATCATATTTCAGAATAACCCACGTGGCCATCCATGCGTCGTACAGGCTCAATATTTTTCAATCAGGTAGGCTGTGATACATATACGTACTACATGACTGTCACACATTTTCACGCGTGGAGGTGGTCAGAATATTCGAGGACAACCCAGGTAAGATGCTGACTGCAATTTTATACCGAATTGTACACTCACTATTCATGTGCTAAGTTGTCTGCACGCATCGGATTTTTTGGAATTAACTAGATCATCATTTCTCAAACTTGGCTTTCGTGACCCCCCGACCTCTCGTCACCTCGCTCGTTTTATCAATTATAACTGGTGAGACGGTAAGGGGTCGCGAAATTCAAGTTTGGGAAGCTATGAACTAGTTAACTCTACTACCTCATCTTCGTCTTGCTAGACGACCCGATTCCGAAACAGAATCGCCACACGAGTGGGATTCGGATCGTCCAATGGATGTAGGGCAAGTTGCTTGTCATTGGTAAATACAAAACCATTCGAAGCATGGCTGTAAAAGCCATTCAGATATTTGGTTGGCGATTCTCAAAAGAGTGCTGAAAAGTGTTACTTTTCAGCACCCAAAACAGTACTGAAAAGTAGCACTTTTCAGTTCTGTTTCTTTTGTTAGGAAAAGTAGGCCATTATGTTGCTCAATTAATTGATGAAAAGTAGGCTAATAAGCAACGGAATAGCAAAAAAAGTATTTTCAAGAACTTTCAAAGGGTTTGCAGACGTTCTTCTTCTGTCGGGTGTGAGATCATTGCGTCCATTTTTTAGGACTATTGTGATATACCCTTTTGCTTTTACAAAAACCCTCAGTGGCGAGAACGCCACCGGAATACTTTGCGCGGTGACTGAACATTTAGCCATCTGCCATTGATGGGCAGAAGTCCTAACTTGCAGCATTGTGAATCCCCCAATCTGGTACGATCAGCCTGATAAAGCCGACCACTTCCCTGGAGGGTGCTTTCCAAATATCGGTCGGCTTCAAAAAGGGCTTGTCAAATATTTTGGACCTTCGTTGTATATGTGCACTGCAGGAGCAGAGAAGGTGTTGAGAGGTTTCGCACGGTTCACTACAGAAACGGCAATTTGGGTTTCGGATCTTTTGTAAATGGTATCTGCTGGGACAATGTCCAGTTATTAGACCGGTGTAGGTGCTGAGGTCCCTTTTGTTGAGACCAATGAGTTTTTGTGTTTGTTTCGAATTGATTGTGACGAATCTTTTGGAACTCATCGGCATTTCCATAACCCTCTAGACTCTTATGCCCCGGGAACCAATATAGTTTAACTCGATTGCGGATGGCTAGGGTTTTTAGAGCAAGAACACATTCCCACACTAAATTTGAGTTAAAAGTGTTAGCTTTCAGAGCATGAAGAGCTGCTTGGCTGTCGGAGAAAATACAGATTGTGGCATTTCTGTAATTCCTCTTTACGCTGAGCTGCGCACATTCAATAAAAGCATACACTTCAGCCTGAAAAACTGTAGGCCACTATCTGAGAGGGGCAGAAATTTTAGTTCTTGGCCGTGCACTCCAGATCCAGAACGATTGTTCATTTTCGATCCCTCAGTGCAGAATTTGATTGAGCCTGGAGGAATAATCGAGCCACCTTCTTGTCAGTCTTGGCGAGAAGCAATGAACACCGTATATGGTATGTCATAATTCAAAACCATTTCCATCCATTCATCGCATTTTTCTACAGTTGGATTTATAAAAAAATCCGTTTAGTATGCTTAGGTGACCGGTTAAATCACCAGGTAGAAGGTTTATTGAGTTTTTTAGCCTCAGAGCGGTTTTCTCAGCATCCAACTTTATGAATTGATCTAGCTGGGGCAGATTAAGCATTGCATCTAGGGCGAATGAAGGGGCGCTGTGAACTGCACCAGTAATGGCTACGCACGCAGCGCGTCGGATTTTGTTCAGCTAGCCGTAACCTCGCTTGTTTTTGGCCCTTTACAAAGCCTGCAAAATCAAATTTGAAATATGCACCTAGGATAACTCCTTTTAATGCATAGAATAACTTTTAAAAGGAATTTTTGAATTCTGGAAATCTTTAAGATTTCCTTGGGAACTGAACTCATAAAAAATACTTTCAAAAAATCACTGGAATGGAGTCTGGAATGACTGAAGTCACGGGTTTACAGTTGAGGTCAGAATACGCGTAGTTGTCAAAGGATACAAACTCGGTATGGTACTAAATCCAGTTTTCATTTACCTTCAGGTATTCCACTAAACAGCATGAAGTTTGAGTCAGATATATTTTAATAATCAGTGATCATCAAGAGCTATATTATTTTAATTCACACTCACGCAGGATTAAACAACAACCCAACGCCTATCTAAGGTTATTGAAGTACTAATTTGAAGATAGAGCTTCAGATCAGTAAGCGTAACCAATAAACTTCTTTACGTTAATGAATAAAGTTTAAACCCAAATAATCTCAATTAAATATAGTCTATTGAATGTCGAGATATAAACAATTATTTGCGGTTATCAAAAATCTCGGAATGCTCTCGAAGGTTTATAAATAAGAATCTCAGTTATGCAGACTCATACAAACATTTTCTATCAAATTTTAAGTTGTACAGCTGACTTGGGTTATCAAAGATAACATAACATGCATAGAATATGGGACACGTAGACGTAGAAGGGCAGCGTGACCAGTAATCTCTTGGAGGTTTGTGAATGAGATTCATACTCCAGCAAATTTAACAAAAAATATGTCATAAGATAAGCTTAAACAGTCGTTGCATTAAAATCTTGATGGAACATATCTATCTAGTTTTTTACGCTAGTTTGCTATAAACTTCAAATCACCCCTTTTTGATTGCCAACACTATAATATGTTTATGGTTTCATCAAGGCAAACTTTGCGATGTACATTTTTTCATGTTGGTTTTAGAGAAACGTGAAAAATGTCGTGGTTAAGGCTAAGTAGCCCGTCATTTGTTTTGACAACAATGATGACTTTACAGCTTGCATTTCTAAGTGATAAAACTCAGTCTTGATAGTTTATATTAACTTGCAAAAGTATCACTGTACGTGCTAACATGCATAAAGTATGCTGATACTTTTTCAGATGTGCCAGTGCAAAACCAACTGATATTCTTTGATTCGAAACCGTGAGATGAATTAGCAACAATCATCAACGACGTGTACAAATTTCAATGACGGCCTACTTCGCCTAAAAATGGGAAATTTAAATCTTTTTTCCAAACTTTCTGTTAAATAGTTGTTTTCTTCCCATTTTAGGTTTATGATTAAGTTATGTTTATGATTTACGATGGTTCCTGTTAATTCTCCAGATGTGTTATACTACTAACTTAGTTACGTGCATGAGTGTTTTAAACAAAACGACGATGCCAAATTGATTGCTTTAGAAAATAAATACTAAAGAATTGATTTGAGCTTTCTCTGCAACAGAGACTATCGGAGACTAGTGAACATATTGGTACCTTTGGAAAGTTCAGGGGAGAATCTTTCTTAACAAAATAGCTCAAAGCGTGGCTGAAGCGATTCAAGACCCCTTTTTTCGTTAGGTTGGGATGGTTTGCGGTGGAAATAAAACTATCTTTAACCTCTATCGCTCCTTGTCATATTTTTTTTTTTACATTCAACACATGGACTGTCACTCACAAATGCTAATAATAGTATTTGAAAAAGCCAGTCTGACCATGGGAATGGTACAAGTCATGTATAAGCAAAGTACTGGTTATGAACGACACAACAGACAGGATCAATATTTGAACATCTCAGACTACGTCTTGTAGACTTTCAAAAAATTTAATGTTTTATTTTTTTCACTTTCTCCAACACGTTTTACAGGAGTTATCAAAAATCTATCGGCTGAGTTTGCCAGGGTTTCGTTATGTTTGCTGACTGTATCTGTCAGAAAATTAAAGCCAAAAATGACGTAAAAAATGCTCTTGTTTTGATCAGAAACGCTTTCTAGAGTGAAAATGTGGCCCACTTATGCATAGAATGAAAGGAATAAAATTTTGTGAGGTAGATGTTACTACACAAAAAAAAACATGATGCTGCAAAACAAATCTAATGAAAATTATTGACATTTCAATAAACAATATCAATTTATTGCCTACTAAGATTAAATTATAAAATCGGTAGGCAAGAAATGTCAAAGTCAAATTACCCTAGTTGTTTCATAGCTAGCGTAAAAAGCTGGATATAAGCCTGTATGGATATTATATTTTCTTCAATGTTCTGAAAGGTCACTTATTGCACTGTCAGATTCCAAGCATTTCATCAACCCGTAAAGGCCATTGCAAATAAATAAAGATAACTTGGCAGGCCCTAAGAAATCGCCTTTTTTATCCGACTTGATCCAATGACCCACCGGAATAACTCCGGCAACAGTAATATTCTCGAGTTCCTCTGGCCACTTCTAGAAACTAGACAAAAATATTGACAAAAATATTTGATTCTGTTAAGTGTTCGCTGAACGTGGAGTGTTTTAGTATTCTTGCATTCACTCAGGCCTTAACGGGTTAATAACCTTAAACAGTCATTGTACTAACTAATGTCTTGGTAGAAGATATTTGAATGAGCTAATATGGGTGTCAAGCTTTTTTCATAATTCTTTGAAAAATCAATGGTTACGCTTGAAGATATAAAGGCATTTGCTTAAAAAAAATCCAAACCTTGACACAAGTTATATTCATGATAAAAACTCAATGTTAGCCTTGAAGGCATGTATAATTGTTGTTTCTCCTATTTCCCACGGAGTTTTTCACAAACATTGTCATCCAAGTCTTATTATAATCTATTTGATATCAATCAACACAATTTCATAAAAACTGATTTTAAATGGGGAAAAATTTCATTTACGTAGCACAAATTCCTTTTACGTAGCACAAATTCCATTTCACGTACCCCCGGTCTATTACTTTAATGGAGATTTCAGTTTTAGGGGTAAAAGCAATTGATGCATCACTATTGGAATCAGAACCAAACAATCAAGCTGTCCGAAGAAGTATACTTAAAACATCAATTATTTGTTTCGTGCTAAACACCCACGCTGTCAAGGTTATGGTATTCAAATGTAGTCTACATTTTTTTACCAAACAACTGCTCCTTCAACATCAAGATCATGAATTGAACAAATGCTGTTCAGTCATGTTCATCTATTGACGCTAAGTGGCCCTCATAAGTGGAAGTGAGTCTATGCGTTCCGTGGGACCCTGCAACTTTCAATTCTGTTGTTGGCTGCCTGAAAAAAACCTTCAAGAACTACCACCATAACCCCCCGCATCTCACCTCTGCTAAATAGCAACCACTCGACGACGAAATAGTATTCAAATGCCAAGAGTTTAGCCATATTCGTCGCCCGATTTGGCTGAGGCTGCTGTTATTCACGCCTTAAATCAGCCGCACGTAAAAAAGGCAAGTAACCCACCTTGGAACGTGACTGACTTCCATTGACTCATTGATGCTGAGCTGAGCTGCCATACGAGTGAGCAAACTCAATGCAGGAGCAGAAAGGTATCCATAACAACAAACAGCATCAGCTGACAGCGCTCAATGTGATCTTCCACGATTTTCGAGTTTGGGCTGAGTGACGCACAGTGGTACGGATTTAAAAAAAATAACATGTAGGAAAAGTGTACTGTGTCATGCTTGAAGATTAAGAAGTACAAAAATCAATAATATTTTTAGTACCTATACTACAAAGCATACTTTATTGAATGACAAACATGATTTTTTTTAACATGCAGACTATAAAAAGCAAACTTTGTCCTACGAGCCAATTCAATTTACGAACCCCAAAACTAGAACCTAAATTCATATCATACACTGTACACAGTGTTTCTGATATGCTAAGAAGATGAATGTTTGACTTTTTGCCAGTTTTCAAGAAAACTGAACCTCTGTATAACGTACTGGTTAAATGACTGAGCTCTATCATTCATTTCGGTGATGATGATTAGGTAATCTGACGTTCGATTCCTGCTCCGAAATACACTTCATTAGCACCTTTTAGTCGTCGATGGGCCCCGCTTTGGGCTCCGAGATGAGAGGCCAAGGCGCGACTGAGTGATTGAGGGGTTACTATGAGAAAAAAGGCGGTGTTTTGATCGGCAATATGGTCGGTCGGTCGGTAATGGACAGACTTTAAAATATACTTTCACCGAAATGGTACTTATAAGGTTGACGCAAATGAGGCGGACAATAGTAGCTCTGCGCGAGATTGCTTAATATACCATTCAGTTTCCTGTTACGTTTGCCTGTTTGGGTTTCTCAATTTAGTGCGGTAATGTATGCGTTCCAAATAGCAAAATTTTCAGCAGATAAAGGAATTTACAGCGACGAAGGTTCAAATTGCGTGCTTGAGTAAACAATAAGTAAATTTAGAAAAGTGACCGAACACTATTTGTATCATGCATTTTGAACTCTATAATAACTAACTATCATCGATCAACTCACACATGTGTTCTTCGTTTTTTTGTAGCGTAACGTCCCAACTAGGACATAACCTGTTTTTTAGCTTAGTATTTTCATAAGAAGTTGACAATTGACCAATTTTGCATTCGTAGATCGTATGGCGAGCACCAAGATACTCTATACCAGGGTTGCCAAACATACGGCCCACGACTTCATATTATGCGACCCGCGAAGAATTTAAAGACCAATTTCATATTTGTCCAATCATTTCCTTTTTTCAATAAATTTATTTCTAAAGTTTTAATTGACTGGATATATTTATTAGATTTCCGATTCTTCCAAATTTACTTGATTTTATAAATGGTTCAACATTTCGAAAATAACAGCCAAATAAGCAAGAATTTAAAAATTGGAATACTCTGTGTTTTATCAGAAAATAACCAAAACAGGCGCCCAGATAGCCGTAGCGGTAAACGCGCAGCTATTCAGTAAGACCAAGCTGGGGGTCGTGGGTTCGAATCGCACCAGTCGAGGATCTTTTCGGGTTGGAAATTTTCTCGACTTCCTAGGGTATAAAGTATCTTCGTACCTGCCAAATGATATACGCATGCAAAAATGGTCATTGGCATAGAAAGCTCTCAGTCAATAACTGTGGAAGTGCTCATAAGAACACTAAGCTGAAAAGCAGGCTCTGTTCCAGTGGGGACGTAACGCCAGAAAGAAGAAGAACCAAAACAATAATAAGGCATAAGTAATACTTTAAACATAGTATGTAACAAAAAAGCGCTAAAATTATTAACGGTAAACGCGCGGCTATTCAGCAAGATCAAGCTGAGGGTAGTGGATTCGAATCCCACCGGTTTTTTGAAGAGGAAATTTTTTTCTGAGGGCATAGAGTATCTTCGTACATGACACGCTCTTTACACAAGCAAAATGATCAATTGGCAGAGAAAGCTCTCAGTTAATAACGATGAATATGTTTATAAGAATACTAAGTTGAGAAGCAGGCTCTGCCTTGGTGAAAAGTAACACCAGAGAAGGAAGATGAATATTTTTTTTTCTTGGAACATAGATAAAAATAATCAATGGTAAATTTAAAACCAGCAAAAATCAATCTAAATTCCCAAACAAAATTATAAATAGGGATGGAAGGCTTGTAAAAACTATTGATCCAGCCTTCCAAATCATTAAAATTACCAGGAAGTGATACGTCCTGTTATGATTCAGAAAAATAGGGGAATATTAACTCCCTGTTTCACTCAAATGTTTAAAGGTTAAACTATAGTCCTAAAAGCTGGAGTCGAGATCGCGTTGTGTTTATTCCGATAAAAGATAAAAGGAATATAGAATTATTTAGACCTATTAACCCTTCATCATTATTGTTGAAAATAATAGAAAACTTTTTAAGGAATACAATAAAACAAATTATTTACTTTCAACAATAACAGCACTTCAATCACTTGTAACACAAATTGAGAAAATTTTTGAGATCTAAGAAATTCTGTTGGCTGCACTTTTGGATGTTGAAGGATTATTTGATGATGCATTATTATTTATTTAGTTGGTGTTACATCAATTAGTTTGATAAAACTTCGCTAACGATGTTACGCCAATTTACTCGTTCCATGGCTGTGTCCCTCCAACTTCGATTTTGGCCCACGCTTTCCAGGTCTTGTTGCACCTGATCAAGCCACCTCGCTCGCTGTGCTCCCAGCCTTCTTATGCCAACCAGATTCTATGCGTACACCATCTTTGCAGGATTGCTGTTGGGTAGGCTTGCAATAACTTTCTAAAAACTCATTTGCTATGTGTGATAGACGATGGAAGATAATCTGGGATAGCACTTAGTAGGCGGCATTCAGGATAGTGATCACACGATAGTTTTCGATAGTCGCCCTTCTTGTAGATGGGGCAAATGACCCTTTGCTTTCACTCTTGACAATCAGCCAGTGCAGACAGGTGGCCAACCTCTCCGGGCCCATTTTGATGAGTTCAGCTCCAATACCAACCTTACCAACTGCTTTGTTCTTCTTGAGCTTATTGATGGCATCCTTAACATCCCTCAATGTGGGAACAGGTTAGTTTCCTTCATCCGCCGTGCTGACGTAGTCACTGTCGTGACCCTCTGTGCCTGTGTTCTCCGTGCCATTCATGTGTTCGTCGTACCCAAGTAACCATAAGCACTAATAATAAGCCTTTAATCAGCATCATAGATGCGTACATGCATTATAATAGCACCACAAATGCTTACACACCTTATAACAGCACTTCCGCTGCATAGAAACCCTATTACAGCATCATTAATGCTTCTAAGCCTGATTGCATACAGGCATTAAATAAGCACTATATTGGCTTTATATTCGCATACAGAGCATGTTTAGATGCCATCCAGTGTTTTGACAGATATACCACGTGCTTTGTGTTTGCATATAGTGGTAAGAGGGAGTCAAACATAAATCTTCTCACTACTACAATTGCAGGTTTTATGCCGGGGAAAAGTGCAGGCAAAAGAGCAAAAGAGCAGGACAACTCAACAATACGGGTGTCGCAGGTTCGAGACGCAAAATGAGGAATTTCATCATCATAAACGAGTATCAAAATGTGGCAATTGCAAGTCCTCAAAAGGATGAAAACTACCAAAACGAATATTTCTGATACGGAGAAGTACTATCTGTATCATTTTATTAGATTTTTCGCATACTATTAGAGGTTTCCGTTTTCATTCATTTATTTATTTACCTCGTGTACCAGTTGCTTGCTGCATACGCTAAAGCACAAAATATTCGCCCTAAAAACCTGGCGAAAACAACTGACGTTTCTCACGTGGTCTTATATCAGCATTAGTGGTGCAGAGAAGCACTGTTATATCTTGGCACTATAATGGCACGCTATTTCGCCTTTTCTGGCATTATAATAGCATTATATGCGTATATAAAACTGACATGCATCAAATGATTACCCTATATGCGCATATAATGCTGTTACCGTGCCGCATTATCGTGCTTACTGGTTACTTGGGTAGTGCTGCTTCCACCTTTCAATCACCTCACGTCCGTCCGTCAAGATGCTTCTATCCTTATCCCTACACATTTCGGCTCGCTGCACGAAGCCTTTTCGGGAGTCGTTAAGCTTCTCGTAGAACTATCGCGTTTCTTGTGAACGATGCAGTTGTTCCATTTCTTCACATTCATCTTCTTCCAGGCGGCGCTTTTTGTCCCGGAACAGGCGGGTTTGCTGCTTTCGTTTCCTATTATATCGCTCCACGTTTTGTCGCGCTCCTTGCTGCAGCATTGCAGCCCGCACTGCGTCCTTCTTCTCAAAACCTGCCTGCATTCTTCGTCGAACCGATCTTTACATGTCCTCCTTTCCACGTACCCGACGATGCTCCCGGCTGCGTTGTTGATGGCTGTATTTATGTTGCTCCAGAAGTCCTCAAGAGGGGCTTCGTCAGGGTCGCTCTCTTCCGGCAACACTACTTCGAAGTACTGCGCGTATGCGGCGGCGACGTTCGGTTAGGCCAGCCGCGCTAGGTTATACCGAGGTGGGCGTCGATACCGAACATTGTTGATGACGGATAGTTTTGTGCGCAGTTTCACCATCACTAGATAGTGATCAGAGTCAATGGTAGCACCACGATAGGTTCTGACGTCGTTTATATCGGAGAAGTGCCGTCCATCGATCAAAACGTGGTCGATTTGTGATTCCGTCTGCTGTGGTGATCTCCAGGTGTATCGATACGGGAGGCTGTGCTGGAAGAAAGTGCTGCGAATGGCCATGTCCTTGGAGGCGGCAAAATCTATCAGTTGTAGGCCGTTCTCGTTCGTCAGCCGGTGGGCGCTGAACTTTCCAATCGTCGGTCTGAACTCCTCCTCCTGGCCAACCTGGGCGTTTAGATCTCCTATGATGATCTTGACGTCGTGGTTTGGGCAGCGGTCATACTTGTGTTCGAGCTGCGCGTAAAATGCGTCGTTGTCATCATCAGTGCTTCCGGAGTGAGGGTTATGCACGTTTATGATGCTGAAGTTGAAGAACCGGCCTTTGAGCCTCAACTTGCACATTCTTTCAATGATCGGCCACCACGCGCCTTTGCATATCACTCATCACTATAAAAGGTGTGCCCAGCTCACATGTGTTACCGCAGCTCTGGTAGATGGTATGATTACCGTAAAACGGGGTAACTTTGATAGTTTTTTTTTTCGAAGAAAACTTAAATGTTTATGCATGCTGTTTCAAAGAATTATAATTCATATTTTTAAAACAAGTACTGGTATCCTAACTGTCAATTACAGTTGATAGTTTGCCAAAAGATTTATTCTGAATGGGTACATAATTTTTCGTATAATCGAAAGACGGTTTTCTGTTTTGGGGCAACTTTGATAGTGGAGTATAAATCGAACAAAATTGAATGAATAACGTAACATTTATAGGGCGTTACATACCTTTAGGCGTTTAACTCTATATGGAAATTTCTGACTCAGATTACAAAAATGGTCCCAGTTTGTACAAATGGTTTTCGCTAAGAGATTTGAAACCGAATTCATGTTCTATTATAACTAGGCTGTCAAGGACACATGTTTTGAATGCTTAATGAAAAGCTTATGGTTCCTTGTCTGGTTTTCAAATAAGTAATGATGCACTGCTGGGGCACAAATTGAAGCATGTGAATATCCCTTCCAAAGCTGCTCAAAACCTTCAAATCAGGATAACTTTTGATTCCCTCGTTAGAATATTTTCAAATTCACGGAAAAGATGCTTGAATACTATATCTTACGAATGATGGGTGCCAAATTCTTGGACATTATTTTTGTGTTAATAACGGTTTCTGGCACACCGTGGGCGATGTTTCATTTATTTTATTTAAAAACAAACTATGGATGGTTCGTCACTGTAAGTGTCGGCATAAGCCTTTATTCCGCGGGAACAAATGTAGTACTGAAATGTCAAATATGTATCTGGATGAGCTTACAAAATCGGCACCTATAATAAATTAAATTCAATTCGGATTCGGTAATCATGTAAAATACAGATGCTTCGGTGATCAACAGCATATTTACCGAAGACTGTGAATAAAATCGCCGACTGTCAGTGCTTCTATTAAGATTTGACGAATACGGTAAATATTTTCACTGAAAAATCAGTAAACGAATCGAAACACTGATGTCGGTAAAATATAAAGCTGATTTTTCGGTAACAAACCGCTGATTACCGAATTCGGTAACGTAGCAGTACGAAATGTCAAATCCGCCATATTATTTTTGTTTCAGCTGGTATTTCAATTGAAGAAGCTGAAGCTGAAAATTTCAATTGAAGAAAGTTTAGTTTGAAATGGAGCAAGTGCTGGAACATTAACGCGAAATGAATGGGCACATTTCGTGAGGAAAAGATTTCCCCCCATGAGGAAATTTTACAACCGATCAGCTGTTGAGATTTCGGTAAATGAATTAACGAAGTCGGTAGTTTTTTCCAAGTGTGAATATTTGAAATTGATAAACATAAAAATGCATCAATATATAAGGCTAATATGTTATAAAAAGAGAATAATAAAAACATTATCAATAACAGTCGAAAAATTGTAGCCAACAAATAACAAAATATTTGTATGACCATTAAGCCATAGAGTGCGTATGTACAAAAAATTGCAGGAACAGATCGAACCGTGTTGGTGTCCTCAGAGGACACACCTTAAAGTGCCGTAGCGTGACAAGCCTCACTCATTTTTTGAAGGCATCATTCAAGAAAACGAGACAAACGGCTTAAAAGTCCCAACGCAGAGTGAAAGATATGTGTACCATCCCATACATATTTTTTTAAAATGTTTTTCTTGGATCGTTGTAGGGTTAAATCACCGGTTTTTGGCCAGCCTAAGAGAAAATGCAAATCAAATTAATACGGGAAGCCGTATTTATACTACAAATATGCCAAATGCAAGCTTTCAATCCATATTATGTATGTAAATATCGTAACTGAGCTAAAAACATGTTTTCGCTTTGAAAATATTGTTGGTCAATATAGGCAACCAGAACCGATTTTGGCCAGAGGTTTAACTTCGGTTCCTGAATCGGCCAATCACATTGATTTCTTATAAGAGTGGTCAAATTGGGGGTAGCCTGGCAAGATTAGGTGAATGGGAGTTGAAATTATAAGGAAACTAATTGTTTTCCTTATGTTTTGCACCAATTCGGGTGTTAAAATGAATGTAGCTCTATAATGTGAATGTAATCTACAGAACACATGCTGATTGGCTATGTAAAACGGTGTATAATCCACTATGGCTACAGCTGGCGTATGACCAAAACCGGTGCTTCTACCCTACGCAAACATTATTTCAATTTCCTTCCCTGTAAAAGAATTGTTGTCCCATTCGGTCCGGAATCCTTTGCTGAAACAATATATTTGTCATAACGGTTATTAATAAGATAAACGTGTGGATTAAACTGAAGCAAAAACCCACAGCCCGCCGTTTGAGGGGCCATTCAATAATAACGCAAAGGTTTATGAGGGGAGGGGGGGGGGGTTTGAGATTTCTTACGCGCCATACAATTTATTTTTTTATTTTCATACAAAAAGTCTTACCATGGAGGGATGGGGTTGAAAAATCCCAAAAATTGTCTTACGTTATAAATGGAGCGCCCCTTAGGGTCTGTTCCGTTTTGTTTCGCTAACTATAATGATTTCTAACACAAAAGTGACAGTTCCTCTATCAAAAACACTCCCGCTCGGATTGCGGCCCTCGATGCTACATTTAAGCGAAATCTCACGAATCCAATCTGGTCCGATTCGTGAACTCTCTCAAAAGCGACTCTCTGAAAACAAATCAAAAAGCTCTAAGATACCACCAACTTTGACAATTGGACCTCGAACAAACATCGATCAGAAACAATTTTGCCACAAACATCCGTACAAATAAATCAGCGATCTTACTACAGACTTGACTACAGACATAACTGCCGCTTCTAAATCGAACCCGAAATAACCCGCAAAGCGAAACAGACCCTTAGCGGTCAATGAGAATAAAATTATCAATGAACATCATTTAATGGAACCTCCCAGAAAGCACGTACACTGTAAACTCGGCATTACCCTTTAAAAAATAAAAAATGCTATTTTTTTGCTGATGTATGAAGCTGTCAAAATAATGGGTATTTCAAAAATTCCAATAATGGGTATTCCGTTCATTTACTCTTTAATGGGTGAAAAATTTCTTGACAACAATCGGTCTGACATGTAGCAATGTTTGAGATACTTTGAAGTTTTTTTTCCATAATAACGAAATAAGTTTGCAGAAATGCGGGAAGGTCCAAGGTAGGTAAATGAATTTACCTTTATTGTCGTGTCGCATCTATGAAAAAAACCGATTTTACAGGATTATTTGGCTGCAGAGTACATCCCATATGAATGTTCTGCTCTACAAGAATCTGCAGCCCCATTTACCTGGTCGAAAAAAAAAACTCAATCCCTGATGGATATTTTATGATAGTAAATTTTATGATTCATTGAATATATTTTTAAATATTTATGAGATTTTATTTTTGATTATTCTATGAAATTGAATAAAAAAAAATAAAATAAGATTATCATCTATGAAAAAAAAAAAATACTCTGCTTCTTACAAAATATGTTTAGGAAAATGGGTAAAATTTACTCGTTGATCTGACGAACAAGCCGTTTACTCTTTAAAGAGTAAAGGCCTTTTACTCTTTTTATGAGTTAAACTAGTTTCTCTCAAAGAGGGCACTTTTTTACCCCTATAATTTGACCTTGCAAACCCCTATAATTTGAACCGTCAAACCAGGTTGGGCAAATTACTTATCCGTGCCTCCGGCTCTCTGCCCTACTCTCCCGCTGCGCATTTAGTGACGTCACTATTTGCTCTGAATAAGAACAGCGGGAGAACAAAAGAGAGAATCAGTGGCACGCATCAATCATCCGCGTTACCTGAGTAACCTTGCCGTTCGACCTGCTTAGTGATAATTTGCAAAGCTTTGTCAAAACTCTTAGATATCTTGGCATTAGTTCAATGGATGATTTTTTTTCAATTCCATTTTTAAAATTGATAATTGCATTTGATGTTTGCTAAGAACAGTATGCATGGGATTGCTCTTATTCCATCCTTTCGACACATTTCGATCGTTGTTTCTTCGGCGCTATGTTTTGTTTCTAGAAATACACTTGGCATAAGTTTACATCAATTGAAACAGAAACCTATATTAGTCCTAAGCACCGAACGCATCAAGATGAGTGATGTGATCTTGAAATGAAGGCTCTTGTAATTTCTGACTAATAAATCTTAAATTCCACCATTACTGTCTAACACGTCTTTCGTCTTTTTTTCTGCTTTACAGGTAAAATCGCCTTCGATGATCTCAATGCAACACAGCACTTCATACGAACGATGGTGAATTAGGTATACCTACCAAATCTTTTCTCGGAACCATGTGAAATTACTTCATCGCTTAAGATTGCTTATTCCGGAGCGCTCTTCATGTGGGTCGGAACATAACACCAAACCATCGCAAATGTACGAAAACATGGGCTGCTTAAAAAGAAAAAAACGATACAGACTGAGTGATTACGTGTTTGGCATATTTCAAGCAACTCCTCAGCCTCCAGTTTGGACGAATGCAGTCCAAAATCAAAATTAGACACGATACAGTTTCTCGAGTGCCTCTCAGCTCAGCCCATCGTCGAGGTTTATGTTTGCGTGTCTGGATCGAAAATATAGGAAAAGCAATCAAATCAAGTTGATTTCCGCAGAGCCAACAGTGTTTGCTTCAGCCCAAACCAATGCAGGAAGATACTGCAAGACAAAGAGCAGAATCTATATTAGGGCGTTTCAATTTACAACAAAACCCATCTTCCGAATCTTTTATACTAACCTCCGGTGTTTAGAAATTTGTAGTATTTCGGTGGTGATTTAAAGGTAACTCAAAAACGATGAAGGTTTTTATGGCAATTATCAAGTAGACATTTCGAAAAATGCTTTAAATTTGCTTGTATTGTAATGTAAGAAAAAAACTTATTAAATCAAAGTGAACATTTATTAGCAATTCAATCCAACGAATGTGGTATGAATGTTGTGAAATGTTTGCTATAATTCAGCTGGACGTTATACGTTAGTACTAAACTGGGCAGGGAGCTTCAGAATCATTTCGAAATTTAAAACTGATGATCCACTAATTGAGGTATTACCACTCCATTTTCATCAGAAGGATTGTTTGGAAGATATGAGAGATTTTTTTTAGATATCAACCGCCCTAATCTACATGTACTTTACAGCATTGACTCTACTCGTAAAATAGGCATAGCTAGCTGTCAATCATAATATTTTGCTGTTTAATTTACCGCGATTCGAGATGGTCGCAAAGGTGTGCATTCCTCCGGAGCAATTAAACCGCCTTGATGGCCATAAAGTCGGATAAAATATACCCCCTTCAGCAATCGTTGAATCGTCAGTTTGTTGCGAAACCATGCTGGGCTATCATCTTCTTGCTCCTCGTATGCGAAATGATGGGATGTGTGACGACAATTTAGCATCTTCGCACTTTGATAAGCCGTTTATACGCTTGGCTACATTCCCAGTTCCGTGAAGTTGTTTTTTGCATGGTTGACTACCATTCGATGGGTGGTGGCGATGATGTTTCCTGACTTGTATCGGTTTTCACCCGGGTTCCGAAGATGTAGCAAACTATACCGGCTCTACAAGACAGGCTAATTAGTTTGGCGATGGATATTCGCTGCAAAACTTTCTCCGGTGATTGAAGGCATCGGGTTTAAAGATTTGAGCTATTGTCTATGATGAGCAGTTTAGTGTTATGCAATCGTTTTATGTTTCTTGATGAGGTGATATTCACCGTGCTGAGAAAGCTGAAGATTGATGTTTCTATCATCTATCGATTATCTTGTGCAATATGATTTCTGTTTTAGCTATGGCTATCTAGGTGCAGATTGTCACATCTGTTTGCTTCGAAAATACATTTAATGTTATCTGTGACTACCAATGATTCTGACCTACAATATATTTGGGAAAATATCAGTTGTCGATACATATATCAAAATTCACATATGCATTATATGCATATAACATTGTGGTTTTGACAATCGGTATGTTTTTCTTATAATTATTCAAAAATATGCATTGAGGAGGTTCGTTTTTGCTCAACACCGCTCATTCGATTCTAGATCAAAATCTTGGTGTCCTCGCAAAATTTGAGCTCATTTGGATGAAAATTATTATGAGAAAAGCATGCAATTCATTCAATCGGTCATAATGTATGTGATCATGAGGGTTAGAGCTACGCTGATACTGTTAGATAAATCATCAGCAACATCTTTGCTGAAGACCGTATTCAAATCGTACGTCTCAGTGATTATATTGATTTCTATCCAATCGGAAATTCTTCAACAGTGCTCATTTACTCATTTATCAGGCAACATTGCTGCATCTGGCGCGTAATATAGAACACACATCACAAATACTGGGTGATATGAATAAAAAGCGTTTAACTTTACTGCTTGTTGCATCTACTCTTGAACCAAATCCACAAAGTTTACTACACTTTGTATGAATAAAAAGCCTCTCGAACATGCAGGTTTTGCTGGGCAGTGTTTTGGAAAGCCCAAACAAGACGCTTCGTTTTTTCGAGACGCCGGGAGTTTGGTTTTCGTTTCGCGGGTTTTGCTGGGCAGTGTTTTGGAAAGCCCAAACAAGACGCTTCGTTTTCGGGACGCCGGGAGTTTGGTTTTCGTTTCGCGGGTTTTGCTGGGCAGTGTTTTGGAAAGCCCAAACAAGACGCTTCGTTTTCGGGACGCCGGGAGTTTGGTTTTCGTTTCGCGGGTTTTGCTGGGCAGTGTTTTGGAAAGCCCAAGCAAGACGCTTCGTTTTCGAGACGCCGGGAGTTTGGTTTTTTGTTTCGCGTGCCCAGCACTGCAGTGTTTTGGAAAGCCCAAACAAGACGCTTCGTTTTCGAGACGCCGGGAGTTTGGTTTCCGTTTCGCGGGCTTTGCTGGGCAGTGTTTTGGAAAGCCCAAGCAAGACGGTTCGTTTTCGGGGCGCCGAGAAGTTTTGCTGTTCGCGCTGTGTGAGTGCGAAAAGATATTCGTGTTCAGTCGAGGATGGATTACCAACTGGTGAACTCGTTTCATGCTTATGATAACACGTTTTTTCATGAAAGCGTTACTTTTTTTGTAATATTCAATCAAACTTTGTACGATTCGTCACTACAAGTGTCGGCATTATGCCTGTTTTATACAATTCTAATATACATATAAAATTTTTGACTTTACTTAAAATATTTTTTGAATTGTTCGACATTATGAATGTCGAGGTTTATTTTAAAACTTCTACCAAAGACTTTTCTTTTTGAGGCATAAATGTTCAATAATACTTTAATGTAATTTTCAAACAAACTATGTATGGTTCGTCACTAAAAGTGTCGGCATTATTCCTGTTTCATATAATTTAAAATAAACGCATATATTTTTCTCTTTTCGCCATTAATAAAAACTTCTTTTGAATGGTTCGACATTATAGATGTTGACGTTTATTTTAAATCTTCTACCAAAAACTTTTTGAGACAAAACTAAAAACTAGCTTAAGGTATAAATCGTATTTTTCCTCCTTATCCATGGATCGCATCACCGACCAAAGGTGACTCCCAGATCTTTTCCTTTTCCACTAATAAACACCCTTCCCGTGGTGATTGTGGAGATGCAGAGGTATTCCCGGTCTTTAGAAGCAACAATCATTACACCCTAACATTCCTTTCCTATCCCAACTGACTGTAAGGACTTGGCCGGCGCCGTTATTGATCAATAATATTAGATCTGCTAAAATTGCACTCCGAGAGTAAGCGGAAACTCCCATCCCTTATTCATTTGGATCGCAGTGCAATTGTTACCAGTTCTGATCAATCACGGAGTAGCAACCATTGACATGTACAGTCAGTCTATGCTATGCTATGCTATGCTATAAAAAGCCTCTCGAACATGCAGTAAGTAGGGTAGAAGCACCGGTTTTGGCCATACGCCAGTTGTAGCCATAAGGGATTATACATCGTTTTACATAGCCAATCAGCATAAAACCTTTTGTGTTCAGTAGATCACATTCACATGATAGAGCTACATTCATTTATTCGTCCAAATTGATTCAAAACATAAGAAAAACAATTCATTTTCCTTATAATTTTAACACCCATACACCTAATTTGGCCAGGGCACTCCTAATATGGCCACTCTTATGAGAAATCAATGCGATTGGTCAATTTAGGAACCGAAGTTAAATCTCTGGCCGAAACTGGTTCCGTAGGCCTACATTGACCAACGGGATTTTCAAAGCGAAAAAATGGTTTTAGCTCTGTTTTGATATTTTACACACATAATATGGATTGAAAGCTTGCATTTGACATATTTGTAGTTTAAATACGGCTTCCCATTTAATTTTTATCGACAATTTCTCTTAGGCTGGCCAAAACCGGTGCTTTTACCCTAATGCTTTCGAACATGAGCTTTTTCTACATATGGATAGCAGTGACTGATGCTGCACGTAGAGGTGTGCGCCGCCGCGCCACGCCGCCGTCGTCGCAGTTTTTTTTTTTCACGCCGATGCCGCCGATTTTTTTTTCGGCGCGCCGATTACTCAAAAATTGTCACGCCACCTACCATGACCCCACAGTTATGGATCAAATATTGTGGAGTTCAACCTATAAAATTCAATAAAACGACATGGAAAACGTGAAATTGTAATTTAAATGCATGAATTGAATTGTTTCAAATTGGAACTTCGGTTAGTAAACTGTTTTGAGTGTAGTATTTACATAAGATTGCATAGAAATTAAAAATTGTATCGGTTTCTGAAAACCATATTATGGATCAATTTTCATATTATGGATCAAATTGTGACATATTAAGGATCAGTGCGCAAAATCAAGAGATTTTCAACTCAATGTATCTGTATTGCATGATTTGGCGAAAGTTAACAATGTGTCACATATTACTGCAAAAAATAGCAGTGTTAGAGCTGTAAACAAGGGTAAAATGCCCTTATTTTGTGATACTGCGTTGTAGTAACTGAGAAATGAACTGTTTTCGCTCCACATCAAGTTTTCCACTCATTTTTGTCAGCTAAAAATAAAATTTACAAACCTTGATGTTTAATTAGTTTTATCCTTAGTGCGATTTTCTGAAAATGTCGAATCCAATGCTTAAAATGGCAGAAATCTACATTCTTTGGAATTGATCCATAACCGTGGTAAACAATCATTTCCTGATCCATATTATGGATCACTAGTTAGAAGTGCTAATATTCGGTATTTAGAATTAACAATCAAGAAAAATGTTTTCCAAAGATGAATTCATACTTAATTGAAGCGAATGAGCATGGTTTATGCTATAACATTTGAATTTTACCACCTGTGGGAGCTTATGAATGCTGACGGTACTTCTTACAGAAAACGACCATATAATGATAGCTGTGTGGTACCAACTAAACATTTGTCAAATACACCATTATTTAGCGGTTGAATGTTGTGCATAACATTACAAATGGTAGAAGACAAATAGTATAACATGGGAAAAATATGTTTTACGTCACTGTTTATGTTTTGAGCGAGTTATCCGATGTTAAACGCCAAAGTGATTCATCACTGTTGGTGATCCGTAACTGTGTGGGCATGGTATTTCAAAACTATCACGCCGTTTTTTTCCAGTATGTAAGGCGATCGTTCATATAATGCATAACTCATTCGATACTACATCATTCACATTTGATGTTGTTTCTTGTATAGAAGAAGTCGAGTCTAGTAATACGTTACTGAAGACGGCCGTTGATGTCGAAATACTGAAATAAAATCTAGTAGAGTAAATATCGATTGATCTTCTGGAATCCATATTTGTGTGCTTAAATAGAGCTTGATGTTTCTGCTTGATGATAATTTACTTTGAATGTACCTACTATCAAACGGGGTATTATCTTGCAACACTTTTCAACTTCAAAGCTACATGGATGAAAAATTTAAGGATTCAAATTAACCAAAACAATCTGGTATTCCCATCGCCACGTTAATAATGCCGCGCGATATCTATTTTATCGAAATTTGATTACCTGGAATCAGGAAAGAATGAAAATATATATTTTTCTTGCTACCCCTCATATGGGATAACATGTACCCTACAATGCTACCTCAAGTTAACTATCAAATACTTAACCAATACCTTGTTTTTTCAACAATTTACTACAGTGAAAGTATGAAAATAATCAGAAATAGCAGGCTATCTCTTTGAAAACTGATAATCGATAATTTCTTTGAAATCTGATAATAATATAATTCTGAATATCAAGCCTTTTCGATAGAAAAATCCATTTGTATTGTAATGAGTGTCCAAACATCCCTGGCAAATCACAAGACTTAATAGCTAGTGGAAAGTCATTCTAAAGTTTTAGTGCATTGTGTTCTACATATACCATAGTTTATTAGGTCAAGCTTCATATAACTTATTTTTTATACATATTGAAATTAAATCAACGTACAATATATTAATATGATACGTCTTAAAAATGGCCTCTGTTGGTTTTTTGACACAGCTTCCAATATTTGTCATGCAAAAAGTGCACAATGGCAGAATTTAAAAATATTCACAGTTTTCAGGAAGAAAAAACAAATGATTGTAATGATAATGCGATCCTTGTAAATCTTCTAATATGTTGTACCAAACATGTAATGAAATTATTAGGATACAACATACCAATACCAATAATTATTCAGTTTGTTCTTTCATTGTTTTTTGATAACAAACGGCAAGAAATATAGAGTAATTGTGATTAAAATTGTTATTGCAAGTTACCCTACGAAGGTAGTCAAAAGTTGGATTTTGTTTAGCGTTCAGGCGTGAAATTAGCAAATCTTCTATCTGGTGCTTTTGTAAACTATTAAATACCGTAATTAATAGCAAATACCTCGAATGATATATTTTTACCGTTTTTGTGGTATAAGGCACGATTTTCGGTCTTGATTTTATGCGATCAAACGTGTGATATGATATTCGCTTCAAGCAAACTAATAAAAAAAACTTAAATTATAGCCAAAATCTTCTGTTATATACATAAATGTCTATACCGGTGTAATAAATTAAGAGAAGTTTACTCAATGCTACAGAGAACGTCAAATCGGTTGCATGTCTATGTTTTGCAAGTTCCACCCCTGTTCCAAGCTACCCCGTTTGACAGTACTTAAAACACATCAAAGATTTGTATCGAAATCCCCTAAGAATTCTGCATGAAAATTTCGTAAAACATACAGCGAGAAAGCTGATGTCCATGGTGCTGTTGTAGATCTTGTTTTCCAAATGTATTAAATATCTGCGCTGATGACACCCTGATGCTATGAAAAGTTTTTTAAATATATATTTTTCTATAGCTAGAAGACAATATGCTATAAGTACATTCACAAGCACTTCCTCAACGACCTTCGGAGCAAATTTAAGTTTGATTTGAAACATATACTACATAAATCAACTACTCTACCTACTCTTCAAATCTCATCTCAAACTCATCATGCTACGTAAAGCTCAAGCAAGACGGTTTGTTTTTGGCACGCCGAGAAGTTTCGCGTTTCGCGTTGTGTGAATGCGAAAAGGTATTCGTGTTCTGTCGAAGATGGATTACCAACTGGTGAGCTCGTTTCATGCTCACAATTACACATTTTATCATGACAGAGTTACTTTTATGTAATGTTCAAAGAAACTTTGTATGGTTCGTCACTACAAGTGTCGACATTTTGCCTGTTTTATACAATTTCAATATACATATATTTTTCTGTTTTTGACATTACTAAAACATACTTTGAATGGTTCGACATTGTGGATGTTGACGTATTTTTTAAAACTTCCACCAAAAACATTTCATCTCGAGTAAAAATGCACATCGTTACTCTTATTTAATTTTCATACAAACTATGTATGGTTCGTCACAACAAGTGTTGGCATAATTCCTGTTTCTTATGATGTAAAATATATACATATATATTTCTCTTTTCGTCAAACACTATTCTGTAAATCGAGCAGATTCATATGACTCGGCCTAAGTCACTGTCGATCAAAGTTAGCATACATATTTTAGATGGCACCCGTCCACTCCCCAATAATCAAAAAGTGACGACTGTCGGAAAACTCGAGTAATAGAGCCGTGCTGAGCGAATGGTTTCGGCCCACAGTGACTCTATTTGATTCATTTTGATCTAGGACAGGACGTGACAGCTCAACTAAGACCGCCCCGTTGTGTTTCAGTCGTTAACCTTGACGATAAAAAATCCAGTGTCACCAGTATCCTTTTGAAGCAAATCTTGTGAACAAATTCAAAAATAATGGCTCATAATTTGATTGTTTCTTGTGCGATTCATTGATTTAGTGCTTTAAGGATGCTATATTAAAAAACAAATCAGGTTTTAATTCAAGACCGACGATATTTTAGAGAGAATTGACACAATTTCCATCATATTGGTCTCAATTAGGCATTTTTATGTATTTTAACATTGAAGGAGCACATGCTTTGAACCTAACATTGAATATGAATAGATTTGAAACAAAAAGATTTCATTTAAAATTTCCAAATTTTTAATGAAAACTCTAACAAATGAACTAGCAACACGGCCGAGCTAGCAACAAAGTGCCCTGTTGCAATCAAACTCAACGATGTGAAAGTAGGCCTTTGCCAAAACGACCAATGAGAAGTGGTCTTTTTTGACAGGCAATTGGTTTCATTTTTGTACTTTGACCTGACCGGTCTTGTCTTAGAATTTGATCAACTCGACTTATAAAATAGACCCTTTGTTTTGCCCCTCAATTTTTCCCTCTATATGACTGGATTACTATGGCATTAACATCTGAAATATGCATGCTCACTTTGATCGACATTGACTACAGATTTTGCACAGTCTTTCACTCCTTTGTAGTGTTTTATGTCTGAACATACAACGAATATTGTATGAGCTCCATTCGGACGTAATTACACTTTCTGGCACCCTCTTAGTGATGGCACTTTTGGTAGAAATTAAAGTTTGACCTGATTTGACATAGGTATGAGATTTTGCTAAGGCTAAGTTGCCCGTCATTCGTTTTGGCAACAATGATGACTTGATGACTGATGATGCACCAAAAAAGATAACCGACTCTCGTGTTTTCTAGGCGATATGAATAGTGCCGCTCTGGTGAGTCAAAAGCCAACTAATATGCAATGTTCTCCTAGTTACCACCAGATGTTGAGGTGTTCGTTAATGACATTCACACTTGAAAAAAGGTACACAGCTCAAACGAGGATGTAAGACATTGCCAGTCATCTCTAAATGGCATAAAATGTGAGAAAAAGAAGAAAAAAACAGCACATGAACAGTTTTTAGTATATATAAAAATTACTCAAATTTTGTGTTGTTCCAGAAAAGCCTGATGTTATGTGAGTCGAACTCACTTCTGTGTAACAATTTTTAAGCGTGGTTGTTTCGATTTCTTCCATTTTTCGTTTTTTTTTTATTGCACGATGATTTTAATTTAGCTGAATATAATGTTTACGCACTTTTGACTCAACAGATGGCAGTAGTGTTACTTGAATAACGTGTCGTCGACAAAATATATGGGAAAATAAAGAGTCGATCATCTTTTTCCTTTAAACCATCTTTGCTTGCACTTCAAAGTGATAAAACTCAGTTTTGATAGTTTATATTGACTTGAAAAAGTATCACTGTACGTGCTAACATGCATAAAGTATGCTGATACTTTTTCAGCTGTGTCAGTGCAAAACCAACTGATTCTCTTTGATTCGAAATCGTGAGATGAATCAGCAACAATCATCAACGACGCGTACAAATTTCAATGACGGCCTACTTCGCCTTAAATAGTAGTTTTAGGTTTAAATAATTTCATGTTAAGCTAATCCGTGTACTTCATTCTGTTCTGACACATGAGAAACGTATTGTTTTTTGAAAAACTTTCGAACTGAATTGAAAAACAAGGTTTACAAAATAATAATATTTCTGAACGAATTATAGACTTTGTCCAAAAATGAGAGATTGAAAATAAGCCACGCCAATTCACGCCGCCGCCGTTGAAAATGAATTCGGCGTCCGATCACGCCGAGAAAAATTGTCACAAACGCCGCCGCCGATCTAATTTGATTCGGCGCACACCTCTAGCTGCACGTTAAGAAAAATCCATTCAGAGTGCAGAGTGCTTCTGCACGTAAGGGTTGTCACACTTTTTGTATCAATCCTCCGAAATTTTCGTAAGGCTTGTCACGCTTGACTCGACCCACCCCCCTTGGAGCGTGACATAATTTGTGCATGACCCCTAAAGAAAGATCAATTCAAAGTGACGCTTAAAATTAATACAATCATGCATATGAAGGAAATGCATGAAATCTCACCGATTACGCGACAATTTGCACAAATTCATGATGGTGCTGTGATTTGACAAGATTTGTAGTGTAATTTCGCAATTAGTCTGGTACTCTCTTTATGTGTATGATTTTATGATGTTGATACATCAATGAATTTTCTGGCTGGTTTTCGGTCTTTGCCAACGCCAGTATTTGACATTTTTGAATTTTAGCTTAAAATCTATGAAGTAAACTCAACTTTACTACATTTTATTCATACCACTATGTTTCACTGCATATATCCAGTGATGCCTACAGAAAAGCTCAATTATTATTTTAAATTTCTTCTACGCAAGCATTTTGGCCTCTTTGTAGGTTTTTCGCCCTCCAAATTCATTTTTTTTTTCAAATTGTCGCTCCCTTCTTCTTGGCATTAACGTCCCCACTGGGACAGAGTTTGCTTCTCAGCTTAGTGTTCTTATGAGCACTTCCACAGTTATTAACTGAGAGCTTTCTTTGTCAAACTTGCTATTTTCGCATTCGTATATCGTGTGGCAGGTACGATGATACACTACGCCCAGGGAAGTCAAGGAAATTTCCAATACGAAAAGATCCTGGACCGACAGGGAATCAAATCCAGACACCTTCAGAATGGCTTTGCTTTGTAGCCGCGGACTCTAACCACTTGGCTAAGGAAGGCCAATTACCTTAATATGTTGATCCAATTACGAGAAAACGACACAAATTTGCTAGTCAACTGGTTGTTTTGTATATAATACGTTACATGCATTCGTTGGCGTTGGTTTTATTTAAACGCTTACAGATTGTTTAATTGTTTTGATTTATTGATGATGGACATCTGTCTGAGACAGTAAGTTTAAAACAATATTGTCCTAGCAGTATTTTTTTTCCATTGATATTTAATATATTCTTGTTATCATACGATCGATACAGTTGTTTTCGTTTCATCTCACATGGAGTCGATACATTTAATATGATAGATTCATTTATGGATAATCTGATTGTTGCGAATATTTCATATATCTTCAAACTCAAAATCTGCACAGTGCTCCAATAATGGTATAAAAGAAAAGCCACAATAAAACAATATTCACAGGATGCATATTAATATTAATAGTCACTTATGGTCTTAAAATTATAATGATTCCACAAGAAGGTAAGTACAGTCTTCCCGAAGTAAAATATCCTAGGGCAAACGCTCCCTTAGTGGAGGTAGTGTGTTTTGGCATGTTTCGCGCTAATAAATGATTATGTGATATTTTTGTATTATGTACGATGCGAAAATGATACAAGTAATCGAATAATATTCATGAAATTTAACCGTAAAACTATTTAAAACAATTATTTTGCTTAATTTTTTTGCTCCTTTGCACCTATAGTGGTGCATCAGTACCCATAGTGGAAGGTCCCATAAGAAATCAATGGTTTGCGCCACTAAAGGAACCATCCTTAAAATATACCTCCACTAAAGGAACAGTGTTCCTATTATTGGTGCAAGGCTTTTTGCAGGGAAATTTCAAATGAATCGTGATTTTTATACATTTGAATGATAGAAGGATTTGAGATCTATCGAATGATACGTTAAAATCATATATTTCATGATCTTAACACCGTGTTCTAGCAGCTTTCCCTTAGGTGCACCACTAATGGTACACTTGCCCTAGTTCTAAAATCTAGTTGAACAAGATAAAAAAAACAGACACTGCTAGATTGCCCTTGTTCTGTTGAACAACTTTGCTGAAAGACACCAATCTCCTAGCTCATAAGGATCTCGAGATATACAAAATTGAAGGAAAATGTTACTAACGCCACTTAGCGGACGAATTCTCAAACAGATTTTCACTGCTAGATAGCATTTGCTTTACTGAACAACTTTGCCAAAAACACTAACTTTCAAGTTCATCAGGATCTTGAGTTATAGAAAACTGAAGTAAAAATGTTATTAGAGCAACCTAGCGGACGGGTTCCCGAACAGATTTTTCACTGCCAGATAGCCCTTATTCTGCTAAACTACTACTAACTTTGCCGAAAACACCAACCGTCTAGCTTATCAAGATCCTGAGATATCCGATGAAAGCATGATGTGGCCAATTTTGGTACCCCAAGACCATCCGGAATAACTCCGGAACCACGTGGACCATATTTCCAAAACTTTCAAAAACCTAAAACTGGAAGAAGTTTTGAAAATTTCAGCAACATTTATCAAGAAACAAAACAAGTTATGCAGCTTTTAGTGTGTTTTTCAGCATGCAAAAGTATGTTGGCTGGATGAAGGTTAAAGAGAAATAGTATGATTCCATTCCATTGTTCATAAACCTGTTTGAGTAACTTGCAAACAACAAGTACAGTAAGATTGAATCTAATATTTTTACGCCATGAGTAGACACGATAGCTTATCAGCCACCGAGCCCATCACAACAGTGTTGAAACTTGCATCCAATGTCAAAAGAGCACAACGCCATTTAAGTGGCCATCTAAAAACCAAGCAGCACAAAACTTAAACGAAAAAAGTTAGCTGACGACATCGCACGTCGTATACCTCAATCACAGTTTGACCCCTGACCAGCTGAGGTCATTTGGCAAATATGAATCTTGCCGCATAGGATTAGCTCATCGTGTTGAGAAACGAAGAGTTTGTTTTAGACGGGGTGCGATCATTGTCGTCAAACAGTTTCACTTTAACCAGCTTAGATATATCAGACGTGACAGCAGAGATGAGACCCAAACACATCATTCCGGATTCCTTTCGAAAGCGACAAAACGAAAGTCTGGAATTTTGCACATTCCACCTGGTGTGCTCAGCTGTGCACCTGATGATTATAGAGCTGATGTAAATTATGATCACATGCTTGCCAACGAACCAGCGGACGCCACCCAGAGAATCAAAAAAATATACTCCCTTGAGCATGACACTGGCGACACACGTGTGATATCAGCGAGCGAAAGGGTAATAACTATCATCTCATTGATTTACCAACCAATCCAGCCTTCGTCATTTAAATCTCATTATCGAGCCCTGGCATTAAATTGTGAGCCTCCACCATGGCAATGATGATGATCGACAAAGCTGGCGAGCATTCGATGGGCAAGGTGTTCCTGCAACAGTTATTTTGTGCTGAATTCATAGTTCGCGGCGTAGATTTTGATCTTTATGATTAATACAATAAAGAAGTTGATATTGTGTCATATTGTGTAGGGTTAGAGCATCGATGCATCACTCCGAAAATTGGCACAGAATTTTTGTTAGTCGGAAATGGTGCTTTTTCCATACAATTATTAAAAAAAAATTGTATAGTTGTTTAGACTATTCTTTGCAGAAGGGCTTTTCTACTTACAAGTAGAAGCCGTAATAACACTAGACAATGTTTCTACAAATTTACAAATGGCACAAATATTCAATTTTTTTTAGTAATAAGTGTTCCGTAAAGTTTTTACATATTTCTAACCCTTTTTTTTGAAAATAGCAAAAGCAGGGGGTCCTTTATGATAAATTTAAAAAATTATAGTTTTAACTATTTATCTTTTTCCTTAGATTTGTGCAACGTTTCAAGAACTATTTTTTTTTTTTTTTTGTAAAATATTGTTTATTTAGTTCTGGATAATAAATAACATATTGATAATATAAAATTTTAATCTGCTAGATTCAGCATGAAATCTAGTCCATCTACATCTATTCTATTATTAACTGATTCATCAATCTTCGATGTTCGATCTTCTCGTTGACTAGAAGCTAAAGATCGCTACGCTGCTTCGACGAAAGTCTTTTTGATGAGATGTTTCTCCAGATTCTGTTCCAGTTTTGTCCTGGTTCATTTCGTTCTACTCTTGGTAAATCAATTTGATCCAAGTAGAAAAGATGTATTTACTCGCTGGTAGGATTTTGCTTGATGTGATGGGGAAGCAAAGGAATTTGTTGGGATAAAAGTTTTAAGCAGGGAAATTCGGTCGTAGGTGCAATGTTTTGGGCAAGTTGGGAGTGATAGAAGGGAGTGGAATCAATTTCTTTTAGATAACGGCTGATTAGAAGAGCTTTGCATTTGATTGCTGGAAGATGCAATTTAAGCCCCCCATTATCTCTGCGCGCGCTAGTTGAAACATCGGTATTCGTGCTGGCAGCCCTCGAAACAAGAACGTTCCCATCGATGCTGTTAGTTTCGCCGTCTGCGCGCACTGTGGTGGAACTATGGACGCGAGGTACCATACCTTCGATGAGATGAACGTATTCAACAGCACCACCTTCTGTTGTAGAGTGAGGGATCGCATACTATGCATCCAGATGATTTGTGCGATTCTAGACACAAGGCTGTCCCAGTTCAATTTCACCATCTGTCTCACGGAGTTGGTAAAAATAACACCCAAAACTTTAACTGTCTCCGCTGTTTGCAGACCAGGTATCGTCAGTGGATCCCCATTGATGAATCCAACATCAATCGCTATTGTTTTTTGCATGTTCAACTTTGCGCCGGCTACGAGTTAGTAACAGGAAAACAGACCAAATATACGGTTGATTGTAATGGTTGCTGTTACTATAACAGTGATGTCGTCAGCGTATGCGACGCAAAGATCACCACCACATACCCGCTCCAATCGTGTGAGAAGAGGGTGAAGATAAACCACAAAAAGCAGCATCGACATCGGGTTTCCTTGACGCACGGAGCGTTCAATTCGAAACGGTTGAGAAAGCCGCCCATTAATCAGAAGCCGTGACGAAGACGCGTTTGCCACTCGAGAGAGCCAGTCGACGAAATCTGGATTGAGTCCCAGAGAGAGGAGGGTTCGGTGAAGGAACTCGTGGGATACGCGGTCGAATGCATGATCCATGTCGAATGAGATCATTTTCGCTCTTTGCTTTCGCGCGATCAGCTGAGCAACACGATCCTTCAGTGAAAGAGTAGCTTGGAAGATGGAACGCTCGGTATTTGCACATTTTTGTGCGTCGCTCAGAACTCGATTAGTCTGTAGGATTTCTTCCAATCGTGCTTTCATGACCCGACTGAGAATTTTGTAGTCTACGTTTAGCAGGCTAATCGGACGGTATCATCTCGCGGACCCATCGTCGCCTCTCTTTTTGATCAGCACAATGGTCCCATCAGCAAATTCCGGGGGAAGCTCGTTGGTCATTGCTTCATTCATTACGAAGTACAGTTCACGATATATGACGTCGAATGATCGTTGATAGAACTCAGCCGGTAGACCATCGGAGCCGGGTGATTTCCGTTTCTGAGATGTTTTGATTGCGCTCTTGAGTTCGTCGATCGTGATCTCTGCCATTACAGCAATATTGTCTTCGTCGTTTGCTGGGATAGCTCTCTCAGTTTCAAACCTTTCTTCCGCGTCTTGTCTCGTCTCTTCTCTCGCATAAAGGTTCCGGAAATATCGGAACATGTGCTGCTCAATTTCAAGCGAGCCTCGAAGTTGATCTCCTTGCTCGTTCTGTAATTCTGTTATCACAGTTTTTTTCCTTCGTCTGTCGCCCACCTGGAAGGTGGACAAGCTCTCTCCCGCCACAAAAGTTTCGTTGATCCTGATGAAATTTTGCGCAAATTGACGTTGTAGCGTTAGCATTTGTGCTTTTACACGGTTGATGGTCGATATCATGCCTGGATTCTGGTAGTCGCCGTCATATGCGATTCTTAATTGCCCGTAAAGGCGCTGATGTTCGGCGTTGAAAATGTTGAATGCTTCTCTGGATTTCCAACGATAAAACGATTTAATTTTTGGCTTCGCGTACGACAGCCACCATGCCAACCAGCTGGGAAAATTTCTCCTTTGCCGGGTTCAAAACTGCCAGCGAATTTCGAACTCTTCGATATTTTCAGCTTGCAAAAGGTGAGGTCGAAGGGACCAAAAGCCGCGTCCTTGTTCGCGGCCAAGGTGGGGGAGACAAATTCGCGCTGTTAATGCCTTGTGATCGGTGAACGCACACACGTGCGTGAACGCATTCCGAAGATGTTCGCATAACCCTGTGCTCACATATATACGATCTAGCCTAGATGTCGCGTTGTGTGTGATGTGTTGGGATATAGTTTCAACCAAACATCGTGTAGTCGCAACTGTTGTACGGTCGCCTGCAGAGCTGGACTTGTATTGGGACTCGTTGAGTCCCCCTGACGTAACACGCAGTTAAAATCTCCTGCAAGGATGACGTGCTGCGTGTTGAAGCGAAGATAAAAGGCAATCGTACCGTTGAAAAACCTTTCCCGCTCGGCCCGGGCAGCTGTTCCCGACGGTGCATAGACATTGCAGAGCGTCGTGTTCTGTATCCGCAAAGCGATGAGACGACCATCTAGGCTCTTCTCTACATGGGAGAACCGAATGTGGCCTTTGAGTGCGATTGCTGTTCCCCGCCTGGCGTGGTCTACATTACAAATGACGGTGAATCCGGGGAGAGAAAGCTGATCATTCTCTACCTCTTGTAGAAAAATGATATCGAGATCGAGTGTTCGGATGAAGGCCCGAAGTGCTTCGATTTTCGTAGCGTTCGTGATGTTGTTGATATTTACGGTAGCGAGATTGTAACTGGTGAACTCAGCCATTAGATTGCTTCGTACCCTCCTTCTCGCTTGTTTTCTTGGTTCTCCTCCACGCGGGGCTTCTTGCCTGGTGGTCGGACTCGGAGTTGTCGCTTGGAGGCAGTTGAGCCGACGGACGAATCTGTTTCGTTGCCATCTGATGTTCCACTAGCAGATCTGCGAAACATTCCACAGCTAGCAGAAGGCTGTTGACCTATGGTGGCGGTCACTGACCCACCTAACGGGGGAAATTTTGTTCGGAGGCGATTGATGGTGGAGGTTGTTGTGGCTTTTGTTGCGGGATTGGTTTCGGCGGTGGCATTGATTCTGCCTGCACGGAGTCGGGGTTAGTTTTGTTCGCTTTGGAAGCGGTTTGGTTCTTTGTTTTGTTGCCCTGGTTTGTACCAGCGGCGATCGTAATGTGGGCCGTCTTGGGGCTGGTGTGGCTCATCTGCTTGGCGGCATCAGCATAAGACTTTTGCACCAGCAGTTTCTTATTTTGCACGCAGGTTAGTCCTACATGCTCATAATCCCGGCAATGCTTACATGTGTTACGCTGCCCGAAATAGCCAACGGCAGCCAACTCTTCGTCAATCGTAACCCACGATTCAATGTTTTGCTTCACAATCATCTTGACGATTCGAACGCCGGTCAAGACACCTGGGAAATCGACATCGATTCCGCTCCGTTGTTCACGAATCTCGATCACATCACCGTAGTTTTCGAGAAATTCGGTGATTTTTTCATCGGACACATCTTCGGACAAGTCGTAGAGTCTCACCTCTACCGCTCCATCCTCCATTGTTATCCGCAATGGATACTTTTTTCCATCGACAGATATTTCGTGTTGATTGTCGTGTTCTTCGCAAATACGTTGCGCCAGCGTTAGATCGACAACCTTCACGAACGTAACACCGAGAGCTCTGCTGTTTTGAATTCGCAACACATCACAAGGTTGAAGACCCAGAACCGTCGCACAGGGGCCCAGATAGCCGTATCGGTAAACGCGCAGCTATTCAGCAAGACCAAGCTGAGGGTCGTGGGTTCGAATCCCACCGGTCGAGGATCTTTTCGGGTTGGAAATTTCCTCGACTTCCCAGGGCATAGAGTATCTTCGTACTTGCCACACGATATTCGCATGCAAAATGGTCATTGGCACAATAAGCTCTCAGTTAATAACTGTGGAAGTGCTCATAAGAACACTAAGCTGAGCAGGCTCTGTCCCAGTGGGGACGTAATGCCAGAAAGAAAGAAAAAAACCGTCGCACAAAATTTGTAGACTTTAGCAACGTCTGGTTTCTTCGGCACACTTGAAAAGTCTATGCGAAATGTATTCTCCCGCCGGCCCATGACGGAGTTGCGGTATGCACATATGCACCGATGGCTTAGCGACGAGAAAAATAACCGAAAACGAAATTTATAATTTGGTTTGGGTTCGACTTCCACGGAACGATAGCAAAAACGCGTCTATTCAGCTCGGAAGTTGAGCGCTCACTAACTATTCAACAATAAATCTTGATAATTTAACAGACAAACATGAAAACTCTCTCTTACTCGATATTTTGTCTTTAAATATCGAGCCAGTGAACCTTAGTAAAAGTTGCTTTTCATGGCTAAATTGATGGCCCCTTTGATTACATTCGCACTGGTTTTGTGTTGTTTAAGTCGATTCCTCCCTAACTCGATAGTCTCTTTAATATCGGGTTATGGAGAAATGACTGTATGATATTTCCAAGCAAAACAAGTTAGAGTAGCCCTAAAAAATCGGTTTACTCTTGTTAACTTGTCATAACAGGTTATTACTAAAAATAAACTATTTTAATAGGTTCTAGAAAGAGTATTTGTATAAACACAATCGGGTGAGTTGAGATGAGCAGATCAACGTTGGTATTTCAATGGACATGTTTTATCTCACCAGACAAGCACAATATCGTGCGGGATTAAAACCCGTTCACCTAAGAAAAAGATAAATTATGTATGTCGGTTTGTTCAAAATAAATCATATATATGTTTGTTCAAAGTAAATTCTAGATCAAATGCCATAATGGAATGCAGAGTTTGATCTTTCAACCTCTTCTTTCATTTATACCAAATAATTTCTCTAAATTAGCCTTAGATCAAATGTCCGTTTGACCTTACGAGATGAAATGAGGGGGTTAGAAGCAAAGGGGTGTAATTGACAAAAACCTAGTTTTGAGAATATCAACTTTGAAGTTTTTTCAGTAATTTTGCATTCTGTACAAGTTGTATGGAAACTATAAGAACAAGCCAATCTTTTTTGAATTACGAACTTTTTCTATTGGACGGTAAAATCACCTAAAAATACCGTTAGAAAACAAGGAGAGTATATTTTTTGGTATACTTAACCGAACAAAACACATTAATTTTAAAAACCTTTTGACCTAATGTACTTTCGATCAAATGCCATTCGACTAAACCGCTTTCGATCAACTGACCTTAAGCGTTTTCAAATGGCTTAAAGAAGGATCATCGGATCGTGAAAATTATAGGATGTTACGGAGGCCGCGAAATCCACGAAATTCATAAATCTTGAGAACTGATATGCCAATCGTTCAAATTTCCAGTGCTTTGCTCATGAAACCGAATTATTTAATTTAGTGTCGAGGTTCAACCAATCTTTATTCTTATCATTCAGCTCAAACCTCGACGTTAATCTGATCGATTTTAAATGTTGAATTGTCAATTTGGTAATAAACTCATCATCCCATGTTGCAATATAAAAATCATCGTTAATTTAAAACCATTACATTTACACACATTAAAATGTTTTCAATAAAAACATGCGTTTTTGTGTAAAATTTGGCCGAAATATGAGGTTTCACTGAGTTGGTGGCTTCTAATTAAGTAAGTACTACATCGACTTTTCCTTCCCCTATCCTAAGTTACGGTGAAAATGGGCGTGCCCGGGAGTACCTATATCCATGCTTATTTTTTCTTTTTATCAAGGTTTGCCCCTGGCTTTATTCTTGGAAGCAGTCTACATGAGATTACACAGCGTACCAAAAATAACATGTTTGCGTGTCTCAAGGATCAAATTAGTGTTGGGGTTGCTGAATCTGCGGCCGTTTTCAGAAATGTCCCAGTCACGTTAGTTGTGTTCAATATTATGACAGAATTTAGTTCACAAATTGTTGAAAATCATGCTCTTTGATTACTTGCAAACAGAAACATGTCAAGGATGTTATAAGAATCTTACTTAGAATTTTGCCAAGCCAGCATTATAATAAATCCTCCATGGGGTTATGTAAAAATTCTGCGTGTCATTTAACGAAAATACATCGTAGGTTTCTGTGAGAACTGTTTTTATAATACTCTCAGAATGTCCATTCTTAAATCCTGTTCTGGAATTCGGTGAGCAATCTATCCAAAAAAATTTGGAAACCATACTTCCCGAAAAATCAATGAACAGGATTTTGATGATATCAATGGTTCAATCGCCGTGACTTGATGTGTCAGTGAATCATCGATTTTTTTTCGGCGAGAAGTAACGTACAAATGAATTGCCAGATTGTCCGGACGTTTCGGTCGTTTAACTGGCCGACGACCATCTTCTGCGGACTAATCTTCTAGCCGTTTGTTTACAGTTGGACGGCCATAACAGTATAGGCCTGAGTGAAAGGAAAAATACTAAAACCCTCACCGCTCAGCGAATACTTAACGGATTCAAATAATGTTTTGTCAGTATGCTAGTATCTCTAGTTTCTAGAAGTGGCCAAAGGAATTCGGAAATACTTCTGTAGCCGGAGTTATTGCGATGGGTCACTGGATCAAGTCGGGTAAAAAATGCGATTTTAGGGAACTGCAAAGTTAGATTTATTTATTTCCAAAATGGCAATAATTTTAATTTGCATAGATCCCCAGGTAACCAATAAGCCGTATATTGGGCCAAAATGTTGATTTACGGCTGATATAATGCCAATAAGCAGTTAAATAGCACTATATAAGCCATATATGGAGGATTGGGCCCGATATACGGCTTACGGTTACCTGGGTCTGATCTGATATTCAACAGTATAAATGAATAGTTTTGCAACGTTCAGAGTGTACCAGAGTGTGTTTCTCCAGATCAGTGCTCTTGAAAATTTGAACTTTGGCTTCGATTCATCTTCACCTTAATGCCAAGAAGAACCGGCTCTAGATTTGTTGGATACTAAACCGTTTCAATTCACTAAAAAGAGAGATCAAGCATAATAGTTCACTAAAATGAGTTCCCATAAACTTGACACAGATTTTAAGATACAAATTGTCCACTTTATCATAAATTCGAGGCGTCTCGGGACCCGAAAATGGTCATTTGTAGGATCAATCAAATGCAGGAGACATGGTTATTACGCTTATGCGTTTTTCTTAAAACCTTTTGATATAATGGCCACATTATAGCCGATTCTGGAAATTATCTGAGACTTGAAAATTGCCTACTTCCAGGGGAACAGAAGCACAAAACCCGATGTTCTCATTAGTTATCAACCAAAAGCTTTTTTTGCAAATTGACATTTTTTGCATGTATATCGTATGGCAGGTACGAAGATAACCTGTGCCCTGGGAAGTCGAGGATATTTCCTTTACGAAAGATCCTCGACTGCCGGGATTCGAACCCACGACCCTTGGCTTGGTCTTGCTGAATAGCTGCGCATTAACCGCTGCGGTTATCTGAGTCCTGGATTGTCTACAATTACGATTCATACTTCATATATTAATATTGCAAAGCATTTTGCTTATATATTTATCTTTTTTATATACTTATCTCGTTTATATGGATAGACAAGTAAAAAAAAGTTTCATGCTGTTTAAGTAAGAGGCATGAATGATCATAATTTACAAATGAAAATAGTGGTGAACATATGTTTGGCCACTTTCTTTTTGAGATTGGGGTAACATTGAAATCTGCAACCCAACTACTGTTTGACATCACTGTAGTTGAAACTGGAAAGGAGATGGATAAAACTGGATTGTATGCACTAAAAACAAAATATATAGAAAAATTTCCTTTAAATATTTGTTGAATTGAAACAAATATGATAAACTCAATTATCCCGGGTAGAAGTGATAACACCATAATAATTTGAAATTTATGCAAATAACATAAATTATCATAAGAATAACAAACTTTGCAACCACAGTGAAATATGCTTTTATTTAGATATTTATAACTAATGAAAATAACGCATCCTGGGCAGAGGAGAATTGCAAATGAATATCATTTTTTTACCATTTAAATATAGTGTTTGAATGTTGATATTTGTTATTGTTTAAGAAAAAAACTTGTAAATGAACTTTAACACTTCACCTCACTTTTGCAAGATAACACATAAAATACTAAAAATCACTAGTAAGGCGAGCAAATACCTTCATACTCTAATATGTTGCTTATCTTGACAGATAGGCCTATTTCGTCTGCGAATTACAGACTTCTTCAGTGTAGAGTGTTCGAGTGTCGGCACTGAAGAAGTCTGCTAGTCGAAATCGGCCTATCTGTCAAGATAAGCAACATACTAGAGTTCAAAGGTATTTGCTCTTCTTACTAGTGATTTTGAGTATTTTATTTTTTCTTTTCCAAAAGTGAGGTGAAGTGTTAAAGTTCAATTAGTAGTTTTTTTTTCCTAAACATCTACAAATTTTAAAAAGTGAACTGTTATTGGTTGTTGGAAATAAGAGAATATATAACTCAGAATTAATTAATAACTCAGTTTGTTTGCCAAATAAACTGAAAAAATCTTGTTTTGCAGTGTAATAACAAACCTACAATATTGACAAGATGAACTAACGAAATAAGTTATTTTATGATATTGATTACAAGTAATAACTAAATGAGCTCTTCGCGAATCAACTGTCAACAATTTCATGCTAGAACATGCAAACCGCCATATTAACGCTCATAGTAGTGCAGAATCAATACGTAAAATTACAATCACCGGATACGTCATACTGTTTCTGAATTACTAAACATGTTGAAAATCAAGAGATTTAGATACCCATAGCTGACAGGCTGGCAAAATCCGGTTGTAGACATTATTTCTCACAAATGTTAGTTCTCTACCTACTTTTATTACTCACGGCTCCGTCCGATGCTCCTGTTAGTCGAGTTGAAATAAAAAACATTCGTAAACCAATATTCGTTGTAGTTGAACATAGCAACTGAGGAATTATCAAACTTTATCAAGTTTTTATGGGAGTTTACAAACCGACGTATTCTTTCCTCCGACGTAGGTATGTGCAACTTCAAAACAAATACCGGTGTATCTGATGTGTTGCAAGTGCAAAACAAACTGTCAAGTCGACACAAGATGTATGTAACAATAAAGGTATGATATCGACTAATCATCATGATGTATGTGACAAGCACAAAGCAAAAGAGTTTATTTGATAATTTTATCAATTTCTCAATCTAAAACAAATCGGCATTGCTTAATAGTGATAAGAAACACTGTTCTTTTTTCAATTTATAGTGCATACAGCAATAGAAAAAAAAAACAAAAAACAAAACGTTTTAAACAGGATTTGAAATTTATTGCCTTTTTGTCGAATCCTTCCGAGTGTTAGATACGTCGTTGAAAAATTATGCTTGAAATATTCGCATACTAAACCTCAAATGTTCTCGATTATAATGATAGGGCGCCAAGCCAATATTCTTTATTTTTGCCCGTTTCACTTAACTGATTAACAGGAAAAATATTTTTTATGGCGTGTTATGTATCCTGCCCTATCAATGTTACCTGCATTATTAAAGATTCCCCGATTTTTGGTTATTGAAAACGATCGTTCTAAAAATAAATATTCTATCGCGCTTTCCACAAATTTCGAAAAATAATCAATATTATTCCGAAGTCCAAATAGCCGTAGCGGTAAACACGGAGCTCAACAAAACCATATTAATGGATCGAATCAAGTATAGGATCTTTTCGGGTTGGACATAGTCGCAACATTCCATTTGCTCGCCACATACTTTTCAAATGTAAAATGGTCGTTTGGCCGAGGAGTTCTCAGCTAAGTATACATAAGTACATAAGTATACATAAGAACACAAAGATGAGAAGTGGGCTCGGTCCAATTTTGGACGTAGCACCAGAAAGTAGAAGAAAGACAGTTATATTTTTGAGGCATATCAGTTGACTGCAAAAAAAAACATTATCACAGAAAAATTGTAATTATATTATTGATCGAAGGGGCACCATGATCAGAAAACACTGGACTAAGTAAACTCAGCCCTACTAATTTCGCATCGATTTTTTTACGAATCCCCAACGATACTCTCCATGTGAGACCATTGATTACAGAGTTGGTTTTTTTACACGCACCACTTGACTGCATCATCCATCCTCGCGGTTGCGGGGCCATCAAGGTGAAAATCGTTTCATGCTCTTTCCGTTGAGAAGTTTCCGACTAAAGCAGTCAAGTTGAGACCCTGTTCGTTTTCACTCTTTACGAGATTTTACCACCTCGGGCTAGGTAGACCCTCTCTTGTCTGCACGCCAGTTTGCCCGCCAAGGAAATTTATATATTCATGTTTTCAATGGAATTCAACAGCCCCGGGGCATCATCTTTGAGTAATCTTGTTATGCCAAACTCTGCTGGATGTTGCTCAGACTCTGCGAGCTGCTCGAGCAGGGACCCCAAAGGGTAGGAACTACTCAGGTACCGTAAAACGGGGTATCTTTGATAATGCGGCTAGTTTTTATAGTGCCTGTCCCATATTTTATCCAATGAAATAACAAAATTTCAATTATTCAATTAAGATAAATGAATATAAATGTAAAAAGTATTTATATTTCATTTCAATTTCAGTGCTATTTTCAGTGGGAAGTTTCTATTCGAATTCTAAAATTTGATTATATTTATGTAGATAAGATTGTTTGTTAGCATTCTATTACAATATTTTCTACGATCACTATTTGAAGAAGTTGTAAAGAGCTCGTCATTTATCCTCGATAGCATATGGCCTCGAATCTGTGTGTAAATACCATTTCATATAAATTTGGGCATTGTTTGTGGTTCAATTCAGATACTTCCATGCAACGTTTGTGCTTCTAAGAGTATACAACTCTATGTAATTCATTAACGTTTATTCGTAATATTGAAATCAATAAAAACATAAGAACAAATTTACCCCGTTTTCCGGTACCCACTGGCTGGTGGTTGACTGACTGTGGCGGCGAGCTTATTGATTCTCCCGATGGAGGTCGGCTTTGAACTGAAGTTAAGTTAAAAGCCTTCTTACAATAGTCGTTCAAGTGATGCATTGGATCTGTTCTAAGACTGGTTTACCTCCACCGCTGCCATCACCTTTGGTAGTTAATGAAGGCAAACCTTTTTTGCTGCCGAATGGAGTTCGGCTGGCATTTACCTTTATGCCTTTATGGCGCTTTACACATTTGACAAGTGGTGGTATTTAGAAATGTATCTCTTCACTAGTGAAAAAATTAATAATTGAAGGCTGCTACTGTAACACATCTTACAAATGTTTGATTGATTCTGCTTCATCACGAGGCATTGTGTGTCATTTTGATCTTATGATTTTACAAATACCAATCCATGCTTCAAATTTGTAATTGATATGAATAAAACTGTAATGCTTATGATTGCCGTTCGAAACCCACAGAAAAAGTTGAGATAATATATTATAATTCGATTAACTTTGAGTGAAATAGAATACTCGTTTCCCATCTATTTTCGAATACACTGGAACCCGGTAGCTATGTAAACGTTTGCACTTCCCTACGAATATTTCATTGGGATTGGAGATGACAAAAATAATGTGAAACATTTCAGCTCAAGAAACTGTTATTCAACTACTAATGTTTTTGGCATACAGGCAGTAATGAAAACATTTATTTTTATTGAAAATATTGGGAGCTACATTGGAAGTTTTGTTCGTTTTGACGTTTTACCTTTCTATTTATATCTACTTTATAAACTATTACTCAAAGGATCGAATCGACATTATCGATATTTTCTCTGTTCTCGTAGATTTTAGATGCAAAGATGGCAGTTTAGAGAAGTTGTTCGCAATTGAGTTTTGCATCTTCTTAGAAAAAAAGTTGATTTAGGTGGTCCTTATTTAGGTTTCAATTTTGAATAAAACTTATGACGTTAACTACGTCTTACGGCAATATACTGGGTGTCAATTGAAAATCTAAAATTTTGCGACCGTCACGAAATTATTTCAGATTTTGAACGCTAATAACTCAGCCATTTATTGATGGATTTTCTATATTTTTCCACCAATCGGTCGGAAATTTATACAAAATTTTACTCGAATGTAGGAAACTATTGATTATCGACAATAAAATATTGAAAATGTTCAAGCAATTTTCCACGCTTATTTTGCGTTCCGCTTCGCACTATAAAAGCAGACCGATTCCTGCTTCTTTGCTCATTCTTCTTTTTGCCATCAGACTGTGAACATGGTCTGGCAAGTCATTCTCGTTTTGTGTTTGAACACGCATCTCTGTTCTGTTTGGATCGTTCAATACGGAGGACGAAAAGAAGATCAGCTCGCCATCAGCAGTTAATTGTGTAATATTTCCTAATGTGTATACAACGTACGTGCTATAATCTGCCAAAGTCCTAAGCTGCTGGTCTTGAGCCAAATGCAACTTCCGGGGTGGGCGCTCAATGTCTCTTTTGTTTCATCTGGATCTCAGGGTCGTTTTAGGAGGTTTCCAGGAGAATCTACAAGCATTGTGGGCTTCGCAGCCGTGCGGTTAGTGTCACCAGGCATTTAGCCGCATCGTGCTAGGGAGTGTGGGTTCGATTCCCGCCTCAGGCCGGTAAACTTTTCGTGAGGACTGTTTTCCGACTGTGCCACTGGGCGTTGCATGCTAGTCCGTTGTGTAGTGTAGTGCTTCCTTCAAAGGGCATAAATGCCCACTGGAAGCATTAACGTGTCAGTGTCTTTAAAATTTTAATGTGGTGGGAAGGCGTTAATAAGGTCATATGAAATTTATGTGATTAGCCGTATTCTCTGTTTCCTAACTATAAATAGAGTAAAGTAGGGGTATTTTTAAGTGCTTTTATTTTTTCTAAATTATGCTACACAAAACATTTCGCAATGGCGGTTAGTCCTGCCTACTGAGCTTCACATATGTCATGAAGTTAACTAATGTGTATCTGTATAGAGTGTTTGATCATTGTTAGCGACACAGCTCCACTTTTGGCAACCCTTCCAACAGTGAATCGCTTAGACGAAACGGAGAGAACGGAGCCTAGATACAATACACGAAGGCGACAATAGAGTGTAGTCGACAGTGAAAGCGATAGTGCACATGCCTAGATAGTTGATAGTTATCATTGTGAATTATTGAATTATAGAAGTTAAATTCATTTCATTTATTAACCTTTAATTTGCCCAATAAGTACTTAAGTGAAAATCAAATCAGTTGTAGCTTAGTGGCTGCTGATACTGAGATATGCTGGTCGTATGATCAAGATATGTTTAATTATAGGTTAGAATGTGAACTTCCCAATGAAGCACAGTATCCTTAAGATTAAACTATATTTCTATAGTAATCCTAGGCACCAGTCTTGAACCGTTCAGAGAATCATTTGCTTAAGTCGTACGTTACCGAGAACCATAAACGGACTAAGTATACCACATATTTCGCTTTACGTTTCAGTCGTGCCTAATTTGATATCCAATCGATTTTAGATTCAGCAACCACCCAAATAACCCCCTTTTGTTCGAGTAAAATTAGTTAAAAGGCGAACCGAATTTGTAAGCCCAAATCATTTATAAAACTAAAGATCATAACGACTAATGCAATAAATCTTCCAGCTTTAAGCGTTACGCTAAAAAGAATCGGCGTTTTTGTTATTCTCGAACAATCATTGATCCGTGTCGCTTGCTCCTGTGGGGGCGGGTAATGCGGTCAGGATCAATCGTGTTGCGCGCGTAAATCGATAAAACTGTGTCGCGGATCACGTCAAGGCTCCCTCAGATCTAAGCAACTTTTTACGGCGACAGCGACAAACAATCGCCGCGATTTCGCTGATGTTTCGCTGTATGTACTGTTTGATGAGCGCGTCTAAGCCACAGCGACGCGATTTCGCAGCGTTTCGCGTCGTGTCAGTGCTAGCAGCGACACAACAACGAAATCGCGACGATTTTTTGTCGCTTTCGCAAACAATCCTTCCCTTCCCGATGACCGTACAATCGTGGCCGGCGCCGTCATTGACTTTTAAATTTTGAGCTCTTAATTTGTGCACATGGAGAATGGTAAGCTAATCTCAAGCCCCATTTTCTGTGCAATTTCGATTACTCTGGTGAATCACGGAGTAGCAACTACGAATTGTACGGTCCTAAAACCCATAAAAACGCTTTTTTGACGTATTTCGATCTTTAATCCGTAGGCTACTGGGCTGACATACAAAATTCAAATTGCTCGTATTGGAACATAAATTGATATTTTAATTAATTTTGAGGATTGCTTCACTATTAGTTGTAGTTTCATGAGTGATGGGAAAATATACATTCAAAGTTTTGTTGACAAAGTTATTCCAGAACATCTCTGGGTCAGGTAGGGTAAAAATCACAAAAAACTTCCTTCTAGAACTCATTTATCATTTAGAAACGTGTTTTCATGCAAAAAGTCTTCAGACCAGTTATTTGTTATGAGCTACGATGCACCAGGGGAGGGGTTTTAAAAAATGAATAAATAACCTAGAACAATGCTATGCCCTCCAGAACATTCAAACATTTTGGCCATTATAAACACAGGTTCATAAATTATTTTAAGCGAGTGATGCCTACATTTAGTACTTTACAGCATTCATTTAGCCTTAACCGACGTCTCCACAAATTTTGACAAGACTTTGAGTATTGAAAGTTATCTAAATCGTCCTGGAATTCAGGTCCTTATTATTTACAAAATCTACTACAGCCTATACTCACCCAATTCTCGTAAAACATTTTCATTCCTATTAATAAAGCTTTATATGGCTCGGAAAGTGTACTTCCGTTATACGCATAATTGTCTCATGTTCCAAAATATGCAACCGAGATGCGTTCAAAGATTTTAGCACTTTCGTGTGTCTTATTGGCCAGGTTCGTGATAAATCTAAATGAGTTACAATAGTATGAAGTACAAAGTGATGACTAGAATCAAGAGTTTGTTTTATGGGAAAAAGCAATTGCTACAAAGTTCAAAGTGGGACTGTTATGCCAATAAATACGGATTTTGGGTAATTTCTACGCATAACAGTCCTACGCACTGATAGTAGTGATCTATTATGTGCTAAGCGTATTGTATTGATGACCGTTCCTACGTATGTATGGTACTGAATATAGAGGAGGTATATCCTCAAGACTATGTTGAGGCACTTAATGAAGGTTGCATATTTTCCCATCACTCATGAAACTACAACTAATAGTGAAGCAGTCCTCAAAATATTGAGTAATGCTCGAATGCGAGCAATTTGAATTTTGTATGTCAGTCCGGTAGCCTACGAACTAATAGGAACAATTTCACCGATAGAATATGTTACATCTTTCCGAATAGGAAAATATAGACCGAATACTGATCTCTAGCAAAAAAAATAATCTATTCTCATGCTCACAAATGTGTATCTGTATGACGGAATCGTACGTTCTCAATTATCATAATGGTTTGCGTCAATAAATGATAGTAACGAAGAGATCACTCATGGAATGCGATCTAATGCTACTACGCGTTTGCGTATCGCACTCTATCTGCTTATGCCGCATTAGACGTAAGGACTCATTCACAAATTTTATAACGCGGAAGGGGTGGGTGGGTGTACTCGATTTGTTACAACCCATACATAATTTGGAGGATACCCATGCAAAAGGTGTTTCAAGGGGGTGGGTGAATGTCAAAAGTGAACATTTTCGGCGTTATGAAATTTTTGAATTAACCCTTAATTGGACTCGCTCTTCGGTCATTTTTGATGAATATTTCTCCGCATTCTCTATGCGGAATGGTACCGATGATAAGTTTTTGCCAATACATTGTAAAACCTCATATACATTGCCCATTCCGAATGGAGTTTTTGAATTTTCACATCATGGATGATGATGTACCGGTTTTGGAAACTTTAAGGGGTGTTGACCCTATATTGATATTCTTCTTCTTTCTGGCATAACGTCCCCACTGGGACAGAGCCTGCTTCTCAGCTTAGTATTCTTATGAGCACTTCCACAGTTATTAACTGAGAGCTTAGGGGTCATGCACAAATTACGTCACGCTCCAAGGGGGAGGAGGGGGTCGATCCAAGCGTGAAAGGCTTACAAAATTTTCGTAGGACTCATACAAAAAGTGTGACAAAGGGGGGGGAGGGGGTCCAAAAAGTTGAAATTTAGCGTGACATAATTTGTGTACCATCCCTTACTGTGCCAATGACCATTTTTGCATGCCTATATCGTGTGACAGATACGAAGATACTCTATGCCCTGGGAAGTCGAGAAAATTTCCAACCCGAAAAGATCCTCGACCGGTGGGATTCGAACCCACGACCCTCAGCTTGGTCTTGTTGAATAGCTGCACGTTTACCGCTACGGCTATCTGGGCCCATCATCTGATCATCTTGAAGACTTTATTTTTTTAACGACGGATAAATCCTACCTCTTCGCAAAACTCCATAAGAACGAACGTAAAGCTTTTTTTCGCTCCTATTTCTTTTACGCTCAAAATTCGAACTTACGCTCCCTCTTTTTACCCTTTAATTCTTTCTACGCTCCCCCAAGTGCGTAAAAAAAGGTTTGGCTTTTAAACGGAAAAAGACCAAACTGCTTACCTCGACAACTTGTGATTATTCTTAATTTCTCATAAGCAACAGCGAAACTTCTGTAAATTTGTGTTGTTTTCATCGGAATCAGCCAAAAACTACCAGCTATTCGCAAGACTTCACAGCCGGAGCTAAATTCCCGGGAAATGATCTGTCGCTCAGGAAGTCCCTAATATATTTCGCTGTAGGTATCTTGTCAATTCTTCAAACATTTCTTTGTCAGAAACCATACACATTACTCTGTAAATCTTTTTATGAATAAAACCTCAATTTATCAGTGGGAATTCGATCAAATATTATACCTGGAATTAACAAGAGACCAGTTCCAACATTTCATACAACAATTTAAAAATTTTTACATAGTGCTTTGTATGAGTTCTGTAATATTACTCGGAAAATTGTCAAGAGATTCTGCCTTGAGAGCGATCGCGATCATTACCACGCTTGTGCTGTGCATGGCAAGCGAGCTTTGTTCAAGATGCGTTTGCTGAGTACACGATGCGACTGGTTTTAGATTAATCCATTACTTCTTCCAACAATTGATTAAGAATTTCCTTAAGATTCTTCTTGTAGGGTAACTCGGTATTATACAGACCAACGAAGCAATACGCGCCTCTCCATTTTCACGGGATAAAGGCTTCTTTTCCACGTAAATATGATTTTATATCTTAAATATTCACGAAAAAATGATGTTTCGCATACATGCTCTTTGAGAAGTGTAAACAATCAATATAAATACTAAAAGTATCAAAAATCAGGTTTTCGGTTTAAAATTTTGCTTCTGATTAGTAAGCATCAGGGTGAATGAAACCCATTCTTTACTAATGTACTTATTACAAAAACTTTTACCGAAAGAATGATAATGAACTTTTTTAAGCTTAGCAGGTGATGGAATTCTCCTTGGAAACATTTCTTCAACGCTGTGGACCTTTTTTCTATGGCATATTGCCAGAGTTGTTTTGAAGCGTAAACATTGGGACAGTTACAGAAAAACATCTTGTACACTTTTTTGAAGCAACCTGGAAAGAGAAAGTTGCGTGCAGAGCATGACCAACTAAATAAGGAACACCTTGACATGAAAAGCTTTAGGAATGATGCATTTGCTACTGCGATGGAGTAGTGTTTCCTTAAGGGGAGCGTTTTACACCTTTTTACCTTAATTAATTCCAGAATGCTTACGGCAATATCTCCTAGAACCTGTACAGGATTGGCCGTAGTTTTATTCCAGAAATCTTCAAGAGATTTTTCAGAAATGCCTTAAGGGATTGCTCCATAACTTTTTCTAATAATTTGAGAAGTTGCTTGCCATAATGCTTGCAGTCTTTTCTCCAAGCTTTTCACCATAAATGTCCCCAAGGAGCCATTTTTAAGTTTTTCTGGAATTCTATCGGAGACAATTCCACGAATCCGAGCAATTTTTGAAGGATAGTTGAACTACGGATAATCGACTCCCGGATGATAGATTGTTTCAAGCGAAGCCATTTTTGTCACATAAAACTGATGCGGCTCCCTAATATAATAAAAATAATAATTAATACATCAGCAATTTTCCGGTCATTCACCTCAAATAAATTGAATTGAAAAAATCACCGCAAGAATTGTTTAGATCCAGGCAGCAAACAATTGCCATATGGTTCATAATCTCTCATAAGCAGCTCATAATTGGAGTCATTGAAGGAATCGGTTCGAACATATCACAAACGCATTTAATAATTGCCGTATAAATTAAAATCGTTTCGTCATTATACCAGTCCAAGTCGCAAACCGCCACCGCAGAAACGCACCTCTCCATTCTTTTGGAGTCGCGAGCTATTTTGGGATTGGCTTGGCCTGAATTAGTTCGTTCACTTGGTCAACTCAACGCTGCAGTCGTCGTCATCGTCATCGAGCCCCGTCACATTCCATACCGTGAATATTTTTGTAGGCAAAAGGTCTTTGCGACTTTAAGAAAATGAAAATGCTCCAGAGAAAATCAACTCTCCGTAACTCGATATTGAACGACCATCGAGTTAGGGAGGTATCGAGTTACAGAACACAAAACCAGGGCAACTACGATCTCAGAGACCATCGAGTTGGCCATGGAAACTATTTCGGTTCGACCAACCAGATCCGGAATATCGAGTAAGGGAGAGTTGATTGTAGTACGAAGTGAAAAACTGTACTGGTAAATTATTTTTTTGTTGAGAAACAATTTAATTTATTTATGCAACATGTCACAAATTATAACGGTAAATGACTGCTTTTATTAAAGAGAGCTTTTAATTTCCTATGGAGCATTTTTAGTTTTTTTTACTGGCGCATCAAATAGGCTGCCCTTTTTATATTTCTCGTCCACATACCCGCATTTTCAGCTGTCAGTCGTTGTTGGCCGGCGCGGCAGTGCCTTGATTATTATATCGACCATAGTTTTTGCACGCCAGATTAGACGCGAAGCAAGTGGTACTGTTTTTGTCAGCACTAAGCACCTAGCCATTTTTTCGATGTTTCTACATGAGCATATGAACATACGTACCGTACGTATCGACACACGTTCCTAATACGTGTGAATGTTAAGTCGACCGGGTTGGTTCGTAAAATTCGTGCAAATACGGGCACCAGTTTCGCAATAGTAGTTATGACATTTTTTATGTTAGACAAGTTTGACCGGCTAATTATGGACATCTCCTTACGCCACTGTGCTTCGTGTGCATTACTGAGCTAGAAATAAAATTGCGCAGGGCAGGATATCGACTATAGTGTTGCATAAGACTTTGATTTGGGCTCTCATCTAACGAGACCTAACTAAGCGTTTACAATTTCACTTGAATCGTTTTCTTCCGTTTCTTTCTTTCTAAAAAACCATTCACATCACTCAAACATTGTTTCGCACAATCATGCGTAGTTTTGGTACATTGATAATTACGATGGAAACCCATTCACGCCTAGCGTTCAGACAAACGAATTCATGTTTTTCATTCAAATGCGTTTGATACCGTTGATTTGTTATAGTGGTAACTACATGATTGTAAAAACTTTTCCTGTTTTAAAGACAGAGAAAAAAAGCATATGTACGTTCAAGCTTTCAAGCTCAAGAAAATGATTCCCACCTTGGAAGAAATAAACAAAGGCCCTGCGAAAAAAAGATTGAATAATTATCAATGACCTTTATCAATTCGCTACCATTATCATGATGCAATTTTATTGGATTTTTGCAGCGGTGATGATGTTGAATTCGTTGAGCAATGTGTACATTAGAGTGTCGCAAAATGGCACTCTGTAAACTTGTTGGCCCACCCTTTCAATGATTGTTACCAAACGTTTGATTGACGGTAGCTGGGAAAGGTTGTTTGGCAGCTCCAAGATGCTTTGTGAAATAAAAGCTAATAGCTTGTATAGAAACAACAATTTCCTGCATTTGAATCAATAATACGCAATAGAACACCAGATAAATAAGCGATTGCTTGATTAGGTAACAATACACTTTTCATTTAGTTTCACCCAAACTGTTTAAACTATTGCTACCTTTAGTTCAATAAATTTTTGAATGGCTTCTATGATATGTTGTTTAACCTTCATAAGTTAGTGATTTAGAAGAAATATAGTTGGAAAAATCTTCCATAATTATCTTAGATCTTAAGGTGAATTATATGTTATAATCTGGTGGCGCAACCAGGGGGAGGATTTGGGGATCAAACGACTACAATTAAATTTTGCCGTGTACAGTGGATACCTAGATTTTTTTCAATTGACATTTTAGTTGATGAGGATTTTAGTTTACGCGATTTAAGTGAATACCCCTTATGAATTTTTTTTGCCTTTGCTGAACTATAAACTGAGAACTTTGTGGTTTGTCAAATATTCAGATACCGTTTTGGTTCGAATTACCAGACGCTTCGACAGCCGGACACTATGATTATTTTTAACATTTTCCATACAGTAAATTTGAACTTTATTATAATACTTATGCACAAAACTATTCATCCACTTTAGTTGTGTGTTATTTTATTTATTTATTGATCACCATCTTCAGTAATTAAACTGCACAGACTGATTTCTTAATACTAAAACTAATACTAGTTTCATACAAAGCATAGGACAATTAACAACAATACATATTCAAGCATGAAATATCCTCAAACCTAGTTCATTAACTTTGCTCGCAAATCAGCAGATTATATACATAGAAACGTTTTCAAATAATTGGACTTCGTCAATGATCAGGTCGCCACGTCGTTGTTGAGTGATCCTTGAATTCACGATAACGAATTCCTTTTGGCCAATTTGATGCTTTTAGTGCTTCAGCTCGGTGTCTCACATCGATTTCTACTTTAAACGAGATAAAGTCCATTGTAGAAACGTCTTTCCAACTTGGTTTCAAGCAATGGATTGCGTAAATTCGGTCAACACAGATTGCGTCGTTGATCATTTGCTTCACTTCATCTGCAGTAACATCGTTGGCAATATTCGAAAGGTAGAGCTTGAACGTATCATTCGGTTCTTTACGCTGTTCGACATAACCGGAAGATGGATCGTTGGACGGAATTTTTGTTGATGATAGCGGCGGAACTTCATTTGGCGACGATGAAAATACATTTTGCAATGAAGTTTGAGAGGTAGAGATCAGGGAGTCAATTGTAGCGCTCAACTCATTCAACGTTTCACCCATCTTAGTAATTTCACTTTTAATACAGTCAACCTCGGCTGTAACAGGATTGTTCATTGACTTCACAGCGTTAATAGATGAACGAAAACGCATATCTTCCATCAATATACGGCAGTCATCGCACATCCACATTATATTTCGATAGAGACAAACATCCGCTTCTTCGTCGGAAAGTCCAACGCACTTAGCATGGAATCGACGGATACCTTCGCAGAAACCTTCGCAGACTACTACAGATTGATCAGCGCAACATTCGTTTCTGCATGAGTTACAATTTTGTTCCATTTTGTCACACCCTAACTTGATACGTGATTCCGCTTCTCAAAGCTAGGTGGTGTTAAGCGTCGGCAAAAGAAACTGACAACGGCCTGAATCGTCGATCGTCGATCGGTGCAAAACAATCCTTTGCTTCGATAAGAATGTCACCAAAACAGTTTGCTTCTTCAATCGTTTTCAGTAGTTAAGATCAGTTATTATGCTGCAACACGATGGAAAATGATAACGTGTAGTATCAACTGCCTCTAATCGTTCGGTAGCGTACGAATAACGATATAAACACATAAAAAACGGGAATCAATCAGAGCGAAAAAAAAAACAATCTTCAGCACGTACACTCGGTCACATTCTTACAAGGGAAGGTCACGATGGTGTTACACGGGGTTTCCAGCTGGACTCCAGATGTTAAGGTATTGCTGCAGGCATCAAGATATTAATAACAAAAATGAAAGAACAAAATGCGTACCGATACTCTACACATTTCATTGCGTGTTGGACTGCATCTCACGGTTACCATAAAGTGAGAGAATTGATTTTGTCCAAACTTCCTTTACATTTCTGGTAGCTTCAGAGTTTGTCACGACTTAACACTTTTGTGATTACGTATAGTAAACTTGAGCTTGAGCTTGATTGGCCGCCCGTGGATGCTACTCCAGTAAAGCCAGATCAGCTGCACTTACACAAGGAACGACCCGAATGACTGTTTGGGACTAACAGACACCCTCAGTGTATAAGTGCTGGTGATCTTCTATTTTTAGGCTATAATGGCGCCTGCCACGTCAGAATGCAAACCAATGTGGGGAAGGTGGAGGAAATGATGCTGCACTTATACTGGCCCACTGTAGATCGTGGAGTCCGACTGCATCTACGCCAGTTCATGCGGAAGTGTATGGATGGAGGGAAAGGCATGGCAGAGAGGTTTGCTTTTGTGGTTAGCAGACTGCCTATGTATCAGGCGTAAGAAAAGGCATGCGCGTGGAAGAATGGAAGCGTTAGGGAAACGGTTTCACGTCCGTCTCTGGTTCTAGCATTTGCTATGAACGAATAGTTTGACTGCGATAGATTAAGAATGGAAGACAGAAGCAAGTGAGAGATATGCAACTACAAAGTACGAGGAAAGGGACAGGCCTGGGATTGAACCCATAACCTTCTGCTTATGGAGCAGAAGCGGTAGCCATTAGACCACCAACCCCGTCATGTGATTACGTATAGTAAACTGTTCAAAAGCTTGAAATGTAGAGATGGCGAGTTGAATTTCATACACAATATGCAAATACTTCGTCAAAAAGAAGTGTCCGGAATTCGAAGCAAAATTTCCGAATTTCGAATCAACTTAATAAGAGTGTCCGGATTTCGAAGCAAGACACATCTTTTGGTTTTGCATGTTTAAGCGTTTTTTGCCAAAATAATCGTTATTTTTATTACACCATCCTAAATAATTAACATATACCGTCGTGAAATATGACAGTACCTTATGAAAACAGATATAAATAATTATTAAATGATGTTGAAGTTAGTCCGGTGCTTAAGGTGAAACAGCTTGGAATCAAAATTCAATAATGTACCAAAACTTTAAAAGCACAAATCTCGCGAAAGAAGCATCAAACTACACTGCCATTTCTATTTTAGCTTTGTGCACTAGCAGAAAGCTTAAAATATGAAGATTGACTTTGTATTCTCATTATTTCAGAACATTAGTGCCTCTGAAATCCTGATTAGGGGCACAAGCTGGCCATTATGCCTGCCATGTTTTGATTCCGAGATGTGTCACCTTAAGTATCCGGATTTTAAGCCATAACGGTATGTTGAAAACTTATCAACACTTCAGTTGTAGCGCTGTTGTATTTTGTGCAACACAAGCATAAAAATCACGCTTTTCGTATTCAGCATCAGCGCGATACTTCTGGCGGTGGTCAACTGGAGGTTAGCATAGTATGCTGCGTCCGTCAACCGTTTTTTTTTTCTTTTTTGTCACTATATGAATTCTCTGACTTTTTTTCAGAGCATGTTGAATTTTCTGTAAAGAATTTTTTTTTGGTTTTCAAAAATACGAAGAAAAAAACTATACAATGCTTTCAAAGCATTTGGCTGCCGGTGAAAACATATCTATTCTCATATGCTCGACAGGCTGCAATACTTGTAGAAATGATTTCTATTGCAAATTTCTGCGCTTAAAGATCATTCTCATCGTTAAAAACATGAAAACATATTTAAAGAACAACACCAATGGACAATTAAACGATATCACGTCAATGTCTTGTTTAATCCATTTTCACTATGCGTGTTAAAGTAGTGACATTTACTTAAATTCAAGTTGATTTTTTCTAATAAAATTTCCTGCTCAAATAGCATATTCTTCAAGCTTATAAACATATACAGTCATATACAAATTTAGTTTTAAATAAAGGAAACCCCAGTTTAAAATAGCTTATTTGTGGCTGAATCCAGCCATTTTTCAAATTCAGCAGATACCTACTATGCAGTTCTATGTCTCATTTGAGTGAGATCCAATATGTATGGAGCGTTTTGCCCCTTGTCTTTTACTCCCAAGATTAACAAACTTGTTTTTGTTTTGTGCATGAATTGGGTACTAGTTTTCCGTGTAAAAATAACCGAATTTGACTAAAACACTTTTTCATTTGGTGATATTGCGGTGGCACGTTTTATTTTACACCAAGTTCCCCTACTACTTGCTTCAGAAAGCCGTTTTTTAAGAAAAACATGAAGATATGAATATCTTCAAGCTCTAGAACAACAAGGTGGTTGCACCGGTATTCATCAGCATAGATTATTGAGGGATCTACGATACAAATAAACATAAATAGTTTATTTCATCTACCTTAATTTGGGTTTGACAGTCATGTTAAAATCAAAATGGTGAGCTTTGTTTGAAACTTCTCAAATTTGATTAGTATCATTCCAAACAAAATAGAAAACACTACCATTCTGATTTGGTAAAACTAAATTGAGCATTTATTAACATTTTGTTAACAACATAATACACTTCATTTGCCGTGCAGTTTAGAATTTTTACAGATGAGTTGATTTCACCTGCTTATAAAAGAAAAAATAACGCTTTAAATTTACTTAACCGAAATATACATCGCATTAATCTTGGCAATAGAAAATTGCAACGATTTTTGTCTGAAATTATCAATCATTTTATTTGACATTTGTTCCAATGTTTCAACATTGGATATTCTATGTAGCTCAATAGTACTATACCAGAGAGGGATATTCAGGATCATTTTCAAAATTTAATTTTGAATACTCTGCAGAGCTTACTTCCTGGTATTATAACAGCTAGCACATATTGATACAACATACAACATGGCTAGCCAGAAAATTTGTTTGAGAATCAAAAGCTTGTTCTTAAGACAAAGTTTTGTTTTTCTATTGATAAATAGATAAAGACATTTAAGAAATTTGTAACATTTTCCTTGAATGCCCTCAATCTGATTTTTGAACTTAAATTTCTATCTAGCCTAAGCCCTAGGTACTTAACTGCATCTGACCAAATAATTGGAACCCCTCTCATCGTGACAACATGATTACTAAAAAGTTTCAACAAGAGAGCTTTTGGTTTATGTGGGAATATTATAAGCTAAGTTTTAAAAGCATTCGGAGAAATCTTTTATTGTTGCAAGTATGAAGAAAATATCCATTTTTTGTAATCTACTACAGATGACGCGTAGGCTTCATCCTTTGACGGAGAGGCCTGTGATATTCACAAACAAATATTTTTGACATCCCTGAATTTTCGTAAGTCAGATTTGAAAATATTGTATAATTTTGGCTTCAAACTGCTAGAACACCAGCTCCTACAGGAAGTCTTTCAGACTTGGAGTTCTGATAAATAACCCGAAGTGTACGATTTGACAGATAACTTTGAATTATTCTAACAATGGAGAATCATTTTTGTTTTTAATTTTCAGTCAAGTCTTAATGCAAAACATTTTCGAATACTTCTTCTATGCCTATGAAGAGCAAGACCAGTAGAATAGCCTTTAAATTTGTTGGAACGAATCAAATTTGTTGCACGTAAGAGATGGTGAGTGGCTGAATGTCCATATCGGAAACCGAACTGTTCATTGGTAAAAATTGAATTTTCGTTGATGTGTTCCATCAAAACGACCTTTTCAAAAAGTTTACTGATGGAGGAAAGCAAACTGATTGGACGATAGCTAGGAGCTTCTGCCGGATTTTTGTCTGGTTTTTGCATTTTTACATGTGTCAACAATATGTCAAATAAATCAACTATGAATGATAAGCTACTTTCTGGTAGATTCTTGATGAGGATGTAGAAAATTCTATCATCGTCAGGGGCTTTCATATTTTTGATTTTTTTTTCAATGATAGTTCTCACTTCTTCCAAATCAGTCTCCCAGGAATTTTCGAAAACTTTCTCGTGATCGAAAATTCTTGCGGAATCCTGAGTAAATTGATTTTCGATCTGACTAGTGAGTCCTTAATGAAAATTGTGCTCGTTTTCAAAATGCATAGCAAGTTTCTGTGCTTTTTCGCAATTAGTAGATAATAATTTGTTTTCCTCTTACAACGACGAAATTGACTTCTGAACTATTTTCAAAAGTTTTAATAATTCCAAGAGGGCTTATAGGGGCTTAGAAGTTTTTAGAAATGGAAAAACAAGTAGGACTTTATATCTTGAAAAGCACTCTTCAAATAAAATTCTGCCGTTGTATTTGCTTTGCGAATTATTCCAGCAGGGTCTGACAACAACCGCCTACATTTTCGGAGGACCATTCCTTCTTAATGTTCGGAGGGCCATAGTGTGCAGTTTAGCTTAGAGTCCTTCTCTGGCACTCGGACGATGATCAGCCGCCCCACATTGGTCCAAATTTTCGAATAGCTGGCAAAAACTCCATTTCCAAACTTAGTTTTTAAGCATAAGCATAAGCATAAGCATTGATGACCGTACAATTCGTAGTTGCTACTCCGTGATTGACCGGAATAATCAAAATTGCACAAGGAACCAACAGAAGTAGCTTGGGAGTAGCATACCATCTTCAATGTACAATTTTGAGGACTCCAATCTAAGTAATGTCAATAACAGCGCTGGCCACGTCCTTACGGTCATCGGGGGAAGGGAAGGAATGTTAATGTGACATCCATTGTTACTAGAGACCGAGATCACCTCTGCATCTCCATGGTTTTCACAGGAAGGAGTTTTGTTAGTGGGAGGGATTAAAAGCTACATTATCAGGATTCACCTTGGTAAGTGATGCGATTCATGTAGCCTCAATTTTAGAAGTTATTTATCAGTGCGTCAACATTTTTAATGTCGAACTATTCAAAGTTTGTTTTTAGAAATTGCGACAAATAAATGAAAAAAAATAAAAATAAAAATATCAGGGCTTTTGCCGACACTTATAGTGACGAACGATTCATAGATTGTATAACGATTAAATGAATGTAGCATTACCAAGATACAAACTTGTATTTTCACAAGCATGGAACTATTTCACCAGTTGGTAATCCATCCTTGACTAAAAACAAAATCTCGGCATTAAAACGCAAATGCTGGAATATATTAGCGCAGATATTAGGCTCAAGCCTACGCAGAGTTCTGCCCATCAAAATGTAGAATCTAGAAAAAAAAAGTGTAATGATTTTTTTTTACTCCGGCGGCGCGCTAATTTTGACTTTTCGAAGCGCACTCTTTTACTAAACGCGCGGACGACATTTTTATTTGTTTAAACGCGGAAACAAAGAAAAAAAACTTTTACTTCGGCGTCGCAGGCTCTGAAACTGAACACTGAATTCGATAAAACAAACAGAACACGATTTATTGCGATTCTTTGCGTACGCTATATAGGGGTAAAATATGTCATCAGGGGTTCGAAGCCTAATAACCCGGTACGCGATACTATATTACACAATTACTTATTAGCATCTAATTTGTTATTGCACTAAATAAAAGAGTTTAATTTCTACTAACTACTAAAGGTTCCACTATTGGTACGATAACCTCCCCGTCATAAATGTTGCATTTAGAATAAATCTCAGACATGCACAACCACACACACATTCTTGCTACTCATGCCGCACCAGTGTTATGAACTTCACTTAGGCGGCGCAGACTGTTGATGTCCGCAACTAGTCCTCTCTTCCACTCCCCCGCCGCTCCTATGCAGCGCAAATAATTACGTTATTATTTGCTCTGCACAAGTACAGCGGGAGGGTAAAAGAATGAACCAGTGGCACGCATCAATGATCCGCGCTTAAAGTTTCAAAACTCCTGGACCGGTTTCACCAATGGACCGATGCACGAGTTCATTATTTGACGTTTGAGCGGTGCCGTGTTTTTTATGTGACCATGGCAACTAGTGAATACGGCACCGCTCAAACGTCATATTAGTGAACTCGTGCATCGGTCCATAGGCAAATCAAAAATCATAAGCTTGTCAAACATGAGCACACAACTACTGGTTGAAATTTGAGCGCTATCATCTCAATCAGTGCCTAGGGGAACGTACGAACTTTGGGCAGTTCCGTTTTATTTTCGTCAAAAAGGGTTTTGCGGGCCAAATGTTCTGAAAATCGGCAATACGATGCGCTTACAAGTATCAATGCAAATTTGCCCACAGTAGATTTTAGAAAAATCATCAATGACTTAAAAAGCATCCATGATGGACAAAGCTGCCGAAAACACAAGTCACCCTAATTTGGATGAAACATAAATCCAAAATGACTTGCAACATTCAATAAGTGTCGCATTTATGCATGTGTTAACCCGAAAGGTGACACGCGACACTCACTCATACAATTTCTATCACTTACACTTTCATACCGGATCACACACAAATACAAACATTCATTCTCATTTTCTTGCGAATTATCCACCCGCACCATGGTACAACAATTCAGTAAAACTATCCCATTTTTTATGACTAAAAAGCACTTCCAAAGTGTAAGATAGTTGTGGAACAAAATCAACGAGTCATCGAAATTCAAAGGCAACATTTGTAAACCCATTCTTGTTGAATAAGTGTACTTAGATCGTCACTCACTGCTTTCTCACATGCTCACTAAAATTGGGTTACATGCTCACGCACACAATACATTTAAAGATACTTCCTTGATTTGGACGATCTGGTAGCCATATAGCCAATCGGTGTTTCACAATTTTCAATCATTAGTTTCTTCTTTTATCCATCACCATTTCTATTTAACTTTTCACTTATTTCAAAGAAACTTCCATTAACTCACAGCAGGAACATAAAGAAATATTTTTTAATATAAAATCACTAAGATATTCAAGTTTAACAACAGACACCTAGATTCAACGATATCACATGACTAGTGTTGCCAGTCTCCTCCCCATTTCCAAACTTAGTTTTTAGTTGAAAAACAAAGTCAATCATTCATCCACTATATCAGATAGATGAGTATACGTACGAGAATTCAAAAATAAACATGTTTTTCTACATGTTCAGACGTTAGATAGCTGCACATGTCTAAAAACCTAAATTTTTGCTTCAAAACTCAACTAATCAATTTTCACCAAAACCCGTGCAAATTTTGGTTTCAGCATATTTTTTTCTGGTCGATAACTTATTCTCATATAAATTAAACATCTTCTTATGCTAATTTATATTCAATTGTAGTTAACCTTATTAAATTAATATTTATTGTCGTAGGTACTTCAAATATTTAAAGAAGAGCTTCTTTATGCCATACAAATCGCTCCCCGCCACTCCCACGGAGATATCTTGCTCAAACGCGCGTTTAGGACCAAGGAATTGATTGAAGAAGACTATTCTTGCCTAAACTTGCCTAAACGATAGTTGTTTGAAAATGTTGAAAACCAAAAAAAACGTATGAAAAACAGCATTTTTGTTAGAATTTTGCACTATGACAACCAAAAAATTGTGACTTCGCCCAAAATAGAGCCTTGAACCCTAATTCATGTTGCAAAACACTTGCAATGGCTAAAAATTGTGAAATATTGAGAATGCCCAATTTCTGCCATGATTTTTCAAAACTGGACCAATGTGCGCCAGCCTGTCGCGCTTCCCATTCGTCAGTGGATGGCTTCAGCGCCACTCCTATAAGGAGACCACCCGGCAGTTTGCAGGTTTGCCCGGCCTGAGACCCTTCAAGGGAGGGGTTAATTTTAAAGAACTTGGGAAGAAAGCTGAATGGCTGCGTTAAATAAGCCGTTGTACTTCTCGGTAGAGGCTAAAGGCCATCAATACCACTGAAGTTCCAAATTCCTATAATTCTGAGTAACCTTAAACACTGGAGCGGGGGTTGACAATTTGAGCTGGCTTGGGTTCTTTTCTTTTTTTTACAAAAGAGAAATCTGCAATCAGATCCCCTGAGAAGGTAACTCAGGGAATGCGGGGATGACGCACCAACGACGACCCGCTTAAACCAGCCTATGCACTGTACATGAGCAATTCTTTTAGAATTGCTCAAGTGGTGAACAGTGCATCGACATGACCCTTGGACTCAGACCCTTATCTCCCCGGAACCACCTTTCGGTATTTCTTCGGGGAGGGACCAGTGCATATAGCACAACACGTGTAGCAGAAGTAGCCTAGGCAAACTGCTTCTCCTAACCGACTTAAACAATGTTACAAGGGACCAGCCTCGGCAGGGTTAATTCTCTGTAGCCAACTCTTGATTGGCGCGCCATAAGCGCTGCAATTCTAACATAATGTGAGTGACAGCCGTTTTTACTGCATCCGCACACATTCTCTCTATAATATTGTCGGGGGACGTGTCCCCTCCGCATGTAGTGAGCATGCAACCTCTCACAACAATGAAACGGGGGCAATCGAACACGACATGCTCCGCTGTTTCCTCCACACCAGCACAATTCGGGCGCGCAGGAGATTCTGAGTGCCCGAGCCTATGCAGCCATGTCCTGACAGAAACTGCATCAGGTGGAAGTTCACTTCCCCATGGTTTCTACTATACCAATCTGACACATTTGGTATTAACCGATGGGTCCATCTACCTTTAGTGGAGTTATCCCATTCCTGCTGCCAGCTTCTGATCGTTTCCTCTTTACACGCGTCGTGGACTCCTCTGGTACCCCTTTGGTTGAAGCATTGAACATCTTCCTTGGTGATGCGCCCGATGGGTGTCATCCCTGATATGATGCACACGGCCTCTTAAGATACTGTCCAACTGCTTTTGGTTTCTGCTCGTTCTAAGCGCTTTTGACCAGATTGGTCCTCCATACCTTAGTATGGATAGCGCCACGCTTGTCAGTAGCTTGCGTTTGCTGGCAATTAGAGTAGAGCTGTTAGACATCATCTTCGAAAGCGCCGCTATAGCCGTAGATGCCCTTTTACAGGCATATTCAACATGGCTAGCGAAGCTGAGCTTGTCATCGATCATTACCCCAAGATGCCTAAGGGATCACTTCGACTCTATGGTGCAATCACCTACCGAGATAAGCGCCCGTTGCTCGGACTTGCGGTTGTTGACCACCACCATCTCAGTCTTGTGACGGGCTAGTCCTAGTTTCCTGTACTTCATCCATTCCTCAACTATGGAAATAGAGTGCGTCTACTTCTTCCATCGATTCACCATAGACCACTAGGGCTATATTCTTTATCTATACGATGCTATGAGACATATCACGTGAAGAAATACCCAAGATTTATCAAAAATGGGCTTTTTCGCAAACTGTTTAGCTGGCTAGCGTACGCGGGGTCTACCAATTTGAGAAAACCGAAAAGACCATCGCTTTTTTAATTTCTTTATTAGTATCATTTCAAACATTACATTAATTTCTTATATCTAAGTGTTCTGTGTTATTTGACAAACTATCAACCTAATTTGGTAGAACAAATTTAAGATTTTATTAACATTTGTTGTTATATTACATTTCATTTGCCGTAGCAGTTCAGATTTTTTAACAGGTGAGTTGGTTTTATCTGCTTATTAGAGAAAAAACGCTTTGAATTCAGTTAACCTAACTTAACCTAAACATATAACGCATTAATCGTGACAATAGAAGATTGTCATCGATTTTTGCCTGAAAAAAACCACTCTCTAATTTTAGCATATACTAACGTTCAGTGACATCAAATTGGAATTCTAATTGTGCCGATGGGGGCCTGGTTTCAACGAGAAGTGCTCACAATTATATAAATTAAATTGCAGAGTATTTTTACGCATATGTAGAAACGAACATCATGTAGAGTATTAGTTTCTTAATACAATTCACTTCATGCTTGTATTCAACTACATAAACATTCACAAAACAACAGCTTAAATAACAGCGTTAATGGTAATCACAATTTGAACGTTAGTCACAGGTGATAAAGGGTAGATTTAAATCAAATTTTCTTCTTAGATTTGTATTTTATGGGCAAATCAGAAGATCACCCAGTGTGTTTGGGCGCCCCTTTACGATCACCATATAGCCGATGTCAGCGTCACGATAGGTCCTGACTACGATAATGTCCATCAATCAGGACATGGTCGATTTGTAATTGTGTTTGCTGTGGTGACCTCCAGGCAAGGTTGACAGAAACTCCTCTGCGATGCAAAAATGAGGCGATTCCGAAAATTTTCTGAGATTAAACTCAAAATTCTCAACACGAATCCTCAAACGATTCGAGTGAGAGTGCCTCAAAATTCCATGATTTTTTTTCTGGTGCTCTTTCTCTATGGCTTCTATGCTCACCCTTACACACTTTAAAAGCGTTTTTGAGTGACCCATCCGAACAAAACAGACCTTGCGGAGTTGTGATTTGAGTCGCATCTTCCTCGCTCATTTTTCGTTGCTTCTCTGCTTGGTATGTTTACGCTCTCTCTCAAAGAAGCGAAGACAGCACGCTGCTCTAGAATCTGCTACCGCGCTCAATATGAAGCCTGTTCCAAGCTAGTGTAGTTGCTACGACTCTGGTAGATCGTATAACCAAATGCGTTCGCACAAGTGATCCCTTCCAAAACACCTCCTTCAACGCTACGATGAAGTCTTTCAGCACATCTGCGAGTATGGGTGATGAAGTTGTGAGATTTACAGTTCCACGTACTAAACTACCAATAACTAATCCTTTTTTGTCGCTGTGGTTCTCTCGTTGATTTTTCTGCTTATCATTCCCTTTGGACATATTGCACAGTTTAGCTTAGGGTCTTTCACTAGCACTTGGATGACGATCAGCCGTTCCTAACTTGGGGAACAGAAGCTGTTGTGAACTGCTCTTAATATGGAGTGCAGACGCTTCAGAATTGCATAAGCAATTTTATCATTCCCTATCTATCAGCAAACGACCAAAGCTTCCACTGAGGTTGGTCATCCGATCTTCCATAAGGTTGCTCATATCTTGGCCAGTAGCGTGAAGAGGTAGAGACAGTAGTTGCTTAAAAGAGAGCTAAGGGCCACACAGAAGCGTCTATTTCAGGTACGAGAGGTATCAATGGTACGCTATACCCAACATTTATTAACAGTTTCGTCTAATATGGCCAAAATGAGTCCATTTTCCATTATTACTGTTGTCTCACTGTTCTCCCCTGCCTACCCTCTCTAGCCTTTGTAAGAAAAAAAACATCTAAACGGCTCTTGACTTTGAATCAAACCAATCAGACAGCTAATTCGTCACACTTCGAAATGATGAAAAATTAATATCCCAATTTTCACCACACAGCGCGAAAAACCTTTACCATCCGAAGAAGATAAAATGGACGCCGCATTAATTGTTATGTAACACCCACTCAATTGCATTTTGGACGCATCGTCATCAGTCAGCGGCGCGGCGGCACGTTCCTTTGGCCATCTTCGGTTGAATAGATGAACGGACAGTGAACACCCCAACGCACCGGCCAATATCACAGCCATCAATTTAAAAATTAGCGTGAAATTACGGCAAATGGTCTCAAAAACAAACTTGCCCATTTTGAAGATCACATCTTTCTCAGGGCAATTCACGTACCGAATGGCGTATATGTATGTGCTTTAGGGTGTGGCTTATATTTGGAAAGTTCACAATATCAAAAATTTGTTTGGGCTTCTGAATTGTAATCACATAAAAAATAAACCTCAAAACCGTTTTGTGTTTTCAGAAAGTTCCAAGCATGATTTAATAAACGATTTAATCAATTTTATGATTATGCTGATTTGGGGAACACTGATCACCTATGTAAACAATGTTCGGTTATATTGAAAATACGATTACTTACTAAAACCACGATCCCTGAAACCAAATATGAAGCCCAAACTCATGCAAGTAATTTACTTTTTGTGTTATTCTTAAATTAAAATTACTTGAACCGCAGGATGCACCTAGCAGTAGATAATTCCTTTAAAAATACAGTATTCTTTATGGTAATTCTTTAATTTTGCTAGAATAAACACACGAAAGCTAAGACAACGGAATCGTTTTAGGCGTTCACAATTATTTATTATAAAACATCATTTTCCTTGCCAATCGTTTGTAGAACTCATGTGATGTACCCTAATGTGCATTTTTCATCTAAGAAAGACGAGAGGATGTGAAGATGAATTTGGCATAGGTGTGTATAGGTTCATCCTGATGGATAGGAACAATTAAACGAATAAACCAAACAAAATCACAAATCTTTAATTGTAGATATCCATTTACTCGCAAAACATCAAGCTAAATAAAAAAAATGATTTCTATAAAAAAAACATATGTTTAACTAAGCACTCTCCTTGCTTACATCACTGAAGACTACCTCGTACAAATCCAATAAATTGATTTGCGCTTTTTGATTGTCTGATCCACGGTCCGATCTAGTTTACGGTTGAACAGTACCAAATTTTTGTTATGCAAAAACCAAAATCTAGCGGTAATGAAAATTATCACTCGTATGTATGTGGACTTTAAATCTTAATTGATGTTTGTTTTTTCTCTTCTGTCCGCGCCATTTTCAGATCATGACATGAACATCGGCATGCTTCGATTCGAGTGACCACCGGTGAGCTAGATTCATCTCGCAGTAGGCTTTTGTTTTGGTCTATGACTTCGCACCAACAGCTATGGCACTGCGATTGCGCAAGGATGTTCAGAAGGCATCCTACTATGTGTGGTTCCTCGGAGCACAGGAAGCGAAAGGGCTAAGAGGATCCCGAATCCTTCTTCCGGTTATTCCACGGCTAATCGAAAAATCCAAAGAGCACGAACCGTTGAAAGTTACGCTACAAGTGTCGCACAAAGGGCTGAAAATCATCCAAGTAAGTATTGATTGTTTCCCTAAAATTATTATAAACATTATAATTTGTAGCGAAAATGGGAAAAAAATAAATGTTAAACATAAAAATAAAACAAATAAAGACAATGGCTCACCTCTCAGCCAATAACGTGGTGAAATTTTGAAATATGTTGTAAAACGCTTTGTATGACTTTGAAAGAGGGAATTCATAACGGCAGAAGCAGCAAAGGGATAATTAACCCCAGTTTATCTCACAGTTTCAAACAATCATTGACTCTAATAAAAAAATGGAGACCAAACATAAGACCGTGATCAGGATTATATAGTTGTAGGGACAAGAACTACCTGGACACTTTCATGGTTCGCTTTGGTATTTCTTAGGGTTTTCTCGGTAAAATTTCCTGAGACTTAACATTAGAACCATTTTAATGCAATTCATATTGTGGCCAAATGAGCTTTTGAACTTTTAAACTAGAAGTTTTAAACTTTTGTGACTTTAGAAAAAAAAAAAAATCCAGCGTAGTTGGTCAAAAGTGCAAAAGAAAATGATGCAGCTCCCTACATGTATACAGGGTGTCCGAAGGTTTGTTGCTAATTCATTAGAGTAAAGTGGGGCAAAAGTTCGATTGGGGAAAGAGTTTCTTTTTTAAGGGTTTTAGCTCAAATTAAAACAATAGGTTTTAGTCATGTCTTCGTGGTTCGAATGTTATTCAAGTAAGAGACTTTCACTCCAAAAATTATAAAAATCGATTGTGATTTGGAAAAGTTATGGCTATTTGTTGTTTTTCAACATGAATATAGTAATTTTTAGTCAAATTCACGTTGCATGAAACCGAATAAAGATAAAATCTTTTTCAATACTTTATGTAAGGGCGTTTCTAGGCCTATCATAAGGATGCTTTGAGGTGTATTAGTTTTTGCTTAAATGATTGAAAACAATTGTTAGCCCATTGTGAGGCAAAAGTTCGACCCATGTATGAAGAGATCAAAGTGTGCTGTGATTAACAGCGGACGTGAAAAAATATCATCTGTCAAATTCAAGGGTTTCTTAATATTCAACTTTTTTACGATTTTCTGCATTTATTACATTATAAAGTTGAACATTCAAGTAAAGGCATCAAACTGTAGTGTGAGTAGTGGTTCTTAAGGAGCAGATTTTCCGAAGAAATGTGACTTCGTTGGATGACTTCGATCGGCTTTCGATGGCTTACCTACTTCAGTCGGAGGAAGTGGCCTTGGCTTGTGTTAGTTTGTGTCAGAGTTTACGACATGTGAAAATGAAGTTTCTCCTAGTTTAGCGTCAGAGCTACGTTGGCTAAGATCTTCTTCTTTCTAGCGTTACGTTCCAACTGGGACAGAGCCTGCTTCTCAGATTAGTGTTCTTATGAGCACTTCCACAGTTATTAACTGAGAGCATTCTTTGCCGATTGACCATTTTTGCATGTGAATATCATGTGGCAGGTACGAAGATACTATATTCCCTAGGAATCGAAAAAATTTCCTTTACGAAAAGATCCTCGACCAGCGAGATTCGAACCCACGACCCACAACATGGTCAAGCTGAATAGCTACGCGTTTTACCGCTACGGCTATCTGGGCCCGTTGGCTAAGATGCGCTGTCCAGTTCACGGAAGCAAACTGCAAAATTGGCGCCCAGAAAACGGAAAACGGAACATTTTGTTTTAACTTGCCACCATTCATTGTGCAACATATAACCACTGGAGGTAACATAGCGGGATTTACGATCCAGGACAACAACCGAATTGGTGAGATTGTTTCAATTCATCTTTATTCTAATATTTGATCACTTGCACATATGTCTCATATTTGGTGAGTTAAACCATTATTCCTATTATTCTTCATTTATTTATTGTAGTTATCCATCGATATTTCGAATTATGTTTGTTATTTCGATAATTTATTATAAATTTAACAGTAAACTGTTTCGGTTTTGTATAATGGGAAAGGGACGAAATAAGTTTTCATTTCTTTTCAGAGAGCGAATAATTGCGCTTAAACCAAGGCTCTAGAGCCAGGACATGAGGAGGAAATATATGTCCATCCCAGGAGAAGCTACAACAATGGAGTGCACATTAACTTTTTTAGTAACGCCACTCCTAACGATCTTACCCATACTCTGAATCGAAACGGTTGGTACGGTTGTCCCCGTTTCTTCCTTATTTAAATTGAAACATTTTCGCCTATCATGTTATTCATTTGGGAACTTTTTTCAGTTGTCTTAATTCCCAAGGTTGCACAGTGGGCCTGGCCATTTTAATATTTGTATAATATCACTGATACTTTTTAATATTGGCTGTGCAAGCGCTTAGAATAGAATAGAATAGAAATGATTGAAAACAATTGTTAGCCCATAGTGAGGCAAAAGTTCGACCCATGTATAAACTCACACGAAAAAATTAAAATTGCCTGAAATCAACATATTATCTTCAAATTAAGCGAAATTTGGTTTATCATGCGAAAAATATTACCAAATTTTAATATTTACATTTAGTTTTGCGAAAAACTGCTATTTTTAGGAGGGCAATTTTTTGATGAAAATTTAGTGTGTATTTTTCAGCAAACATAAGTTTACGGCTTGTATAAAGTATGCCTGTCATGAAAGTATCGATATTTTGTGTTTTAGCCAACCCCACACTTGATTCGAACTCTTGCCCCACTAGGGCAAAACATCGTTTAAGACAATAAATTTTGAAACTGTTAATGGGTAATTATTTTGACACAAGTTTGTTCAGCAAAATTATAGCCAATATTTTGAAGGTTCACTCTATGGTATTAGAGTGTCCATTTCCCGGCCATTTTGCTCGTCCGGGATTCGGGACTAAAATCTAAGCTTATCCCGGGAAATCCCGGGATTTCTCAAACTTTGAATAAAACTAGTATTTTGGTTGAAATAAAAATACAAATTTAACAATACAGTCGCCTCTTCACATCTCGATATCGAAGGGACCATCGAGATAGGGAGAGATTGAGACAAAGAACAAATTTTTGATGAATACTAGATTGAAAAACACTCCGTTGCCAAGAAAGCAATACACAAACAAACGTCATTTTGCGCTCCTAATTTGTTTGGAATCCCAAAACATTGGTCTAGTAACCTTCGATATTGCTCATATCGACATACGGAGAGAAAATTGAAAACAAAAAATCAACAGAAACACATCGAGATATGGAGATATCGAGATATGGAGAGTGAAAATGTATGCAGACTGAAGGGACTTATGAAATCATCGACATAGGGAGAGATATCGAGATCTAGAACATCGAGATGTGGAGAGTCGAACTAAGGTCGAACTTTTGCCCGAAATTTCTTTTTTTTTGCAATTCCGAACTCAGTAAAAAATATTTTTTAATTTCTTTATTAGTATCATTTCAAACATTACATTCATTTCTTAAATCTAGGCGTTCTGTGTTATTAGAAAACACTATCATCCTAATTTGGTAAAACAAATTTAAGATGTAATTAACATTTTGTTAACAACATATTACATTGCATTTGCCGTAGCAGTTCAGATTTTTTACAGGTGAGTTGATTTCAACTGTTTATAAGAGAAAAAAAAACGCTTTGAATATACTTAACCTAACTTAACCTAAACATATAATGCATTAATCGCGGCAATAGAAGATTGTAACGATTTTTGCCTGAAATTATTTATTATTTTATTGACATTTGTTCCAATGCTTCAACATTGGATATTCTATGTAACTCATTGGTACTATACCAGGGAGGAAGTCTCAAAATCATTTTCAAAATTTTATTTTGAATACTCTGCAGAGCTTTCTTCCTGGTATTACAACAGCTAGTCCATATTGGTACAGCATACAACATGGCTGGCCTAAAAATTTGTTTGAATATCAAAAGCTTGTTCTTAAGACAAAGTTTTGATTTTCTATTAATAAGGGGATAGAGACATTTTACATATTTATTAAATTTGGCTTGAACGCCCTCAATGTGATTTTTTAAAGTTAAATTCTTATCTAGCATGAGCCCTAGATACTTAACTTCATCTGACCAATTTATTGAAACCCCTCTCATCGTGACAACATGTCTACTTGAAGGTTTCAAATAAAGACCTTTTGGTTTATGTGGGAATATTATTAGTTGAGTTTTGGAAGCATTAGGAGAAATCTTCCATTTTTGCAAGTATGAAGAAAAAATATCCAAACTTTTTTGCAATCGACTACAGATGACACGCAGGCTACGACCTTTGGCGGAGAGGCCTGTGTCATCAGCAAACAAGGATTTTTGACATCCCTGAGGTAACTCAGATAAGTCATATGTGAAAATATTGTATAATATTGGTCCCAAAATGCTGCCTTGAGGAACACCAGCTCTTACAGGAAGTCTTTCAGATCTGGAGTTCTGATAATTAACCTGAAGTGTACGATTTGACAGATAACTTTGAATTATTCTAACAATGTAAGGTACCCCGGGGCAAGTGAGAATCTAGGGTAAGTGGGGCGTTTCGTCATAGCTCAACTAGGAAAAGTTTTTCATGGGGGTATTCTTCTAGAAAGTTGAAGATACAATGACAAGGAATGTATTTAGTACTAAACATATTTTTATTTTTATTACCATGTGGTTCATGTAACAGTTGTCAGTTCAGCGCCATTTTCAACTTGCATGACAAATTGTGACACGTTTCACGTCTTGCATTGATTCGCAAAAAATAAATGTGTTTTAAATCGAATTTCCATCAGTAAGCTATAATTTTTAGTATTATTACAAGCTGCTAACGATAAACCAGTATTTTTTTTCATTTCATATGAAATTTTTGATGGTCTATCTTACCCTAAAATATAGTTGTACCTGGGGTAAGTGGGACCTATCAAAACAAAAACCAGAATCAAAACTTTTCGTACACGTTTCATACATTTTGCTAGAGAGTAGCACAAAAACATTCAAACAAATGATTTTTATCAAAAAAGATCAACCTCAAATTACGTAATTGCATAAGAGGGAGAAGAAAAGTGTTATTATTCTTTATTTTTTAATTATTTTTTTTATTTTTGAAATACGACTTCAAAATTGAACAAACACAAAGTTGAAATTTGAAATGCATCATGAGAACGATTACTTTTCTATTTTAATTTAACTTTATTTGTTATTTCTACCAATTTAAGTAGTGATGGAAAACAATTCCATCCCATAAGGTGGTTTTCTGCCATGCATATAAATAATAACAAAACATATTTATAATTTCGTCAATTATTGATTGTTCATGTGCTACATTTTAATTAACAACTTATAAATGATATATTTTGAACATGTTTAATTCCTCTTTACGCTTTTATTGAGGAATTTTCAGTTAATATTAAATGTGAGGTGACATACTATTAAATAAAGGGTTTCTTCCTAAAACGTAACGTATTTTATGGTTGATCCCTTATGAACATCAAATATGTACTTAAAATTAAAAATCTATGACTTATCAATCCTATTATTGTAATGGTTGACTTACTGATGTGGATTGACGCATGAAACTGGATGTGTCCCACTTGCCCCGCTTAGCGAGGTAACTGCGTCCATTGGCTCATTCTGAAACTTTCTTCTAAGGTTTTCACAATTTTGAAATTATTCGATCAGTTTCATGCACACACCAGCAAATATGTTACCAAAACGTGATTGTGTTGTTGAATTTGAAAAATATTGACATTTGAAAATTTTATTGAACAATTTGTTTGAACTATCGTTTTTTCGTTCCCACTTGCCCCGCGGTACCTTATGTTGGAAAATTAAAGTTTTTCATTTTTACAATCAAACCTTCATGCCAAACACTGTCGAATGCTTTTTCTATGTCTAGAAGAGCAAGACCAGTAGAGTAGCCTTCAGATTTGTTGGAACGGATCAAATTTGTTACACGTAAAAGTTGATGAGTGGTCGAATGTCCATGGCGGAATCCGAACTGTTCATTGGCAAAAATTTAATTTTCGTTGATGTGGGCCATCATTCTGTTCAAAAAGTTTACTGATGGAGGAAAGCAAACTGATTGGACGATAGCTAGAAGCTTCTGCAGGATTTTTGTCTGGTTTTAAAATTGGAACAACCTTAGCATTTTTCCATTTGTCAGGAAAATATGCTAATTGAAAACATTTGTTAAATATATCAACTAAAAATGATAAGCTACTTTCTGGAAGTTTCTTGATGAGGATGTAGAAAATTCCATCATCGCCAGGAGCTTTCATGTTTTTGAATTTTTTAATAATAGTTCTCACTTCTTCCAAATCAGTCTCCCAGGCATTTTCGAAAACGTTCTCTTGATTGAGAATATTTTCGAACTCCTGAGTAACTTGATTTTCAATTGGACTAGTGAGTCCTAATCCGCACTTTCAAACTGCATAGCAAGTTTTTGAGCTTTTTTGCAATTAGTTAGTAATAATTTGTTTTCCTCTTTCAATGCCGGTATTGGCTTCTGAGGTTTTTTCAAGATTTTCGATAATTTCCAAAAGGGCTTAGAGCCAGGGTCCAATTGAGAAATTTTATTTTCAAAATTTTTGTTTCTTAATTGAGCAAAACGTTTCTTGATTTCTTTCTGCAAATCCTGCCATATAATTTTCGTAGCAGGATCGCGAGTGCGTTGAAATTGCCTTCTCCTCACGTTTTAAAGACGGATCAAGAGTTTAAGATCATCGTCTATAATCACGGATTCAAATTTTACTTCACATTTTGGAATTGCAATGCTCCGGGCTTCAACAATGGAATTTGTTAAAGTTTCAAGAGCATTGTCAATATCAAGTTTAGTTTCTAAAGAAATGCTAACATCAAGATTAGAGTCAACATACGTTTTATATATATTCCAGTCGGCTCTTAAATAATTGAAAGTGGAGCTGATAGGATTGAGAATCGCTTCTTGGGATATTTGAAATGTAACAGGGACATGATCAGAATCAAAATCAGCATGAGTAATCAGTTGGCTACAAAGACGACTAGAGTCGGTTAAGACCAAATCGATCGTAGATGGATTTCTAGAAGAGGAAAAACATGTGGGGCTATCAGGGTATTTAATTGAGAAATATCCTGAAGAGCACTCATCAAATAAAATTCTGCCGTTGGAATTACTTTGAGAATTATTCCATGACCGATGTTTGACATTAAAGTCACCAATGACAAAAAATTTTGACTTATTGCGAGTCAATTTACGCAAGTCAGTTTGGAGCAAATTAACTTGCTGTCCAGAGCATTGAAAAGGCAAATAGGCAGCTATGAAAGTATATTTACCAAACTGTGTTTCAACAGAAACACCTAAAGTTTCAAAAACTTTAGTTTCAAATGACGAAAACAGTTGATGTTTGATACGCCTATGAATGATGATTGCAACTCCCCCACATGCCCCATCAAGTCGATCGTTACGATAAACAAAATAGTTAGGATCTCTTTTGAGTTTAGATCCAGGTTTTAAATACGTTTCGGTAATAACTGCTATATGCACGTTATTAACCGTAAGAAAATTAAACAGCTCGTCCTCTTTACCATTCAGAGAACGAGCATTCCAATTTAAAATATTTAAATTATTATTTGGATCCATTAGAAAAACGTAATCCAATAACAATTTGATTTGTAAATTTTACACCTACTTGGACTGCTTCAGTCATAGTGGTGGCTTTGAACATTGCATCAATCATTAGATTCAATTGTTCAGTTAGAAAGTTAAAATCAGAGGCAGACATGTCATGTGATTTCCCATTAGAATTTCCGGTAGACGAAGATGCGGAGTTACCTGTGGCGGTAGGGTTTTTTTCCATTTGATTTGAAACAAGTAGAATGGGTACCCATGGATCGAACAGGGGAGGAGTTCGAATTTCCTGCTACGATATCGGCAAAGGATTTAGGGGCTCCTGGGGTAATATGCACTGTCGGGGCAAAACGCATCTTGCCAATTTTACTGAAATAAAAGAGTTTTGAGAGAAAAACACTATGCGGATTGATCAAACGTTGCAAATTGTTGACGCCCTGAGAATTTGATACACTTTGAAAAACTTAACAGGGAGATAGAACAATAAATTCAAAAAGCACTCTTCTGATGTAACTTTCTCGATCATTTCACTTGTTGTTTTGAAAGCGATGAAATGAGAATTTTTACGTCCGTTCACCATAAAACAGGTGATTAGAGACTGGGTAAGTTGTTGATGATATGATTTGGCGAAATAACAGAACGATTTCTATTTTCCATAAAATTTTCTGTTAAGCGACCGGTTGGGGCAACATGCACTCCATTGATTGGGGCAGAACGATCCATTCCAAAATAAACTACAATCATAAAAGTTAGGTCATTTATGGTCTTTACAAACGTATTTATACACAACTGTATCATCTTGTAGACGAAAATCATCCAAAACTCGTGTTTTTACGATAAATAAAATTACATTCAAAACACGATGGTGCATCTTGCCTCGTTGTTGTGGTGCATCGTGCCCCTTTGTTTGAGTGCGTCTTGCCTCAATGTTGTGGTGCGTTCTGCCCCAAAAAGCGGTGCATCGTGCCCCGCATCAATCTTAATTCACGCAAAAGTAGTGTTTGAAAAAAGTTTAATTTTCCAACAAACTAATGTAATTATGATGAAAATTCGCTCAACACCATGTAGGGTGAACCCAATCCAACTAGATTCGTGTATTGAAACACTGCATACATGTTGTTTAGTGTTCATTTTGGCACATTTTCCTTAAGTGGTGCATATTACCCCAGGAACCCCTACCGTGGGTAGATACATTCGAAATTGAAAGATTGGAACGGCTACCCGACGGATTAAAATTAGTTTCTGAATGAGCATGATTATGATTTTCCTGGTGGGTATGATTCATGATCAAGCGATCGTTAACTGAAAAATGAGCATTGTTCGATACTCTACCAGGCAAATTCCGGAAACGACCGTTTTCGTAACGGATATTATCTTTCATCTGCCTGGCACGAGCCTCAATGACCCTTTTGCGTGAAGGACAATTCCAAAAATTGGACTTATGGTTAGCCCCGCAATTACAGCATATAAATTTGGTGGTATCTTCCTTCACTGGACAGACGTCTTTGGCGTGAGAAGAACCTCCGCAAATCATGCATTTAGCATCCATGCGACAATTTTTTGTACCATGACCCCACTTTTGGCACCGACGGCACTGAGTGGGGTTCTGGTAATTTCCTCCAGGTTTCTGGAAATGTTCCCATGTCACACGGACATCAAACAAAAGTTTTGCTTTTTCTAAAGCTTTAATATTATTTAGTTCTTTTTTGTTAAAGTGAACTAAATAGAATTCTTTAGAAAGTCCTTTCCGAACAATGCCAGATTGGGTTCTCTTTTGCATAATGATTACTTGAACTGGGGAAAATCCAAGTAAATCATTTATTCCATTTTTGATATCTTCAGGTGACTCATAGTCACTTGAGAGACCTTTCAAGACAACTTTGAACAAACGTTCAGTTTTGTCGTCATAAGTAAAAAATTTGTGCTTCTTCTCTTCAAGATGTTTGAGAAGAAGTTCGCGATCTTTAAGAGTTTCCGGCAAAACGCGACAGTCTCCTTTCTTTGCGATTTGGAAGGAAGCCTTGATTCCCCTAATGGAGTTCAAGATCTCCTGCCTAAATCCCCCAAATTCGGAACAACTGACCACGATATGCGGCACTCTTTGCTTCCTCACTTGAATCAAAGAGCCTGGGCTAGAGGCTGCTTCGATTTGGTGTTCGGAAAATTTGTCTAGAGCATCGAACTGATTGCTCATTTCGATACAATTATTCATTTCACCCTTGGAAGAAAGTTCGCATTCCGGAGAAACGTCCTTTCTTCCATTCTTGCCACGTTTAGTGACAGTTTTAAATCCCACTTTTTTGGAAGGAAGTTGTGAATTCAGAGATTCACCCTTCCTTTTATTTGTTGTTGCAACCATGTTTAGTGAATAAGAAGACGTGACCTTCGAGAGGTTTTTTCCCAAGACGGTGTCCAAGAAGGATTACCACCGTTTGCTTTCGCCAACGGGTCCAACGAAAAATCGAAGGCACGGGTCCAAACAAGGATCGTAAAGGGATCAATAGTAGAAAAATAGTACTGAAAAGTACTGTTTTAGTAGCACTGAAAAGTACTGTTTTGAATTTTAGCACTGAAAAGTACTGTTTTTGTAGCACTGAAAAGTACTGTTTTATTGCTTTAGGTAGTTTTTAAGAAAACTTCCAAGAGCAGAGAGAATTCGTGTACGCACAGCACGAAGGTACGATGCGCACTGACGAACTCAGTAATGATTTATTTCAATGAAAGGGGAAGTTGTATGGTGCTTCTCTTCTATTTTTCACGTCGATACCAAAATCATTGGCAATCAAGAGTATCATAATGCGGTGGGACGAAATTAAACCAAATACAACAATATGTTTGGATCTATTTATAGAAATAGTTGAGTTTTGTATAGACTCTAGCTATTTCCGATTCGAAGGCCAACATTACCAAAAAATCTTTGGTACGGCTATGGGTAATTCCCTCTCACCAGCAATAGCTGATTGGGTGATGGAAACGTTATTAGATACACTGGTTCGAAAGCTCAATATTCCTCTGCCATTCCTTCGTAAGTTTGTCGACGGTTTGATAATGCAGCCCACAGACGCTCAGATGGTTTGACCAACATTGACTCCGCCCCCAAGTTAGTCAAACCGATTTATGTTGCTGCAACCGTTTGACCGACTGTCAAACGTGACTGAATATGTGATTGTTGTTTTGTTCGATTTCTGTGGCTGAGGTGGTGAATATTTTTATGGCAATAATCGTTGTGAGAAAGAGCAGAACTTTCAGAATTTAAATACTGGACGAAATGGATATTGAAGAGGAATTACAATTACAATTCGCACGAAGAATTCCGGCAGAACTCTAAAATTATGAGGGATCTCTATCGGGGATTGTTCTGAGCAGTCATCGATATGAGAATGACTACGGTAATTTCTTCAAAGTTTGTATCCGGAGTCTTTAGCGGTTTCCTCTAGTTATTCTACTTTGAAGTCTTTCCAGAACCATTGATTATACTAGGAATTCCACCAGAAAGTCTTCCTGAGATTCTACCAGGACTTTCATCAACAATTCCTCTAGAAATTTATCCACAGATTTACACAGAAATTCCTCCGAGGAAAATTCTTCAGGCTGGCTTTCTTCCAGAGGTTTCTTCAAAGATTCCTCTGCTAATTATTCAGGGTTTCCTCTACTGATTCCTTCAAAGATCAAAAAAATCCTCAAGTGATTTCTTTAGTAATTTTTCAGAGTTTACTTCAAGGCTGACTTCAAGAATTCTTCCGGAGATTGCTATCACAATTTTTCAAAGATTCCTTTATTTCATCCAAAAGTTATATCATTGTTCAGGAATCACATAACGAATTATTTCAGATACTTCTCAATAAATTTATAACCAGAAATTCCCATAAGGATTTCACCAGAACTTTTTTCAGGGCTTCTCCTAGGACTCCTCCTTAAATTCAACCAAAAAGAATTTCTTCAGCGATTCTTTCTTGTAATTTTCTCTACAGAGTCCTCCAGAGATTTACCCAAAAACTTCCGAGGGATTTATTCATTCAATGCTTCCTTCAAGAATTCCTCCAAAATATCCTCCACAGATGTATTTAGGAATTCCTCCATCGAAACTTCAAGAAATTCTATACAGATTATATAAGGATTTTTTCCTGCGCTTTTAAAAGGAATTCCTCTAGAAATTTATATAGAGATTGATCAAGAAATTATTACAGGAAATCCATCAATAATTCCACCAGGAATTTCTCCTATGGATACTATCCTATAGGAATACCTCCAAAAAATCCTTCAGTGATTAACCCAAACATTCTTCCAGAGATTCCTACGCGATTTTCGCTAGAAATTCTTCAAAAACTCCTACAGAAATACATGTAGAGATTCATTTCAGGAACCCTTACAGTGATTCCACTCAAAATTTCTCCAAGGATTCATTAAGGAATTCCTCTTGAGATTCCACCAGGAAGCTTTCGGGAATTCAGCAAGAAATACTGCAAAATAATTCAAAATAAATTTCACCAGGAATTCCGCTTGCAATTTTTTGAGAGGTTCCCCCAGGTTACTTTCAGGGGATTCTTCTAGGGAATCTTCAATAAATTATTTTATGAACTCTTCCAGTGTTTTCTTAAAAGATTTTTCTTTGTATCCCTTAAGGGAACCTACGAGGCATTCTACCTCGAATTTATGAAGGAATTACTTCAAGAATCTACCGGATATTTATCCGAGGATTCCTAAAGGAATTTATCCATCAATTCCTTCCAGTATATCTTAGAGGATTGCCTTAGAGAATCCTGTAGAAACTCCTTCAGGGATTGCTTTAAAAGTTCTCACGATATATTAAGGAATTTCCCCAGTGAATTTCTCCAGTGTTTTCTTTGGTGATTTCTCCAATGATTTCAATATACATAATTCCATGATTTTTTCCAGAAATTTTCCAAAAAATCCTTCAAGGAATTCAACTTGAAGTTCAACCCTTCGTGGAATTGCTGGTCGATTCTCTCGCGGTTTTCCAAAAAAAAAATAGTCATTTGAACTTGTGGTTTTTTTTATTGATACCTTGGATGAATTTCTGATAATCATGAATAATTCGAAAAAGGAAAATCCTAGTCAAATCATTGAAGTATTTTCTGGTAGAACTTCTGGCGAAGCTGTATTAGATTTTTCTGGTAAAGAATTTCTAGCGAAACTCTATTGATACTCTTAACCCTGGAAGAGCTCATGGTGAAATTTCTTAAAAAACACCATTCCGGAAGAAATAGTTAGATAAAATACTGGTGAAATCTCAGAATGAATCGAAGGATTTTTTCCAGAATGTTTTGGAAGAACATTCAGAATATTTTCTTGAATTTTCGGTGAAATCAACGGAAAAATATTGGTGAAGCTTCTAGAAGAATTTTTAGTGGAATCCCTATGAGAATTTCAGCTCATTCCTTGAAGATTTTGCTGATGGAAATGATGGAGAATTATCTGGGCGAATTTCAAATCCAATCCATGGATGAACCTCTGGTGGAATCCAAAATTCCTGGAGGGTTTTTAAATGGAATGCCTAGAGGAAATCCTAGCGAAACGAATTTTCAGAGGAATCGCTGAAGGAATTCCTTTTTTGAATCCTAGGAGGAACTTCTCACAGAGTCACTTGAGGATATACTGATGGATTCCCTTATTACTTGTGAAATCTTTATAAGAAATTTTTGGTAAAATTGCTGAATTAATTTCTGAAAACCCCCAAGAATTTCTGAAGATATTTTGTGAGAAATTCCTTGAGAAATTTCCGATGGAATCTGTAGAGTTATTTCGGTGATAAAATCCTGAGACATTTCCGAAAAAATCTTAGGAGGAATTCCTGATAACCTTTGAGTATCCTTGGAGATATTTATTCCTTGAAGAATTTTCGGAGGCATCCCATCCGAGTGATTAGAGTCCGCGGCTACAAAGCAACGCCATGCTGAAGGTGTCTGGGTTCGATTCCCGGTCGGTTCAGGATCTTTTCGTAAAGGAAATTTCCTTGACTTCTCTGGGCATAGAGTATAATCGTACCTGCCACACGATATACGAATGCGAAAATGGCAACTTTGGCAAAGAAAGCTCTTAGTTAATAACAGTGGAAGTGCTCATAAGAACAGTAAGCTGAGCAGCCGGCTCTGTCCCAGTGGGGACGTTAATGCCAAGAAGAAGAATTATTACAGGAACTCCAGATGAAATCATAGGAGGAATTCCTGATGAAATCCCTTGAAGAATTCCCTACGGAATCACTATAGGAACTCCTGATGAAATCCATGAAGGAATTCCTGATATACTTCCTGCTGGAACTCCTGATAGAATGCCTAGAGAAATTCCTTATGATATCCCTAGAAGATCCTGATGTTAGTCGTAGGTGACCTCCTGATATAAACTCTGGAGGAACTCCTAATAGAATCTCGGAAGAAATGCTAGCTGGAATCTCTTAAGGAACTCTTGATGGAATTCCTGGATGAACTCGTGATGAAATCCTCAGAAGAACTCCAATGGTAGCCCTAAAGGAATTCCTAACAGAATCCCTATTGGAATTCCTGATAGAATCCCTAGAGGAACTCTTGATGGAATCCTTAGAGGAATCAGTGGTGAATCGTAACCTCATTTTCTACCTGTTCTATGATGCTAAAAATTACTATTTCGACAAATTTAGAATATAAATCAAAAAGTTATCAAAGAGTAAATTATTGAAATCGTCCTTTCTAACAAATCTCTGCTCATTGCATGCAAATTTGTTGCTGAAATTCTAGAATTTATATTCGTGGGACAGGTAGATTTGAGGTTAGGGAATCGTTACTGGGAGGAATATAAAGATATTGTAAGAGGAACTCCTGATAGAATCAGGAGTCCCGATGAAATCTCTAGATGAACTCCAAATGTAATTTCTGGAGGAATTCACGATAAGTTTCCTGAATTAACTCCTGATAGAATCTATAGAGGAACTCCTGATATAATCTCTTGAGGAATGATAGAATCTCGGGTGAAATCTCAGAAGAAACCCTGGAGGAATTTCTTGGAGGAAATCCAAAATATATTATTGGAGGAGCTCCTGATGGAGGAATTTCTGATGAAATTCGTAGATTAACTAGTGATGGAATCCCTAGAGGAACCCCCGATAGAATCTCTGGAAGATTTCTGGAAGTTTCTGATGAAACTCCTGTAAGAATCTAGAAGAATTCTTTATGATATCCCTAGGAGGAGTCCTGATGGAACAAGGAATTCCTGATATAATCTCTGGAGGAAATCCTGATTGAATGTATGGAGGCAATTCTGGTGGAATCTCTGAAAGAACTCTGGAGGAACTCCTGATGTAATCCCCAGAAGAACTCTGATGGAAGCCCTAAAGGTATTCCTGATAGTATCCCTATAGGAACTCCTGATGGATAGGAACTCCTGATGGAATCCTTAGAAGAACTCCTATCTATAGATATTCTTGAAAAAACTCCTAATCATTGGAGGGACTTCCGATGGAATCCCTTTAGGAACTCCTGATAAAATCCCTGGTAGAAAACCTGATAAGTTTCCAGATAGAACTCCTGATAGAATCCCTAGAGGAACTCTTCATAATATTTCCAGAAGAAACATTGATGGAATTCCTCGAGGAACATTTGATTTAATCTCTTGAAAAATTTCGGGTGAAATCTCAGAAGGAACTCTTGATGGAATCCCTGGAGGAACTCCTAATGAAATCTCCAGAAGAACTCTGATGAAAGCCCTTAAGGTACTCCCGATAGAATCCAGATGCAGATACATAAATACAGATAATATAGATACAGGAGCCCCTGATGAAATCCCTGGGGAACTCCTGAAGGAATCCTTGGAAGAATTTGTTAAGATGTTCTTGAAGGAATTCTGTATGGAATCATTGAAGGAATTCCTGTTGAAATCCCGAGAAGAACTCCTAGAACTAGAGTAACGACGGACAGAGTCCATGGAGGAATTCCAGGTGGAATCTCTGAAATTTTCTTCTGATATAATCTCTGGAGAAACTTCTGATGAACTCCCTAGTTGAGTTCTAGGTGCAATCCCTGAAAGAATTCCTGATCGAATATCTGGAGGAATTCCAGATGGAATCCCTGAAAGAATTCCTGGTGGAATCCCTAGCCGAACAGCTGATGTACCCCCAGATGAATTCTTGATGGTATTCCTAGAGGAACTAGAATCCCTAGAGCTTGTCCTGATAAAAACCCTTTAGGAACTGCTAAATGAAACCTTCGTGAAATTTATGATTGCATTTTTAGAAGTTCTCCTGATGGAATGCCTGCATGAAATTGTGTTTAATTCCCTAGAATAACTCCTGATTCTAGTGGCTTTCCTTAGCCGAGCGGTCAGAATCCGCGGCTACAAAGCAAAACCATGCTAAAGGTTTCTGGGTTAAGTTTCCGGTCGGTCCAGAATCTTTTCGTAATGGAAATTTCCTGGACATACAGTATCATCGTACCTGCCACACGATATATGAATGCGCAAATGACAACTTTGGCAAAGGAAGCTCTCAGTTAAAAATTGTAGAAACACTAGAGTAGAACTCTAAGTTGAGAAGCAGGCTCTGTCCCAAGGAAGACGTAACGCCAAGAAGAAGAAGAACTCATCATTCTCAGAGGAATCACTGATGGAATCTTTGTAGGAACTCCTGATAGAATCCCATGAGGAATTTCAGTTAAACTTTCGGTAGGAATTTATAAAGGAATTCTAACAAAAATTTCTTGCTAAATCACTAGACAAAATCTTGATTGGATTTCTGGAGGAACACCTGATGGAATCATGAAGGAGTTTTGGAAGAATTCCTAAAGATATTACAAGAGAATTACCTGGAGAAATTCCTGGCAAAATTCCTGTAGTACAAATCCAAATACAATCCATGGATGGATTTTTTTGAATCACAGGTAAAACTGCTGATGGATTCTCTAAAGATATTTCTGGAGAAATTGGTTCAAGAATAATCAAAGAATCTTTGATAAATTGTTAAAGAAAACAGTTAGAGATAGTTGGAAACGATATTTTACTATCTATATAGAAACAACTCAAGAGCGCGCATTTGATAGATCACTATGGCACCGACGATGCATAAATTCACGCATTTTGACTTTCCACCCATCTGCATCGGTAGTTCATGGGACGTCGAAGCTTCAATTTGACATGATGACGTCGATGTTCGTACAACATCCCTACAGACGGTACGATCGGTTCGTCAAACATTTGGCTCCGCCCACCGGTGGTTTGAGCAAAATCAAACTCGTTTGATTTTGGCCGACCGATTCGTCAACCGTTAAATCGGTTTCACAAACTGTCAAATTGGTTCGTCAAGCAGCATCACACACGGTCAAACATAGCACCAACATGAGCATCAACCTGGGGGGCGGAGTCAATGTTGGTCAAACCGTCTGAGCGTCTGTGGGGTGCATAACGGCAATCCCACTGAACCAACTACAACATGTTTTAGAAGTGTTCAACGGCTATGATGTTCACATCCAATTCACTTACGAGCTGGAAGTGGATAACAAACTTCCTTTTCTGGATATGCTCCTCATCGGACAAAGCGACCAAAAAATCACTGAACATGTAACTATTTGCAAATAATTTTAAAATCCTTGAAAACAGCAAAAATAAATTATCGAATCCGTCGGATATTGAAGCAAAACTGTTCTTGCTGCTCTCAAAGACTGCAACGGCCGAAAACACCACGTTTCATGTTCGCACCTTAGACATTTTATTTTTACAACACCAAGCACATCGGTAATACTTACAGTGCTTAAAGGCAAAATTTACTCTCAATACTGTGGTCTTAAACTTATTAATCCATCGTAGATTCTCCATCGCTCGATCTGTTCCATACTGCAGGCCGCTCGTTTCGTCAATTCCTCGTACCGCTTATGGAAAAGCACTCCATCGAAAATGAGAAGCGATTCTTCCTTGAAGCCCAGTAAGGTGCTAGCATTGCTGAAATTAATGTAGATCCTCGTAAACAGGAATGCTATGCGGAAGGGCCTTTTGCCTAACTTATGGGGATACCGAACGGATTGGCAGTTGTACGTTTGGAATGCTACATTGTGGACGACTTGCAGCAGTATGTACGCCTCAAACAATTGCAGGATCTTCTTTTCCACGAATACCAGATTCAGCCGATGATAGTCCAAGGTATCGGGAGCTATCCTGATGAAGAGCTGCAGCTTCACGTCTTCCAAGCTTACTTGATAGTAGATCCAACAGAGGAGGTGGCGTTACATGCTATGGTAACTCGACCTGGAACGTCTGAAATGAATGACCAGCCTCGTGACCCATTTTGATGACAATCGTGCGGGTCGAGCAATCCGAGAGCATCTGCTTGTGGTACAGAATGATACCCACCTGGCGAAGAACTATCGAAATCGTCAAATTCGGATACTGTTCGCCGAATTCGCCTTTTCGCATATCTAAGAAGTATGCGGTCACATTAACGGGCCAATTGATCCACAACCGGTACAGGTACGTGTTCTCCAGTTTGAGCAAGAAATCAATCACTGGATCATTTGAGACGTTGGGATTTTGATCTTCGTATTCCGTTTGGTAGAAATCCAAACTGGCCTTGAAGTGTTCCTTCAGATCGTCGTTGACGGCTGCCCTCCCAAAGACCCGACCCAACAATTCATTCAGTGCTGCAGTGCTCCTGGCTCAGCTTCTCCGGTAGTGGTTGCTCGCGAACAAACTTCTGCCTGTGATGGCCGAGTGGGGAGTGAAAGTGTTGAACCTCTTCGTACAGGATTACATCGTTCCCGTTCAAAGCGGCCAACAGATGCATTTACTTGAGGCTCAGGCCCAAGTTTCGAACCAGTTCTACGTGGTTATACTGCATGGTGTGTATGGTTTCGAAATTGACGACTTGGATGACCAGTACTGCCAGAAGCCCTTGTAGATCATGAAGTCGGTGTCGTTCCATCGCTACGGATGCCATCACCTCGCCGTACTTTGTTGCTATTTTCCGGGTAGGATATAAAGTATTGTTCGGTATGGAATGTTGCAAGCGATTGACGATCCAACCCAGATCCGAACCACGATCCACGTTGATGATTTCGAGCATTTTGTGGTACTTCTCGTCCTGTCGCTTGGCCCAGATATCGTACTTGGTGTCCTGGACCGGTCCATCGTAGAAGAACTCCAACCTGGCGCCTAGGTTCACGAGCTTGGCGAAGAAGTTTTCCAGCAAGTTGGCCACCTGATTGAATCGTCCGCCATACAACAATCCACGCAGATCAGCAAGATTCATCAAACGGTACAAGGAGATCAGGTCTATAACGATAACCGGTGAGGCTGCATCTAGTCCTCGTATCCGGATCTGGGCCTCGATGTTAACTCTGTTAAAACCGTTGTGTACTTCAGTGCAAACATAAGTTTCCAAATGGCGAACACCCATGTTGTTGTTGATTGGATTCTGAACGATTTATTTCATTAAAATTGAGGATTCAAAAAAGTGGTACTTACTCAAAATTGCGCTGAATCTGAGAATCAGATGCACAATTGTCTTGTTTTTTCTTTGCTTTTGTCACTACGACTGGCTAAAGCCAGGGTCCTCCCATCTCACCAAACCGTGGCCAAATCGTGACAATAATAAATGAATCCACTTCAAAACCAAAGTTTCATTTACTATTTGAAGTATAGAAAAAACTTTAAGAGTAATAAGACAGTTAAATAATTTATAAGAACATCCTATTTTCAAAGAATAGAGAATTCCTTTTTGCCCCAAACATTATCAAGTAGTACCTTGCAGGGACTTTTTTCAAATCCTTTTTTATGCAGGAGAGCAATATAACCAGAAAACTATTTTTCTACTATAGGGTGTCCCAGAAAGTATGGGCACGACTTTAATAAAGAAAATCCTAGTACTTTTCCTAACAATCAATTTTTTTTAAATTTTTATATTATAAAATTTTTTGTATTTTGTTTTCTGTGATAAATTTGTTTGGTTTGATAATATTTACATAGTAAATTTTGATTTAAAAACAATCAATTTTTGTCTGGTCAGCAAAGATCCTACATTTTGTTTTTGTTGAAAAATAACTAGTAAAATATGTTTTAGCAAAATCTTTCACCGTGGTGATTTCAAATACATTGTATCAAGGATGTTTTACATACATTTTTGTTTGAAATTTTGTTTGGCTTTGTTAAAACACTTACAAAAATGGAATAATTCGAAAAATCTCGTATTTTTCTCTCCACACGAGACAACATCGCGAAGTTATAACTCTTCAGGAATTTTTAATAGTAATAAAAATAATACATTTCAGATTCACGTAAGATTAATCCCTATTCTCTTGATTAGGCAATTTCTGATTTATTCATGTTTTTACGTATATATAAAGATTTACTTTTTCCCTTTTCCAAATCGACAACAGCTGGAATCGGATTTTTAGTTCCAATACAAATTTTACATGCTTAAGTTTAAAATTTCAATTTGAATAAATGGTAGTCCGATCAATTATCATATCTTCGCTGATAATTTTTTTTTCAGATTTTTATTATACACACTTTTTGACATTGAACAAATTTAGCAAAACAAAGTCGCTGAAAAATAATGCGATTTGTGCAAGACTGATAAGAGATACTTCAAAGAAATGTTACGTAATCGACACATTAGTAATAAAATTATTCATTAAAAAATCGCTATCTACTCTTGTTATCCAACAAGTAATCAAATGTGTGAAAATCAGATTTTTATCTTCACTAGTCTTGAAATGTCAGTATGGTGAAGTCGTATCCATACTTTCTGGGACACCCTATAGACGTAGAAAAGCAATATAGTTCTCCTATACTCATGGTTGTTTGGTTTTATCAAGATCATTTAAGCAACTTGAGTATTTGATTTACAATGCGGAATATATTGCCGTTGTTGATAAAATATTCCGGTTAACGGAAGTCGCAAAGTTCTACCACAGCTGTCAAAGTAATACCGCAAGCGTGAAAATCTTTCATGAATTCTACTAATCCAATCAAAGCGTGCTTGTAGCGAAAAAAAAACTCTGGAAGACATTAAAAAAAAACAACAACCATTCAGTTGATACCCATGGTGCCGTTGAAGCCTATCGATGACACACCAGTGCAAATAAGATATGTGACGTGACAGCTGCGGTAACTTTTCGTCCAGCTGTAAATATGAGAGTTTTATTTAAAATTGCAATTTTATGTTGAGTGTATTTGATCACCATTTATCTTCATTTTTATTTGGGGAGAATAGAATGTTATGATCAACATTTAATTATTGACTACGTCCAAGTAATTGAAAATGACAATTTTGTGCTACAAGCCAAATTTTAAATTGCTTGTTTCGTATATATGTTAACTGTCGCTCCTTAGAGACAATTATCATATTTTGTTAAAGTTTTCATATAATTTATAAAAACCTTGTAATTTAGGAACGCGATTGCTTTCAAATTCTTAACAAATTGTGTTTTAATTATGTTATTGATTAAAATTTATAACCAATAATATAAAATTTGTTACTTGTAACCGATTTTGATATAATTATATTCAAATTTGTCGTAATCCACTGATCGGGAAACTATAGCACATTTTTAGCATTTCAATTCAAGAATAATAGGAAGATGAAAAGAAAAACTAGAAAACTAAGGAAATTAACACTAAGAAAAAACTTTAAAAAAACTTCAATTCAAAAACTAATAATTCAGGCAACATTTGCTGAACTTTTAAGCCCTCTCAGGGTCTATCCGGGAGAATCACTACTCGGGCGGACTCACTTCCCATCCCACACTTGTATCACGACTTTAATTTACATAACTAAGATATAGTAGAAAAGGAAATGCTCGTTAAATAATGATACTCTAACACTAAAATTTAAATTCATTACACTGGTTAGGTTTATTTTACATGGGGAATTCAAAGGATTAAGGAAAGGGTATAAGAAGCTTAACTTCATCTGAAGGTGACATTCAGTCGGGATGGCGTATCGACTTTTCGGCTTTCGACCTTTTGCCTTGTAGCGAACTTCTGGCACGTCAATCCTGTCGATATTAGGGTTCGGGCCCAAGATGGTATCGAGCGGACGCTGATTAGAAGTACCCACACTCTGGTACCACTAGAAGGGCGTCTCTTGCGCAGGGCTGCGTCGATCCCCATATGATGGAAACCATATGATATGGAAACCATATGATGGAAACCAATGGCGTAACCTGTAGTGGTGGTATCACATTTTGGCACTTTTTGCTTAAAGCCGCGTCATAATTTATATGGCATAGACGCAATAATATCTCGGATGTGATCCAACGGACATTCTGCGTTATTGATAGAATTGATGCCCATTTCAAATAATTAATCTATTCGAAGTGGACATTAATACTATTGGTGACGATCAGTTTGCCTTTTGCTAACCAGAATGATCCGTAGCCACTCTTACTATTAGCTAGCTAGATACATCGTTATCATATATGACGTAGGGAATATTACTCTGAAGAAAATGACTAGTAGATTCACTAAGTAGAAGTGGTGACAATCTTTTTTTATTATGGTTTGTACATTACCATAACAAGAAATACCTCTTTTGTAACAATGCACAGTGGGACGGATTGGGGTTTTAGGAGGAAAGATGGAACTCACGCCTTCAATTGTGATTTTACGTAAAAATGATGTTTTACAAAGTTGTTCCTATTTTAAAAACAATTTTTTTTTGGTCGGAGCGAAAATTAGGGTGGTCCTTTGTAAAAAAAGATAATCATAAAAACTTTTTTATTTAATGAAATATTGGTACAGTTTGTTCTACAAAGCTGAAGATCAGAAAATTTTAAACTGATTTGACCAAAAAAGTTTTTTTCTAGCTCAAAAATTGACCGATTTAGAGCATTTTTCACTTTTGATATAGGGTGGCCCTTCATAAATAGGTTTTTGTGTTTTATTTTTATTATTTCAAGTTTTGTCAGAAAGTTGTCTTCCCATCACTTTTAGAGCTGATTGAAATGCAAACATACAAGATATTTGAAACGAATAGATACAAGAATCTTTTCGTCATGAATATTTAATTTACTTTCATAGACATAATGTATCATCGATACTAATACATACGATATACGAAAGCAAAATGACAAATATGACAAAGAAAGCTCTCAGTTAATAACTGTGGAAGTGCTCTTAAAAACAGTAACCTGAGAATCATAATCTGTTCCAGTTGGAACGTAATGCCAAAAAAAAGAACATTAAAACATTTTTTCTGATGAAGAGTTATAGACTTTTTTATAACAAAAAATAACTATTTATGGGTTTATAGAGCAGGGGAAATAAAAAAAAATCGTTGATATAATTATAGCGTTTTTTAGCTTAAAATATGAATAAAAATTGTATTATCCGTCGGCTGACTGGATCATAAGTACATAACTGTTCAAAACAGTTTTTGATCATCTTCCAATACAGCTCTACGTATCAAATAATGCATATGATTATATTCCTTAATCTGGACTGTAAAGTCAGCATCGTAATCATAAATCATACTCTAATAATCAACCGTTTCAGGTACGCTTTATCTCCTACGATGCACAAATTACTTGTAAACGGATTTCCGGTAATTAGAAATTCGTTACTCCCAATCAGAATGTTTCCCGATGAGGCTGGTGAATCCCATAATAAAAGTGTTCGAAAGTTTAAGGGGATGACAAATTCAACCGTGAGCTAAATTAGATGTTAGAAGACTATTTTCCTTATTTTTATTGCTGACCTCGTTTGAATATATTCACAAGTACTTTTATATAAATATAAAATGAAATATTTTGTTATTCATATTTAAAGCCGAAAGGAAATTATTATCATGCAAAAAAACTTTCTGTTTGCCTCAAATACATCTACAAGTGAAACAATGTTTGTTTTTCATGAAAAATGTTTATAACTCTTCATAGAAAAAAATGTGCAGGCCCCAAAATATGCGTTTCAATCAGCTCTACAGGTGATGGAAAGGCAAATTTGCTGAAATACTTTAAATAAAAAAAATAAAACACAAAAACCTGTTTTTAAAGGACCACCCTAGATCAATAGCGAAAAATGCTCTAAAACGGTCAATTTTTGAACTAGAAAAAAAAATTTTTGGTCAAATCAGCTTAAAATTTTCTGATCTTCAACTTTGTAGAACAAACTGTACCAATATTCCTTAAAATAAAAAAGTTTTTATGGTTATCTTTTTTTACAAAGGGCCACCCTAATTTTCGCTACGACCAAAAAAAAAAGTTTTTTTAATAGAAACAACTTTGTAGAACATCATTTTTACGTAAAATCACAATTGAAGGCGTGAGTTCTATCTTTCCTCCTAAAACCCCAATCCGTCCCACTGTGCAATGGTGTAAACCAGCTTCATTTTCGCAAAATTTACAAGTAGAAAGTAGGCGTTGTGAAGCATTGCATTTGCCATCGAAAAGTGAATCTTGTAGGAGACTGTAACAGAAGCCTAAGGTAACTTTACTCTTAAATATTCACTATAAAAATGACTATGGAAAGTAAGATGCTGAGATTGATCATTAGAAAACACATGCTAGTTTCGAGAAATTGTTGAACAGACAAGGAAAGTGACCTTTTTCTTTTTTTTTTGTTAAGACTTGATGACAATTGACATTTAACACTCTAAACTTACGTAAAAGACAAGAGTAATCAGAATAGCACTGAAATGACAAATTATTCAAAACCATTTCGGCTAGACAGTATTAGTAATGACACTACTACACTACAATTTCAAACAAGTTCTGATGGAGCTGCTGATTTTTACAATGCTTCCTTTTCTCAGAAGCAAGGGAATATGGGTATTTTTCAAAAACTACCACGTCACAATACTAATAAAAAACAGTGTTCATGTGGGCACCATAGCCTAGTCCGTCTGAGTATTGGTCCTGGTAGAGGGGAAACTTGGCAAAAGCCAGACCGAGGGTTCAGCCTTGACAAGTTAAGCTGTCATGCAGCTCCAACTGAATTTTTTTATTTATTTATTTTTTTCGTCAACCGACGTAAACTAGTACATTTTACATATACATATTTTTGTTTTATTTCTTAATACTAAAATTATGAAATTTATAAAAAATATTGAAAAAGAAAGTGTAGTGTAAGTAATGTAAATTTCAATTTGTTTTATTTTATGTGTTTCTTATGATTTCTAATGGATTTGAAGTTGTTTTTAGATTTTGCCGAGACATGGTAAAGTCAATAGTTTCGCAATGTTGATTGTAAATGGCCATCATTTGATTTAGAGGCCCGTTTTTGGCATAATTTGTTCGATGATGATTTGTCAAGAATAAGTTACGATTTCGTAGTTGCCTAGAAGGAGCGTAGAAATTTAATTTTGATAAGATTTCTGTAGAATCAATACGTTGTGAAACGATATCATTTACAAATGAAACTCTTACGATTTCACGCCGCTCTTTCAAAGTTTGTATGTCAATAAGCATGCAGCGTGCTTTGTAGGGTGGAATGGGAAATGATGTCCAACCTAATTTACGAAGAGCATATAGTAGAAATTGTTTTTATACAGGTTCTAATCTTTCTTCGTTTGTCATTGAGAAAGGAGACCATACAATGCTACAGTATTCCATGATTGATCTTACATATGCAATATATAGAGTTTTAATTATGTATGTATGAGATTGCCAAATTTCTCGGAGAGTTTCCTGCGATATTTTTTTAACAGCCTATATTTGGTTCTTCAGAAACCAGGGGGGGTATACGCAACGAGATGCGCCTACCGTTCATGTTTTGTGGGTGTATTCGTTTGGCTCACAACGCTGCTAGGCAACCCGCTGTTTGAGTGTTGAAATGCATCAGCATTTGCTGCCTGGCATGGCCCGCGTTCGACCTGTGCTGTTTGGGTCGGCCCGCGTGAGAGATGATGCTGTTTGGGACGGCCCGCCCGAGAGATGATAGTTAGGCGAGCTTTGTTTGTAGTTGACAGCCGTACACCCACCCTGTCAGAAACACATTTGCAAGTTTCTTAAAATACCGTGCACCCCCGCTAATTTGAACGGTACCTCATGCAAACCATCGGGGTTCATTTTTTGTTTGAACATCTAGTCACCCTAGAACCGTGCTTCTTGTTACCCCTTTGGCTGTTTTGTTTTGATTCTGCATTCCGTTTCAAAGCGTTCCATTTCACTTTACTCCGTTCCATGAGCTAAATGACGTTTGAACCATTTTTAATCTGAACGATGTGCAAATTAGCGGGGTACAGATTGAAAAGTGTTCAGATTAAAAGTGGTCAAACCAACGGGGGTACCCGGTATTTATAGAAGACTTGTCAATATGTTTATAACACTGTGGAACACGTTTTTGTCTCAAGCACCAAAATACCGCTATTTACTTGATTAAGGATTGCTGAAAACATTTCTGTTTTCAGAAATATCATAGCACGTCTAGATTTTGAGATATTGGATGTTGAAAATACTAAATTTGACTATTTTAGGCAACTTGCATGCAAGTTTGCTAGCTTGTAAGGTAATTTATTGATATAATTGATGCCCATTTCAAATAATTTATCTATTTTCAGTATTGTATAACAATACTTATCAACAAAGTTCATAATATTTTTAAATCTCAAAAGTCGATTTATTCGAAATTTAACCGAGCGATTTCAATCAAATTATATCTTAATTGAAAGTTAAAGGCCTATTTTGCATGCTTGATGGATTAGATTACGAAAATTTCGGATAATTCATGCTTTAAATTTCATATAAACATCAATAAAACCAGTGTTTTAAACAACTTTGACGACCTGTGGCTAAAAATCCTGACGTGCTGGAATATTTCTAAGAACGGCATTAGATTCAGCTACCCCAAATTTGCTAGAGACACATAATTTGATCAATTTGATCCTTGAGACACGCAAATATATCATTTTTGTTGCACTGTGTAATATTTTGAAGAATCATAATCCAGCATGTGCCTAGATTGTATGTGAAATTCTGGGAGAATATTTGAGGAAATTTCTCAAATCTTTCTGTGAATTCTTCAAGATACTTCCACAAACTTTTACTTGACAAACATTTTTTTCTGACTAAAATTTAAAAAAGTTACTCTTAAATATGTTTATTTTGACTAAACAAACTATTATAAAGCTGACTAATATAACTTGGGATAAGAATATTACTGGCGTGATTTTTGGTTGAAATTTTGACAAGATACTTTCTCAAGGGTCCTTATCGCATTCTCCGAAGAATAATAGTAAAACTTTTAATTAGAGTCTTCGTAGATTTCTTAGAAGCATGGTAGCAGAATTCTTGCATTATCTACGAGTTTTGAGTATGGCTGCCAAGAATATCAACCATTTTCAGGGGTCCGTGAGATGTTTGTAGAATTTCAAAGGGGGTCGCAACTGTAAAAAGGTAGGAAACTACTGACATATACTGATAAAAATTAATTTGAAAATATTCGAATTTCAAAGTAAAATAGAACAAAAAGTAGTAAAATAGTGATTAATTTGCTCTCACATTACGATACCCAAAATGCACTCGATTTCGAGGTCAATATTATCATATTAATTCAGAAAGAGCTAGAAAACACTGAATTATGATCGTTTGTGGTCAATGAATCTAACCTGAATATATCTGGACTGAGAGCAAGAAGCGAGATTATCAAATGAAAATTATCATTGTCTAAAAATATATTTAAAAAAAGTTAAGCTTGTGATGTTTGTAACAAAGAATCTATTTTCAACATTCCACACATTTTTCCAGGGTTCGGCCAAACACTTCATCCCGCACGGTGCTATAACAAGTTCTGTACAGACGGAGGACATCGTGGCGTGCATACTGCTGTTATACAATCCGGCCACGAAATGTCCCCTGCACGTGCACGCCTACCGATGTGACTCGGAAATGACCGCTCAGGCCCTCAACGAACAACTGCAGATACTGATCAATCGACCCGAAAACCAGAAGAGATTCGCTGAGCTAGAAACTAGGTAAGTTTGTGTCACACTCAATTTCATGCATTTTCTTTCGTTTAGCTTCGGCGCAAATTAAATCACGGAGATGAAATCAGTTCGTTATATAAACTCTCACTAGTACTAGCAGTTAAGTCATCCATATCTTCGAATTGGTGGTTCCAGTTCCCTCCTTCGGCGACACTCTTAGGTACATGCACTCGGTCGATTATTCCGTTTCTTGCACTAGATTTCTGTTCGCTTGCGGCGTCCATCGTTCGAAACAATGTTGCGAATCCAAAACATGGATCATTGTGCTCACGATAAATTAAACTCATTCAGTTAATCTAAGATCACTGCAACAGTCGAATCTTGATTCCCCATCCCATCCATCTGCTCGGTTTGGATATCGTGCAAATAAAGAGCTTAAATGCCAGAAATGGGTTAAGTCAATAACGTGTTCAAATAATTCCTCGAGTGGATCATGGTAAGCTCATCCAAAAGTATCTTCACACGTCGGGTGGTTTCTACGATTTCGGGCGATCACCACGTTTTTGATTTGCACAATTTTGTCTTGGAGGGAGTAAACGTTCAGATTTAAACTTATTCATTGTGTAGAAAAGGCAACCATAAAGCACCGACTGTATGAAGAGCCGCATTTCGCTTCTGATTGGATATGGAAGACCCTCGGGTGGCAGTTTGGGTGCGTGGAAAACAGGCCAAAACATAACGAATTTCCGGGGAAAGAGAACGGGAGAGCACAGTTTGAGATTGAAAGCAACGCAAATCTTCCAATTGATCATTGTTTTAAAAAGTGTGAAATTGTTTCTGGGCTGGATCTGATGGTTTCGAAAATGTAAATATTTAGGTCATCGACCTGCGCAGTGAGTATTCTGGGCGGAAGTTTTCTTGTATGTTCGAAAAGTCGTGGTAACAAAAGTCAATGTTTTTTCACAATCACAATAAGAAGTATCATTTACAACACGGAATACTTTTTAGTGAATTTCAATGATTGACGACTTGAGGTTTTTCAGTGAGGTGAATCGTTATGATATAATGTCAAATCTGATACCTTTAGAATTCTTTTTGAATGGGTTACAATCATTATTAGATGTATTTTTGGTGGGGCAATGAAAATTTTCAGAAATATTTGTTTTGCTCATGTATTTTGCATGGTGTTCATTTTACCACCAACCGCTGTTCATTTTACCCACACAGTGCAGGTAAAATGAACATTTGCATTGCTTTTTGATAGCGATGAAAATATGTGAAAATTTGGCTATTTTAGTCTGAATCCCTGTAGCTGCTATAGATTACATCCCTGTTTTTGATGTTGTGCGGTTGAACTATACAAATTCCTCGTTTTTCTATCAGAAATAAGATGATTTCCTTAAGGTGTTCATTTTACCACACCTTCCCCTACCGATATTCAAAGTTCATAAAGGACTGCATAGAACTTAAATCTTAGGATTAAAAGAAAAATAATTTTGTTAATTGGAGCTCTCGTTCGCTGCTTGTTACAACTTGCGATACATTGCCGATCATGGACAGATGGTATTTTTTTGTTCGATTGCTTTGATTGAAGCACGGTCAAATCGTATAAAAATGAATTCTGCAAACAACAAACAAACAGAGTGATTCCAAGCAACAGCACCAAAATTTGGTAAATTTTTTAATTCATTTTTTTTCTATTGAGCTGAAACTTTGCACAGTTTTCCAGTTCCATCTAAATCGTCATTTTCCGAAATCAAATCTTCAAGTTGAGTCACGACTAACTTTTCAAAAGGGTGTATGTGAAAATGGTTCAAAAATATTCAAAAAGCTGCACAGCAAAAACGGTTCGTTCGATTGTTAGACAACTAAAGAAACAAAGTTAGACAACTAAATAAAGATTCCAAAAAAAATACACACAGTAAAATTTTTTTTTTTTTTGCATTAAAAAACATAATTTTTGACACAAAAACTCAAATATCTCAAAACACCCTATCGGAATACCAACGTAATTTTTTGAGGGAAAACAATGGACCGTTTATTAGCTATCTACCATAAAAATTTGGTGATGGTAAACCAATAAACAAAAAAGTTATGACATTTCAAACATGTCACAATTTTCACATTTAGTAGAAACAATTTTTTTTTTTCGGTGTAAATTATTACGGGAACCGCAGTTTGTTGCTGATTTTATTGTTAAGGGCCTTGCGTGAATTAAACAAGTCGTTTTCAGGTATTCATTAGTATTATGTATATTATATGTATAAATATTATGTATATGTATAAATATTATATGTATATGTATATATGTATAAATTAAAATGAATTAACAGATTACACGAAAATAACATTTTTTTTTACCAGGATATTTTTTTTAGAGTATGATCGATGAGTTTCTAAATGTTATATATAAACTTTAAAAGTTTGGATTTGGGTATGCGTTATGAGATCATGAAAACATTTTATTAATACTTATTTATTTATTTATTGTTATTCAATTTTTTTACAATATCGAACACTTTTGCATCATTATCAGTACAGTTCGAGTATAGTTTTGCTTTAATTTTATTTTCTGACAATGCACAGTGGTTCAGGAATCAGTTTTACGCGGAAAGATGCATTTTGAGCTTTAAAATGAAACATTAGACAAAAATGGTCTTCTACAAAGTTGTTTGTATTAGTTAAGCCATTTGTTTGGTGTTATTGAAAATTAGGGTGGACCACATTTTCATAGAAATTGTGTGACTAACTTTCTTATTTGTAGAAATTATATTATACATGCTTCAGCAAAGCTGTAGACCATTCAATTTGAAGCAACTTTGCCAAAAAAAGTTTTTTGTATCTCTTAAATTGACCGATTTAGAGTTTTTTTCCTGCAGTGACATAGGGTGGTCCGAACAAAACTGGTTTTCTGGCTCTAGAGTTTTCAATTCAAATTTCTCATCAAAGACTACTTTGATGAAACACTTTTAGAGCTTTAAAAAATGCGTAATTTTGTGAGTGAAGAAACTCGCTATCTCCTTTCGTTTAGGAGTTATTGTTGTTTTTCTCTCAAAAACATGCCTACTTTGATTGTGAATATCTCTGAACATAAAAAATATCTTTTGACGGCATTCAAAAGACAAAATAAAATTGTATATTATATCAAAAAATTACAGATGTGTTATTTTTGTAACTCTAATAAAATGCTTTGAAAAACAAAGGTTTTTAAGCAGAAAAACTTTAATAACTTTTGAACTAAAATAGATATCATCAATATTTTTGCATGAAAATTTGCGTTTTGTTAAGTTCTTAAAGTCGTTCATAGACCGCTTTGACGAAAAATCTGAAATAAGAAAGATAGGGCTCTAAAACTATTTTGAAGATTTTCATGGTATGTATTTCTTTATTATTTTACATTTTGAGCATGAAAATGAAATTTTAGACAAAAATGATCTTCTACAAAATTGTTTCTAAAAATGTAAGCTTTCATACTGTGTCATTTGAAACTAGGGTGGTCCACAATATCACACATATCATTTAATCAACTTTTTTATTTGCAAAAATACTGGCATATGCTCTTAGGCAAAGCGGTAGAACTTGAAATTTTGATCAACTTTGCCAAAAAAAGTTTTTCTGTAGCTCAAAATTTGACCAATCTAGAGCATTTTTCCTAATCATCGCAGGGTGGTCCAACAAAAATAAGTTTTTTAACTCTAGTTTTTTTAATATTATTTTCTCGTCAAAGTCGCCTGTGAACGACTTTTAGAACTTAACAAAACGCAAATTTTCATGCAAAAAGATTGTTAATATCTATTTTAGTTCAAAAGTTATTAAAGTTTTTGTGATAAAAAATGTTTGACTTTCAAGACGTTTTATTAGAGCTTGAGCTTGAGCTTGAGCTTGATTGGCCGCCCGTGGATGCACTCCAGTATCGCCAGATCAGCTGCACTTACACAAGGAACCAACCGAATGACTGCTTGGGACTAACAGGCATCCTCAGTGTATAAGTGCTGGTGATCTTCTATTTTTAGGCAACAATGGCACCTGCCACGTCAGAATGCAGACCAATGAGGGGAAGGGGGAGGAATTGATGATGCATTGAACTGACTCCCACGTAGACCGTATATTCCACTGCATCCACGTCAGTTCATGCGGGAGTGTATGGATTGGGGGAAAGGCATGGCAGAGAGGTTTGCTTTTGTGGTTAGCAGACTGCCTATGTATCAGGCGTAAGAAAGGCGTGCGCGTGGAAGTAGGAAGCGTTAGGGAAACGGTTTCTTGTCCGTCTCTGGTTCTAGCGTTTGCTATGAACGAATAGTTCGAGTGTGATATATTTAGAATGGAAGATAGAAGCAAGTGAGAGATATACAACTACAAAGTACGAGGAAAGGGACGGGCTTGGGATTGAACCCATGACCTTCTGCATATGAAGCAGAAGCGGTAGCCATCAGACCACCAACCCCGTCTTACTTTCAAGACGTTTTATTAGAGTTACAAAAATAACACATCTGTAATTTTTTGATATAATATACAATTTTATTTTGTCTTTTGAACGCCGTCAAAAGATATTTTTTATGTTTGCCCCAATCAGAGAAATTCACAATCAAAGTAGGCATGTTTTTGGAAGAAAAACAATAATAACTCCTAAACGAAAGGAGATAGCGAGTTTCTTCACTCACCAAATTACGCATTTTTTAAAGCTCTAAAAGTGTTTTATAGACTACTTTGATGAGAAACTTGAATTGAAAACTCTAGAGCCAGAAAACCAGTTTTGTTCGGACCACCCTATGTCACCGTAGGAAAAAAGCTTTAAATCGGTCAATTTAAGAGATACAAAAAAACTTTTTTTGGCAAAGTTGCTTCAAATTGAATGGTCTACAGCTTTGCTGAAGCATGTATAATATAATTTCTACAAATAAGAAAGTTAGTTTAATCATTTTTATGAAAATGTGGTCCACCCTAATTTTCAATAAAACCAAACAAAGGGCTCAACTAATACAAACAACTTTGTAGAAAACCGTTTTTGTCTAATGTTTCATTCTAAAGCTCAGAATGCATCTTTCCGCGTAAAACTGATTCCTGGACCATAGTGCAATGGAATGAAACAGTGAAATTTTTGGGTTCCTTGGATCGTTTTCGCGTTATTATATTGCTCGCTGAGCTCTGATGCCGTTAATTCGTACTCATCAGTAGTAGTAAAACAAAATGATAATTTTGTTAAATCTTCTTCTTTTCTGCGATTCGCCCAATCAAATAGTTCTTTTGCAGTTTTAATTGGATGCTCACGTTCTTTGGCTAAATTTGCTCTTGTGGCCATGCGCTTTATGGTTCCTCCAATAGCATCACAAGGACCTTTGCCATGTGACGTAGCAAAGAAATGCCATTCTGCATCAATTCCGTACTTTGATTTAAATTGACATAGGCTCGAAAAATTCTTACGGTTTTTGTACTGCGATGCTGCTCCATCAGACATGAAATATATCTTTCTGATTTCTTTATCCTTATCAACGCGTAAAAAGTTAATCATTTTGGCAATGAACAAATTTACAGATACTGAGTCGTGTCTTAAATCTTCGGAAATTACAATAAAACTAAAATGTTCAATTTGCGTACTTCCATTGAAATAAATAACGAATGGATGAATTGTAGCTTGTTGTACGTTCCAGTGATGGGAATGCACTTCATCTTGCAATACAAAGCTATAGTTTTCAGAAAAATCACAAATGACTAAAAATTCACCATCTTGTAATGTATTTTTCGTATTTTTTAAAAAGCGGGATTGCTCTGTTTTAATAAAGTCGTGAGGAATTAAACTTTCTAATTTCAAGCAGAAAAATGACACAAACTCACCTACAGGTTTTACAATAGTTTCTAGGTCACACCTATCCGTGGTCACCCATTGCTCAAATGATAACTGATCAATATAATTTTCTTCAAACTCAGCGAATAAAGTATTTTCCAATGATGAAGAATCTGGACAATCCGAACAAGATCGTAGATAGCAATTTTATGTTGTATTTTCACACAAAAGACTACCAGTTAACATTTTAATATCCTTTGATAAATTGATTCTTTTCAAACTAGGGCAAACGCTCCCTTAGTGGAGGTAGCTCCAATAGTGGAGGTAGTGTGTTTTGACATGTTTCGCACTTTTTTATGGCTATGTGATATTTTTCTATGATGTACGATGTGAAAATGATACAAGTTATCGAAAAATATTCATGAAATTTAACCATAAACCTATTTTAAACAATTATTTTGCTTAAAATTTTTGCTCCTTTGCACCTATAGTGGTGCATCAGTACCCATAGTGGAGGGTCCCATAAGAAATCAATGGTTTGCGCCACTAAAGGAACCATTCTTAAAACATACCTCCACTAAAGGAACAGTGTTCCTATTGTTGATGCAAGGCTTTTTGCAGGGAAATTTCAAATGAATCGTGATTTTTATACATTTGAATGATAGAAGGATTTGAGATCTAGCGATTGATACGCTAAAATCATATAATTTTTGATTTTATCATCATGTTTTAGCAGTTTTCGCTTAGGTGCACCACTAATGGTACATTTGCCCTATGTAAGATTAGGTTAATATTTTCGTGTGTTGTGCACACACAAACATTATGTGTTCCTGAATTGGATAGAAGCTTGCATTGCCTTGGACGAAGGCTTGCAAATGAGGAAAAACCTACCTTAATATTTTCGTTAATTTCCTTGAAGCGTGTATACGCTTCTTTCAAAGTAGTCATCATTAATCGTTTTTGGATTGCTTGACGCTTTCCATCTTTTTTTACAGATACATAATCTTTTTGGCCAGGCATAGCTCTACTTACTTCATCGTCTTCAAAATATTGAATTATTTTTTCTTTTGTCTCATCTGTTAATGAAGTACTCGACCTAGCATTTTTGGTTGCAAGACAGTTATTTTTGAATTGTTTTGCATCTTTTGCTGTATTTCTATTGGTTTTGAACTCATCAATGGCGTCTTGAATAGACCACGAGCTTGGCAGCATCGAAAAAATCAATATTTTTTCTTTCCTTGTCGTGGCTAGATTCGAGAACCTTTCCTTCATATTCATAATTACCTCATCGTAGTCTGTATTTTCCACATCCTCAGGTCCTAATTTGAAGAGGTTTCTTCGTACAGCTTCGTTGATTTCACGGTATTTTTTCTCGGGATAATTGACGTAACCCATCTTCGTCCATTTAATCGGAGTCACTTTTATTCCAGCTATCCCTTCGTTGAAGCGTTCGATGTTGACCTTCTGGATGCACTCATCTTCTGAATGATTTGTTGGAACAGATGTCGCTGATGGTACCGTGCCAAGACTATCTGCACTTGGTACTTCTGGTAACTCCTCAGTTGTTGTCGGTGCATCTAGTAATTCCTCAGTTGTTGTTGTTTTCGAACTTCCTGCAACCTGATCCACCGATGATGTACAGATTGCCCGTTTGTCAACGTTTAAACGGCAGGACGTACAAATGTGAGTTCTGTTTGATCTTTCTACCTTAACACTTGCTTTTGCCGGGGCAAGCGACGAGGGCAGGATCAAACATGTCGCGCGTCGGTCTCGTAAGTGAAAAAGTGGCGTGATCGGTGAGTTCGGTTGGAGTAACTGAAAAAGTGCCGCGATCGGTTAGTTCTGTTTGATCCTTCGACCTTGACGCTTGCTCCTGGGCAGTGCGTCAAGAAAACCCGAACAGTTTTTTTTTTTATTCTTTTTGGGTCGCGCTCTTATTTTTTTTTTCCTGAGTGCTTTTTTATAGCCGAGCAAACGAGTGAAGCCGAAAGTGGATTGTGGCTGCTCAGTCAAGGATAACGGATCAATTGGTGAGCTCGTTTCATGCTACTATTTCTAATCTATAAAATATGTAGGACTGCACATTCAATCGTTACAATGGTGGGATGTTAATATGATTTTTCAACAAACTATGGATGGTTCGTCACTGTGAGTGTCGACACAAACTCTGATTCATGATTTATTTATGTTTAACATTTTTTTTTTCAGAACACCTCTTATATACCTTTATTTTTGTAATTAAAAAAACTTTGAATGGTTCGACACTACAAGTGTAGACTTGCGAAAGGTTCACTTTATTCAACAAACTTTGGATGGTTCGCCACTGTAAGTGTCGGCATAAGAATAAGAGTGTTCTATGATGTCCCAACCAATCGAGTTTTTTGTTTCTTTTCAAATGAGTAAAATATAATAACACATGCTTTCGTCCTGACAGCTGTAGGAATGTTACATTTAGGTATTTGTTCAACAAACTTTGAATGGTTCGTCACCTCAAGTGTCGGCATAATTTTCCTCTACATAGAAATTGTTCATATCAAATGAAAATATTATATTTACGTATAAGCATGTATATATCTCACAAATCATTGTTTATCATGGTCTAATCGCTTATCAAAGTGAATCCTATGACCCAACGATCCTCCCCATTAACAAACATCCCTCCCAGTAACCTTTGTGGAGATGCAGAGGCAAACACGGTCTCCAAAAAGCAAAGGTTACACACTAACATTCCTTCCCCCAATCCCACCTGACTGCAAGGACGTGGCCGGCGCCGTTATTGACCCTGTATTAATAGAGGCACTGAATTATGCACACTGAAGAAGATTATGGCCAATCCCAGCCGAACTTCTAGTTGATTCTTTGTGCATTTTCACTGACTTCGGTCAATCACGGAATAGCAACCATTGATATGTGTAGTCAGTCTAAGCTAAGCTAAGCTAAACGGCAGGACGTACAAATGCGTAAATTTGTATTCAATGTAGACATTGGAGCATAACCAGCCGCTTTCAGTTTATCTATGGTGCTTTCGGTGAGATTTCGTAGCTCTTTCGAACACTTTTTTTCTGCAAACGGCCTGCAACAGTTGAGAAAGCGACTACTCATGTTGCTCGTTAAATTTTAATAAACAAAATCACTTTTAAGTTTTTACTGACTAGTTTGGTGTCGTTTGCTTGACTGAAGAAAAATTTTACAATTAAATCTTTTATAACCATAGTGGTAGTATATTTTTAGCTTTTTCGTGAGTATGTTCATGGTGTGTACCTATCATGTTTTTGATGTTGTTGAAGTTACTCGCTTTCTCCCAAATATGATTAACAAAGTCTATTCTCTACCAAGGCGGGTCTATACCCAGGTGTAATCAGATTTTAACTTTGTGGAGAAAACCATCGCCGAGAAAACCGACCTGCTTTACGTATACTAGATCACCTGGGTGTAGACCCGCCTTGTTCTCTACGAGGTAAACTTTTTGCAGGTAAACTAGTCGTATACCTGTATAGAAAACTTTTTTTGTAGCTTTTGTCTTCAATATTAGATTTCTTATAGGTTTCTTTTATCAAAAGGTTTCAACACTATTGAGAGAATTTTTCTTCAGTTACGTACAATAAAAAATATGACACTATCAAGACTTTAGATCACAACACTGGATCGCGTCTAACTTTCTAATAGATGCTATAATAGTTATGAATAATTAAATAAAATATCATGAAAACAACTTGTTAACCTCATGGTGTACCCTTAACAAAAAATTCAGCAACAAACTGCGGTCCTAAAAAAAATTAACAATGAAAAAAAATTTTTTTTTTCACTAAGTGTCAAATTTGTGAAATATTTGAAATGTCATAACTTTTTTGTTTATTGGCTTACCATCATCAAATTTTTATGGTAGATAGCTAATATAATGGACCGTTTTCCCTCAAAAAATTAGGGTTTTGAGATATTTGATTTTTTGTGACAAAAATTATGTTTTTTAATGCAAACAAAATTTTTTTTTACTGTGTGTATTTTTTTTGGAATCTTTATTTAGTTGTCTAACTTTGTTTCTTTAGTTGTCTAACAATCGAACGAACCGTTTTTGCTGTGCAGCTTTTTGAATATTTTTGAACCATTTTCACATACACCCTTTTGAAAAGTTAGTCGTGACTCAACTTGAAGATTTGATATCGGAAAATGACGATTTAGATGGAACTGAAAAACTGTGCAAAGTTTCAGATATTTTTGAAATGGTCGATCAGATCGACAGATCAGATCGACTTGCATGCCTCCGTGGAATCCCTCAACAGCAACAGATAACCTAGGACAGGACGTGACAGCTCAGCTAAGACTGCCCCGTTGTTTTTCAGTCGATGACCTTGACGATACAAATGCCAGTGTTACCAGTATCCTTTTTGAGCAAATCTTGTGAACAAATTCAAATATCAAGGCGCATAATTTGATTGTTTTTTGCACGTTTCATTAATTAACTGCAATAGAGGATGCTTTATATTTTAAAACTCAGGTTGAAATACAAAACCAGCCTTATTTTTAGAGAAAATTGACACAATTTCTATTATTTGGTCTCAATTAGGTATGTTACGGCGATAAATGGTGTTTTAGGGGCTCTTTGTCGACTTATATATAGCATATCGCAAACTCCGTTTCTCTGGGTGCGAGACAGCTTTAAGCTGGAATTTTATTAGTTCATCAATTTAGTTTGTCGAATCTTAATTTAAATGTAGACTACTCACATAAATCGGTGTAAGCTCTTTTTAGAAAGGCGTTGGAATCGCCCGTAACATTTTCTTTGTACAACTGTGATAATAGGTTTAAGGTTAGAATAATGATTTGCATGAACTTCATAAACTTACTGTGATCAATTCTGTGATAATTATACTAATCGTGTTTTACCCATTATGCTAACTGTTAGCTGTAAGTAAATTCAGATTTTCAGTAAGAGTTCAAATATTATACTAAATTATTGAAAGTTGTACTTGTACGCTATTACACTGCACTATTCTGAACTTATGTTTACATTTAACCCCCGGCTGACATGTCACTTGACTTATTGTTCTGCAGATTCAATCATTCCTAACTCAATTATGTTGCGAAGCAGTGTTGGCAGCAACAAGGTATTTTTTATATGTTTTAGTATTGTATGAACACATGCTTTGAACTTAACATCGAATATCAATAGATTTTAAACAATATAATTTCATGAAAAATTTACAAACTTTTGATGCAAACTCTAATCTATGAACTAGCAACACGGCCAAGTAAGCTACAAAGTGCCCTGTTGCAATTCAACTCAACGATGTGAAAGTAGGCTTTTGCCAAAACGACCAAAGAGAAGTGGTCTTTTTTGACAGGCAATTGGTTTCGTTTTTGTACTTTGACCTGTCACGTCTTGTCTTAGCAGATAACAAATGATAACAGATTATAACGGTTCAAGTAGACTACAATTTAAAACCGGTATATCTTATAATTCTGATCATTTTGACACTTGAAGTCTTTAATAAAAGTGTTCTGGAGGTAGAGCGCTATCTGGTGGTAACTTATTTAATTCGGAATTTGACCGCTAGATGGCACTAGTGGGCATAAAACTTTTATTTTTGTTTTGGAGATATCTCAGGAGCCTGTCCACTTAAAAAGATTCCGTCTTCGGAAAAGTTGTTCAGTAGCCCTAGGGGTATTATTATTTTTGACAAGTAATCCAAAATGTTGTCACCAACGGCGCTAGTAAGCATAAAGCTTTTGTTTTGCTGATATTTCAGGATCTTTCTAAGTGGACTCATGTACTGTCATGTCTATAACTGTAGTAACTCCTTACTCTAAAGAACAGGCTTCAATTTAAATGAGAAAAACACCGGATGAAAAGATGAGCAGCCATAACTCCAAAGCATACTTCACACTTCCAAAAAAATATGTGATTTACTTCTTTTTTGATGCTCATTAAGGCTAAGTAGCCCGTCATTCGTTTTGGCAACAATGATGACTTTTCAGCTTGCATTTCAAAGTGATAAAACTCAGTCTTGATAGTTTACATTGACTTGAAAATGTATCACTGTACGCGCTAACATGCATAAAGTATGCTGATACTTTTTCAGCTATGTCAGTACAAAACCAACTGATTTTCTTTGATTTGAAATCGTGAGATGAATTAGCAACAATCATCAACGACGCCTACAAATTTCAATGACAGCCTACTTCGCCTTAAAGAAGCGAGCCAAATGACGTAAATTTGTGTCGAATTTTAAATACGTTAGAGTCTGATACGGGAAATGTCGATCTCAGTTAACAATGGTCCGAATCAACATTTTAGCAAGAAATAAGTGTTTTCTCTGCTATCGTCGATTTTAGGCGTCGATGTCTTCAGAGAAATTATTCGTTAATTGAGTTTTGCTTTTTCTAAGAAAAAAGTTGAATAGGGTGGCCCTTATTTAAGTTGAAGTTTTTACTCGAACTTTTTTGTTTGATGAAATTTGTGGATACGGGGTAATTGCCTATTGTAAGGTTTTTCTAATGCCGCTTAGAGAAAAAAATTATCAAACCAACTCCATGAGTTTTTGACATCTAAAAATTTCATAGTTTTTACTTAAAGTTGTTCATAGATTCGAAATTACAAGAATTACAAACTTGCGATGTTCAGAAAAAATGTGTAACATTACTTCCTCTACTCTTCAGAAGCTCACATTCACGTAAAAGCTGAAAATTTAAAAGTTAGACCAAAATAACTGATTTTTCTATACTCCACCCGAAGTTTAAACTTTCAAAATCAATTTACTTAGCTCAAATGAAGAGTTAGATAAAAGGTCTTCGACAAAATTGTTCAAAATAACATTTTCTAAAAACTTGCTAAAGAGCACAGTCTAAATTTCATAAAACAAAATAGTTTGAGTAAAAATTAACTTAAATAAGGGCCATCCTCTTTAATTTTTTTCTTAGGAGATGCAATACTCAATAACGAATTACTTCTCTGAAGACATTGAACATCTTAAGTCGACGAGAACAGAGAAAACACTTATTTTCTGCTTAAACGTCGTTTCGGACCATTGTGCAATTCCATCGTTTTCATGTCCTACACATGTAAAATTACATTTTTTGTCCAATACATCTTCAAGGGAACGTTTTTGTGTCGTTCCATCTCTTACATCATGTGTCATTCGGTCATAACGAGAATTACGTGTAGAGTAATTTCCATTATTTTTAAAAGTCTGGGCAAGGGGGAGAATTTAGCCAGATAAAACCTCTAGCGCTTTAGGAATGCATTTTTTCGGGTCGATGTCTTGTGCATGATAAAACCCCTCTAAACAAGCTCCAAACCTGGGGAACACTATTGCTATTGAAAGATCGGGGATTGTTTATCGTGCCTGCCCCCAACGGTAAACAAGCGATAAAAATGAATGCTCTCTTTTTGGGGCACTCGTTCGTTGCTTCTATTTATCAGACTTGTTACAACTTGCGATACATTGCCGATTGTAGACCGCAACAGATGGGATGTTTTTCTTCGCTTGTTTTGATCGTGCTTCAAAATTAAATGAGATCGAATGCTGCAATGCCCGACTTTAACCATTTATTCATTTATTTATCTATTGGATGACATCAACAGACAAAACAAATCCCAATGATGTATAACTTATGTATATCTTATTCTAGTTAAACAAATGTAAATCAGTTACTAACAAAATCACAATCAACGATGAAAATATAACAATATAAAATAACATTATTCGTCAAAAAATTAAAGAAACGTGGTTTTAAACTTTCTCCGGATCCTTTGCCGGGAAAGGCGAAAGTCGAAAACATAAGCGACCCTGTTACACACTCGTTTGGTGCCAATATAGGCGCTATGTTGTCCAAAGTTTGTTCTCCGGAAAGGAAGTAGAAGCATCGTATTGTTTCGTAATACTCTTGGGCGGACATTCAAATCGAGTGACTGCAGAAGTAGGTACAGGTCAGTCGATTCTCTCCTGCAATGTGTCCTCTACAACCATAGATCGTGCGATATCCCTACGTAGCTATGACTATTTTTTTATTTAGTTTGTGTTACATCAATTAATTTGATAAAACCTCGATAACGATGTTACTCTAATTTACTCGGTCCATGGCTGTGTCTCTCCAACTTCGATTTTGGCCCACGTTCTCCAGATCTTGTTGCACCTGATCAAGCCACTTCACTCGCTGTGCTCCCCGCCTTCTTGTGCCAACCGGATTCGACGAGAACACCATCTTTGCAGGATTGTTGTCCGGTAGTCTTGCAACATGCCCTGCCCAGCGCACTCTACCGGCTTTCGCAACCTTCTGGATACTGGGTTCGTCGTAGAGCCTAGCGAGCTCGTGGTTCATTCTCCGCCGCTACACACCGTTCTCCTGCACTCCGCCATAGATCGTCCTAAACACCCAGGCCGAATTTTGTCGATTCACGTTTCAGGCGGTTGTACAGGTCTGCCACCGTTCCAGATGTTCCGCCGACAATATCATCCGCGAAGCAAACAAATTGGCTGGATCTCGTGAAAATCGTACCTCGGTTATTGAACCCGGCTCTCCGCATGACACCTTCTAGCGCGATGTTGAACAGCAGGCACGAAAGTCCATCAACTTGTCGAATTCCCAGGCAGGATTCGAACGAACTGGAATGTTCGCCCGAAATCTTCACGCTATTCTGAACACCGTCCATCGTTGCTCTTATTAGTCTTGTAAGATTCCCGGGAAAGCTGTACTCGTCCATGATTTTCCATAGCTCTTCACGGTCGATGCTATCATAAGCCGCTTTGAAATCGATGAACAAGTGATGCGTTGGGACTTGGTATTCACGGCATTTCTGGAGGATTTGCCGTACAGTGAAGATTTGGTCCGTTGTCGAGCGGCCGTTGATGAAACCAGCTTGATAACTTCCCACAAACTCATTTGTTATTGGTGATAGACGACGGAAGATAATCTGGGATAGCACTTTGTAGGCGGCATTCAGGATAGTGATCGCATGATAGTTTTCACATTCCAGTTTGTCGCCCTTCTTGTAGATGGGACATATGACCCCTTGCTTCCACTCCTCCGACAGCTGTCCTGTTTCCCAGATTCTGACAATCAACCGGTGCAGACAGGCGACCAAACTCTCCGGGCCCATTTTGATGAGTTCAGCTCCAATACCATCCTTACCAGCGGCCTTGTTATTGTTGAGCTGGTTGATGGCATCCTCAACTTCCCTCAATGTGGAGGCAGGTTGGTTTCCTTCATCTGCCGTGCTGACGTAGTCACTTCTTCCGCTGTCGTGACCCTCTGCGCCTGTGTTCTCCGTGCCATTCAGGTGTTCATCGTAGTGCTGCTTCCACCTTTCAATCACCTCACGTCCGTCCGTCAAAATGCGTCCGTCCTTATCCCTACACATTTCGGCTCGCGGCACGAAGCCTTTTCGGGATGAGTTAAGCGTCTCGTAGAACCTTCGCGTTTCTTGTGAACGATGTAGGTTAGAGTGATGCAAATTTTGAAATATTTGCTCCCCTATGCTTAAACGATTTTAATTATGGTTAATAGCATCCTCCCAAAGTTTGAAGTGATTCGGAAGAAATTTGACTGTGCACACGCCATTTGAAGTTTATATGGAGATTACTATGGAAAACGACAATCTTTTGTGTTCAGCCCTCTATCTCTTCGTCATAATATTTTATGGAAAAGTGAACAAATTCTTCTTATGTGAAATCCTCCCAGCTACAACTTTGCCGAAGACGACTTTTTGATTGGACCTCAGGATAAATTGTTATTCATCATCATAAAGTTGGTTTGCATGTAGAATGCTTCACCAACTGTTCGGCAGGCAACAGTGGTGCTCCTGGCGGGAAGAATAGATCAAAGTAATCCAGGCTACTATGTTCTACAGCAAAAAGGTAGTGTTGCTCTGGAAGTAATTGAATGATCATTTCAGCATGATTTAGACTTTGTTATCAATAATAACAAATTATCCTTACGTCTCATCGAAATGTGGTCTTCGACAAAGTTGTGGCTGGGAAGTTTTCACATGAGATGAGTGTGTTCACTTTTCCATAGATTATTATGACGAGCAGTTAGAGGACTGAACACAAAAAGTTTGCCTTTTCCATATAAACTTCAAATAACGTGTGCACAACCAATTTTCTTCCGAATCACTTAAAATTTTGGGAGGATCATTTTCATCATAATTGACATCGTTTAAGCATAGGGGAGCAAAAACTTCAAAATTTGCATCAGTCTAATGTAGGTGTTCCATTTCTTTGCATTCCGCTTCTTCCGTAGCTATGACTCTCGAGATCAATTAGTTGGCACCGACTTCTGTAACTCGTCAACCGAAGTGGATCTCGCCATGGAAGCTGACGGAGAGCAAAGCGAATAAAGCGGTGCTGTACTGATTCAATCCATTCAAAGCCGTTCTGGTAGTAGGGATTCCAAACTACACTGCAATATTCAAGCGTTGATCGAACCAGCGAGCAATACAGCGACTTCAGACAATCTACGCTAGTAAAATCTTTGGCAACGCGAAATATAAAGCTCAATGTCCTTGATGCCTTCGCAACTACGTACGCCACATGGTGTTGAAAAGTGAGTTGTGGATCAAGAATCACTCCAAGATCTTTCACACTGTCAACGCGCTGAATCACAGTGTTGAAGAGTTCGTACCGGAAAACTACAGGTCTACAAATACGGACAAAAGAAATCACAGAACATTTTCCAGGATTACGGGCATTCGATTCAGAGTGCACCAGCTGGCAAATGCATGAAGATCGTGCTGAAGGCACATTACGTCGTAGTCCGAATGTAGTCGTCGATAGATCTTTAAATCATCTGCGAAGGATAAACGTGACCCCTTGAGAGTGTAGTAAACATCGTTGAAATATATCAAAACTATTAACGGTCCCAAGTGGCTGCCTTGAAAAATTCCGGATGTGGCTAGAAATTCATTGGATTGAAAACCTTCAATGGTAACCGTCAGTTTACGTCCAATAAGGTATGAATGGAGCCAGCGTAGCATGTTGCCGCTAATGCCAAACCCTTCCAATTTAGCCGCTGCTATAGCGTGGTTAATCTTATCGAATGCAGCTGTCAAATCGGTATAGATAGCGTCCGGTTTGCGCTCTCTCTTTCTGCGGAACTGTCAGCAATGTGCGACGTTAGGCGTATTAGGTTGGTGGCCGTCGATCTACCCGAGATGAATCCGTGTTGATCGTCACATAGATGATTCTTACAATGAGTCATCAGTGGGTCCATTACCACGAGCTCGAACAGTTTGGAAATGGCACACAAAGACGAGATCCCTTGGTAGTTGTTGACGTTGTTGCGTTCGCCCTTTTTATGCACGGGAAACATGAAAGCATTTTTCCATAATGACGGAAAGACTCCACTAATAAGGGATAAATCAAATACATATCGAATAGGAATGAGCAAGCTATCAATACGTTTTTTCAGGGAAGCAGATGGAATGCTATCCGGACCAGGTTTCATCGTCGATTTCAATTGAGAGGCGGCTCGGGAAATCATGTCGTCGTCGACGGTGAGAGTAGTTCACGAATCGTTGACCAACAGAAAGTTGCTGGCGGCTTAAGTAACGAATACCTCAGGAATTACTTCATCACAAAAGGTGCTTGAAAACCTTTGAATGAACAGTTGACAAACGCTTTGAGGCTCTAGAGCGACATCTCTATTTAAAAACAATGCTGGAGGCAGACCAGATACTTTTCACTGCTCATTCACGTACCTCCAAAAAGATTTCGGTTTTGCTGTAAGGTCTCGTTGAACTTGTTGATGATAGCGATTGAAGCAATGCCGACTTGTTCTCTTATATGCGGCATATTGCTCGCGCATCCGCAGAGAAGGGCTTTTGGTGCAGCGTATTGATGCGGTTCTTTTTGCGGTTTTCATCGTGCGAAGCTCCCTGGTTTGGTATGGCAAACCCTTGCTGGCAAGAGTTTTTTTGGGGAACAAGCCTCTCGATCACGTGTCCGAGAATGCAACCAAGAGTCAAAGCAGCATTGTCCACATCACGAGTGTCGAGAACTTACGTCCATTGAACTGTGGCGAGGAATTCCAGAATGCCTTCATGGTCAGCTTTTGCGGTCAAATGACACTTGAGCGATTGATTCACTTGAGCAATAATGCTGGACGGTCAGCATGAGCACCACAGGAAGATAGTGGTTGACTTGCTATACCAATGATGAGGGCACATTGGATATGGGCGGAGCGACATCTTGAGCACTGACGTAGCAAAGATTGAGGCTTCGGAAATTCTCGTTGGTTACGTGGTTGATCTGTCGAAGAGTTGCTGTACTGTAGCCATCGAGAAGTCGAGAAGCGGCGGAGAGCACGTATGAATGGCGAAGGAACCCGTTGCCACATGGTATTCAAGATATTCCAGGCATGTGAAAACCGTTAAAAACAACGATTTCATCCAAAGGCTTTGCGATTTCACGGACATAACAGACTACAGGTGAGTTTCAACCCAGATTTTCACACCAGAATACGAAGTCTTCCGCTGTGACTGCAATCCAAGAAATTGTCGTAAGTCTACAGGAGCTGGCGTCCTGATCGTGGTGAAGAGGATACTAAAGGCCAATATTATCGAAAATGATCTTTGGTGTAGCGCCGAGCAATTACGGTTGCACATTCAGTTCTTTGGTCACAGCTTATTTCTGTGCAGGAGTTACATTCCACCCATCATCCATCACGCGCTCGATATATCATATCCTATTGAGTAGTTTAACCAAATTTACGAACTTCGTGAAAAAATACACAAACTCAATTTTCTTGAAAATACTTTGTACCTATATCGAGGTATTACTGTGAATTGAAGCGTAATATAATAAACATGTATTTGTTGCCATATAGCTTTATGTAAATCTGCTTAATGCGTAGAAGAAATCAAGCAAATGGATTGAAAAGCACACAAGAAATACATCGTGTATATATTCTCATACATTTTTTTACTGAATACAGTATAATTTATTTTTATATTTCATACTACGTGGTTTATGAACGACTTCTCGATTATGTATAGCTTTGGGCGTAGTTTTACCATCACCAGGAAGTGGTCAGACACCGCGTAAGCGTCACGATATGTTCTGAATTTGGTTATGTCTAAGTAGCGCCGTCTATCGATCAAAAAGTAGCCGATTTGCGATTCTGTCTATAGTGTTAGTCTCTAAACGTACCGATACGGGAGGCTATGCTGGAATTAAGTGCTACGAAGTACCATGTTATTAGAGGCGATGAAATCGATCAGTCGAATGCTGTTTTTGTTGGTCAGAATTCAAGAAAACTGAAGTCATCATTCATTTGACTTGTCAAGTGATTATTAGGCCTAATTCCATCTAAGTGTATGAGATCACTTCGACCGCATGTTTGGTCAAAACAGGTCGGCCCTAGAATAATCTTGGAGTTTTTGTGCAAAACTTGTTTCATTCCGGTTCATTTTCACAGTTTCTTGTATTATTACATCTGGGATTTGAAGATAAAATAGAAAATATGTTAATATAAAAAAATCGTTTCATAACACTTACTCTCCGACGCAATAGCAGCTTGATAATCAAAAAAAGTTTACCGGAGCTGCACCGCACAACTACAAATTTAATTACCATTTGCACATTTCATTAGCATTGAAAAAACCGCATCGATATCATTCGGTTTTCTTCTGCTCCATTGAAGCGTTCGCACCCACCTTGGACCGATCGACCAAAGCAAATAAATCAAGATCCGATCAAAATTTAAATTCCATCCACCTTAGGGGTGAAGCGATCGCTCATAAAAAAAATACTTTCACTTACAACCTCCGCCCTGCTCTGGGAAGTATAGGTTCAGTACAGCAGATGCGGATTAATTGAATGATTGCCAGATTTTCAGTTTAAATGGTTAATTTTCGAGTTTTTATTGCCCATATTAGTTTTAATGATCCGGCAAAGATTTGTTCGACTGCTTAAAGTAGGAACACATCCAAACTACGAATGGCGATGTAGGAGGTGGTAATTATTTCCAAAGCAGTGAGAAACTTATCGTCCATCTGAGTTACCTCATACCTTTCTACGATCGAGGTTTTGTTCAAAGTTTGCATCATCGTTAGCATCGTAATAATTGTTTGAATAAATGCACGAATTCATGATAGGCGAAACATGTTCTGTCGCAGACGGAGAGACGATGATCCCTACTAATTTGCAATTCTATCAAGGTTTGCAAGATCATCATAACTGATATGTGACATCAGCGCGACAGCCGTCTATGAATTTTTAAAGAGTTAATACGATGACAGTACATACAGGAACGTGGTACTGAAAAATAACGGCGTACAGTTCTTCTATAGCTCAATAGCTTTGAACAATGCTATGCATAACTATCATAAAAGAATGTGTCGTTTTTGATCATGTCCGTTTTTGCAAATGTGACTTTATCACAAAGAATGAAATATATTCTATTCACTTTTTTAATTCTGTATTAGTATCATTCCAAACAGTACATTCATTTCTTATATCTAGGTATTCTGTGTTAGACAACACTATCATCTAAATTTGGTAAAACCCAATAAGACTTTTAACAAACTATAGTTAACAACATATTACATTTCATTTGCCGTTGCAGTTCAGTATTCTTACAGATGTGTTGATTTCACCGGCTCAAAGAGGAGTAAAAAATATTTTCAATTTACTTAGATTAAGCAATCTTAACCTAAATATATAACGCAATAATCGTGGCAATAGAAGATTGCAACGATTTTCGTCTAAAATTATTAATTATTTTATTTGACATTTGTTCCAATGTTTCAACATTGGAATTCAATTCTATGTGACTCATTAGTATTATACCAGGGAGGGAGCTCCGATATCATTCTAAAATTTAATTTTGAATCCTCTGCAAAGCTTTCTTTCTGGTATTACAACAGCTAGTCCATATTGGTGCGGAATACCACATGGCTGGCCTGAAAATTTGTTTGAATATCAAAAGCTTGTTCTTAGGACAAAGTTTAGATTCTCTATTAATAAGGGGATAAGAACATTTCACATATTTGTTACATTTGGCTTGAATGCCTTCAATGTGATTTTTGAAAATTAAATTATTATCTAGCATGAGTCCTAGATACTTTACTTTATCTGACCAATTTATTGGAACCCCTCTCAAACTAACAACATGACTACTTGAAGGTTTAAAATAAACGGCTTTTGGTTTATGTGGGAATATTATTAGTTTAATTTTGGAAGCATTAGGAGAAATCTTCCATTTTTGTAAGTACACTCCCGTGCAAAAGTTTGGGTTCACCCCCTACGTATTTTTCCAAAAACAGTTTTTAAATTTTTTATTCTAAATTTTTAATTAGGGTTGTGGCATTTTTCAAAAAACATCTGAAAAAATATAATTAAATTCCTCAGCATTGGATCGACCAAAAAATTAAAACAAGGTGTCATTAGCAGTGTTGATAGATTCACACTCAAATCTCAATCAATACCCTTTTCCGTGAAAGCAAACTCATTAGAGATCTGCTTCGCAAATCTCACGCTTGAGATTTTGATACAAAATCACTCAATCAACTCAAACCGTAAAAAATGATTCAGTCACAAAACCCGTCAAAAACTCGTGAAACCCGAATGTTGTTGATTACGTTAGAAAGGATTACTATAATTCTACCAGACTAACAAGAAATTATTGCCGCGTGCGAGTAAACTGTGGAAATACCAGACAACGAGTCAAACAGGTGAGCCAACTCATCCATGAAATTTTGACTGCTGAGTTGCGTGATTGACAACTCACGCATGAAAAATCTCAAGTGTGAGTTATGAGAAACTGAGTTTTTCACAACACTGGTCATTAGAATCATAATCTTATATTCTTTGAAGATCACTCACGAATTTTTTGCGGAAACATCTGAAAACTATTCAAAATTAACAGTCATTCAAGTCATCGTGCAAAAGTTGGGTTCACCCCTTAGTATGATGTACCGTTTTGATTCATATTACGGACACTTAAGGACTCAGGGAAATATAACCCAGCATAGAACATACAAAATAAATCATTCTGTATGATTCCTAAGCGCTATCGAGCGTCGGAAGCCCTTTACTTTCGAACGGTGGGTGGAAAATACGCTTCCGCAACTTCAATAATTTTAAATAAATCAAAATGTGTGGCCTTTTCATGATTCTTATTCCGGACGCTTCCTCACTTATTCCGGACACTTTGAATCGAATTCCGGACAGCTCATGATAATCATTAATTGAACAGCCAAATCATCAATCGAAATCGTTAAACCACCAAAGAGACATCTAAGGTAGTTGGGCATTATAAATTTTCAAAGATATTTATGGAAAAAGTTTACTAAAACGAGCCTTGAAATTGAGAACTTTTGAACAGAAAAAATTGAAACATTTCGCGTGAAATGTTTCCCATACAAAGTAGAGTGTCCGGAATTTGAAGCTGTCCGTAATATGAATGAAAACGGTATGTATCGTGCATCGAATGCGGCTTAGAGAGTTTCAATTGGACGTGTAATATTTCCGAACTTTTTTGCAATCGACTACAGATGACACGCAGACTTCGTTCTTTGACGGAGAGGCCTGTGTCATCCGCAAACAAAGATTTTTGAAATCCATGAGGTAACTCAGGTAAGTCAGATGCAAAAATATTGTATAATATTGGTCCCAAAATTCAGCCTTGAGGAACACCAGCTCTTACAGGAAGTCTTTCAGACCTGGAGTTCTGATAATTAATCTGGAGTGTACTATTTGACAGATAACATTGAATTATTCTTACAATGTACGACAGAAAATTAAAGTTTTTTTATAATTTGACAATCAAGCCATCATGTCAAACACTGTAGAATGCTTTTTCTGTGTCTTGAAGAGCAAGACCAGTAGAATAGCCTTCAGATTTGGTGGAACGAATTTACTTATTCTTCTTTGCCTTCAACTTAATGGTTGCACAGACTGTAGCTTAAATTAATTATCTTATCTTACTTTTAAATGTCGTCTTTGTTATATTAAAATCGAACTTGTCATGCACTTAATTGAAATATCTACAGCAGCTATGGAGAGGATTATTATGACCGTAAAGAGTACGATGCGTTGGTAGATAAAATAACGTATTTTGTCGTAGACGACGAACCGGAGCATGGAAATTCATCTGTCGAAGAAGATTTGCGCAGTCGATGATTCCTGTCAGTAAGTCAAAGCAGAAGATTCTTTGTGCCATAACTCATCTCGACGCTAACGTGTCCAATCCTATTAGCATGCAACGGTGATCGTAGGGAGGTAATCTGATGGGATCATTCCACGGTAATTGACGCAAAACATAACGCACAAAAGATCGCTGCACCCGTTCGATTCTGTCAGCTTGAACTTGATGATACCCAGACTTGTACGGCGTACTCCAACACACTGCGAACTACTGCACAGTAGATCGATTTCATCGCATAAACATCCCGAAACGATTTTGTGATCCTTCGTACGAATCCTAGTAAGGAGAACGCTTTCGCCGTAGTAGTAGCAATATGCTCATTAAAGTTCATCCTGCTATCGACAATCACTCCAAGATACTTAATAGAATTGACACGTTCAAGTGTTTGAGATGCCATTTCGTAATTTTGTTGCAACGGGGAACGTGAGCGTGAAAATGAAATACATTTACATTTGTCTGCATTTACTTGCATTCCGTTGGAGTGACACCACTTCACGATCGTATCTAAATCTCCTTGTATAATAAAATAGTATAGTATCGCTCGGAAGATTTTCAGGTCATCGGCGAAAAACAATTTTTCTGATTGAATGACTTTGACTTCCCTGAGAAACACCCAAAGGTATCCTGAAACGGGATGACTTAATACCATCAATTTTGACGAAAGCCCAGCGTGCAGTCAAATATGAGCGTAACCAAGATGTTGCCCACTCGGGGAGGCCCATTTTTTGTAGCTTTGCAATAAGTAATCCGTGAGGTACCGTTTTGATTCATATTACGGACAGATTCAAATTCCGGACACTCTACTTTGTATGGGAAACATTTCACACGAAATGTTTCAATTTTTGCCATTCGAAGGCTCTCACTTTCAAGGCTCGCTTAAACAAGCATTTTCCATAGATATCTATGCAAATTTATAATATCCAACTTCCTTAGGCATCTCTCTAGTGGTTTAACGATTTCATTAGATGATTTGACTTTTCTATTTATGATTTGTTTGACCTGTCCGGAATTGGAATCAAAGTGTCCGGAAAACGAGGCAAAAGTAAGGGAGCGTCCGGAATAAGAATCATGTAAAGTTCACACATTTCTATTTATTTAAAATGATTCATGTTTTGGAATCAAAATCTTCACTCACTATTCGAAAGTTAAGGGGTTTGAAGGATCAATAACGCGGAGGAATCATATGGAGTGATTTATTTTACATGCTGTTTTGTGAGTTATACTTCAATGAGGCCTTAAGTGTCCGTAACATTAATCAAAACGGTACTCTATCGAAAGCCTTTGCAAAATCGATATATACGGCATCGACGATTTTTTTCCATTTTGGTTCTAACACTAGTTACAAACGTCATTAGATTTGTCATTGTAGATCTGTTTTTTACAAAACCGTGCTGTACCTCCGGAATGACTTGCAAAACGGCTCGATACAAGGCCTCATGGAAGAATCATTCGAGAATTTTGTAAAAACAGCTCAGAATTGAAATACCACGGTCATTTTCAGCATTCGTTAGTTTGCCCGATTTGTGAACTGGAGTAATAGACGCTTCTTTCATAAAGTAGGAAAAACGCGATTTGTCAGCGATCGATTAAAGAGAATTGATAAGGGTAGGGCAAGCGATTCGACGCACTGCCTAATAAACAGCGGTGGAATTTCATCAGGACCTGGACCTTTAGTGGTATCCAAGTCAGATAAACGCTGGTAAACTTCGTCTACAGTTACCTCCATGGGTAGCATACGCAAATCATACGACAAAACACCATCGAATCAAATTTGTTACACAGCAAACAGAGTGGACCTGTTACTAATAATTTGTTTTCTTTCTTTCAATGCCGGTATTGGCTTCTGAAGTTTTTTCAAAATTTTAGACAATTTCCAAAAGGGCTTAGAGCCAGGGTCCAATTGAGAAATTGTATTTTCCAAATTTTTGTTTCTGAATTGTGAAAAACGTTGCTTGATTTCTTTCTGCAAATCCTGCCATATAATTTTCATAGCAAGATCGCGAGTGCGGTGAAATTGCCTTCTCCTCACGTTTTTAAGGCGGACCAAGAGTTTAAGATCATCGTCTATAATTACGGATTCAAATTTTACTTCACATTTTGGAATTGCAATGCTCCTGGCTTCAACAATGGAATTTGTTAAAGTTTCAAGAGCATTGTGCATATCCAGAGTACTAGAGGTTCTCAGAAGAACATCCGTATAACATGCATGTAGCATCCATGCGGCAATGTTTAGTACTATGACCCCACTTTTGGCACCGACGATACTGAGCAGGGTTCTGGAAATTAGGTCTTGATTTTTCTAAAGCTGAATTGTTTTTAGATCAGTTTCAGAATTAGGTTCTTCTTCTTTTTTCTGGCGTTACGTCCCAACTGGGACAAAGCCTGCTTCTCAGATCAGTGTTCTTATTAGCACTTCCACAGTTATTAACTGAGAGCTTACTTTGCCAATCACCATTTTTGCATGTGTATATCGTGTGGCAGGTACGAAGATACTCTATGCCCTGGGAATCGAGTAAATTTCTTTTACGAAAAGATCCTCGACCAGCGGGATTCGAACCCACGACCCTCAGCATGGTCATGCTGAATAGCTGCGAGTTTACCGCTACGGCTATTTGGGCCCATTAGGATTAGGTTACCTCTTTCATAATGATTACTGTACTAATGAAAATCGAAGTAAATTATTTATTAAATTTTCAATCTCTTCATGTGATTTATAGTCACTTGAGAGACCTTTCAAGACGACCTTGAACAAACATTCACACTTGTTATCATTAGCAAAAAAATGTGATTGTTCGCTTCAAGATGTTTGAGAAGAAGTTCGCGATCTTTAAAAATGCGACAGGCTCCTTTCTTTGCGATTTGAAAAGAAACCTTAATTCCCATAATGGAGTTCAAGATCTCCTGCCTATATCCCGCAAATTCGGAACAACTGACCACGATAGGCGGCACCATGCGGCACTCTTTGCTTTCTCACTTGAATCAAAGAGCCTGGGCTAGAGACTGCTTCGATTTGGTGTTCGGAAAATTTGTCTAGAGCATCGAACTGATTGCTCATTTCGATGCAATTATCAACATAATTCATTTCACCCTTGGAAGAAAGTTCGCATTCCTCTTTTTCATTCTTGCTACGTTTAGTAACAGTTTTAAAACCCACTTTTTTGGAAGGATCGTAAAGGGTAAGGGTATGCGATATGGATTTTTTCCATGTCGATACGAAACGAAACGATATGCGAAATATCTTGCGCTGATAATGACGAAACGAAACGAAATTTAAAAATGTTTCGTGTAACTCGATACGAAATCAAATTTCTTACGGAATTTTTCGAAACGAAACGAAATTTTTGAGTTTGTTTCGCGGAATACACGTTTATGTTTCTTTTTCTTGTCAAATGCTGGAAATTTGACAAAAGGCTTAAAAAACGTCTTTTTAAATCCTCTACTATATGGAAACCTTAGTGTTGCTCAGCGGAATCCTAACATGTTTTGGTAAGACTCATGTTGGTTTGAAATCTTCTTAATAACTTTATAAGGTTTCATTTCAACATATCTGACGTTCACACAAGGGAATGAGTGGGTTTAATTTAAATGTTAAACTGATAGATCGACTGTAAGGTTGATTTTAAATATGTTACAACTAAGAACTGGATCGAAAAGCAGTTACAAACATTTAAAACAATCTCAAAAATATTGAGTGGAGACCAAAATTAATTAATTTTTAGAAATGCCTTACAATTCTTTTAATCATGTAGATGTGATGTTATGCCAATATATACTATAAAACATGAAATAATGTTTTTTTTTTTGCTGTACTGTATGCTTCGTGGCTTGAATGAATGTGATTGGGGACACAAGTCGATAAGTGATCATGAAAACACTAAACTGAGAAGCAGACTCCCAGTTAGAACATGACGCCAACAAGAAGAAGAAAAATAAGTAGAACAGAGGAATCACTGGAATATTTGCTTTAGTATTTACTGGAGTATTGAATTAAATTACATTTTAAAGAATCCATCAACACATACCTAAGAAAGCAATCAAGATAAATTAAAAAGAACTGCAAGAGTAATAAATTCCAAGAGATGTTGCGGCAGCAACTTAACCAGGATTGCCTGTTGGGGTTAATTTAGAAGTTCCTAATAAATTTTCTGGAAAAGCCTTGCATAAACTGTGAATTAATTCTTGGAGGGATCACTCTGGAGGATAAAATCAGGATGAATGCCAACTTTTAGAGAAAACCTTGTAGAAAATACTAAAGGTATTTCTATTATTTTGTAGAGCAAACAGTGGAGAAATGATCCTATTCCAAAATCTCTGAAGGAATTTCTGGACGATTTCTGGAAGACTTAACGATGGTTGATATTATCTCATTTTCCGATTCTTTGTTTAAAACTGACTACAAAATCACATTTTTACTAAATTTTGAACCTCGAGAGTATTTTTTTATTATTTGAAAATTTCGTAAAAAAAAGATTTTGAACCTGGACTACATAGCATAGAGGAACCGCAAATAAGATTGACAAGGACACTCATGTTCGTTCAGACAATCCGTCTTTCAATGAGCTAAATTTAATGTTTGGCTTATTTTTTTTCCCGAGATTTAGATGTGCGAAAATCGAAAAAAAAATGTTGCGCTTTTCCATTGTGAAATACCCTAGGTACCACACCAAACTTGAATCTAAATCCGGAACCAATTTTGATGATACATGCAATGCATGCATTAAATTTATAACTGATTTGTGATTTTTCCTAAAAAAAAAGTCTCCAAAATCGATTGTAAAATGGCGAAACTAGAGAATTTTGAAACTTTTATGTCGGTATTGAAAAGGTTAAGACCTTTGCCTTGCGGCATTTGGCTTCCAATACTTGTGATGATATATTATCAATATTAAACAATTCGAAAAAAATCGCATTTGGGGTCATTTGGAAATTATGTCACGTTATAAGAGGGGAGAGGAGTTGGTGGTGTGGTACAGCGTGAATAAACCTAGATTCATTTTTCGATATAAAATAATACGCATCTTCCTTGTTTAAGGTGAATATAAATCGAAGGCGTACCTCAGAATTTCAAGAGCACAAATCTAACGAACCCGACAGCGGTTCAAGCTGAACATTTGATCGATTGGCCAACGAATAACCAATCGATAGAGTTTTCAGCTTGAATGGACGTCTAGTTCTTTAGGTTTGTGCTCTTGAAAATTTGAGGTGTGGCTTTGGATCACCCAAATCAACGCGATTTTTTACGGCGACAGCGACAAACACTCGCTGCGATTTCGCTGTTACATGTAGAATGTATGACATGACACAACAACGAAATCGCGGCAATTTTTCGTCGCCGCCGCGGGAAAAATCGCGTTGATTTGGGAGAGCCTTTACTCATGTGGCGCGAATAATTGATGCGTACTATTAGTTTTCTCTTGTATTCTCCCATTGTTCTTATGCAGAGTTAAAAGTGACGTCACAGCGAGAAAGCAAGAGAGAGAACTAATGCGCGCATCAATAATCTGCACCAGTCTTCCAAAACCATCATTGCGCAAGAGAGATTTAAAAAGCATGCCTTGAAAAATTTCATTTCCTAATGATGAATTTGAATCCTCGCATTTCAATGCTCCTATGATCATTTGATCTAGAATATTTCATCATTGATGCAAATCATTTCAGCTGATCTGGATTAGAACGTTTTTTTGTCGTTTGGATATAGCATCACATGATTTAAAGTGATCGCTTTAATAAATAAATGCTACAGAAACTTTCTGATATCCGAAGAACAATCCCATACGAAAGAATAACTTTTTTCGACGGAAGAGACGCCTTTTTTTAGGAAAGTGTCTAGCAGGGAGAACTTAGAGAAAGAATAATTTAAATGGAGTGGGTAGTTGCTCATAAGGATGCTCCTTGTTGAGTTCACCATGTAATCTTACAATAAACTGGAATGGACTACACTAAATCGTGCCCATGACATTTTGGTAGCGTAATCTGAATCAAACATAGCCCCGTAAAGATTTCTGGGATGTGGAGGAGTTTTGGTTTAAGATTCGATACATGTCATAAGAGGGTAGTTTTAGTTGAAAATTTCGCATGTAATAATTAAGTGAACTGTTGCCGGGAACGACGTATACAAAACTGATAAGTAGTGGAATAGATGCTTTCAATCGTCAGAAAGAGCTGCGGAGTTTAGTCGCATTCAGTTGAAGGTAGAATGAGAAAAGTTCAAAAAAGTTCCCAAATTGATGACGGATTCTGCCCCCTTAAGGTGAAGATGAATCGAAGCCAAACCTCATATTTTCAAGAGCACGGATCTGAAGAACTAAACATCCGTTTAAGCTGAAAACTTAATCGATTGGTCACCACCAGCGTGTGACCAATCGATTAGGTTTTCAGTTCAAACGGATGTTTGGTTCTACAGATCCGTGCTCTTGAAAATTTGAGGTTTGGCTTCGATGCATCTTCACCTTAAAGCTCGATGCACGAAATTCCCAATGTTGTCAGTATAGGCGTGGTAGTAAAAAAAATATGCTCCATATTGCTCCTGATAGAATCAATGGCCAATGGCGAAGACAGTCGGATTTAGGACAGTCAGATTAAAACGCTAACCGAAAAAAAGACATGAGGGAAATTTTTGCAATAAGATTAAATTTATAGTTCATAGTAAAAAAAAACACTTGGAGTGAAAATAGCACTTGCTGGGAATGAAGATTGTCACTGGGTTCGGTTGTTTTTGGGGGTTTAGGTTCTCATCGGACAAGCCTTGACCAAATGTAATGGGACTTTTATGACTGAGTCGTTTATCGTTGGCTTTTGTATGCCCGTACCATCCATTGGGTGTTCTCTATAAGAAAAAAAGATCAACAAATAAATTCAATAAAACCAAATAAACTAAAATTTCGCATTATAAAATACTCCACCAGTTTTCAACAATGAACATTTTCACCTACAGACAACTGCAGTCTGACAGTTTTCAAATTTTTCAACCACGCAATGAAACGATAATTGTACGGTTGCTATTACTATCCATATTCGCCCAACGGAAGGAGTTACTATTTTTCTAGATCATTGATGCAGTATTTTCTCGAAATGATAGGAACAAATCAAAGCAATGCTGGATTGGGATAAGATGAGTGTGCATTTTCCTTCTCCCTGATTTAAAGATCAAAGCAACGTAATGCAAAGGAGATTTTGAAGACACCACCTGAGCAAATCCAGTACTCATGCTCCGCAGCTTTTTTGACATTTGTGTACAAACAATTTTGCGATATATTAACGGATTTGCTAAAACGGACACGCGATGTTCCCCGGAGGAAACGAACAACCATGGTTTCGCTCTCTTCATTCTTATGGAAGGTCTAAATAAAAGCATACAAACTCATGAATATCTCTTCTCCTATCCGTTGGAATGAATTTATCTCTTCGGCAAATTACTTTATTATAGTTTAAAGAATGAGTTTTTACTATGTGGTGATAAGTTTGTACTTACAATCTAGTACTAACGTGTTTGGAACATAGTTTTTATATTTCTCCATAGTAATTTGCATATAAACCTACATCGTCTTTGGGCCACCTTTTAATAAGCACATAGAAAACTGAAAATTTCACAAAACATTATTTTTATGGTAATTATAGTAACGAACATATGCGTGATTGGATTTTCAAACTTTTTCAAATTATAAACCGTTCCAATAATCACTAACACCGTGTTGTAGAAGAATTGCGAATCAAACGATACATCACATGTTTAGTCCTCAATCTACTTTACAGTTTGCCCCGATCAAAATACAGCATGCTCACAAACGCCATCTGGTAGTAGAATGTCAAGTTGGGTGGCCTATCACATGGCATATCACCTATTCAACACTTTTGTTGAAGACGTCAACTTTCTAGATAATCGGGATCCAGAGATATCTGTGTTAAAAAAATGTCATACTCACTAGCGTCATCTGGTGAAATAATTCCGAATTAAATAGATCATCACATATTAGTCCTTGAACTATCGAACAACTTTGCCGTAAACACCATATTTCTAAAAAAAATCGGGATCATGAGATATTCGTGATTGAATTATTGCATGCTCACTAGCGCCATCTGATGGCAGAATTTCAAGTTAGATGGCCTATAATATGATAGTCCTTGACCTACTAAAACACTTTGTCGAAGACCGCATCTTTCTAGGTAATCAGGATCCTGAGATATCCGTGTTTGAAAAATTACATGCTCACTAGCGCCAACTGGTGACAGAATTCCGAAACAAGCATCTTATCACATGTTAGTCCTTGATCCACTGAACAACTTTGCCGAAGACACCATCTTACTAAAAAATCTAGATCCTGAGATATTTGTGTTCGAGATGTTGCATTGCGAAATGTCCACTTCATCGGTTCCCCCGGGACACATTCCGATGGCCACTGAAGGATGAGGATGTTTCCAATGTTCCATTTGTCCACTGACCGATTGGTACCGTTGAAGTGAAGAAATTTGCCGAAGACATCAATACTCTATCTTGCCTAGCTTTAGATTGACAATCAAAATTGCTCCGCGTGTACTCAGTACACGATGCGACCGCTGGTGTAACTTTTTTTTGAGCGACTGACGGAAGGTTAAGGGCAAATAGGCGTTTTTGGAAACTTTACAACAGCAGTGCAGTTTATCATATCATGCGGACCAGTCAATACTACAGTCACCCCACAGTTATAGATAGCACACAGATATGGATCAAAGTTGGATTAAACGGAGAATATCTCATCAAATAGAGTTGCAATTACGCAGAACCCATTTTACCAACGCGATCCATAAATCTATACAGCATCACAATCAACAATAACATGCCTAAACACATTTGTTCCGTTCGTAGGAAATAAAATGTCATGCATATGCCTAGAAGCGTTGATTCATATCTGTGGGGCATTGGAACCCATACCACAGTTATGAATCTAAGATAAGACGATTCCTAAAGAAACGCCAAAACGTATGCTTTCAATAGCACACTATTCGTTTGCATCGCAGATAATTTGCTGTTATAGTGTTCTGATCCATGATATCAGTCGAATTGATCCATAATACGGACCCATTTTTGACTGTAGCTAGAAGTAGAAGCAAGCGCTTTGCCTTTTTTTGTTCGAAACTAAACTCGAATTTCGCGAAATTCCGTTTTATTTCGTTTGTTTTCAATTTTCCGTGGAAATATTTTAACAATTTGGCGAAACGAAACGAAATAGCAAAATACAAATTTCGCCTGTATGAGTTCCGTGGAATTCCGCGGAATTTCGTTTCGAAGCGTATTTGACGGAATCATTCGGTATTTCGCATACCCTTAGTAAAGGGATCAGTAGTAGAAAAAGTAGCACTGAAAAGTACTGTTTTACTAGCGCTGAAACCAGGCCGGTTTTCTTTTGATAAATCTTGGGTATTTCTTCACGTGATATGTCTCATATTTCCCTTGGAGCTCATAGCAAACTTAGTGGCATCGTATAGAGAAAAGATATAGCTTTCATTTGAGGTTAAAAAAATGTTGGCGGTCATTTTGAATTTGGCCGCCATCTTGATTTTTGTTAGAAAAATCGATTTTTCAACATTAGCGCACCGCTCGTTTTGAATTCTGAGATCACCATCAGAAAGCTGAGGAAAAATTGGCGTAAGATAGGCTACAAAAACTAGGTGAGCAATGGTATTTACCCTATGAAATGAACGATTTTCTAGATCATGTTCCACGATTTTGACATATATGGCGAGTGCAATCAATGCAAATATTTTTTATTTTTATTTTTTTGTACAACAAAGAAAGAAGTTTTCAATCGTTGGTGTTTTATTCGATTCAAATGAAGTATAGAAGTATTATTTTTAGTGATAAAATTTGGTGGCCATCTTAGATTTTGACGCCATCTTAGTTGTTGGTAGTAGAATGAGTTTTCACCTTGTTAGCACTCAACATGTAGAATTTTAATGATACCGTTACACTCACTCTTCTCCTTGTTCTTCTGTTTCTTGACGTTACATTCCTACTGGAACAGAGCCAACCACTCAGCTTAACTAGCTTTAAAAACAAATTATCAAATTCAATCTTCGAGTTGAAAAATAGCATTATTTCTTTCATTTATTTGAGCTTAAACAATTGATAGAAATGAACAATCAGTTGAACAGCTAAAACAAGATAAGAAAGAAAGGATCTGATTGTTTTTTTTAACGGAGGCCTCATAATTCAACATGATGAGCGCTGAGATGGTAAAACATCATTCAACTTCTAAAAACCAAGATGGCGTCGAAATTCAAGATGGCCGCCGGATTTTCTAACCTCAAAATTATACACCTGCGTTTTGTCATTAGGTCCACATAAAAACAAAGCCTGCTTATCATCTTTCAGTTTCGCTATTTCCATTCTAAATAAATGATTTCCATTCTAAATAAATGCACTTTTGGCAATGTTTCACGTTAAAATTTTATATATTACCACAATACATACAAATGTCCCAACGCGCAATCTATAAACTTCATTCAATGAACAACAATTCACATGGTAAAAAAAAATGTTTATTTCAATCAATGTTTGACGGTTTTCATTTATTGAATTTTTTGATCATTATTCCTGAATTCAAAGATATGTCGTAGTATTATTCTGTTATCGAAAATTTCATTATAAAAGAAAATTCCTATTTTATAACCTGTATTTATAACTAATAAAGCTGAGTATCAGGTTCGGTTCCAATAGGGACGTAACGTTAGGAAAACGAAGAATAATAAGAAGAGTATACGTAACCTTGTTTTTGTTGGTAGCCTCTAAATTCGACATGTTGAGCGCTATCAAGGTGAAAAATTAACTCTTCTACCTACTTAAAATCAAGATGGCTACCAGATTTTATCACTCAAAATAAAACTCTTATTCTTCACTCGACTCGGATGAAACACCAACGATTGAAAACTTTTTTTTTTTGTTCTACAAAAAATAATGCTTGCATTGATTGCACTCGCCATATACGTCAAAATCGTGGAACATAATTTAGAAAATCGTTCATTTCATAGGGTAATTACCTTTGCTCACCTAGATTTCTCTAACAAAATTTAAGATGGTGACCAAATTAAAAATGGCCGCCAAACATTTTTAACTTCAAATGAAAGCTGTATCCTTTCTCTAAACGATGCCACTAAGTTTGCTGTGTGTTCCAAGGGAAATGTGAGACATATCACGTGAAGAAATATCCAAGATTTATCAAAAAATTGTTTTTTTTTTTCGTAAACTGTTTAGCTAGCTGGCGTACGAGAGGTCCACCAATTTGAGAAAACCGCAAGGACCACCCTTTTTATTTTGATGTATTTTTATTACGTTTTATTCCAAAATGTTGGAATTAAGAACTTTAAAATCAATTGAAAATAATTTCACTAAGTGTTGTCAAAGTCGGGAAGAAATTGTTGCCAAAATGTTTTGCATTGTATATTTTTTTCTTGATTTCACAACACGCTTGCAATAAACTAAAGTTTAGGTACTTGTTTTTAATTATGAATCGTGGTTTACGGCCAACCAGCCGAGTGGAAGTTTAACAACTACCGAAAAGCTAAACATTACATATAATTTGCAATTGGATTAGATGGACAAATTGATGTGAAGATTTGCGAAAAAGTTACACGTCTTCTCAGTGAGAATCGAACTCACGACTCCCCGTTACCACTACGCCGTGAGAGGGCTCATGAACGCAGAAGTTAACCTAAATTCGATTTCAGCTCAATAATCACGTGGTCCTTTTTCGCAAAGTGCACCTCTTTCGGAAGAATTAGATGCCCATCCAAACATAACGCTTTCTATATATATCCAATGCCTAGCCCGAGAGCGCATTGTTTTTTAGGTATAGGAATAGCTTACTACACTAGCCAGCAACTGCGTTTAGGTGAATTTTGTTTTCCGTATACCATTCAAAATTTTATATTCTCTTGATTGTTTCAAAAGTAACACCACTGTGACATTTTTGTCGAGAAAGTAAACGTTAAGGTTGTTCAAAAGTGTGAAAGTGGAAATTTTTGAACAAATTTTCAAAATGAATTCCAATAATGAATGAGTTGTTATTTAGGCAGGAAAATTTGCTTAAGTGCACGTATGCTATGCTATTAGGGTCCGTCCATTAATTACGTAAGGGTTTAGGGGAAGGGAGGGGTTTTAGATTTCTTACGCGCCTTACAATTATTTTTTATATTCTTATACAAACAATCTTACCATTGGACAGTGATGCATTTTAAAACTGAACGCGAGCCAAAAATGATCTGAACGTGATCTAATTTTGTACGAGAATCAAGTAAACATTGAACTCTCGTGCAAGATTCTGCACCTGCTTCAAAATGCACAATGAAGTTAAAAACCTGAAAAAAAAACTACATCAGAAAATATTGAATGCATATCATTACAAATATATGTTACTTTAAATGTATCTTAACATATTTGCAAAACTTCCGCATTGAAAAATGTTGTTCGTCTTCCTGACAGACAAGTTTTGATTTCACGTTCAATTTTCAGCTAGCACGGGTTCAAATTTTTGAACTGCTCAATGTTCAAGCCTACTTGATCCCTCGTTCAAAAGTTTGAACTGGAACGCAAACTGAACGCGTTCAAATGCAGCACTGCCATTGGAGGAGGGGGGTTTGACAAATCCCAAAAATTGTCTTACGTCAAACTTTCTACTAGCGGCATCTTTTTTAGCTTTTTTTTTCGCCGCAAAACCTATATTTTAATCGCAATAACTTTTTTATTTGACGATGTTTTTGTACAATTTTTTCACAAGTTCTCAAGAACTCTTCTATATTCAGAATGATCATTACTCATCTGGATCCAAAGATATTCTGAAATTGCTTGGGTTCCTTCCAAGCCATGCTCTACTTAAATATCTCAGACTATAGACGGAGTCTGTTATGAAACAATTGAACAAATTGATTCAACCGTTTTAATGAGTATTTATGTGGCTGGTACCACTCCGGCCGTGGTAAGATCTTGAAAACTTGGAAAACATCATATTGTATTTTTGAGATTTCCTAAAAAAAAACAATCGATTTGTAGGAGTCGATGCCGGTTATGGACCCTTTGCGTATTATGGACCTCCTACATAAAAACATAAAATCAACACTAAAACCAACATTATTCCTATGAAAATCCACCGGGAGACCTTCGATTGCATAGTTAGTCAGCAATTTCAGGCAATATATTTTGTTTGAGGTACATGAATACAGATATTTGAACAGTTTTGTAAATGAAACCACTCAAGTCATAATTAGCATTTTCACGTGGGTCCATAATAGGCACGTCGGCTGCGAGCCGGATTATATGGAAATCAAATACACGTCGAGAGGGTCCATGATAGGCATTCGGACAACAGTTTTCCAAATGTATATTTTGCTGGGAAAATCGAATGATTTTGTATGTTTCATAGGTGTACTATGAAGTAAAGACATTGAACTTGTTGTTAGACTCCACATTGCGAAAAAGCGTCGAGAATGAAATTCAGCTACTAAGGGGTCCATTACTAGCATTGAAACCCTATATTTTTTTTCATATAAGCTCCTCATTAAATTGACTTAAAAAACAAAACGGCAACAACACAAAAAAATCCAAGGGAAGTGTCGGTTTCCCCAGGAACATCTTAAATGTAGAAATAATAGTTATTACGAAATCAATATTTGTTATGGTGAAAATTGAAGATGCTGGGGTTAATGTATAATACCATAATATAGTACGTACGAGTTATTCGTTTCTGGTCGAGCAGTTTTTCCTTTTTCTGACGACGGGTGGATTGATTCATTCGACCGCAAACTGGATGGCAAGAAATTATGAAATCGAGAGAGACGCAGTTTGATCCCATCTCATCTCTCAAGACAAGTGAAAACTAGTTGTTTAGAACAGCTTTCACTGACGTTGGCGATGAGGCGATACAAAAACACCTCTAATGGCGGTTGCGATGACGATGCTCCTTTTAAGGTCGTCTGAAATCGCTCACTTTCAATGGCGGACGGTGTGTGTGAACTTGACTTGTTTGTTGTGCTTTTTGTTTTTAGAGAAACAATTAGCTGGGTGCGTTGCAAGCATAAAACTATGTTGTCGGTCTATCCATCAGCCTCTTTAGCATAAGTAATCCGCGTCAAACCGGCGTTGGTATTCGGCGTCGGTGGCCTCGATTTGTCAGAAGATTGGATAAGATACAATGGAACTCGCTGCGACCGAATTAATTCATCGTCGTTTTCTTCAGTTTCTCATTCACACACAAACACCACGCAGATAAGTTGCTGGCAACTCCACTGGTGGCTCGTTTCTCAATGCATAGTTGAGCTTTTGAGCAATTATTTCACATTCAAATGGATTATTGCACTCAATGTGATTCAGTTCAGAGCCGCGGCTTCAACGACATGTCATAGTGTAGCGAACTACTGTTTCGTTGCCCTATCTTGATGGTGGAACAGCAGAGACGTTTAATTTATGCAATTCTACACTTGGAAGTACCCACGGAGTGTTCTGGTTTCTTTTTACACAATGGAATTATAGTTTGAATCGCACCACGGGCTGTGAAACTAAGACAAACTTGATGATCGTTGGCTATTTTGATAATGGGTAGTGTTCCAGCAATTGTGAGGAAGCTGAGGACAGATCAGAACATTAATGGTTCGGGGTAAAACGGTAAAATTGACTGCAAGTTAGACACAGGATTTAACAAGTTTGACAATAATTACATTGCTGTTTCAATTTTGTTAATCTGAAACACTTTTTTTAAATTCCAAATAAAATGGAAAATTTGAAAAAAAAAAAAATATATATGGAGGAGCAATGAAAATGTCATTTTTTACGCTGCAGCGCGCTGTGCATTTGATAATTACTTAACAAATCGTACACTTCAGGTTAATTATCAGAATTACAGGTCTGAAAGCCTTCCTGTAAGAGCTGGTGTTTCGCAAGGCCTCTCCGCCAAACGACAAAACCTGAACGTCATCTATAGTAGATTGGATATTTTTTCTTCAATCGGGCAAAAATGGAATATTTTTCCAATTGAGCTTCCAAAACATAATATTTCCTCATTATGCCTATCTTGATACCTTGATAACTATAGCGTAGCGTCACGCCATTGCCGGGCGTATTGTAAAGCTCTATCTTCGCGGGCTTGGGCGAAACTTCTCCAGTTGCCCCGAACGTTTAGGGTCGCCAGGTCCTCTTCCACTGCGTACAGCCAGCGTATTCGTGGTCTTCCCCGAAGCCGCTGACCTCTACCTGGTTCCCTGCTGCATATTATTTTCGCAATTCTTTCTTCCGACATTCGCACTAAGTGACCAGCCCACTGAAGTCTGCCGTATTTTACACGCTTGATAATATTCGCATCTTTGTACACTTGATACAACTCGTGATGCATGCGTCTGCGCCACACACCATTTTCGAGTTTTTCACCGAGTATTGTGTGCAGCACTTTACGCTCGAAAATACCGAAAGCTCTACGGTCTGCCTCTTTCAACGTCCACGCTTCGTGCCCGTAGAAAGCCACCGGAAGAATGAATGTTTTATACAGGGCAAATTTTGAATCCGTTTGCAAGCTGCGGGACCTAAGCTGGTTACGTAGTCCGTATTCGCAGCCGCAACACGTCTTTTCACTTCGCGGGAAACGTCGTTGTCACATGTCACAAGTGTTCCAAGGTAAACAAATTCTTCAACAACTTCAAACACATCACCACCAAACACTACCTCAGCACCTACACCACCATGCCTGACTCTATATTTACCTGCAACCATGTACTTCGTTTTGGTAGAATTAATGGTCAGGCCTATCCTCGCTGTCTTCCTCTTCAGAGGCATGAAGGCCTCTTCCACTGACCTGCGATCGATTCCAATTTGGTCTATATCGTCCGCAAAGCCATGGAGCATGTGCGACGTTGTGATAATAGTGCCATTTCTTTGCACGCCAAATCTCCTAATAGCACCCTCGAGTGCAATGTTGAACAATAAATTCGAAAGTGCGTCTCCCTGCTTCATTCCGTCACGAACGAATTTGACTCCTCGTCTGCGATCCAAACACTTGATATCGAACCATCCAGCGTAGCACGTATCAACCTAATTAGCTCTCAAACCCCCAACGTCTGACTTTTCATTAAAAATGAACTTTAAAAAATCATAACTTGGCCAATTATTAATCAATTTTGGATCTTTTGGTCTCAAACAAACCGCACACTCCTCAAGATTTATTGTGTTCCGGAAGAAATGGGATTGGCCACTTGGTCCCGGAGTTATTCCGGATTCAAATGGGGTATATTCGATCCGGAAATGTTAGTTCCCTTAGATTTTTCAAGATAAGCGGTAAGAAAATTATTCATTGTGTACTTTCTATAAGTAAAAAGCTGCCTGAAGGTCGAATGACATTGGTTCTCATTGATTCTGGCCATTTCGGATACCCGGTCACCTGGCACCGGTTCCTGAATGTACCCAGAGAGGACATTTTCTGAAACTCAAAGAATACTACCGTGCGACGGCTCAAAATTCCTGATTTTTTATCCGGAACATCATAGATATACTGCCAAAGACCAATATGAGGTTCTGGCTACATCCGGATACCCCGGAATCGGTTCCGGTGGGGCCTCAGTGGGACACTTTTGCAATCTTACTCACTCATATCGTGTGACGGCTCAAAATTCATTATTTTTTATCCGGAACATCATAGATATAATGCCAAAGACCAATATGAAGTTCTGGCCACATCCATACCCCGGAATCGGTTCCGGGAGGGCCTCAGTAGGACACTTTCGTAATCCTACTCACTCATACCGTGCGACGGCTCAAAATTCCTGATTTTTTATCCGGAACGTCATAGATATAATGCCAAAGACCAATATGAGGTTCTGGCCACATCCAGATGCCCCGGAATCGGTTCCGGCAGGGCCTCCGTAGGACACTTTCGTAATCTTACTCACTCATACCGTGCGACGGCTCAAAATTCATGATTTTTTATCCGCAACGTCATAGATATAATGCCAAAGACCAATATGAGGTTCTGGCCACATCCGGATACCCCGGAATCGGTTATGGTGGGGCCTCAGTGGGACACTTTTGTAATCTTATTCACTCATATCGTGCGACGGCTCAAAATTCATGATTTTTTATCCGGAACATCATAGATATAATGCCAAAGACCAATATGAGGTTCTGGCCACATCCGGATACCCCGGAATCGGTTATGGTGGGGCCTCAGTAGGACACTTTTGTAATCTTATTCACTCATATCGTGCGACGGCTCAAAATTCATGATTTTTTATTCGGAACATCATAGATATAATGCCAAAGACCAATATGAGGTTCTGGCCACATCCGGATACCCCGGAATCGGTTCCGCTAGGGCCTCAGTAGGACACTTTCGTAATCCTACTCACTCATATCGTGCGACGGCTCAAAATTCCTGATTTTTTATCTCGAACATCATAGATATAATGCCAAAGACCAATATGAGGTTCTGGCCACATTCGGATACGCCGGAATCGGTTCCGGGAGGGCCTTAGTAGGACACTTTCGTAATCCTACTCACTCATATCGTGCGAAGGCTCAAAATTTATGAATTGTCATCATGAACATCATAGCTATATTGCCGTGGACCAATATGAGGTTCTGGTTACATTCGGATACCCCGAATTGTTTATCCAACAGCCACTCCATAAATCAATATAAAGGTTCTGACTAGATACTTGAAATCTTAGCGAAATGCTGAGGCTGGTTCGAAGAAAACAGAACCTGGACTAAGACACAGAGCCTGGACGCGGAAGCAGAACCTCTTCGTGGAGATATAGCCAGGAGGCTGAGCTGTAGTCTGGAGGAAGAGTTAGCATGGACGAAAATCTAATATAGATTTGAAGGTCAATACGCGTTGGACAAATTAAGCGTGATGCGAATGCTGACTCATCTAAGGAACTGGTCAACAGTGTTGGAAGGAACTTGGAAGTCTGGAGAAATTGATGTTAGGTGAATTTGGTTGGGAGGAGCTCACGGAAGAGCTTGGCAACTAATTTCAATACTGTCGATAGCAACTATAATAAGGGATACAAGTTGTAAAAAATGGCTTCATTTAAAGGACGAATACAAATTAATAAAATGATGTAATTTATGAACCAGCATCAAAGCTTAACAAATGATATAGAATTTCATCATATGACTTTCAAAGACATTTTCAAATTTCTTTGTTATTAAAATTTGGAGCACTTCTGCCACAAGATTAACTGATATTCTAAAAATAAAATTATACTTTTCTTTAGTCAATTGCATCAAAATTAACAATAAATTGTATAAGAATGTATTTAGCATTGCGAACGAATTCCAAAAAACGACATGTTGTCATAAAGGATATATAGGATGAAATAGTCAAAAGAATTTGTAGCGAACATGTCTTAGAATTTTCTCTAAATATTTAATTTTTCCAACAACATTTATGAAAGGGCTCTACAAAATTTGATAAGGTACAGTGCCGTTTGATGTTGTCAGAATTCCAGAAAAAATCATGTTGCCAATATCGAACCGTGTCAAAATCAAACAGTTGTTTTTAATCATACTTTTGTATTCATAAACACGGATTAAATTTAACTATTTTGAAAAAAAAGAAGCAAAGAAACATTAAGATAACCAAGATCGGGGACTAACCCATGATGTTTTTTTTTGTATATAAATTTCAGTACAAGTCGGACTCGATTATCCGGGATTCAATTATCCGGAATTTGAGACTCGATTATCCTGAGTACGACATTTGATATTCTTGTTTTTCAGTATGTGTGCATAAATTTGAGATAATTTAGTATTGCTCTCTACAATATGAATGGTTCAGTAGTTTTGAACGTATGTAAGAAAAGGGGGTTTGAAGAAGTTTTTTTTTGTGTACGTTGGTCAAAAAATGTTTTTTCTTCTCAAGACCCCCAAATGTCCGAAGAAATAATATCTTGCTACGCCACTGCATCATATAAATATAATAACGGATGAAAAATATTTGAGATCTTTATTCGCAGATTTCAACTTTTTTTAGTGATTCGATTATCCGGAGGATTCGATTATCCGGAGGATTCAATTATCCGGAGGATTCGATTATCCGGAGTGAAAAACAATCGATACTCGAGTCCGATCTGTAGTACCAATAGATAATTTAGTTGCATTGTGTAATGAAAAACAAACTAATCTTAATATGTCTGTAGATTCAAATACAGGTCGGACTCGATAATCGAATCGCTAAAGCAACATTTAAATCCGCGATAAAAGAAATAAAATAGAATCACGGTTTTTTATCGTGTTTTTTTTATGTTGACAAAAACGGTTAGCCAGAAATGTCATATGGACTTATCGATATGGATCCAAAGCTATCTCAATGGATTCAACGAAGATTACACAGAGTGCATATGAGTCTTATCAGAACAATTCTGGAGTAATCGCATGTTACCAGAATATTATATTGATCCATGGCATAATAGCTATGATGTGCAGCATAAAAATCATGAATTTTGAGCCGTCACACGATATGAAGGAGAAGATTTACAAAAGTGTGCCACTGAGTTCCTGTCGGAACCGATTCCGGGGTATCCGGCTGTGGCCAGAACCTCATATTGGTCTTTGGCACTACATCTATGATGTTCCGGATAAAAAATCATGAATTTTGAGCCGTCGCACGATACGAATGAGTCTGATTACGAAAGTGTCCTACTGAGGCCCTCCCGGAACCGATTCCGGGGTATCCGGATGTGACCAGAACCTCATATTGGTCTTTTGCATTATATCTATGATGTTCCGGATAAAAAAACATGAATTTTAAGCCGTCGCACGATATGAGTGAGTAAGATTAAAAAGTGTCCCACTGAGGCCTTAGCGGAACCGATTCCGGGGTATCCGGATGTGGCCGGAACCTTTTATTGGTCTTTGGCATTATATCTATGATGTTCTGGATAAAAAATCAGGAATTTTGAGCCGTCGCACGATATGAGTGAGAGGATTACGAAAGTGTCCTACTGAGGCCCTCGCGGAACCGATTCGGGCGTATCCGGATGTGGCCAGAACCTCATATTGGTCTTTGGCGCAATATCTATGATGTTCCGGATAAAAAATCAGGAATTTTAAGCCGTCGCACGATATGAGTGAGTAAGATTACAAAAGTGTCCCACTGAGGCCCTACCGGGACCGATTCCGGGGTATCCGGATGTGGCCAGAACCTCATATTGGTCTTTGGCATTATATCTATGATGTTCCGGATAAAAAATCATGAATTTTGAGCCGTCGCACGATATGAGTGAGAGGATTACGAAAGTGTCCTACTGAGGCCCTCCCGGAACCGATTCGGGCGTATCCGGATGTGGCCAGAACCTCATATTGGTCTTTGGCACAATATCTATGATGTTCCGGATAAAAAATCAGGAATTTTAAGCCGTCGCACGATATGAGTGAGTAAGATTACAAAAGTGTCCCACTGAGGCCCTACCGGAACCGATTCCGGGGTATCCGGATGTGGCCAGAACCTCATATTGGTCTTTGGCAGTATATCTATGATGTTCCGGATAAAAAATCAGGAATTTTGAGCCGTCACACGGTAGTATTCTTTGAGTTTCAGAAAATGTCCTCTCTGGGTACATTCAGGAACCGGTGCCAGGTGACCGGGTATCCGAAATGGCCAGAATCAATGAGAACCAATGTGATTCGACCTTCTGGCAGCTTTTTAATTATAGAAAGTACACAATGAATAATTTTCTTACCGCTAATCTTGAAAAATCTAAGGGAACTAACACTTCCGGAACGAATATACCCCATTTGAATCCGGAATAACTCCGGAACCAAGTGGCCAATCCCATTTCTTCCGGAACACAATAAATCTTGAGGAGTATGCGGTTTGTTTGAGACCAAAAGATCCGAAATTGATTAATAATTGGCCAAGTTATGATTTTTTAAAGTTCGTTTTTAATGAAAAGTCAGACGTTGGGGGTTTGAGAGTTAGTTTCATCGGAAAACCACGTTCAGACATAATCTGCCAAAGCTCATTTCTTTTCACTGAGTTGGACGCTGCCTTAAAATCAATAAACAGATGATGAGTCTGCAAGTTATACTTACGGAATTTGTCTAGGATCATTCGCAAGCTAAACATCTGGTCCGTTGTCGAACGGCCCTCACGAAAACCAGCTTGGTATTCGCCGACAAAGGACTCCTCAAGCGGTCTCAGTCTGTTAAACAAGATGCGCGACAGAATTTTGTACGCCGAATTCAGCAGGGTAATTCCTCTGTAATTGGAACACTCCAGTCTGTACCCTTTCTTGTCGATAGGGTGGATGAGGCCATCCAACCAGCCGCTGGGCAATTCTTCGTCCTCCCATACCTTCAGAAGTACTCGGTGGATCGACTTGTAAAGCTGCTCGCTTCCGTGCTTTAGAAGCTCGACCAGGATCTCGTCCTTCCCAGCAGCCTTACAGTTCTTCAGCACGGTGATAGCCTTTTTAGTCTCTCCTATGGTCGGTGGGTCCATAGCTTGATCGTCATCATCTATGTTCATCCTGCTCCTCGCTACATTCCATTTTCACCGTTCAACAATTGCTGAAAGTGTTCCTTCCATCTGGCAAGCACCGCCGTTTTATCGGTCAGCAAATTCCCTTCTCGATCATTGCACATGGCTGGCACTGGTACGGTATTGTGCCGCGCACCATTGACCGTTGCATAGAATCTCCGCATATCATTCCGGTTCATGCTTCCTTGAGCTTCAGCTACCACACTTTCTTCGTGCTGCCTTTTCTTTCTGCGGTGGATTCGCTTTTCTTCGGCACTCACTGCCCTGTACCGCTCTCTGTTCTGTCGGGTACCGGCCACAACCATACGGCTTCTGGCGACATTCTTCATGTCTGTCACTCTCTGGCACTCTTCATCGAACCAGTCGTTTCGTCTTCGTCGTTGACCAGTGCCAATCACTTCCCGCGCCGTTGTTGTCACAGCTTCGACGTCTTCAGCAACGTTGATTCTTCCTAACTGCTCGTCTAGTTGCTGACGGTACTGCGCAGCTACCCCATCAGTCGACAAGCGTTGTATATTGTAGCGCAGTGTTCTGTTTGTTGTGGAACTCGTGACGCTGGATAACCGCGCCCGAATTTTAGCTACAACAAGATAATGATCCGAGCCGATATTAGAGCCTCGGAAGGTCCTGACATCCATGACATCTGAGAAGTGTCGCCCATCAACCAGCTCGTGGTCTATTTGGGAGCAGGCATTGCCACTCGAGTGTCGCCAGGTATCTTCTTCTTTCTGGCGTTACGTCCCAACTGGGACAAAGCCTGCTTCTCAGCTTAGTGTTCTTATGAGCACTTCCACAGTTATTAACTGAGAGCTTTCTATGCCAATTGACCATTTTTGCATGTGTATATCGTGTGGCAGGTACGATGATACTTTATGCCCTGGGAAGTCGAGAAAATTTCCAACCCGAAAAGATCCTGGACCGGTGGGATTCGAACCCACGACCCTCACAGCTTGGTCTTGCTGAATAGCTGCGCGTTTACCGCTACGGCTATCTGTCGCCAGGTGTGTTTGCGGATATTCATCCGAGCGAAGTAGGTACCGCAAATTCGGGTGAAATAGATCGCCGTGTCACACGATTTTATTTCTTACACATAGTGCACCAAAATCAATGCAATCTGTAGTAAATGAACGTTGTTAGTCTTAAATAGTATTGAATTGTATGTAGTGAAGTTGTTTGTGTCAAATACTGTTTATTCCTATGAAAATGATGTAAAATTCCAGAGCCATGTTTAGTGTGGTGTTAATAGACGTCCATAAATTTCTAGTTCGAAACAAGGATTTGGACATGATGTTAGCCTGAAAGTTTGTGGGGATGCTTAAAACATATCCCTAAAACAGATTATACCATCCAAATTCATATCAATTTGTTCGATTAGTTGAAATAAATAAATTAATGTTAAATGTTAGAAAAATCCTTTGGGATATGCCTACATTTAGGCGTTTTCCGCGTTATTCTCGAAATTCAATTATTTATTATTTCCAAATATTCTTCTTCTTGGCATTAACGTCCTCACTGGGACAGAGCCGGCTACTCAGCTTAATGTTCTTATGAGCACTTCAACAGTTATTAGCTGAGAGGTTTCTTTGCCAAAGTTGCCATTTTCGCATTCTAAATCTATTTATTTATTGTCACCGTCTCGAATTGTTACATTCCACAGACTGTTTCTTAAGCTAAAAAACCTTAAGCCTATTCTTGAAGACATACTTAGACACATTAAAATCAAACAACGCACTCACACAATTGAACAAACGAAAACATCTAGACAACGGATTGTTGAATCCGTAAGAAGTCCTGTGACGCCTTATCTGCAGCAAATCACGTTCCCTCAGTTGGCGAAGCGGCGCGTAGAACTGAACGTCTTCCAGAAGTGCAGGACAATCGATATTTCCCATGATGAGATCGAAAACGAAGAGCCTTTGTAGGTTGTTACGTCCGGCGTCCAACATCTCCAGATTTATGAGCATACATCGTGCTGGGTAATCCGGCAAGTTGATGGGATCTGACCAAGGCAGCTGTCGAAGGGCGTACCGAATAAAACTCCATTGAACTTTCTCCAGTCTGTCGATTTGAATGGTTTGATGCGGTGCCCATACACATGCTGCGTACTCTAATATGCTGCGAACTAACGAGCAGTACAGCGATTTGAGCGCATAAATATCATTGAAATCGTTTGTACTGCGACGAACGAACCCAAGGGTCGCGAACGCCTTAGCATTAATTACAGAGATATGATCGTTGAAACGTGGCATGTACGATGATACTCTATGCCCAGGGAAGTCAAGGAAATTTCCATTACGAAAAGATCCTGGACCGACCGGAAATCGAACCCAGACACCTTCAGCATGGCTTTGCTTAGTAGCCGTGCACTCTAACCACTCGGCTAAGGAAGGCCCCATATATTTCCAAATATAATGCCTTTTTTAAGAATTTGGCAAGCATATTCGGATTCAAGAGGCCCAAAATGAGTACGTAGAATTGATTTCAAAACTAACAGTGATCAATTTCACTCCGAAATGGGATTAATAGTTTTTTTATGTTTTAGAGATGATTTTTAGCACTAACATCACATTTGTTAGAAAATTTCGGTATATGAGCTAATGAGGTTCACCGTCGTACTTGTTTTCCTGCATTTAGTTGTATGGTAATGACAATATTTTAGAAAGCAGACCAGAAAAACAGTGAAAAATGATCAAATTCACCCGAAATTACGGTACTGCTGATCAGAGCTGTTGAATGTCAAAATTTCGGAAAAATTAAAATGCTTATGGCTCCTTCGTATGCGAAGTATTGCATTAGCAAATACTGGCAATAGATAGTAATTCGGAAAAGGTAACCGGGAAGAACATTTTCCAATATTTTTTTCCACTAGGAGCGATGATATTAGCAATATTCAAATGTCAAAGTCTCGTGAAATTCATGACATTTAACAGCCCTGCTGCTGATTGCCATCCCTCTAGCAGCAGCGAAGGTCACTAGTCGTATCATTGGTAACGGAATGAAGACTTTCCGTTCCAATGACGGGTCGGAAAAAATCTTCTTTCCTAATTTGCGCATTTGCATCGCCGATGACTATCTTGACGTCTTGTTCTGGGCACTCTCCGTAGGCCTTATTCTCTCATTATAAAACTTTTAATTTGCAACCTTTAAGTAGACATGTTGTCACGATAAGAAAGGTTCCAATAAATTGTACAGAAGAAGTTAAGTATCTAGGGCTCATGCTCCAAACTTCACATGGAGGGGATTCAAGCCAAATACAACAAAGATGTATCCACATACTAATAGAAAGTCGAAACTTTGTTTTAAGAACAATCTTAACAATTGTTAAATTGAGTTGATTTGGTTAAATTTCTTTATTAGAACATCTTAGTTGTAAAATTGCTCAAACAAAAAACAACTAGAGATACTTGTAAACCATCGCGATAACTGTGGCATCTTCCCCTTGACTGCTTCCTCCAAGCATGTGACACAGTTTCTGTCTCTAGCCCTTCACGCGAGCCTAAGATTCCAATGAGTTGCTCTTTGACGTGTTAGCTATCTCCCTACTCCCGCCAACATCTCTTAATAATACGCTAAGGCCGACAAACATCCATCCGATGACGTTTTTGTTATCTGCTGCTTTTCTAAATACGTGTGCACGTTGTAAAAGATGCGGCATTGTGAAAGAAAAATGGTTTTGGTTTTGCTGGAGGTGTTGGAATTTGTGTCACGGCGAAAACCATGCCACATGGGTTGGTAGAGGAAAATTGGAATAACGACCATCTTAATCCGATATGCTTGTTTTGGGCTCAATTCTTCTCAAGGTGACGATCTGCGTGTCGTGGCTACAAATGGGAATTTCGGCACAGGCAATCGGGTTGATCGCTATTTGAGGCTGATATGCATCGACCTATGAAGTAGTGTACTGTACAGTAACAAAGTGAAGATTTATGTTGCTGTATCAACAATAACATTTAGAAAGTTTATTATATTTTTTGAAATACAATGATCTGATAAATTTTCACGAGTCTTACCAAAAACAGACTAAAATCCAGTAAAACAAAACATGCGCCTCTTAAAAATATATACAAAAGCTATGTCCTGTAATGACCCAATGAGAAATCGTCAGTAAAATGCGAAAGATCCATAGCTGAAGGAGTTTATTTGCAAAATCTAGAAACGAGTTGAATGTAAGAGCTCTTCACTCTCCATGTTAGCAAGATCGACGTAAGCACTACTAAAGTTTTCGAAATATTTTCGTTATTTGAACGACAGATGTCGATCGAACCTTTTAAAAAATATGGTGTCTAGAATGGGGTTAGAACAAGCGCCCTATCGATACCAAATCATAGTATTTGCAATGTAACGCTAAACTCTCAAATTTTAATCAACTATAGCAATATAAATCATAAAAAGCTCATAAAAATCTAAAAATTTTAAGAAATAATTAGAGAATTTTATTTAAATCATTTGAATTCATTATGAATCCATCCAGTGATTCACTATCTGGATAGGCATTGCTTAGAGATGATCATAACGACATCTATGAATTGGTGAACTATATGGAAAGAAATTGAAATTCGTATAATGAATATGGTCCATAAACAAGCTTCGCGTGTGATATAAATTCTATATCAGTTACGTGATATACCCAAACAAATTTATAAAAAAAAACTGATCGATTTATAGTTAATGATAATATATGTAACTTTCCCGCAAGTATGCAGGCATTCCTAAGGATGTGCATGTATCGTGGTACTGTAACACCATAAACCCACCTGAAAGCGAAAGTTTTTAGTCCATTAAAACGAACGTATAAATTGGCCTGATATATTGGAGTTCCACTCTCCCTTTCGTTGGCCGGTTCCGATCTGGTATTGGTTTTCCTGCCGCCTGTGTTTGGTTAGTCGTTTCGTTTTGCCCATTCTCGTCCATTCACTGATCGAGCAGGCAGAAATGAATGTCATTTCTCATATTAAAAGTGATTTTTTTCCACATACCATTTACAACATCTCGTGCTGCTGCACCCTTAGTCAGCAAGGAGATTTGGGTCAACAAGGCTGTTTCAGCATGCTTGCGACTTCTCTGTCGTTCCACTCCATCGATCGCTGTATGGCAGAAGGCAGTGGTTCTCGAGCCTTCGGAATGGTCGAACTCACGATCCTCCTCTGAAAATTATAAGGCATGATTTACAAAATAAAGACTTTTAAAACTTATTTTTGAATTAAGAAATCACTATTTAGAAAATCAAGTTTGACTCTCAGACTCTATACCTTTTTGCAAATTATTAAATACTTTGAAAAAATAAATAAAAGCCAATTCTGACGTAGAAAGTCATAAACAAAATATAATTCACTTATTTTGGAGAAGCCCAAAAGTTTGCTTTTCACTTTTAAAGTACGCGTAAATTCAATTTAGAACTCACTTCTGTTCAACGTTAAAGTTCAACATTCCAACAAATTTGAAAGCTAATAAACTGGTCTTGCTTTCACAGACAAAAAAGCATTAAACATGGTTTTACACGAAGATTTGGCATCCGGTATTTATTATTAAAGTAGATGACATCTGAATATCGTCTACTACATAAAGAAACAAGATAAGATCTTTATTTTTATTTATTAAATCGTAGAATTATATTTTTACACTGCAACCTTTATGAATAATTTGAAACATAAAGGGGAATTGAACAATGTTTGCCTTCAGAAAAGTTTCTTAGAGCCAAAGCACTTAAACGGAATGTATTCTGCCTGTTTTGTGGCTGAACTTATGCCGAAAAAGCTAACTATTCCCCATTATGTCCACACCATTTTTTTCTAAAATTTAGTAATTACTCGTTACAACCATCTTTTTCTTCTTCTTGGCTTTACGTTCTCACTGGGACAGAGCCTGCTTCTCAGCTTAGTGTACTTATGAGCACTTCCACAGTTATTAACTGAGAGCTTTCTTTGCCAAAGTTGCCATTTTCATATTCGTATATCCTGTGGCAGGTACGATGATACTCTATGCCCAGGGAAGTCAAGGAAATTTCCATTACGAAAAGATCCTGGACCGGTGGGATTCGAACCCAAACACCTTCAGCATGGCTTTGCATGGTTGGCTCTAACCACTCGGCTAAGGAAGGCCCCGTTACATTAAATTGAACAAGCATTCCTGGATGTTCGCTAGGAACGTAAGTGAAAAATTTAACTGCTCTATCAACGATGTATTATGAATTGGTGAGTTCGTTTCATGCTTTTATTTCAAATGTGTCATAATTCTTAACACACTATTTTTTATAACACGTATTTGAATCCCTATGATACACTTCAACCTCTTTTAACGACCACTTTTATACGATCGAAATGCAGATTAACGACCGTCTTTATGAAAGACTAATATCTTAAAAAGTAGTCAAAATAAATGATAATGATGTTCAGCAAAATTGTTCAATAGATTATGGGGTAACCCGGTCGGTCGGATGGGAGCATGGGATGGAAGCATTTTGACGGACGAGCCTAAGGTGATCGAAAGGTGGAAGCAGCACTTCAACGAGCACCGGCAATGAAGGTCGAGACACGCAGGAAATGCCTTCGTCAGTACTGCGGAGGATGGAAACCAACCAGCCCCCATTTGACGGTGGTTAAAGATGCCATTCACCAGCTCAAGAACAATAAAGCTGCTGGTAAGGATGGTATCGGAGCTGAATTCATAAAGATGGGCCCGGAGAGGCTGGCCATTTGTCTGCACCGGCTGATAGGCACAATCTGGGAAACAGAACAGTGAACGGAGGAGTGGAACGAAGGGGTAATATGCCCCATCTACAAGAAATTAAAGAAAGTTAGATTGTAAGAACTTTCGAGCGATCACTATTCTAAATGTGGCCTACAAAGTATTATTCCAGATCATTTTCTGTCGTCTGTCACCTGTAGTAAACGAGTTCATGGGAAGTTATTAAGCCGGCTTCGTGGACGGCCGATCGACAACGGACCAGATATTTACAGTACAGCCAATCTTCCAAAAATGTCGTGAATACCAGGTCCTAACGCATCGCTTTTCATCGATTTCAAGGCGGCATACGATAGTATCGACCACGTAGAGCTATGGAAAATTATGGACGAGAACAGCTTTCCCGGGAAGCTCACGAGACTGATAAGAGCGACAATGGAGGGTGTGCAAAATTGTGTGAAGGTTTCAGGCGAACACTTTAGTTCCTTTGGATCCCACCGAGGACTACGACAAGGTGATGGACTTTTGTACCTATTGTTCAATATTGCGCTAGAAGGTGTTATGCGGAGAGCCGAGCCCAACAGCCGGGGTACGATTTTTACGAGATCCAGTCAATTTGTTCGCTTCGCGAATGATATGGACATTGTCGGCCGAACATTTGAAAAGGTGGCAGACCTGCCTGAAACGCAAGGCAACGCGACAGGGCTCGCCTAGGTAGCAGTGTTACGATAGACGGGGATACGTTCGAGGTGGTCGACGAGTTTGTCTACCTTGGATCCATGCTGATGGCTGACAATAACGTTAGCCGTGAAATACGGAGGCGCATCATCAGTGGAAGTCGGGCCTACTATGGCCTCCAGATTCACACCTGCACCAAATGTGTCATGTACAAAACGTTCATAAGGCCGGTAGTCCTCTACGGGCATGAAACGTGGACGATGCTTGAGGTTGACTTGCAAGCACTTGGAGTCTTCGAACGTCGGGTGCTTAGGACGATCTCTGGCGATGTGCAGGAAAACGGTGTGTGGCGGCGAAGGATGAACCACGAGCTCGCCCAACTATACGGCGAACCCAGTATCCAGAAGGGGGCGAAAGCTGGAAGGATACGATGGGCAGGGCATGTTACAGGAATGCCGGACAGCAATCCTGCAAATATAGTGTTCGCCACAGATCTGATTGGTACAAGAAGGCGTGGAGCGCTAGGTGGGCGGATCAAGTGCGTATCGATTTGGCGAGCGTGGGGCAGAACCGAGGATGAAGAGATGCGGCCACGAATTGAGTATTGTGGCGTGAAATTGTCGATTCAGTGTTATCTGTTTAGATGTTAACTAAATAAATGAAATGAAATGGGTGGGTGGTCATTGAAATGATATCTCAGGATCCTGACCACTTAGAAAGAAGGCGTCTTCGGCAAAGTTGTTCAGTAGCTCAAGCGCTATCATTAGAAAAGCCATGCGACTCGCAATTTTGTATTGTGAGTGAGCATGAAAGTTTTGTTTTGCGATTATGTCAGGATCTTGAGAGATGCACACAAGTACCATCTGGTGTCATAATCTTGAATCTCATGGCTCAAATAATGATAGTTCTTGAGTTATTGAATTACTTTCCTGAAGACGCAATCCTTCTAAGTGGTCTGGCATCTGTAAATCAAAAGTTTCATGCTCACTAGCGGCACCTGAAAGCAAAATCTCGAATTTTTTCTCAAATAGTGATAGTTTTTGAGCTACTGAACAACTTTGCCATTCTCATTGCTCAGATGATATATCGGCAAAACAAGTCTGTCTCAAACTCACTATTCACCTGGTTGCAAAGTTTTGAATCAACTAGCTTGAGCAATGATAACCCTTGACTAACTGAGTAGATTTGCCGTAGACCCCATGTTTCTGAGATAGTTGCAAAAGGTTCATGCTCAAGTATATTGGTTAACATAATGATAGTCCGTGAGAAATAGAATTTTGCCGATGACACATTTTTTTAAATGGTGTGAACCCTGACAAAACCGTAAATCGAAAGTTTCATTCTCACTAGCGCCACCTGGAAGAAAAATCTCGACCATCTTGACTACAATAATTTAAGCCCTTGAGTTATTGAACAACTTTGCCAAAGACGCAATCTTTCTAGGAGATCAGGATCCTAATATACCAAAAGTTTCACGCTCACTAGCGCTGTCTGGTAGAAAGATCTAGAATGTCATGGCTTAAATATTGATAGTCCTTGAGCTACTGAACAACTTTGCCGAAGACACTATCTTCCTTAGTGGTCAGGATCCTAAGATAACCACAACAAATAATTCATGCTCACTAGCGCCCCCTAGTGACAAAATTTTGAATCTCTTGGCTTTTATAATGATAGCGCTTAAGAGGAAAATAACCAAAAATGCAAAATTGCGTATTTCATGGCTTTTCTAATGATAGTCCTCGAGCTACTGATTAACTTTTTTTTCTATCTTCATTAACGAGATTTTTAGCCCTGGGCTAGTTCATCTCGGGACCAACGGCTTTACTTCCCTTTCGAAGGAAGTCGTCATCACAATTTTTTTGTCAGTGACTATCTCGGGCAGGCTATCGACATGATGGAGACACCATCTTCTATGGTGACAGAGGGCTCGATTGGCTTGTCAGATAGATCGGGCCCGGGACATCCTGTCTACTGCAAATCGCTGCAGTTGATATAGGGCATGTCTATTGCCTGATCTCGGGGATGGGATTCGATCCCAGGTCCTCGGCGTGAGAGGCATCTGTTCTAACCACTACACCAGGTCCGTCCCCTGATTAACTTTACCGAAGACGCCATCTTCCTGAGTAGTCAGAATCTTGAGTTATCCGCTAAACAAAAGTTAATTCTTCTTTAACAGTGTTGCCAGCCACATGAACATTTGTGTTTAAGCCGACTGTATAGCACGCAACACTTCCTTAAACTTTGGTGAACATTCAGAATCGTTATCTATAAAATTTATTGGTATTTGCATAGAACACCCCCATAGAATTGGCTCTTTTGATAACAATCGAACAGTGTTGACATATATTATCAGAATATGAAATTTTGAATGGCCATTTTGGAAAAGTTCTCAATCTATGCTTCAACTATGCCCAATATCTCAGATCAGTATTTTCACATCTAGATGTTGTATTTTTTTTTCAAAAACATAACGGCAACTCTGATTTTTTTACGACCGATTCTTTTTACGACCCCCCGACCCGCCTTTTTCCTGTGATAATCATGTAAATGCAGAGGTATACTCGGTCTTTAGAAGTGGATATTACAAACATTTCTTTCTTTGCTTGTCGATCAAAATACATATCGTAACATGAAACACAACACAACAGTTGTCCTTTTTTGGTATTTAGAAAATCTTCGAACGATTCGTCACCATAGGTGTCGACATATTTTATTTTCATTCTTGATTTACGACAATAGATGACTGTTTTTTTTTAATGGCCACACCGTACTCTGACGTAGTTGAAGAAAATGTCGGTATCCAAGTTGGGCTGATAAAGATTGTGAAAGGGTTGAAGCTGAACAAAGCTCCGGGACCAGATGGTATCCCTAACGTAGCGCTAAGGGCAGCAATCTTTGCGTTCCTAGATATATTTTAGACAGAGTTGCAGAAGTGTCTAGCGGAAGGCTGCTTCCCAGACAGATGGAAGGTGCAGAAGCTGGTGTTGCTGCCAAAATCGGGAAAACCGCCATTAGATCCTGCTTCATATAAACCAATATGCTTGCTGCATACTCTTGATAAAATTCTGGAGAAGGTCATCATCGGCAGCCTGACGATATACACGGAAGACGAGAACAGATTGTCGAAAAGTCTGTTCGGATAGTCCATCGTAAATAGACTTCGACAGTGGATGCTATTCAGGCAGTCATCGCGTGTGCGGAGAAAACGTCCAAGCAGAAGAGGAGAGGCAATCGATACTTACGATACAAACCAGGGACGGATGTCAATTGAAGTAACGGCGGGAGTTCCACAGCGATCCATACTTGGTCTAACACTGTGGAATATGATGTACGATGGAGTGCTAGCCTGAATGCCGAATGGAGTCGAAATCGTATGACGGCGGAATTGCTAGACACCATTGAATCGTGGATGACTGGAGTCAAGCTGCAGTTGGCTCATCACAAAACGGAGGTGGTGCTGGTCAGCAACTGCAAGGCGGTTCAGCAGTTCGAGATCAACGTCGGAGGGCACGCAATCTCATCAGGCTAAAGTTCAACAGCCACGTAGAATATGCCTGCGAAAAGGCAGTGAATGCAGCTAACACTGTAGCTAGGATCATGCCCAACATTGGAGGACTAAGAAGCATTACGAGGCGTCTTCTGGCGACCGTCCATACTGAGTTACGGAGTCCCGGTTTGCACCGCAGCGTTGGGAACCAAACGTAACCGGGAAAAGCTGGTAGGTACGTTCCAGCTCATGGCTATACGGTTGGCGAGTGCCTTTTTTTTTTTTTTACAAGGGGGAAATCTGCAAACAGATCCCCTGAGAAGATAACTCAGGGAATGCGGGGATGACGCACCAACGACGACCCGCTAAAACCAGCCTATGCACTGTGCATGAGCAATTCATTTAGAATTGCTCAAGTGGTGAACAGTGCATCGACATGACCCTTGGACTCAGACTCTCATCTCCCCGGAACCACCTTACGGTATTTCTTCGGGAAGGGACCAGTGCATATAGCACAACACGTGTAGCAGAAGTAGCCTAGGCAAACTGCTTCTCCTAGCCGACTTAAACAATGTTACAAGGGACCAGCCTCGGCAGGGCTAATCCTCTGCAGCCAACTCTTGGTCGGCGCGCCATAGACGCTGCAATTCTAACATAATGTGAGTGACAGCCGTAGTTACTGCATTCCAGCACTCGGCATCCGCACACATTCTCTCTATAATATTGTCGGGGGACGTGTCCCCTCCGCATGTAGTGAGCATGCGACCTCTCACAACAATGAAACGGGGGCAATCGAACACGACATGCTCCGCTGTTTCCTCTACACCAGCACAATTGGGGCACGCAGGAGATTCTGAGTGCCTGAACCTATGCAGGTACTGTCTATAGCAACCATGTCCTGACAGAAACTGCGTCAGGTGGAAGTTCACTTCCCCATGGCTTCTACCAAACCAATCTGACACATTTGGTATTTGTCGATGGGTCCATCTACCCTTAGTGGAGTTATCCCATTCCTGCTGCCAGCTTCTGAGCGTTTCCTCTTTACACGTGTCGCGGACTCCTCTGGTATCCCTTTGGTTGAAGCATTGAACATCTTCCTTGATGATTAGCCCGATGGGCGTCATCCCGGCTATGATGCACACGGCCTCTTTAGATACCGTCCGGTATGCACTTGCTACTCTTAAGCACATTATCCTGTACGTGCTTTCCAACCGCTTTAGGTTTCTGTTCATTCTAAGCGGTTTTGACCAGATTGGTCCTCCATACCTTAGTATGGATAGCGCCACGCTTGCCAGCAGCTTGCGTTTGCTGGCAATTACAGCAGAGCTGTTAGACATCATCCTCGAAAGCGCCGCTATAGCCGTAGATGCCCTTTTACAGGCATATTCAACGTGGCTAGCGAAGCTCAGCTTGTCATCGATCATTACCCCAAGATGCCTAAAGGATCGCTTGGACTCTATGGTGCAATCACCTACCGAGATAAGCGCCCGTTGCTCGGACTTGCGGTTGTTTACCACCACCACCTCAGTCTTGTGACGGGCCAGTCCTAGTTTCCTAGACTTCATCCATTCCTCAACCAGGGAAATAGAGTGCGCTGCTGTCAACTCTACTTCCTCCATCGATTCACCATATACCACTAGGGTGATATCATCGGCGAAGCCAACAATCTTAACACCCGTCGGCAGGGGCAGCCTCAGTACGTCATCGTACATCGCATTCCATAACAGCGGGCCCAGTATTGAACCTTGAGGTATTCCCGCGGTAATTCGAACGCTTTTCTGCCCCTCCTCTGTGTCATACAGTAGAATCCTACCATCAAAATAGCTTTCTAGAAGCTTACACAACTGCACCGGTACCTTGAGGCGGTGAAGCGCGTGTGCTATTGCTTCCCAGCTTGCGCTGTTGAACGCATTCTTCACATCCAGAGTGACAACCGCGCAGTAACGGATGCCGCTCCTTTTATGCTCGATTGCCACCTCAGCTGTTTGAACGACCGACTGGATGGCGTCCAGAGTAGATTTACCTTTTCTGAATCCAAACTGGTTGTTGGACAGGCCGTCCGCACTCTCCGTATACGGTACTAGTCTGTTGAGAATCAACCTCTCCAATAACTTGCCCGTCGTATCTAGTAGACAGATAGGTCTATACGCCGACGGGTCACCTGGTGGTTTCCCCGCCTTTGGTAGTAGCACCAATTTCTGTCGCTTCCATACATCCGGGAAGATTCCTTGATCAATGCAGCGTTGCATCGTGGTTCTGAACATGTCCGGATCCGTGTTCACTGCCGCTTTTAAGGCAACATTCGGGATACCATCGGGTCCCGGTGCCTTGTTTGACGCGAATGACTTCACGACTTCTGCCAGCTCTTCGTTCGTCACTCTCGCCACTTCTTCTCCTTCATCTGCCGCATACGGCGCTGGGGGCCATGGGCTTATGGGATGGTGCGGGAAGAGTACATCGATTATCGATCGCAGCAACTCGGGCGATTTCTCTTGGGGCGCTATGGCTCCTTTGGTCTTAGCCATTACCACTCTGTAGGCGTCACCCCATGGACTAGAATTGGTGGCGAGTGCCTATCGCACTATATCGTCTGAGGCAGCGTGCATTATCGCCGGAATGGTCCCCATTTGCATCACTCTGGCCGAGGACATAGCATGCTACCAGCAAAGGAGGAATACCATCAGAATGGATACAATGGCGAGGTGGCAGCAGGAATGTAATAACTCGGAGAAAGTGAGGTGGACCCACAGACTCATTTTAAACGTGTCTGCGATGCAAAGAGGAGGCTATTTTGTCGTTCTTCTGAGGAGAAAAATATGAACTGAAATATTATAACACAGATCCTCAAGCGATTCGAGTGTGAGTGCAAAAAAAATGCGAGGATTTTCTCAGGTACTCTCTCTTTTTCTCTTGTTGCGATGCTCACCTTTACTCACACTTCAAAAGAACTCTTGAGTCTGCCGCCCGAACAAGACAGTCCTCGGGGAGTTGTGAGAGCACCCTTTTTTGATGGAATTTTACTATGTTGTGTTTTGTGCTGCATCTTCCTCGCTCATTTTTCGTTGCCTCGCTGCTTAGCATTTTTCGCAAAGAGGCAAAGGCAGCATGCTGCTCTAGAGTATTTCACCGAACTCAATTGATGTTCAGGAGAATTATCAAGCCCGCGTGTCGGTGTGGACGAACAGAAAATATGGAGACTTTTTTTTTTACTTTTTCCTGAACCAATTTCTGTCAGGCCACGGATGCTTCCGGAAATATCTGCACAGATTCGGACACGCAGAGTCTACATTTGGACACATTAAAATCAAAATAACATCCTACATCATTAAATGCCCGCAAACAACTAGACATTGGGCAGTTCTGTCCATATATCGTTCTATGCGGTCGTATAACCAGTAACTGCCTCTCGCGGAGCTTCCTTGTCGATGCGTAAAACCTCAGTTCGTTGGTCAGTTCAGAGCAGTCGATGTTATTGGACAACAAGTCATATACAAATAATCTTCGGAGTAAGCTGAGTCCACCGCCGGGGTCTAGCTGACTAATTCGCGAAACAGCACCGGCAAATAGGGCGCCTGTGAATCGGAAGTTTCCCTCCACCGGAATCGCAGGTCCGACCTCGGCATCTGCCCGGATAGCATCGGTTCGGAAGAACTTCCGCCACCGGGGAAATCTTCGACGGAATAGGACAGATCCAGTGCCGGGGGCTACTCTGAGTAGTACGAAGCGTATCACCGGCTTGAGTTGTCGGAGCGCCAGTGAAACGGAAGTCATCCTTCAATCGGAATTGCTGGGTCGACTTCGGCACTCTACCGACCAGTATCGAAGCATGAAGATGCGGAAGTAGGCTAGCGCCAACATCGGGAACTAGGCAGAGTATCATTGATCGTCACAAACCACTTCTGGGTCGTCGGGGTGTCAGTGAACCGGAAGTCATCCTCCAACCGGAATCGCTGGAACGACCTCGGCATCCAACTGGTCAACCAGGAGAGCTCGCATAGCAACAGCGGAAAACGAGTCGTCGTAGAGCAACGAAATGCACATGAGCGTCCAGTAGAAGTTCGACAGGGCTCTGACGCGAGGCCGGCCCTAGGGAAGCATGCGTCGTCGCACAGAAAGCTGTCCAAAGCCCCGGCGAGATCTTTAACCGCCAATTGAGAAAAGCAAGTAGTCGCAGAGACACCGTATAAATGTCGCAGTGAACAGCATTTTTGATGACATTAAGCTACAACAGCGAACTAGCAGAACAGCTAGAGGCTGAGACTGACGAAGTGCATGAGCACAGGCCTCCTCCGATGAAGTTGCGTGATGTAGTCCCGGGGGAGATAGATGCACAGGAACACAAGGGAAAGTTTTTTAGTGGTTAAGCACGCCTAACATGAGTCCCACACCTTCCCAACACATGAAAGGCCAGGCTTTTCAAGTTTTTTTGTACCCTTCTAAAAATAAATTTAAAAAAAAAAAAACAATTATTAACTGAGAGCTTTTTGCCAAAGTTGTCATGTCCGCATTCGTATATCGTGTGGCAGGTACGATTATACTCAATGCCCAGGGAAGTCAATGAAATTGTCGTTACTAAACGATCCTGGACCGACAGGGTATCAGAAGGCCGGCTTCAAAGGACCGACCGGGAATCGGATCCAGACACCTTCAGCATGGATTTGCTTTGTAGTCACGGAACTCTAACCACTAGGCTAAGGAAGTCCTTGTTTGCATTTAGTTTGATTGAAAATATGGTTAGGAACATTAAAAAAAAACCCTGAGGGTAATTTTTTTAAACGGAAATAATTCAGCAGTAAGATACCATCATGATTATCGAGCTGATGGTGAATATCAAGCTTTTTAGACAATGCATGGACAACATTTCGAGCAACATTCAGATGGATTTAGAAAGAGCTTTCTCCATATTTGAAAGCCACGCATACGTATGGCAATCAAATATTGAACTTTGAACATGTTTTGCACTTTAAAATCCTACATTAAAAAATACAAATAAAAAGCAAGGTGGTAACATGAAAATAGTCAATAAATTATTAATTTTGAACGATTTTCCACACCACATACAATATTACACAATACCTACATCTGCAACTTCTTCTGTGGATGGCTAAGGGACAGATTCGAATGAATGTGGTCCACTACGTCAAACAAAACATAAATTTCAACACATATTTTTGTGTATTTCATGAGTTATAAAGTTAGAACGGTTAGAACCTTTAGCAAACTTGCGTTTATCGACTAATTTAAAAAAAGTTGCAAATGTTTTGTCTAATAATGTATGCTTTAAATTTATTTCAAAAAAAAATCTTCCAGTACCGGTATTTTACCGGTGGTAGTTACATTACCGTAGAACCGGTACTCTTCAAAAGGGGTCGGTACTAGGAACCTTGTTTTAATATTACAAAAGTTGCAACATTTGCATTTTCAAATGAATTTTTTAGTAAATATCCAAAATTCTGAGCACACCACGGATTACGGTAATTTCTAAGAAATATTTGTTTATCGTCCGAGAAAATCAAATCAATATTCTGTGTGTTCTTCCCAGTCTATCTGTGGACAAATGCAGGATTAAATTTGACTTTCAAAAATCACATTGAAGGCATTCAAGCCAAATGTAACAAATATATAAATTGTATACTCATCAACTGAAAATCAAAATGAACAAGCTTTTGATCTACAAATGTTCAGGCCGGCTGTACCAATATGAACTAGTTGTCGTAATACCACAAAGAAAGCTCTGCAGAGAATCTATATAAATAAAAATGGAATGGTGTTTGTATGTCACGAAATGGCTTGAGAACGGGTCAACCGATTTGAATGATTATTTTTCCGTTTTGTTCGTTAAGTGTTCTGACGTGTTTGTGTGTATAAAAATCCCAGGATATTCACCGGGAAAGTCGAAAAAACGAGCGTGAACGGAGCTGTCATTTTGTATGGGACGATCCATAGCGTTTTTCAACAGCCTACTTGATGGCAAGACGAAGTTTGCCGGGCCCACTAGTTTTAAATAAATGAGTGGCGTCCGAGACCAAATTAACAACCTCTGGTTGAAATCACACCGTCCTCGTGAATGGTAAGGCACTTGTTTCGTTTGCGCTCGAATTCAACAGCCATTGAGCAGGTTGCGGTTAAGTCAAAACGCGCCCGTTATGGCAGGTCTAGCGACAAACTTCCCTTTGGGTTCAGTTGTTTGATGGAAAGCTGTCAGTTCTGCGCAAATCTATAGCTATGAGTTCTCACAGTGAGCCAATTTTACAAAGATATCACACGACATTCCATTCAAAATTCGACCGACGGTTGTGATTTTCGTCGTCTGTTTGTATTTCGGCTTTTAATTCACAACTTTCACATTTCTTCTGGAGGAAAAAACTTGTTTAACCAAAATCGTCTCATCTTTGTCGCATTTCAGACTGGGCTTACCAGCGCAATTAACAGCATCAGTTGTGAGTGCGGGTCCGGAAAGAAAGCCGCATCACCAGCCGCAGCATCCAGCGCAGATGTCGAGAAGATTTGATTCGCCGCGCCGGTTTGACTCATCGCACGGAAGTGACACCGGGACAAGTACCAGGGAATCGGAATGCAGCGAGGAGCAACAGCACTCGCCAACTTCGCCGATATCGCCCATATCGAGCCAATCCAAGCTTTACGACTCGTTGGCCGCCGAACTGCGGGAAAAGCTGAGCGGAGGGGTTCCCTTGCTACTGCCGACACGGGATTGCGATAAAGCCAACAGCAACGACTCACGGAGGTAAGACAACAGTGAATTGATGGTCAAAACCACCTGGAGTAATGGCTCTCTATGATGATTGCCTAACCGTTCTGAACGGTGGATTTGGAAGCGTGTGCGACACATGGGAAACCGCCTTTTTTAATTAATCATTAATAAATTTCAATAACGAGTATTACGAAAGATGTAACTTAATTTACAGTCAGACGGGATAATATGCAACACTCTTCAATTTTATAGCTATCATAATTCAACAAAACATTTGGAAATGAAGTTTTACAACCCTGGCTCTAAGGCTTTTTGGAAATATATAAAAAAAACTCAAAACCAATTCCTACATAAAAAAAAATTTTATAACTAGGTTCTTGCAAAGTTCCTCAAAAAGCTGTGCAGGTTGAACGCACTTACAGTTTTACAGGGATGACAAACATTTGTGTTCGCCTACACAGGCCTCTCCGCCAAAGGACGGAACTTGCGTATCTTCTGTAGTAGATTACAAAACAGTTCGGATATTTTTTCTTCATGCTTGCAAAATGGAGTATTATTAATAATGCTCCCAAAACTCAACTAATAATATTCCTACATGAACCAAAAGCTCTTTATATGAAACCTACAAGTAGGCATGTTGTCACGATTCCAATAAATTGGTCAGATGAAGTAAAGTATTTAGGGCTCATGCTAGATAAAAAATTAACTTTCAAAAATCGCATCGAGAGCATTCATGCCAAATGTAGGGAATATATACAGATATTACCAGATTTTTCTTTTAGTTTCATCATTAAAATAATTCACAATTTTCAAAACTTGGATACAAGGTAAAGCAGTACATAATTTTAGCACAGTAATTTTCTTAGGTTTGAATCCAATTGTGCAATCAACTGGTAAGGGCACACAATTTTCAACTTTATGGTTCCATTTTGCTTTTGGATTTGTTTTTGGTAAAAAGCAAACAGACACATTGAGAATTTGAGGTTGGAATCACTGTTGTAATTTACCCCACAAGGGAAGCCAAATAAGTTTTTGGATTTGAATAATGTGAAAGTGCGAATTTAACACACTTTTAATCTATCTCATTTGTTCAATACAAAATAATGTTATTGATAGTAACGACTTTTTTTTTGTTCGTATCATTTAAAACATTACATTTATTTCTTATTTCTAGACGTTTTGTGTTAGACAACACTATTATCCTAATTTGGTATAACAAAATCAGGCTGTTATTAACATTTATTTAACAACAAATTACATTTAATTTGCCGTAGCAGTTCAGAATTCTTACAGGTTAGTTGATTTCCCCTGCTCATAAGAAAATAAGAACAATTTTAATTTACTTAACCTAACTTAATCTACATATATTACGCATTAATCGTGGCAAAAGAAAATTGCAACGATTTTTGTCTAAAATTATTATTTATTTTATTTGACATTTATTCCAATGTTTCAACATTGGACATTCTATGTAACTCATTAGTACTATACCAGGGAGGGAGCTTCAGAATCATTTTCAAAACTTTATTTTGAATCCTCTGCAGAGCTTTCTTCCTGGTGTTAAAACAGCTAACCCATATTGGTACAGCATACAACATGGCTAGCCTGAAAATTTGTTTGAATATCAAAAGCTTGTTCTTAAGACAAAGTTTTGATTTTCTATTAATAAGGGGATATAGACATTTTACATATTTGTTACATTTGGCTTGAAAGGTTTCAAATAAATTGCTTTTGGTTTATGTGTGAATATTATACGTTTAGAAGCATTAGGAGAAATCTTCCATTTTTGCAAGTATGAAGAAATAATATCCAAACTTTTTTGCAATCGACTACAGATGACACGCAAACTTCGTCCTTTGGCGGAGAGGCCTGTGTCATCCGCAAACAAAGATTTTTGACATTTCTGAGGTAACTAGGGTGAGTCAGATGTAAAAAAAAGTGTATAATAGTGGTCCCAAAATGCTGCTTTGAGGAACACCGGCTCTTACAGGAATTAACCTGAAGTGCACGATTTGACATATAACTTTGAATTTTTCTAACAATGTATGTTGGGAAATTAAAGATTTTTTAATTTTACGATTATGGGGCCCAGATATCCGTAGCGGTAAACGCGCAGCTATTCAGCATGAAATGCTGAGGGTCGTGGGTTCGAATCCCGCTGGTCCAGGATCTTTTCGTAAAGGTTTTTTTTCGATTTCCAGGGCATAGAGTATCTTCGTACCTGCCGCACGATATACACATGCAAAAATGGTCAATCGGCAGAGGAAGCTCTCAGTTAATAACTGTGAAAGTGATCAACAGAACACTCATCTGAGAAGCAGGTTGTGTCCCAGTTGGGACGTAACGCCAGAAAGAAGAAGAAGAAGAATTTCACGATCAAAGCTTCATGCCAAACACTGTCAAATGCTATTTCTATGTCTAGAAGAGCAAGACCAATAGAATAGCCTTCAGATTTGTTGGAACGGATCAAATTTGTTACGCGTAAAAGTTGATGAGTGGTTGAATGTCCATGACGGAATCCGAACTGTTCATTGGCAAAAACTGAATTTTCGTTTTTCATTCCTAAAATAACCTTTTCAAAAACTTTACTGTTGGAGGAAAGCAAACTGATTGGACGATAGTTAGAAGCTTCTGCGGGATTTTTGTCTGGTTGTGAAATTGGTACAACCTTAGAATTTTTCTATTTGTCAGGAAAATATGCTAATTGAAAACATTTGTTGAATATCTCAACTAAAAATGATAAGCTACTTTCTGGAAATTTCTTGATGAGGATTTAGAAAATTCCATCATCGCCAGGAGCTTTCATATTTTTGAATTTTTTAATAATTGTTCTCACTTCTTCCAAATCAGTCTCCCAGGCATTTTCGAAAACGTTGATCTTCTTGATTGAGAATATTTTCGAAGTCCTGAGTAACTTGATTTTCAATTGGACTTGTAAGTCCAAAATTAAAATTGTGCGTGCTTTTAAACTGCATAGCAAGTTTTTGAGATTTTTCGCAATTAGTTAGTTGTTTTCCGCTTTCAATGCCGGTATTGGTTTCTGATGTTTTTTTTTTTAATTTAAGATAATTTCCAAAAGGGCATAAAAACTGGTTCCAATTGAGAAATTTTCAAAATTTTTGTTTCTTAGTTGTGAGAAACGTTTCTTGATAAATTTCTGCAAATCCTGCCATATAATTTTCATAGCAGGATCGCCAGTGCGTTAAAATTTCCTTCTCGTCACGTTTTCAAGACGGATCAAGAGTTTAAGATCATCGTTTATAATGACGGATTCAAATTTTACTTCACATTTTAGAATTTATATGCTCCTGGCTTCAACAATGGAATTTGTTAAAGTTTCAAGAGCATTGTCAATATCAAGTTTTGTTTGTAAAGAAATGTTAACATCAAGATAAGAGTCAATATATGTTTCATATATATTCCAGTCGGCTCGAAAATAATTGAAAATTGAGCTGATAGGATTGAGAATCGCTTCATGGGATATTTGAAATATAAAAGGGACATAATTAGAATCAAAATCAGCATGAATAGTTGTAAATAATATGATTTCAATAATGTTAAGACCTTTCCGAATGAATACCTCGAATGGATTCCGTTTTATTGAATTGAATATCTCAACCAATAGTTAGTCCAGAAATCAGTTATTACTGACTTCTGTGCAGTGTGCCTAGACCAACTCGTATGTATTGAACTTTTGTGCTATGAGCCGGAATGGCGAAGGCACCTAGAGCAAAATAACTCCGAAAACGAAAATGAACATTGAACTTGAAAAACTGTTTTAAAAAAATCGAACTCTAATGGAAGAAGCGCTCAATGCTAGTGCGTTGCGTTTGTATAAGTGAACCGAAAATCGAATGCACACCACTTACAAGAAACCGTATGAATGAGAACGGCAAATGCCAAACCGCAGACAGTGACTGTGAATGAGTGAACAAATGCGGACGCCAAAATGGCTTCCTTTCGGAATCATCCATGTCGCGACGAATGGAAGAATATTGTTACAAGAAAAGTGTTGAAGTATCTCTTCCAGCGCCAATATTAGTGTGCTTGCTGAAGGAAGAAGAAATATCCAGTCTGCGATCATATTCGACGAAAGAATTGTTGTTGATCGCACAACGGTGCGAAATCGACAGAAGCTCCAGCATGAGCTGTTCCTGAAGAAAGAGGAGGATAAACTGTTTATCCAGTTCCTGCTCCATTTTCTACTATTGAACTTGATATTTGTTTTTTTGTTTTTTTAATTTTATTAACGACCCTTTAATTCAATAAAAAATCATTCAGGTCAAATTCATTAACTTAAATTATAATACATTTTTATTTTTCATCTTTTTCTTCATTTCACGACTATGTTTTTTCTGTACCCAAACCAACCATTTATCAGAATCCTCCTCAAATGCTGGCTCTTCTCCTGATGTTTCCGTGTCATCGTCATCGGTCGGCAATTCATTACGCACAGTCTGTAGTACATCCAAATTTCGTTTGTTATCGATTCGCTTTCGTGGTGGTGATCTTCCAATAGGTAGCGAATCGGTCTGGTTCGATGTTCGTTTGAAAAATTGCTGCTGTTGCGGAGCCTTTTGCTGCTGCTGCTGGTGATCGTTATTGTTCTTTGTAGCTTTCGTAATAATTGAAGTGGTGGCGACAATTCGATTGTCGTTTGTAACTGCGGTTTGGGAATTTTGTGCCAAACTTTTTTTATTGGCCGCACAAGTTTTGCCGGAATGTATCAGCTGAGAACAGTACCGACACGTGGTCGGCTGAGTTTTGTAAGAAATATAGGTCTGTTCACTTTTAATAGTGACATACGATTTGAGAAGTTCCCTCAGTGTCATTTCAACGACGCGCACACCAGAGGGTATGCCTCTACCAGCAAAACTCTTTCCCCATACCGCTTCCTTGACACTGAACACCTTACCATATTGTTGCAAAAATGTAGCAATCTCTTCGTTTGACACATTCTCAGATAGGTCATGGACCTTAACATCGATCCTATCGTCGTCCATCACTAGGCGCACTTTGTACCGCTTGCCAGCCACTTCGAGCTCGTGACGGTTATTGTGTTGCTCTACTATATTGAGAGCGGTCTCTAGATCGTTGCATTTAACATGCACACAGCACTGAATGTGATTCATTTGCAAGCGTTGTACTTGCTTAGGCCGCAGGGCGAGGGTGCGGAAGATGAAGTTATGGACATCTTCAAAGTCTGGACGTTTCTCGAAGTCTTGTAAGTCCACCTTAAAGGTGTTTTGACGAAGCGAAATCACCATGGTCACAATATCACTGGCGCCAAAAAATATTGCATACCAAACGAACGAATGTAGAAGAATCGAATTCGGTGTGCTGCTAGAGCACGTCTGAATGCAGCAAAGGCTTCAACACAACTGAACTTGGTAATAGTAGAGTTAATGAAGGAGGTAATATTCAAAAATTTATATTATTTATTCGAGGAAAGGCTATATCAGTTATCGCTAGTGAATTCACATTTCCTCTAAGTGTGCTTACCCGTAGCAGTGAACATATACGAGTGGCTGCAATCAGCAAAGAGGAAAGAAAAAACCGGCGGAAAAAGTCAACTGTCCCGCTTCCAGCATCGAGCAAGTCAACGTGAATCGAGCACCAGCCGTGAGAATCGGGCAAAATGTGGTCAAAAAACGGATAAGTTTAGTAGGAGACTTGCATCGTCAGCCATAAAATGAGCATAGATGACCGAACAATTCGTAGTTGCTACTCCGTGATTGACCAGAACAATCGAAGTTGCACAGGGAATTAATGAATGGAGCTTGGGATTAGCTTACCATTCTTCAATGTGCAAAAATCGATAGCTCAAATTTGAAAAGTCAATAACGGCGCCGGCCACAAGGAAGGGAAGGAATGTTAGTTAGACAGTCGTTGTTACTAGAGACCAAGTATACCTCTGCATCTCCACAGTTGTCATCCATGTGTTTGCTGCGGCGGAAAGTATCCGTTGTTCCAATGTGATGGTTTTGGGAAGCTACCTCCGGCAGGACGAAGGAAATTCGTCAAGCAACATCAATTGTGCGAGAATTGCCTTTACGCTGGCCACCAAGATAAGGAATGCCAAAACCCATGGCATTGCCGTCATTGTAGCTAGCATCATCGTTCCATCTACACCGAGCACTGAACCTAGAAGTGCGATACTTTTTGCTTTTATTATATTTTTGGATATTTCCTCTGTAAGACCATCTGAATTCAGTCATTTTTTATGGAAAATACACTCCTTTGTTTGAAATGATTTGAATCATTTGACGATGGAATCAATGATCCAAACTTTCGAAACGCAAATCGTCAGATCATCGCTAATGAAAACGAAAGTCAAAAATTGCAACCATTCTTGAATGACAACTGGAAAAAAAGATCACTCTTAAGTGAAAATCTTACTGAATCGACACCCTATAGTTCCTTGTATGGGAACAGTTTATGCCCCAATCAATCGATGTGCTCCATTCACGCTTGAGCGCTACCATACGATCTACTTGTTCATCGAGTGGAGACAATCTATCTGGCAATAGCTTGATCGATCATGCATTCTTGATTTAGAAGCAAGGCAGATTCTTTTGGGCGTTCGCAAAAAGATTGTTTTTCAAAGTCTGCCCTGTATTGGCAGATTAGGCTTCAATAACCTTATTGAAGAAACCGCAATGAAGTGAAATGAGCAACATCATCACCTTCGCCGTTGGAAGCCGTAGCAGGTTTTCGAGGTACCGTAATCCGGGGTAACATTGATCAGTTTTTATGATATTTCTTAAATATCCAATTCAAAAATGCAAATGTTCTGAGTTTTATATTTTTAAAACAAGTACTGCCACCCATAGCTCGTGACTATATACTGTATTTTGTTTTTTGAAAGATTTAAGCATGTTTACAAAACTGTTTTATGTGATTTTTTTGTTTAGCTGATATGGGGTAACATTGATCATCCATGTAAACAACGTTCGGTAATATTGAAAATGTCGTTACTTACTCAAATCATGGCCCCTGAAGCCGAATATGATGTCCAAACACTTACATCTCATTTAAATTTTGAGTTATTTTAAAATTAAAAACACCTCGAACAGCGGAATACGCCTAAAGGTAGGCAATTTCCTAAGGGAATTCTACATTCTTAACAGTAATTCGTTAATGTTGCCTAATTGAACATACTTATAAAAGTTTCGACAGCAGAATCGTTTTTGGCGATGCCATTTTTAGTGAGAACCGCATTTTTCTTGCTCATATCGCTTGTAGAACTTATGTGAGACATGAATCTTCGGTAGTGTCATCCTTAACCATTGAAATCATTGTTTCGCAAACTTGACAAATTTACGCATATAATTAATGCAATTTTTGCAAAAATCCTAATTTTTAATAGCTCATAAATATAATAAAGAGAAGCAACATTCATGCTTTGGACACGTTTCATCAATAAATGATGATACCAACTTATTACGAGATGAGTCATTTCGATCATTGTTACCCCGCTGATCAATGATACCCCGGATTACGGTACCATTTTGATTCGGCCAACCGGGCGAGAGCACCGTCGATTCGACAACTAACCACAGCAACCAAGCCTCGCTAATCCAGTAGTTCAAGCATTTGTCGGTCCAAGCAGTTACTATGAAATCGTATCCCGAAGCAAGTTGAATACCAATACCATGTCTCGTCCAGTACACCATAACGAATAGTTCTCTTCCGACCTCATCAAGCAAGCAAACAAGAATTTTAGTTATGGTTGTCGTCATCGAGAAGGCCCATCGCAAAGTTGAGAACACCAAGTAACTTTTTTCTCATTACATGTCCGGACATCAATGCTACCAGAACAGGTATGAAACATGCGGCATTGTTGTAGTACTGAATGGAACATCCTAACCAATTACATATGGTTGTGTGACAAACTACATAGCAGTTCATGATAAATCAACACTAGATGTGGACAAGACCAATTGCGTTCTTCTAAAAGCAGATATGAATCTCTTTGTTGTTAGAAACTGTACAAGAATCATATATAATTTCCAAGTGATATTCAGTATGAGTTAGTTCTAACGACAGGCAGTTAAACAGGTAGTCCAAAAACAGTTATTATTGACTTCTGATGGAAGAAACCGTCCTGATTCTAATCCAGTTTGCCTAAGCCAGACCAACTTCCATTATTTGAGTTTTTAGCGATAACAAATAAATTTTGGATGGTGAAATAACAGTACTAAAATGATTTTCCATACCATACTCATTTAAAAAATAATATGATATTTTGATGGCTACAGCTTAGAATCACGCCATACTGTAGAGCTTATATTGATCGGTTTCGGGTGCTTCTTATCTGTTTACCCCATCGTTTTGGGTTCCCAGGTCCTCTAAATTATCTCAGTGGTAACGAACAACATCCTCGATCCATAAATCAAATAAAGAAGGGTGCAAAACGAATCACCAATTTATTCACCACCCCGAAATGTATGACGTTATAAAAACTATGAGTGCCACAAACTTTTCGGGGATATGGGTTCTTCGAGTAAAAGAAGCATTCGGGGAATTGTTATAGAAAACGGTATTCGGAGAAAAGTAGCACAACCCATTCATACACAAGTACAGAAATTCTTACGCAGATTTACGAATGATCTAGGTCCTCTAGGTACAATATGGAATATGATACATAAGATCTACAAGCGTAATAAGTGGTATGACAGTAGGTTTAATAAGGTGGCACAGATTTTCCAACCGTCAAACAAATAAACGGGGTATTGTAGAGACATATACGAATGTTCGAAGTCCTCCAAAGATTCCATTAGCGTAAGGATCTTCAGGTTAGACTTGATCCCATTTCGTTTCTACACAGGCTCTGAGACATACATTTTTTTGAAAATCATATGATAAAAAAAGATTCTAAATTACGTTAAAAGTACTCAAATTTAGTTTTCCCACTAACTATTATCTGAATTTGAAGAGATTGAGCCTCTTTTTTTTACAATATGTGATGAAGCCAAGCGAGGTAATCATTATATAACACGATTAAATGCCAGACATTACAGTTCATTGAGAATGAAAGTTACCTTTTGTATAGACGAAATATTACATAAAATTACATGTATTATTGGATTCCCCATGGATCAAGTCTACCCAGTTTTCCCTAAACGTTTGATGTACGTTTTATTTTACATTTAGTTGTATAAAGTTTAAATGCTGATGGCTTTTATATTTAATCGAAAGCTTCAAAATCGATCGACAAATATGTCTGAAAAGCTGACTGTAGATTTTATTCTAACAGATTTCTATTTCCAATCGTTACAGATGTCGCAATCCGTGCATTGTTGGTTCCCTTCCATCAGTGGGTAACAAGAATGGAGTATCGTCGCGGGGATCTTCCGGAATCGGATCGGACTTGGCTCCCAGTCCGGAACGTCAAGATGCACACAGCTCCAGTGGTAACTTGTATCATGTACGTAAGCAACTTGCACAAATTTATCACAACTATTTTTTAGAAGAGGAATGGGTTAACGACCAGGAGGCTCGATTTGGAGTTCCCACGCATCAAGCTTCAGCCAGGACTAAGGAACGTTATGTCGAAGAGCACGTGCCCCACGTGAGCAAATATCGGGAGGCTCCAACGTCCTATCTGTACCCAAATGTACGACAGGAGCCTCATACACGGTTCCAACGATCATCAAGTCGGGAAGAAGATCAAAGCTTGCGTGGTTCAGTCAATTCTCGCGAGGAAGAAGTCAAACCGATCATAACTAAACAAACTCCTCTTCAAAACCGATTCCGAGAAGCTTTCGGTAACGAAGATTTTATGCTGGAGGATCGCAAGAAGAAGATTACTATTGATGATAAACGTTATGATCAAGAGGAAGATCGCAGAAGATCAAGACGGCATGAGGTTGATAGAGGAGAGAATTATATGTACAAGAAGTCAAACGGAAATGGCAAATATTATGACGGGTATGAAAACGATAAAGCACGATATCGAGAAAACTTGACCGATCGCCAAAAGTTTCATGAGATTATTTCTGAGTCGACAAAATATAGAGATGAGTCACCTAAACATAGAGTAATGCGAGATGATTATAGAGAATACTCACCAGAAAGAGTTCCAAGAAACAAATTCTCACCTTCTTACGATGATCAACGAGATTTCAAAATTGAACGTGACTATCGAGATCAAATAAAAACATCTTCCAAAAGAGATCCACCATACATGCGTGATGAAAGCCCTGATGATCGTTATAGAACTGGTTACAACGATCGTAGAGTATATAAAGAAGCCGATCCAATTGTCTATAGGGAAACAAATGATAAAAATGTCAAAATTCCATTGACGCGTTTCAAATCATCGGAAGAACCCAAACACAGCCGCGATCGATACGATGATCGCTGGGAACGGCAGCCCATGTATCCTGAAGATCGTGGTTCAGAAGATAAATATAGAGATGCATCTGGTCGCTATCGAGATGATATTAAGAAATCCCCGGTCATGAAGAAGATAGAAGCTCGTGCAAAAATGGTTGAAATTAAAACCAGCTCGCCAGAGTCCACAATCCGTAAGGTTTCACCCAAGGACAGATTCCAAAACGCTAAGGAAAAGTTTCAACAGATGGAACGTGAGCGTCATGAAGAGGAACGCATTGAAAGGGAACGTCAGGAACGAGAGCAAATGCTGCATAATAAACGAGCTGCTGAAGCGCCTAGAAGAAGTTCTCTCGAGCCAGTTGTCGTAAGTTCACATGAAAGCAACGGTTGGAGCACCGAGGAGGAAGAAGAGCGAGAAATACGACCAAGAGGACCTCCGCGTTCATCCAACAGTGGCGGTTATCGTGAGTTGGAAACAACTGAGCGTTACCCAGGACTTGACCGTGAACCTCCAATGCCTTCCTCTCGAATGATGCCAGCCAAGAGCCTCGGTAATTTGGCTAAAGGTTATCGCCATAGTTACGCCGAGCCACGCCCTCCGCCGGTTTCGAGAAGCAGTGGCCGCGTTGGCCTAGCCGCTGTCAACCCGTATTGATGAAGTTATGAAACTGATTGTGTATGTAGGTAATGCGTTTTCTCTTTTGTTTCATGCAATTATAATGTGTATATATTCGGAATTAAATTCGCGCGAGTTTTGGTTTAGCTCATGAATTGAATCTCTGGTTGAACCATGAAACAATAGTCTATATTTAGTAAATGCTCACATAGTATATACGCAATACATGTTTTGAAGTGCCTTATAGTAATAATCTGCATGGAGTGAATGAAAATTGTCTAAACACCATTGTTAAACTAATAATCAAATCAAGAGGAAATAAATGATTGGAAGTCCAAAAATAAGTATTTTATTTCATGTTGAATAAGCCATGAATGTATTTAAATTGAATGGTATTTCATTGATCGAAGACTATTAACGATGTAATCGACACAGACCTCGCAGTTCCGGTGGAAATGTGTCAACTGTAGGTTGTTGGAGACCCTCGCGGTGTTGTCAAACGTCGAATATCGGACAAGGGTACTATTGTTGTAAATTAGTGCCTGAAAAACCCAAATTAACACTATTGCCAGGAACGCCGTACCCTGTAAACCACATGGTAGTGACATGTGGAAAGTACGCGAGAGGTCTCCGATCCAACCGCTAGCTGACCGCTAACTGATATCGCTATCAGGTAAAAAAAACTAATTCACCCATACCTACCTCTACAAGTCTACCCCAAGGCATCTCCACTGGTGTGTGATGTATTTGCTCTCCAACACTTTTCTCATCACACAACCTCCGAACCACATATCTCCCGAGCCGCCACCGATCTCCTTCCGTCGTCTGCACTCCTCCTGGCATCGTAATTCTCCTAGCTGCCGGACCTATTATAGCCTCGAACTTCTGATCAGCCACACCATACACCTCCTGTTCAACTACACGTTGTACGAGGCTCCTCATGGGACTGAACTCCTTCTAGCATCACCGATTTCGTTGTTCAATCAGCCCACGGTAAAAAGAAGCAAGGTATTACACTCCGAAAAATGACATTTGGCAGTGACGTCATTCCTATCGCAAACGCGAACGAGTGCAAAAGAAAGCAAGGCCTGCTCTCCTTTACTATCCTCAAGGCCTCATGCTTGACGATAGAAATGACGACACATGTTTTGATGGAAAATCGTTGTTTACACGTGGGAATAGCCTACCTTGTTATGTATACCGTGAATCAGCCTTGTTGTGTATCTCATCCAAGCAACCTCCTCGTCCTGACTCCACATCTGTGTCCAGGCAGTAGAAGCATTAGGTGTCGGCCAGGGTAGACGCGTCACGCGAAGCGACGCGAGTTTGACATTTCATTATTAATAATTGTTATTCCTTCCCATGCAATTTTCGCGTCGCTTCGCATGACGCGTCTACCCTGGCCGACACCTTAGCCTTAGAATGCTAATGTCGCGACTGTTCGTGTGATCAACATCTAGTTTGCCACGCTCTGACAGCTTGTGTACCGGGTCTATAAGTGTCAATTCAAACATTCTCAACATTACAACATGGCACTAAAAAAACAATCAAAACCTTCGGTAGTAAGATTTAAAAAAATAATTATGTTTTGTGATAACAGCGCCACTAGCGTTCTACTACTTATATTTCTATTGTCCAGGCTCTACTTCCTCGCCGAGGTTGCCTCATTGTCCAAATCATATCTCCTCGTCCAGGTTCGGCTTCCCTCATCAAAATGGCCTTAGCATGTTATGCAGGGGTTCCTTTGTTTATTTTATTTATTTTATTTGGTCGGCCACCAGCGCAACTAGGGCTGTATGGGCCGTCAGATAGCAGTTATATATACCGTAATCCGGGGTAACATTAATTAGCGGGGTAGCATTGATCGGTATGATCCTTCTAGTAAAAAGTTCGAATCATCATTTATTGATGAAATATTTTCAAATCTTGAATGGTGCCTCACTTTCTTACATTCATAAGCTAATGGAAATTGAGGTTGTTGCGAAAATTGCGTTTCGTTCATGTGAAAATTTGTGAACTATTTGAATCAATGATTTCTATCGATATGGATGACACTACCAAAGATGTATGTCTCACACAAGTTCTGCAAATGGTACGAGCAAGGAAAATGCGATTGTTACTAAAAATAGCATGAACTACTATTAAGAATGCAGAATTTCCTTAGGAAAATGCCTACATTTAGGCGTATTGCGCGATTCAACATGAATTTATTTTTGAAATACAGGTATGTTCCGTTTTTATCACGTTCCGAATTTGTCACACTCCGATTTTGTCACGTTCCGATTTCGTCAACAAATTATTCCGTTTTTATCAACACACAAAAAAATATATATTTTTATTTTTTAAATTACTTAAAATATAAACTTAAAACTTATTCTGATGCAAATCAAATGTTTTTCAATAGCCTCACGGTTGAATTTTCGACATTATGTTAGTGTTGAGCACCTACGATACATGGTAGGTGTCAAGTCATGTACGATTTAATAAGGTTTGACATCTTCCTATCCGAAAAATGATTAGAGTTTTCAAACTAAGCATTGACTGTTGGACAGAACTGGCACATGCTTCAACAGTCGAGAGTTGCTCTGGCCACGTCCTAGCAACAATTTGAATTTGTGACTAGTTGAATAACTATTTAAGAGAGTTGCTTCTCCTATTTAAGAGAGAGACTTCTCCTCTTTCTCATATCATCATGGCATCATAGAATTTTCTATATGAATGTTATAGACACATCTGTTAAGTTCTTTGTTGTAAGGTGCACCTGGGAATGCACTCAAGAATGTTTGGGCAACGACAAGGGACAGGATCTAGTTTATTTTATTTTTTTATAAGACTGTCGACCCCCTAATATTTTGGACATTCACCCTCATTCTTGTTTACGGAGGATCCAATTTTCGTTTGAATCCTATTTGTGTAAATCCATCGTCAACTTGATTTTGCTGGCGTAAACGGGAATGCAAAACGGTTTTCGATCTAAACCGCATTCAAACGTAAACAAGAATAGGGGTGATTATCTTCAATATCTCAATAGCATTGTAGAGATTATAGCAAACAGCTATTAGGTCCTGTTCAAAGCTATTAAGCCCTGTTCAAAGAGGTACGGGGAGAAATCCAGCAAATCTTAGCAATCTACTGAAAATTTTGGAATCTCAATACAATAAATTTGCATCGAGGAGGAGAGAAGAGGGTGAAAATTGCTGACAATTCGAGAAACTGCTGATACTGGACTTTACCACGTCACGCACGTTCCTATCCCAAATTTGCTGGGATCTTTATCTTTGAGCAGACACGTATCCCTTTTCTCCATGCAGGCCAAAGGGTCAATTAAGAGTCTAATACCAACTGTCATACGCTTGTTCATGAAACTTGACAAAAATGTCTGACCTTTGATGCTTGTTTTGGGGCTTGTACACATTTATTATTTTGATGAACTTATTTAATATTAGTGATACTTAACAAAAAAAAATTGAACTTTAGCTGGCAGCTTATTCGTGATCTAACGCAATCTAAAAGGCGAAGGTGGCGCTGTTCTAGAATGGTATATGGTGCAATCCCTGTCGTAGATGATAGTGATAACTTTAGAAGGAAAACCCGCACAATCATTTTACTGATTAGTTTTGGCAATTCAAAGCACAGGAAACCGTAAATATTCATTTGAGTTCGCAAAACTTTTGCGACATACATTTAATCGCCAACTGGGTGTGACCAAAAATTCAAAAAATGTATTTTTATAAAAAAAAGCTCTAAGCTCTCGGACCACTGAGCTGAAAGAAGGCTCTTTCTCAGTTGGGGTGTAATGCCATAAGAAAAAAAAAGAAACAGAAGGATGAGGATGAAGAGATGAAAATAAAGTTGTTTCTTGCACAAGATTTCTCAAAAAAAAACAATAGTCAGCTTGACCTACTTCCTTATAGTAATTTTTACAAATACAACCCATCTCATGATACATTTACTTGAGTATCGTGTTAATATTCCATATTCCATTTATTGAAATTCTGACCAAGAAAACTATGTATAACAATTAATGACTTATCGCAGAATCATATTGATTGATTGGAATCTGCAATCAACATTCATTACCCATACAAATGAACAATCTAAATGCTCCTCAAAGCTCCAAATCATCAATACTGTGCATTTATATGATAAAAATGTGTAATATCCTGACGAAGCTGCAATTTTTTTTTTCAAATTTGTAAAATATTTTGTCTAAGAAAATTATTCCGTTTTTGTCAACTGAAAATTGCAGATCGTGTTGATAAAAACGGAACATACCTGTAACTCAAAAATTAAATGACTTGTAAGAACTTGATCTTCATATTAGGCTTCAGGGGCCATGATTTTAGTAAGCAACGGCATTTTCAATATAACCGAACGTTGTTTACATGGGTGATCAATGTTACCCCCTATCAGCGGGATCAAAAAATCATTTAAAACATTTATTTAAACTTACTTAAATCTTTTGAAAACCAAAATACAATAAAAAATCTCGAGCGGTGGGTGCCAGTAATTGTTTTAAAAATATAAAACTTACGACATTTGCATTTTCAAATGAAAAATTTAAGAAATATCACAAAAACAGATCAATGTTACCCCGGATTACGGCACAATATTTCAATGATTAATACAATAAACATAAAGATACAATAATAATACAATAACACTTATATTATAATAATAACACAAGAATGATAAAAACTTAACACCTTTAGCTTTAGGAAACGTACAATGCTTTCTATTAATTACACATATTTTTATATATTTTTTTCCAATGTTTTTTTTATATTAGATTGTACTGTTCAGTTTCTTTCATAAAACGAATAACATTTTTTATACTAGCTAAATCATCTTTAAGAGTATCTATACCATGAATGCGCAATTTTCTTCTTATCGTGGAGTATTTAGAGCAGTGCTTCCCAAACTTTTTCAACTTTCGCCCCCTCGAGGCCAATATTAATCTGGAATCGCCCCCTGATATGTGATTCAAATATTTTAATAAGGACAAAAAATGTCTTAGACGCGCATATCCAAAGAATCGTAATACAATAACTATTATGTGCATTTAAAAATATTTTCTTAATTATCGGTAGCCTGGACTGTAAATTAAAATATCGATTTTAAAAATATCTTGCGTACATTACAGGCTACTGATTTAGTCTGCAAAAGTTTGGTCCAGTTTCAACTTAACAAATGTAATGAGGCACCTTGTGACGTAGTTGGGGGCGAAGTTCTCCAAAACTGAACCAAAACCTTTTATTTTTACATAAATATGTCATATTTGGGTGAACTGCAATGATTCTGTTCGCAATTTTTCGTTTTTGAAAGATCTCACCCCGTGAATTGTGATTAATCTGCTATTTCTTAAATTACTGGAGTAATTTTCAGTAATTGCGAGTAATAAAAACTCGAATTTTTCGGACGTTCTAGAGGTATAAATCCAACGCATTTCTGAAATTTCTTCAAATCTATTTATAAATAGAGTTTTTTTGGCTTTGGCATCGCTGGAACGCGATTTTTGCAGGCTAAATTTTCCAAAATTTGTTTATAAAATAATTAACCTTACAGTCGTCGCGCGGTTTGCCACCGTCAGAACCACCACGCTGATGTTGTGTACGATATGTGAGGTTTTTTCACCACTGTTGTACAAAATACAACAGCGCGACGACTGAAGTGTTAAAAACATCACAAATGGTACTGTAGATTTTTTTTTGGAAAAGGCTGAATGCCAGAAATTTTAACTTCCAAATCTTCTAATGATTAACTTTCAAATCTTATTCAAAAAGCTCAATGAATAACTCAAATATGTTGTGCTTGACAATCATGTAATGTTGTCTAAAATAATTTTAAAATGACCATGATTAAAGATATAACAATCCAAGGTAACATAGTCCTAGAAATATTTGAGTTTGGAATTGATTAACCTTCAGATGTGTGTCCTCCAAAGGTTCCAAAGGTTCAAATGTTCCCATGTTAGCTTTTTCGCCCCCTTTCTGGATTTTTCGCCCCTCAAATTCTGTTTTACAAATTTTCGCCCCCTTGAGTCTGAAAATCGCCCCCAGGGGGGCGAATTCGCCCACTTTGGGAATCACTGATTTAGAGCATTCATCAAAGATATGCCTGACAGTTATGGTTTGCTTACAAGAATCACAGATTGGCGGATCATCTTTAGACATCAGGTAGGAATGGGTGTAATGAGTATGGCCTAATCGTAATCTCGTTATGACTACCGAATCTCTTTTACCAAGCCTATTAATACAAGGCCAATAGTGTGTTGAATCACGAATCTGGCGATATTTATTATCTTTGAAATTTTTCCACATATCTTCCCAAAATATTGAAAACCGCATTTTTGTAAAATATTTCAAATCTTTCGCTAATAATTCTCCTTGCTGATCTGACTCAAGTAATGTCTCTTTTGCCGCTTTATTCGCGATGTCATTGCTCCGAATTTCCATATGGCTTGGAACAAAATAGGGTTTTGGTACCGGGAGTACCGGTACCGAAAGTACCGGTACTACCGACCATTTTTTGGTACCGAAATACCGGTACCGGAGAGCACTGAGTACCGGTATTTTCGGTACTGATGAAAAATCTAATAACCGTTTGAATCAACAAATTCATTCACAATAAATGATACGAAAGTTTGGAAAAGTGTGTTGATGGTGAATTTCCCAGGTCGATCAGGGAACATTTACATAAGGCCTATTCGAATTATAATCTTTCCAGCACTAAGGATGGGTTATCTCCGTACATAAAACGTTAGAGGCACGCTCATTGTTTGCATCTTGTTAAAACAATTTTTTTGAACATCTAAATTAAAACTTAAATTATTGAACGGAAATGATTCAGCAGATCCTATGGTTATCAACAGTATTATCGAATGGTGAATATCAAGCTTTCTAGACAACTAGGTACAAACAATTTCAGGATATTGAAGCATTTGAAGGTGCTTCAATCATGATACAAAGATTGATATAAATTGTTGAAATAATTCGTGAATTACGAATCTGTTCAAAACGAAAAAAAAATTGACACTTCAGGATGGGCAACAATTCGAGATGCATCCAGATGGACTAGGAAAGAGATATCTCCGTGTCTGAAAGTTTAGTTATATAAATACACAAGTATGGCAGTTAAACATTGACCTTTCAACAAGCTTTGCATTTTAAAATCCTTCTTTATGAATGATAAGCAAGGTGATAACATGAAAATAGTCAATAAACTATTCATTTTGAACGATTTTCCGCACTATATAGAATATTACACAATGCATCTGCAACTTTTTCTAATTTCCTGTATAACGGTCAACTATGGATGGTTAAAGAACATATATGAATTAATGTGACCCACCACGTCAGACCAAACTTGAATGTATACGCCTATTTTTGATTGTTTCATGAGTTATAAAGTTCGAACGGTTTACTCATTTATAAAAATGAAGAACAAGCTTATGCAAACTTGGGCTTATTGGTGAATGTAAAAAAGATGATTTTATTTTGTCCAATATTGAATGCTTTATATTGATTGCGAAAAAAAATCTTCCAGTACCGGTATTTTACCGGTACTGAGAGTTACAGTACCGTGGAACCGGTACTCGTCAAAAGGGGTCGGTACTAGGAACCCTAGAACAAAATAAAATTTAATTGTTTTATTTTTTTGTTGGCATTTAAAAATGTTATCAAAAATATTTTGTATTATAGGATGATTAGAAAAGGGGTCAGATAGTGATAGCAATGCGCTCAATGAATCAGTTATTATAATAAATTTGTCATAATCAGTGAAAATGATTTCTTCTATCGCATGTTGTATACCTGTTAGTTCAGCGTTATACACAGAACAATTATTTGGAAGTCTGCTTTTCTTCGTTATTTGTTTGCTTTCATCAAATATTGCACAAGAAGTGATCGAATTTAATTTCGACCCATCGGTGAATAAAAAACGATAATTGGAATATTTATGAAAATTTGATTTAACATGGACTTGTATACCTTAGGATTTGTAGTTGTTTTACGAAAAACGCTAAAATCAATATTGATATCGGGTTCAGAAAGCAACCATGGAGAAACTTGACTATAATGTTCTGTTTTAATAGTTGGTAATTCTACATTTAAACGATTTAAAATCTTAGTGCACCTAGAGTAAAAAGTTCGGTCTTTAACATTACAGCCTGCCGACAAATTTTGCATTAACTCTAGCATAGAATAGGTTTGATTTTTTGAAATTCTTGGCATTTGAAATAGGGTATGCTGGTCTCTTCTTGAACTCAAAGGTAGAAAGCCAGTATCCACTATAATACTAGCTACTGGAGATGATCGGAAGGCTCCGCTTGCTAAGCGAAGGCCTTGGTGATGGACGGATTCTAGAGATTTCAGAAGGTTTGATGACGCAGAGGAATATAAACAGTCTCCATACTCTAAACGTGATAATACAATAGCATTGTGCAACTTAATTAATGTTTTTCGATCAGATCCCCATTTAATGTTCGACATTGTCTTGATAATATTCATAGCTTTTAAAGATCTTTTCTCAACGTTTGCAATGTGAGTTCGCCACGATAGTCTTCAATCAAAAATCATACCAACAAACCTTACTTCTTCAACTTCCTTGATATTTTCATCATTGATATGGAAAACCAAATTTGTGCTGTGTTTCCTCCTTCTACAGAAATGAACGCAAGATGTTTTTGATCTTACCATTCTAAAACCGTGATTAGAGAGCCATTTTTGCATTTTGTTGATTGAAGATTGGATTCGTTTCTTAATTGAATTCAAGAAGTTCGATGACATATACAATACTATATCATCGGCATGAAGCAACATTTTACATTCAGAGTCGATTTGCTGGAATATATCATCAATTGCTAGTTGAAACAAAGTAACACTAAGAACAGCACCCTGAGGAATACCGTTTTCCAATTCATATGGAGCTGAAAATGTGTTTCCTTGTAGAAACCGAAATTTACGATTTTTGAGAAAATTGTATGTAAAGCATAACATGTTACCATCTATTCCAATATATTTCAATTGATTTAAAACATGGCGACGCCAAGTCAAGTCATAGGCTTTCTCCAAGTCAAAAAATATCGCATAGGTGTGATGTTTTTTGAGAAGAGCTTCTTGGATATCGGATTCAATGATAGTTAAACTGTCTGTTGTCGATCGTCCGCGGCGAAACCCAAATTGGTAGTTGGATAAAATGTTATTTGTTTCAATGTGCCATATTAATCTTTTGTTAACAATTCTTTCAAGGATCTTACAAAGACAACTTGTCAGCGATATAAGACGATAGCTGGAAGCCAAAGAAGGGTCTTTTCCAGGCTTATTAATAGGAATCAATATGGCTAGTCGACATTTATGAGGAAAGATTTGTTGTGTTCATATTCGACCGTAAAATTTTAATAAATATCGTTTTCCTGATTCAGATAAATGTTTCAACATTTCATAATGAATCATGTCAAATCCAGGAGAAGATCCTTTAGTCGAGTATAGGGCTGATTTAAATTCGAAAGTCGTAAATGATTTGTTGTAATAGTTAGTGAAGATTTCTCGATTATTGATTTGTGTCTTTGAAATGAAGAGGAGTAATTTTTAGATTAAGATATTTCTGAGCAATGTTTTCCTAAGAGTTTTACAATATCAGTACGGCTTGAGAGAATGGAGTCTTCTTCTTCTTCTTCTTTCTGGCGTTACGTCCCCACTGGGACAGAGCCTGCTTCTCAGCTTAGTGTTCTTATGAGCACTTCCACAGTTATTCACTGAGAGCTTACTATGCCAATGACCATTTTTGCATGTGTATATCGTGTGGCAGGTACGAAGATACTCTATGCCCTGGGAAGTCGAGAAAATTTCCTTTTTACGAAAAGATCCTCGACCGGTGGGATTCGAACCCACGACCCTCAGCATGGTCATGCTGAATAGCTGCGCGTTTACCGCTACGGCTATCTGGGAATGGAGTCATCATGTTTTAATGCTGTTATCAAATTGAATTGGTGTCTCCCACTTATACTCCTTATTTGTTTCCAAATAAGTGTTTGCGGGACATTAGAGTTGATTGAAGCTACCATATTTATCCATGATTGTTTACTGTGATCGCATAAGAGCCCTTGCTTTAGATTTCAGTATTTTATAACGTTTTTCATTTTCAGATGTTGGATGTTTTTTAAAGAAGTTTAAACTACGTGTTCTAACTTTGACTGCTTTCGATATTGTATCATTCCACCATGGAACTGACTTTCGTCCAGCTTTGGCAGAAGATTTTTTAATACATTGATTTGCTGCATTTATTATCGTTTCAACAATGTGGGCATTCTGTTCATCAATTGATTTATTGAAGAAAGCGTCATCAAAATTTGCCATTAGTGAATATTCTTCCCAATCAGCTGTTTTTAAAATCCAATGAGGTCGCTTTACATCAACTGTACGAGTGTTGAGAGGCGTTATGAAAATAGGGTAATGGTCACTGTGGTTGTAGGACAAAAGGTCGAAGGACAGAAGGTCGAATGACAAAAGGTCGAAGGACAAAAGGTCGAATGGACAAAAGGTCGAATGGACAAAAGGTCGAATGGAAAAAAAGGTCGAATGGACAAAAGGTCGAATGGACAAAAGGTCGAATGGAAAAAAGGTCGAATTGACAAAAGGTCGAATGGACAAAAGGTCGAATGGACAAAAGGTCGAATGGACGAAAAGTCCAAATTGTACCGTTAAAAGGATTATGTTGCTAACATTTTAACCACAAATTCCTCCCTTCTCATCTGAAGTTTTTCCTTCTTTTAAATGTTCTTCAGAACTATCGTATGAAGAAATAATTTGTATTATTGCTATTATTTTCCAAACAAAAGATTCATTTTCTGAATGTCGGTTGTTATTATTTTGATACTTTAAAGCATAAAGAAATTATTATTAGCTTTTTATTTGATACATTTTCAATAGAGATTTGTCCTTCTTTTAAACATTGGCTGTTCTTTTGGAGTTATGCATTATAGTGATTTAATATTGTTGTAGACACTTCTATCGACGATTATTCGTTCTTTTATACATCGGCTGTTCTTCATGGATTTCACGTTTACATCTTTTATTTTCTCAATTGATATGTTGCCTTCTTATAAATGTCGGCTGTTATTCATGCTTTACAGTGTTTATGAGCATTTCAATTGCATTTCTAACAAAGGATTTTCCTTCTTTTGAAGTTTTGCTGTTTTAGAGCTATGCATTAGAGTTTCATCTGACTGTTGGTTTCGACTGATTTAAATTAGCATCAGGGAAAAATAATCATCCTTAGGTCTCAACTAGGGTAGAGTCTTCCCCTCAGCTACTCTAGTATTTACTGAGAGCTTTTCTGATAATTTGATCATTTGTGCATCATACTTTTTATTAGTAGACGATCTGCAACCCGAACCGTTAGACGATAATTCAAGGAATGCAAGTGTGATGTCGCATCACCGACGATCTGACATCTACCCATGCTCTGAATGGAGGTTTACAGAAAACACATACATTCACAGATAAAAATATTTAAATTTCAATGTAGTGTAAACAGCAGAATATAATAAAAATAAACCAAATTCATGTATTGTTACAGCATTACGTTTAATGTTCTACTAAAGATGCTAGAATGTTGAGTGCTCGTGTAAATGTAAAGTGCTTTCCATTGAAAAATAAGAGATTTATCGATGACATTTCAGTTTATTTTGATGCTCCAATTATGTGCATGAAAATAAACTGAAATTTACAACATAGTTTTAGCTGTGTTACTCTTGGACTTAGAATCATTTCTCTTCCGAGCCACCTGATGGGTTTACTACGAGGAGAGGCTATTTCATATAGCACTTTAACATATGCAGCAGAAAAAGCCTAGGCAAACTGCTTCTCCTAGCCACCTAGAACCCTCTGCTCTGCAGTCGACTCATGCCGGCACGCCATAGGTGCTATAATTCCAGTATAATCTGAATGACAGCCGCAGTTACTGAATTCCAGCACCCGGCATCCCAACACATAGCACATCGAGTGGCATGCATCTCAATGTACTTAGAGTTACATAATTACCAGGAGAACATAAATGAACTAACCAGTACCGCCTTTCAACGCATCAGAATCGTAGTGTGCTGCGCTAGAACCACAAAAATTCTGAAAGCGCGCGCTAGGAGAGATTCAACACATGCGCTGCTCGGTGCTACGCTCGCCATCGGTATCCAAAAAACAACTGCTCAGTAACGAAGAGTCTCTACAGCTATTTTTACCTTATTATGCAGGTGTCTAGATGGTCTACATGATACGGTCGAAGACGCGCACTCCGGAAGCTATAATTTCGATTCTCGTTTTAAAATTTTGACTTCACATCAATTATTGTGCTGTTTTTGAACAACGCATGTGACGAAGCGCATGTGACGCATTGAGAAATTACCCTAAAAAAAGCGAGGAACACCAACGTAGGTCTGAAAATGTACAGTGCACGGGTGAGCATGAAAGGAATGTGGATCTTGAACATAAGGCTACAGCACGTAAACAGTAACTCTGGATGCACTACGACCTGGAAAGTCACCCCGAAAAGTTCGTTGACCAGCTGAAATTGAACCTCTCTCAGTATGGTCTTTCTGAAAATATGCGCGTATTCGTCACGTCTATTTGATCTGTAGCGCTTGTGATAACTTGCTTTTTTATCTAAATAGCCTTTTGTTTTTCCTAAATTGTTGTCCATTCGACCTTTTTTGTCATTCGACCTTTTGTCCATTCGACTTTTGGTCTATTCGACCATTTTTGTCATTCGACTTTTTGTCCATTCGACCTTTTGTCCATTCGACCTTTTGTCCATTCGACCTTTTGTCCCTTCGACCTTTTGTCCCTTCGACCTTTTGTCCATTCGACCTTCTGTCATTCGACCTTTTGTCCTTCGACCTTTTGTCATAGATTCGTCACTGTTACAGGTATCATCAAAAACGTTCCACGTTGGAAGAATTTAAACGTGTTTCTCTGCCATCATTGAAGATATTAAGGTCGAAATTAGAAAGCAAATTTGCGATAAGCTTTTCCCGGGTTGAATTCATCTTCGAACCCCAAAGAGAATGGTGAGCATTAAAATCTGCGAGAATAATAAACGGCTTTGGTAATTGAATTATGAACTTAGCAAGTTCATCATAATCAACTTATCGATTGGGAAGGAAGGAAGGAAGATAAATGTTACATTGAGTCAATATAAATGGATATGACAGTTCGACAACAATCGTTTGAAGTACAGTACCGTGAGGGACCGAAATCCGTACAGCACCAAAATCCGTACACTTGACCTAGTTATCATTATTTTGGCATTTAAATGGCTTAATATTCAGTATTAAATGGACACATCTAATCACAATAAGTTATAAGTTGCTGGTAATGCCAACTGTATATAAGTAGGCCATGATTTGAAAATTATAAAAATTAAAACGTGATCGATTGCATTGTGCTGTGTGGTTTGTTTGCCTTCTAAGCGATTTGCTAACAAAAGTGGATATAGTTTTCAACAGATCAACAGTTAAATTTCTATTTTTTTTTTTGAGCCCGCTGCTTATCACGATATCTTTGAATAGTAAGTATTTGTTATTCCAATGCAGTATATGCTGTTTCTGACTAGAACAATAACTATTTTTGAGGTTTATTGTACTGTATGGATTTTGATTCATATTTTCAATTTGAATTTAAATCCGTACACAGGAAAAGTTTAACATATTTCATCATGTTCTAGCCAAAACACATGATACAATGAAGCCCAAATATAGCGCTGGGGATTTGGAGAAAGCCGTTGAAGCATTGCGCAATGGCCAGTATTCTGGAAAGCTGCGGATGCTTTTGGTATACCGAAGACCACTGTCAGAGATGCTGTTATAAATCGGTACGCTCAAAAAAAGGTGCTCCCACAGTTTTCACAACCGATGAGGAAGCCAGAATTGTGAACTGGATCCTTGCAACGGCCGCAGCAGGATTGCCAGTGGGTGAAAGTCAGGTATGTTAAATCTATCGATTTTGGTGACATCTGTTCATTTATGCATTAATGTATAGGTAACTTCGTACGTCACTGCTGTTATTCACATGCAAATCACAGTATACGATATGCTAATGCAATATATGTTATTTTGCGAAGAATTACAAACCATGAAAGTGCTCTTAGAACACAATGTTGTCCAATTTGGAATGTTATGTCAGTAATAGAGAGAAGAAGATAAAAATGCCATCTTTAGCATCCAGGATTTGAATTATAAGTAGCTGTACGGATTTCGAATCACAGGTGTACGGATTTTAATTCAACCTTATTTAGGTGTACGGATTTCGATTCAAGGCAAGTCATTTTTATTCCTATTTTTTAATGATTTCTACTAAACTTTTAGATCTTGATGTAATTATTTACATCTAAAAAGATGTTAAGGTAACTGAAAAACGGTCGATCGATTCTCTATACAAACCCACACATTTTAATCATAGGCTTTTATCTGGCTTAGTGCTTAGGTGTACGGATTTCGGTCCCACACGGTATCTACATTGAAACGTCGAGAGAATTGAGATCTAACCAATGTCATTACACCGCCACGTGCCCGGTCATTATCTAATGTAAAATCACATCTATAGAGATCATAATTTTTAAAAGTAGCTGCGTTACGATATTTAATTGTAAGCAAATTACCATTGGATTATACTGGGCATCCAAGACTTTAATTTCTTGAAAGCGATTGAAGAATCCATTGCAATTCCATTGTACGATTGAGTTTTTACAGGCCATTACTAGCAAGAGAGATATCATAATCAGACGATCTACTACTACCGCTTGAAGAAGATGGGGCAGCTCTCATTCTCTTCACTTCGAGTTCATGTTCATCTAATTCATTCGTATCTTGATAGAGAGGACGGGATGCTTTCGCTACTTGATATTCCATGCCTATTGCACCAACATGATCTGAGCCAGCATGCACTGAACTCGGCAAAGCGAATTGAGAGTCTACTCGTTGTTGTTGAGAAGGAGAGCTAATCGATAAGGCTTTTGGATCGTCCACTGGCATTTGAGAGATCGAGTTCTGTACCTGTACCTGACTGTTCCTGACTATCTCACTAAACGCGTGTGTGATGGTGGGGTACCTAGCTTTGTACAACTGTCGAGCTTCCCTAATGCTAACGTTCTCGGTGATCTTAATACGTGTAATTTCTTGTTCGGCCTCAAACACCTTGCATTTGGTGGACCATGACGCGTGTTCTGAGGAACTACAATTCCTACAGTGTGTTTTTCCTGAGCAATCTTCCTTCAAACAAAATTTGGACGAGTGACCGAAGAATTGACACTTGTAGCATATACATCGGCCGGGGAATGAACAAACGTACACTCAGAACATGGTATCCGACTTTGACACTCTCAGGTACTCCCGAAGACTTGAATGTAAGAATGTAGCTGTTGGTGGTGACCAGCTTACCGTCCCTTTTCCGCTTCATGACTTCGACATTAGATACGTCTTGCTCTTGAAGATCTTCCATAATTTCCTTTTCCATAGTGTACAGGGTGTTCGTAAATTATCCGAACAACAAAATATGGGAAAGATGATCTCACATTTAAAACGATGAAAAATCAATGACCGTGTACCTTCTTTAATACATCCATGTGTTGACACAAAATAGAATTTCAAATAATTTAGAAATAATTGCTTCTTTCTGAGATAGGCAAATTTTAATTTTTGGGAGACGTTATTCCTGAGGGCCGCTAGTCATTTTAGATATGTTTTCTCCCTAAAATCTGAAATAGATTATTCCAAATTTTCTATTACTGTTTGAAGTAATCTACAGTTTCTTGGCTTCAAGTATGGCTGGAGATATAAAATGAATCAGTTCAAATCCTGTGAGTTCTATGGACTTTTTTCTTCCGTCAAAAAGCTCGAAAACCGGCTCTCACTAAGACCTTCCAACACTTTTGTCTTGGTATAACAAATATATGAAATAAGAAATGTGTGAAACTTACTGCTAAAGAAAATAATAGGTCAAATTATTATACCATGCACGAATACTGAAATTATTCCGCTTAATTGCATAGAGCCATGCCTTCAAAGTCTGTACGGATAATTTGCGGACACCCTGTACCTGAGGTCGGCACATTTTACGATTCCTTTCGTCGATCAGTGCAAGGCTCCCGTTTTTGTGGCATCGTTACATCACATGCCCTTGCAATTGCTGTTGTCAGTCCAGTCCTACCGCATCCAAGTTCAGGGCATTGCTGTCGGTGCGAAGTGATTTTGGCGATCATGAATCCCGCGTGTGAGCAGGCAACCACTTTCTGGATAGGAAACCTACCCGTTACTCGTATCGCCACTGAGCCTGTGCTATCCCTCACCCAATTAACTATGTTTTAAAAAGACACCGATACGTTAATGCTTCCAGTAGACGATTTGCCATTTGAAGGAAGCACCACACTAGACAACGGACTAGCATGCAACGCCCAGTGGCACAGTCGAAATATATTCTTGACTAAAAGTTTTCTGGACTGAAGCGGGAATCGAACCCACATTCCTTGACTCGATGCGGCCAAATGCTTGGCAACACTAACCGCACGGCCACGAAGCCCACGGTTTTGCTGTGTTGCTGTGCGGTTTCATAGTGATTCAGGTTGATCTGCGTTACCTCTGTTTGTTACTGTTGGGCTGCGATCGCCTTTTGGTACGCATGGCACTTGAAACTGCTCGTCGAATGGGTGTTTCCTTCCTCCGGTGAGTAGAGCGAGCACCTTGGTCGTTTCTTGCAGTCTTTCCCTAGAAAGAGGTCGCTATCTCCACATTTCTTGCACAGCTCGGTTCTGTCCGGACCTTTTGACTTTTCGAAGGATATCTGCGTGCCTTGTTTGATCGTTTGCCTTAACAAGCATGGCATCCCCTTTTGAGCACTCACGCTGCGGGCGTCACTTCGCTTTCCCCGTCCTTTTTCTTCTCCACCTTTTCTTTCTATTTCTTTTTTATCTTTGGCATTGACGACGGTTTGCCATCCGTTATGGTTCCCGTTCTTTTCCGGCTCGTTGTCCTTGTGTCTCACACTGCTTCGAGCTACTGCTTTACGTCGGTAGATTCTCCGTGGTATGTACCGGCGATCGTAGCACCTTACCGCTTTTCTGGAACACGCTCGCGTCCTCGACTCCTGCTGATGTATTCAAGCAGTTACGTCATGATAGAGTTGACCCGGCCCCTTATGGGGTCCCGAGGAGGAAAAAATAACTCGCAATAACTTATGCATACCATATTTTGGTATCATATCATAATTAGGTATTGTTCATTTGTCAATACCTCATTTTGGTATTACAATGGTCCTGGAAAAATATGTTAAAAACAATTCAAAATACTTCATTTTGGTATTCGAAAGGTATTGGGAACTGCTGGAGATATTGAACTTCTATTGAAAAATTTCACTTTTATATGAAAATCCCTCATGTACTATTTTGTAGAATATACAGAAGCTATTATTTGAGGTATTTTATCTGCAGGGTTCAATCATACCTCATTTTGGTTGTAAGTATTGAAAATTTTCTGGTATGGAATACTTTAGTTTGGTATTCAGTAGTTATTTTCTTATGCTCGGGGTGTCAAGTTCAGAGACAGAGCAGCGCAAGTCAGGAAATGTTCAACTGAGCCTACACTTCCACCAGATAAGGTGGCGGGTTTAGAACGTACTTGGAGGCCTGCCAAGGTTTTAACGGGACGGAGGCAACCGTACTGTTAACCCACCCACCGTTCCAGGGAGCTAGCACGGCTGTCCGCTCTTTAGTGTGGTTCCTATGCATGGTCTTTCATAATCAGGATCTCGCTGGCCTAGATCCTAATGCGCTGGGTGGCGCTCCTGGTGATGGGCCAAAGTACTTTGAAAGCGGTACGGGTCGCTTATACGGAGATGTGCTTGCGGACCTGTGGATGTTTGTAGGAGTTAAACAGAGCCCTGCATTGAACTCCCGACACGTCCTAAGCAACCTCTCCTTGGGCTGACTGTAAACCGGTCAACCGGAACCAGGGCCCGGTCAAGCCAACACAGGAGCACTTCACCTGTATAACTACCAAGCCATAGGAGTCGAGCCAACGTTTCTGGTTGGAAATACACATCCAGTACTCTGGCAAAAGCCCTAAGGTAGATTGTTTAAGAGGTACATGCTGAAATCATGGATTTATCCGAGAAGAAATCATATTTGGGTACAAAACCATGTGGCAAATGATCAAAACCAATATAAATTCCGAAAAGTGAAGAGTTTTTGTGAACTGGTGAAAAATGTCGCGTATCCCACCAGGATATCTGTCATACGTGATACTTATATGTAATAGTTTTGACATCCTGAAGAATTACTTACAACAACTTGCATTTCGGATACTTCAGATTTGGTGCGAAAGTCCATTTTAGAGGAGCATATTTTATTTCCAATATGTATAACTTTTATTATTCATATATTCGTTGTTGTGTATAATAATATTTCATATGCAGCTTAAGACAACGACAACATCAACATCTAGCATTACTATTGAGAAACTACATAAAACTGGATGAAGAGAATATTTCGTCCATCTTCCTTTTGATTTGCGGTACAATACCAATACTCGTGTGGTGCAAACTAATATCACATACTGACTCGATTTTTTTCTTATCACTTTTCCAACGTTTACTTAAAATTCCATTGTACCACTTGGTTTATTGTGCTCAAATGAATGTCATCAGTTATATAGCTTGGAAGACCACAAGAAACAAACTATAGATTCAATGTATGATAGAAAATTGAGTTCTAAGCTATCACAAAAGCACTACATTTCGGTTCGATATATGAGAATGTCTGCCCTTAGCAAAATAATAACGCGCGAATATTGAGCAGACTTTCACAAGTTTTGATAATATCCGATCAAAACAGCCTACATGAAAGAGAGAGATTGTACATAAGCACTTTGCATTGTTAAGAATAGAGATTTGCTCAAGTTGGCATAGTGGAAGCTTGCATTACGATTTACTTTGACATTTTCTTCATCTGATCTGTTTGGTGTTTCATCGAATACGTGGCGTTGTCGGCTTTGTTCAGCAGTGAATCAAGTTTGTCCAACTGGCAGGTCATTTTTTGTCCAAGATCTGTAGCTGCTGACTTCGCAACCGTTACGTCACTTGCATTCTGTACATCTTTCATCGTATCAAGCGTGTCCAATGCTGCGTTTATGGTGTTGGGTTCGGAACCATTCGTGGGATCATTTGTGGAATTACCGTCACTTGGAGTACCGGGTCGAAACTTTAACAGGTTTGTCAAACTTCCACATGCGGTCTGAAAATAATAATAAAATATTAAATAGTCGCTTATTTTTATTCTAGACATCGAAAGTTCAGCTTGAGGTTTATGGTTAAGGGGTCTAAAAGGAGTGCCAGGGCGCCCTCTACAGTATTGTTCCTTTTCTGTGCTACCCGAAGCAATGCAAAAAGCAAAAAGCCCAATCCTGTCTAGTTTGGGTAGTGACAACGGTTAGGATAGCTCAGATTAATCTACTGCAAAAAAACAGCAACGATAAATCTTTGCAGACTCACGCAAAATGGTACAGCCCAAATGGCACTAGTTCAAGAACATTACTTTCTATCTAGGTAACCACATGGACCCAGTTTTTGCTACTTTCAACAAACTTGAAATGCCAAACTCGCGTACCATGCCCCGTAGACTGGCCCAGCTCAGTATGGGAGAAAAATTAAGTTGTATAATTCCACTGGGCACCCCCCAGAACTATTCCTTAGGGTTAGAGGAAGACTTCCTGAAAGTTTCAGCTCATTTGGTCGTTCCATGAGCTGGCGCATTTGAATTGAAATTAATATGCGATTTCCAGCTCAAACATATGGGAAACAGTACATCATCTACTGTTTGATTCAGGGAAATTGTTTATAGCGTTCAATTGAACCCAGAATGTCAATAACACTACTACGAGCAATATTGTAGAAGGTTGTATCATGATTGAAATTGAAAAAGTTGGTGTTTTAATAATCTGAAACAGATCTGCAATACAGCTCTGTATTTCTTCAACATAGCATAATGGTTACCACTAGGCGCATCATAGTCACCTATGACGCTGGGCGAGCTGCTGAGCAAGGTGCATGCATATATGAGACTGTACGGGAGTTCTGATCTAAGCCGAACTTTCAACAACTGAAAGGGTAACGAAAATGAGCTTAAATCCAGATACAACCTTCAGCAATTTTGTTCATAAGGGTATCAACTACTGTATTTGTCATTCTGGGCCTAATTAAACTCGACCAGTTAGTATACAGAACAAAACCGTAATAAAGGGTCAATTTTCAATATATTTGAAACGAGTATCCCATACAAACTTCGAATTGAATGCGCTAGCTGGTGGCGCAACCAATTGAGTTAAAATTTTGAGATTCCTTTTTTCTTACCCTAAGGCATAGGGTAGAAGCACCGGTTTTGGCCATACGCCAGTTGTAGCCATAGGAGATTATACACCGTTTTACATAGTCAATCAGCATGGAAACTTTTGTGTTCAGTAGATCACGTTCACATGATAGAACTACATTCATTTACTCGTCCAAATTGATTGTAAACATAAGAAAAACAATTCGTTTTCCTTATAATTTTAACTCCCTTACACCTAATTTGGCCAGAGCACTCCTAATTTGGCCACTCTCATGAGAAATCAATGCGATTGGCCAATTAAGGAACCGAAGATAAATTTCTGGCCAAAACTGGTTCCGTTGGCCTAAATTGACCAACGGGATTTTGAAAGCGAAAAAATGGTAATAGCACAGTTTTGATATTTTACACACATAATATGGATTGAAAGCTTGCATTTGATATATTTGTAGTAAAAATACGGCTTTCCATTTAATTTTTATTTACATTTTTTCTTAGGCTGGCCAAAACCGGTGCTTTTACCCTATATCTAGGGGATGCCCCGTTGAGTTTTACAACTTTTTTGTTTTACGGCCAGTCTAGCCCCGTGCTCCTTAACAAAGTTATCGTTGCTGGACTCATTTCTGAGTTAACTACCAGAGGTGTATGTAGGGGGCCTGGGGGCAAGAAGGACACCTTAAGATATATAGGTTCAAATCATGGTTGATTAGCACAATTTTTGAAGATTATTCCAGTGTAGGGGCAAGCTCAACTCTTGTTCTAAATTATGTTATCAATAGATTTCAAAAATATAAAAAACACATGATGATTTGAGATTTTTGAAAATGTCCCTTCTTATAAGGTTTTTAAACGAGGCACGGGACAAGAGTGCCACTCGTATGGGACAAGAAGACCACCAGAACAAAATGCCACAAGTTTTGTATATTATTATTTTCCCGCCTAAACAATAAATTCTAGAGTAAGTAAAGATAAAAACTGAGTGATAAAAGTTGACTTATAGTTAAAAAGTAATTTTACGAAATTAATTTAGTTCTCATCTTATTTGACTGTAACAATTATAGTAAACATTTTCAGAAACCATTTTGAATGTCCAAGATGGATTATTGTGATTTTATTTAGTAGGAAACATTGATTTAATGCAATAATAAACAATAAAAATAGAAGTTCATTTGATTTTATATGAGAAAATTGCGGTGTCCCTCTTGCCCCAAAAGACATACTGTTTTTATATATGTAAAACTTAATGGCAAAAGGACTTTTCGAAAAAAAATCCTCACAGCTATATTAAACAATTGAAAATCATCAATACTGTGCGGAAAAATCAATATGTTTTGTATTTATTGGGAGCCAAACCTTGTTTTCCAGTCTTACATTCTTATAATATTTCGCATTTTTCGCGTTAGTGAGTTAAAGACATTTTTCTAATTTTTTTGTATTAAACATTTTAAACTGTAATATTAACACAACCCTCAATTAGAACTCAATTTATTCTTATCCTTAGTTAAACATAAAAAAAATTGATTTGAACTACGTGAAATTAGAGGTGGCACTTCTGCCCCGGGTATCCTTCTTGCCCCATGTCCCCCTACTGTCGCAATCGATGTTCCTGTTAGTGACCTCAATAGGAAATACGCTATTGTTCGGTATATTTACCACATGATGAACCATCCCCAACGGGTGACTTCAAACGAGTTGTCGTACACTGCGTAACAAAAGGCCTTCCGCTAATTGTGGGCAGGGATGCCAATGCTCATCACATCATCTGGAGCAGCTCAGATATAAATTTGAGAGGCTCTAGTCTGACAGAATACTTAAGTTGAACAGATTTTGGATTACCTAATATAGGCAATCGTCCAACCTTCATGTTAGACATAACGCTCTGCTCGAATAGCATCAGTCACGAGTTGATTGGTCATCTCTACATCCCATTTGAACATTCAAATGTAACTGCACAGATATTGCGTTTTAGGAATTCCCGGTCAACAAACTGAGAACTCTATATTGAATTGGTTGCGACCAAATTCCATGTATACTCTCCGTCCATTCAAAATCCAAGTGATGCCGTTGATACTACAATATCCTACATTATGCAAGCTTTTGAGAAAGCATGTTCTCTGCGGTCTGTGAAGACTGCAAGATGTACCCCATGATGGAATTCCGATCTGACTAGACGCAGGAAATAATGTAGAAGGAATTGGAACAGATGCCGTTCAGCTAGATCAGAGTCGTTCAAGTGGGCTCACAAGGCTTACAAGAAGGCTCTTCGTTCAGTTCAACGATCCGGCTGGAAAAACCTTTGTACAAATGTTTCCAGTTTGAGTGAAGTCAGTCGACTAAACAAAATCCTTGCAAAATCTAAGGATTCCCATGTAAACGAAATTCGATTATTTGATTGTGACTTTACTTCTTCTACGAACGAATCTCTCGCAATATTCCTGAAGGAATCTTAGGCGGTATTCCTTAAAGCATTCATGATGGTATTTGTAGAGGAATCCCAGTTAGTATTCGTCAAAAAATCTATCGTGCCACTGCTGGTGGCATTTTTGAAGAAATCCTTGGTCATATTCCTGAAAAACTCCCTGACGGCATACCAGGAAAAATCCCCGACAGTATTCCTTAATGAATCCCTGGTGGTATTTCTGAAGAATTTGTCAGATATTACATCGAGGATTCCGTCAGAAATTCCGGAACTTTTAAAATATCTCCATGGGTTTTTCCTGGAGAAATTCCTTGGGTAATTCCTGGAGGATAATTTCGAAGAATTCCAGATCATTTGGAGTCTTCTTGGAATTCATCCAGAGATTCTTCAAGTAGTTTCTCCAGAGATTTCTCATGAGGTTTTTCTATGGATTCTGCAAAAAGTCCTGCATAGTATTGTTGGATCCTTCAACCTTGTTGCTTGCTCCTGCGGGGGCGGGTGACGAGGGCAGGATCAAACATGTCGCGTGTCGTCCGGGAAGAAGTGCAAAAGTGCCGCGAGTGTAAGTATTGTTGGATCATTCACCTTGTTGCTTGCTCCGGCGGTAGCGGGCGACGAGGGCAGGATTAAATATGTCGCGCGTCTTACGCGTACCATGATGGAATAGTATCGCGAATCGCGTTTGAAGTGTTTGATCCTTTGATCTTGTCGCTTGATCCTGTGGGGTGAGCGACAAACACTTGTTCGGTGTTCAATGCTTTTATCGAGTAATATCGCAAATCCGGTTAGGTGCATTCATTTCAAATTATATATTTATCGTTTACCGAAACGAATCCTTTACCCATACCTTTCCCATTTCCAAACTCCCAGTGTCTACTTGAGGAAATGCAGAGGACTCCTCGGCTTCCATAAAGCAAGTACCACGTCAACAATTCCCTCCTATTCCTAAATTGAACTGCATTCGGACGCAGCCGGTGCCGTTATTGTTTGTTATGATAATGCGAGCACCAGTACTTACACATTGAGGATGCTACTGATCCCGAGTAGTGTCTGATGGTTCCCTGTGTAAGTACAGCTGTTCTTGCAATAACGGAGTAGCATCTGCGGGTGGTCAATCATGCTCATGCTCATGCTCATTCTGCAAAAAGTCCTGCAGATTCGTTAGTAATTCCTCAAGGAATTCTTTAAGGGTTTCCTTAAGGGATTCATCAAGAAATTATTACATATATCCCTTCAGGAATTCATCTAGTAATTCTGAAGGTCTTCCAAGGATTCATTCAGAAACTCCTTATTTGTCCAGGGATTGTTTGCAAAATTCGTCCGGGGATTCCTATAGTTATTTCTCCATTTTTTCAGGATTTTCTTCAAATAACTTCTGTGAAAATTACTTCACTGATTCCTTCAGGAATTTTTTAAGTAATCTGGGTAAAACCTGAATGAATTTCCAGCATGAATCACAAGGGAAAATTAGAAGAAAGATTCGATAAAATTCGAGAACAATCTCCATAACAAGAAATCACTGAAAGGAATAGCGTGTCGGAAGAATCCGTACAAAAAAAAAATCATGAAAAAACTCGAAACAATCGAATACTTAAAGTCCCTGATTTGTTTCAGCCTCAACACTTCTAGGGAAATCTAAGGAAAACAAACTGCCGGTGGAATATCCGTAAAATAGAAATTCTTTACGAATCTTGAAGCAAATCAACGGCATCTCCAATGATGTTTCCGGATGGATTTTCAGACTATTATAATACTATTTTGAAGCACATTAACAATGTCAAATAATTGGGAGAATTTCCGAAAAGATAAAAAGGTTACAAATTAGTGGCAAGGCGAAACACTCAAGAATTTCATGGTGGAATCCATAAGAAAACTACGGAAATCGCCAAAGAAACATATCCTGAATTTCGGTACTCCTTCTAAACTTACCAGTTATTCACAATATTTAACGAGCCTCGACAGCAGGCTCGAGAGAATTTCGCAAGAAAAGGCTGGCATTCCGGTAAACCAAAACTTTTTTTTTCTATTTTCATGCGGATTGGGGAAGCACAACAGAAAAGCGGGAGATTTTTTCGATTATTCCATTCTTCAATCCGTCCTCCCACTTACACATATAGAGGAACTGGGTGTAAAATGCACCTTTGGGATTAATACGCGCCACCCTCGATTTGAACGAACGACGAGTTCTGGGATGCTGTTTTTCACTCGAGAGAATAGAAAACGGAATTAAAATGCTTCTCTTTATATATTTTTAAGTTTCAAGCATTTTTTGATTTTTTAAGCAAGCATTTATCAAAAATTGATTTATTAACTCCAGAAAAAAAATGGATGGGTCTTCTTCTTTCTGGCGTTACGTCCCAACTGGGAGAAAACCTGCTTCTCAGATTATTGTTCTTATGAGCACTTCCACAGTTATTAACTGAGAGCTTTCTTTGCCGATTGACCGCTTTTGCATATGTATATCGTGTGCCAGGTACGAAGATACTCTATGCCCTGGGAATCGAGAAAATTTCCTTAACGAAAAGATCCTCGACCAGAGGGATTCGAACCCACGACCCTCAGCATGGTCATGCTGAATAGCTGCGCGTTTACCACTACGGCTATCTGGGCCCCTAAAATGGATGGGTGTTTCCACTATTTGATAGAAAACATGTTTGTCTATGAGATAATGATTAAAAAGGGTTTTTAATAATGTACTTCATAGCTTAAAACGCTTTTTTTCTTAGAGGGTGCGTTTTACCCCCAGTTACTCTACACATGGCTTCGTAGTTTTAGTTTGTTACCGGATTTGGTGTTTACCGAACGGGGTATTAAGTTTAATCTTGTATTTTCGTAAATCCAGATTAAATCTGGTACTAATCTCTTTGGAGCTTACCTCCATAAATGTGATGAAATGTATATAAGAGGTCAACCACAAATTACGTCACGCTCATAGGGGGGAGCAAATAAAGTTTATTGTGGCAATCCTTAGCAAATTTCTAAAGAATCCATAAAAAATGTGATATATGAGGAAAAGGGTTAAAATAACATATTTTAAGGTTAAAATAACATATTTTAATGTACTTACTTTTAAGTGTTTGTCGCTCAACATGAAAATGCAAAAATGTTCGTTTGGTAAGGAAAGTCCTTAGTTTATAAATAAGAAAATGCTCATAACCAAATCGTACACTTCAGGTTAATTATCAGAAATCCAGGTTTGAAATACTTTCTGTAAGATAATGTTCCTCAAGGCTGCATTTTGGGACCAATATTATACAATATTTTTACATCTGACTTACCTGAGTTATCTCAGCGATGTCAAAAATCTTTGTTTGCGGATGACACAGGCCTCTCCGCCAAAGTACGAAGCCTACGTGTCATCTGTAGTGGATTGCAAAAAGGTTTGGAAGTTTTTTCTTCATACTTGCAAAAATAGAAGATTTCTCTCAATGCTGCCAAAATTCTACTAATAATATTCCCACATAAACCAAATGAGATGAGAGGGATTCCAATAAATTGGTCAAATGTAGTTAAGTATCTAGGGCTCATGCTAGATACAAATTTAACTTTCAAAAATCACATTGAGGGCATTCAAGCCAAATGTAACAAATATGTAAAACTTCTGTTTTCCCTTATTTACAGAAAATAAAAACTTTGTTTTAAGAACAAGCTTTTAATCTTCAAGCAAATTTTCAGGCGAGCCTTGTTGTATGCTCTACCAATATGGACTAGCAGTTGTAATACCAGGAAGAAAGCTCTGCAGAGGATTCAAAATAAAATTTTGAAAATGATTCTGAAGCTTCTTCCCTAGTATAGTACTAGTGAGTTACATAGAATTTACAATCTTGAAACATTGGAACAAATCTCGCGTTGAGTATCATACAGGCGTACCTGCAGTGATCGATTTCTCTTCGTCGATTTTCGCTTTGCATTATTACACGAAATTCAATCGGTTTCTGAAACATTTTACGATGCAGTACGATAAAGGATGATGACTACTCTTTATTGAGTCAAAAATAGCAGTCGAAATCAGTCGCCCAGCCAAGTAATTACGCTAAAGAGAAAATCGATGAAGAGAAATCGATAACTACAGTTTCGCCCTTATGATACTGAACGCGAGAAATGTCAAATAAAATAATTAATGATTTCAGGCAAAAGTCGTTAAAATTTTTCTATTGCCACGTTCATAACGCATTATATTTCGGTTAAGTTAGGTTAAGAAAATTGAAAGCGTTTTTTTATCTCTTATAAGCAGGTGAAATCAACTCACCTGTAAAAAAAATGAACTGCTAGGTACAATAAATGAAACCTAATATGCTTTTAACCAAATGTTAATAAAAGCCTAATTTTGTTTTACCAATTTAGGATAATAGTGTTGTCTAACACAGAACACCTAGATATAAGAAATTGATGTAATGCTTACAAGGGAAGGTCACGATGGTGTTACACGGGGGTTTCAACCGGACTATTTTTGTTAGATTCTACATATCGAAATATGAAAAACCCCAAAGCCTTTCGGGTGATGGGCCAGTGGTGTAGCCAGGAGGGGCTCTGAAAGGGGCAATTTTGTACGTATATTATATTGTTAAGTTCATTGGAAATTTGACAAAAAATTTTTTTTTAATATATATTGTGATGGTAGAGAACAGAATTTACATCAATGTATGTTTAAAATGTATTTTCCATGCCACAGGCGCAATCGGGATAGGTTTAGTATTGGTATACTATACTAATGAAACCAAATTTGTTTTGGTATTAACATTCCATGTTAGTTGCGCCAATGGCAGGGAAAATACATTTTTAACATACATTAATGTCAATTCTGTTCTCTACCATCACAATAGATACTAAAAAAATCTTTTTGTCAAATTTTCAATTAGTAATATACATACAAAATTGCCCCTTTCAAAGCCCCTCCTGGCTACACCACTGGCCCATCACCCGAAAGGCTTTGGGGTTTTTCATATTTCGACATGTAGAATCTAACAAAAATAGTCCGGTTGAAAACCCCGTGTAACACCATCGTGACCTTCCCTTGTTAGAATGATACTAGGTAATAAAAAAAATAATAATGATATTAAAAAAGGAGTGCTCATAACAAGACCATTGGTATATTAGCATATTTCTGAAAAAATGAATATGGAAAATTAATATTTAATATTGTTATTACCTTAAATTTGTTTATACGCTGCTGAGTGATTGAGAGTATATTGTTAAGCTCGTCCATTTTACCGGCAGCTCCTTGCATTTGTTCATCTTGCAAATCCACTTCCTGAAAGAAATATTTCCATTTACAGATATATGATATTCAAAGCCTAGACAAGAATTCATGTATGAACTAAATAGGTACCTTCATTTGTTCGGTCAGTTGTTCCTCCTGCTCGGTTTCCTTCTGGAGTCTCATCTTCTCTTCGAATTCCTCACGGTTCGGTTTATCAATTCCCAACAGCTCCGCCCGCATGCATTCATATTCATACGTACCCTCTGCCATTTTTAGCTGGAATTGCTATTCTTATTATAATTATACCGACGATAGGAAGTTTAAACTTCGATGGACAATTCTAAAGGAAAAAGCACTGACACAAGGTACACGCATTCTTCACGCAACCGGGATTGTCATCATTATTGATTTTTCTGAGAAATCGATGTGTCACTCGAATGTTTCTGTATCCCAGTATCCTTAATTCTGGAGCATGCGCACCGTACCGAGATACGCATTTGATTAGTCAGTTAAAGTTATACATTATCCTTACTGTATTGCAATGATTTCTTGAATGTAACTTCTAGTGGACTATACTTCTTGTTAATCCTATATCGATCATAATGGCATAACTGTCCCATATGAAAAAATAGGCATTGAGAAAATAACGCGCTAAGTTTGATGTTTGTATCGTCATACAAATATTCATAATTTTCTTGTACATTTACGCAAGCCGTTTTCATTTATCACCACCGCATAGGGGGGCTGGGGGCAAGAAGGACACCTTAAGATATATAGGTTCAAATCATGGTTGATTAGCACAATTTTTGAAGATTATTCAAGTGTAGGGGCAAGCTCAGCTCTTGTTCTAAATGATGTTATCGATAGATTTCAAAAATATAAGAAACACATGATGATTTGAGATTTTTGAAAATGTCCCTTCTTATGAGGTTTTTAAACGAGGCACGGGACAAGAGTGCCACTCGTATGGGGCAAGAAGACCACCAGAGCAAAATGCCACCAATTTTGTATAATATTATTTCCCCGCCTAAAAGATAAATTGTAGAGTAAGTAAAGATAAAAACTGAGGGATAAAAGTTGACTTATAGTTAATAAGTAATTTTACGAAATTAATTTAGTTTTCATCTTATTTGACTGTAACAATAATAGTAACAATTTTCAGAAATTATTTTGAATGTCCAAATTGGTTTATTTTGATTTTATTTAGTAGGAAACATTGATTGAAAGCAATATTAAACAAGAAAAATAAAAGTTCATTTGATTTTATATGAGAAAATTGCGGTGTCCCTCTTGCCCCATACGACATACTGTTGTTATATATGTAAAATTTAATGTCAAAAGGACTTTTTCGAAAAAAAATCCTCACAGCTATATTAAACAATTGAAAATCATCAATACTGTGCGGAAAAATCAATATGGTTTGTATTTATTTTGAGTCAAACCTTGTTTTCCAGCCTTAAATTCTTATAATATTTCGCATATTTTGCGTTGGTGAGTTAAGACATTTTTCTAATTTTTTGTGCTAAACATTTTTAACTGTCATATTTACACAACCCTCAATTAGTACTCAATTTATACTTATCCTGCGGTAAACATAAAAAAATTGATTTGAACTACGTGAAATTAGAGGTGGCACTCTTGCCCCGGGTGTCCTTCTTGTCCCATGTCCCCCTAGATGACTTATTTTGCTACTAATGATCGGCAAAATTATAATCTTAAAGATAATAGAAGACTGTCATGCCTTTATTTTTCAATATGGCATATTTGACTTAAGAACAAGTCAATGGAAGATTCTTCCACTCTTGCATTCACTAAGAGTTACAATGTGATGGTATACAAAATAAAAAAAAAACGATTATAAGAATTCCCCGGAAAAGTTCGAAAACGCATGTAAATTAAATAGTCACTTTATTTGGAAACTTTTTAAAGCGTATAAAAAACGCTAGATGCGTGACAATAAAATGTATGGTGGTGGTACACTTGCCCTAAACAAGTACCGTTTTGTCTCAAATTCCAAACACTCGGTTTTTGTATGGCGACTTGGTTGGAATGTTTCACTGAAATATGTCATCCAATAGGGTAACGACTGTTTATTTCGTTCATAATCGCTAACAGTTGGCGCCAGCGGCAAAAAGTACATATAACAACCTTTCGAACATTCAGTTTCTTCCACTGGCCGCTGTGCGACGACACTGTTGTTTGTATCCCTCTCACTGATCACGCTACGCTGGATTCTCAAATTTCTCAAACTTTCAACACAAGCGCATGGAAGAATGGTAGTCGGAGAACTGTCAAAACGTATGGAAAATAATGAAAATCGTAAATTGCTTGCAATTAGGAAACTTAATCAAAAAAGTAGTGATTAGAAATCAAGTGTAAAGTGAATACATAACTTTTTGTGTTTTGTTCATCTTCCGTGGGGCTTTCTTTGCTTCAGGATTTCGTTTTTACTACCACTGAAAAAGAGCCATCTATTGCCTTTTCAGTTTTGAATATCGCCCTAATAGGGAAATGGCAGTGAGTTGCTATTCAATTTTAACGTCTTCCAATCTATTTTATACCTCTGGAGTAGTAATGATTCTCTAGTTTGAGGCCAGTAAAACTTACTCAGATCAATTTGTTTACGAAATTATTCATTTGTATATGATTTATTTGTGCTGTTCGGAATATGAATCAAGGTGTTCGGAATATGAGACAGAATGAAGACAGTGTTCGGCATTTGAATCAAAATGTTGTTCTAAACTTTTACGTAAAAACAATACTAAACTAGTTCAAATAAACAGTTTTCTCGACACACCCTACAGCCAACAGTTAGAATTTGCGGAGAAATTCAAATTTTCACAAATATTAGCTAATTTATGTTTATCAGATGCATTTGAAGTCACTGTGTTCGGAGTATTAGTCGAAACGGTATATTGCCTTTTGTCTGATGTGTTCAAGAATTTCGCGATACTGAGATATGAAATCTTCATCTTGATTTAGTTGACAATGAAATTTATTAAACTCAAAATGTCATACGATTGGCAGCTTTTGTTTGTCATTTCTTTTAAACTGTCCTAGATGATGATCCAATCGGTGCAGCCGTTGCTCCTTCAATTTAATATTCAGATCCAAAAGGTGCTTATTCATGGCGTAGATGTAAGCAGATGCAGCAATTGCCAAGCAGAGAAGGGAGGCAAATAAAGCAGTTAACATAATCCAAACCCATCCGTTGGAATTTGTTTCAAATACGGAAGCAGCAGTTGGTGGACTTGATTCCGCTGTCGTAAACGTGGACGTTGACGTGGACGACATGGTTGTAGTTGTCGTTGGGACTTCCGTGGATGTCGGTGTGCTTTCATCTCTTGGTGAATAAGCCGTGGACATTTCGAGGGTTGATGTAGTCCTCCACGTAGTGGGCTCAGATATTGAAGTACTCAAGGATAATGTAGTAGTTGTACTTGCAAGTATTGTTGTGCTGGTTGTTGTTGGAGATGAGGTGGTAGTAGTGGTGGTTGTGGTAGTTGTAGGTGCAAATTCATCAATAGAATGACATTCGTTAGTTTCCACTTCGAAATTGAAAACGGTGAAATATTCAATTGCGACATCACTTCCGGCATTCATATTTGCTTCAATTTGAATCTGAAAGAGAGAAAAATAGATTGTCCATATTTCAACTAATATTAGTAGAAGGAGTGTTTCGGAGAGCCCAAGCAAGACGGTTTGTTTTTGAGACGCCAGGAGATTGTTTTTCGTTTCGACGAGTGCTTCGTAAAGCCCAAGCAGGACAGTTCGGTTTTGCGTCGTCCGATAGATTTAGCTTACGGTTTCGCGCGTGTTTTCGTCGCTGGAGATTTTTTTTGTTTTTTTTCTGTTTTGGAGCGTCTTGCTGGGTAGTGCTTCATGAAGCCCAAGCAGAACAGTTTTTACATTCAGAAATGGAATAGTGAAAAGTGAAAAATGAAAAAGTGATTTGTTTGATTTGTGTCCTCAGTACTGTTGGTTTTTGGCTGCCCTAAGTTCACCGAACCATCCGGAAGTGACAGGCAGCACATAAATTTAGAGAATCAATCCGGTGAGTTTGTTCCAGTATGATACTTTTTCTTTTGTGAGCCTTCCGGATCGTTTTTGTCCGCGTCGTGGAACTTCTGATCGTTTCTTGAACGGAAAATGTTATTTTCGGAGTTTGATAATTATGTTCAGATTGCGCATTCTGTCCGGGCGGGTGTTACGCAACTAACAATCGGTTGTGGATGCTTTTTAACCGTTCGATGACCCTGGAGGGATCGATTCTGCTTTTCGTATAATTTTGAGCAGAAAAACCTACTGTGTTATCCTAGGGTGTTTAGTTCGAACGCGCTTCCTTTCGTTTTTCGATTATCTAAAAATACAGTACCACCCAGTACAGTTTTTCAATGGGCACAGTACAGTTTTTCAATAGGCGTGATTTTTTTTACGCGTATCGTTATTTTATACAATCCGATGACCCTGGAGGGATCGGTTTTGCTTTTTACTGGTTATTGAGCAAAAATATTACTGCACAATCGACAAGCATTTCGCGAAATACTATTTATACTATAAATAAGCTATTGTTTTCTCTTTTGATTGCCGGCATTCAAAAGATTAATTTGAAAACGCTTAAACAACAAATATTTATGGTCTATCGCCAGCTTTCTAGGCGAATCCTGACAATATACCTTCCCCAACCTCCAACTCCGTAGCACTTATGAGGGTGTCGCTGAGTCGGTGGCCTCTCATTAAGTAAGTGCTACATCAACATTTCCTTCCCCTATCCCAAGTTACGGTAAAGATGGGCGTGGCCGGGAATAGCGATATTCATGCTTTTACTATTCTTGTTTATGATTTCAACAAGGTATACTCCCCTGCCTTGTTCTTGAAAGTAGTCAGGATGAGATTATTAAAAAGAAACATGAATGTTGCTAGTATCCCATCTACGAAGTATACCGTAACTACGCTAACGCTAACGCTATTTCAACTAATATTAGTAGAAGTACCTTAGAATATTGGTAATCTAACGCAAAGCTCAAATGCGTAGATGGCGCTCTTCTAGAATAAGGATTAGTGCATCTTATCAAATTTTTAGTGATAACTTTGGAAGAAAAATCACCACAATCATTAAATTGACAAGATTTTTGCAATTTAAGGCACAGGAAACCGTAAATATTCATTTCAATTTGAAAAACTTTCGCGACCTAACCTCACTTTTGATTGCCAACAGGTATCATATCTTTGTTTTATAGATTAGCTTTAATTCATATTATATTAATATAATTACGATGGATTATTTGAGAAGATAGATGAAAATCTAGCCCTGTAACGACTTTGTTGAAACACGTTGATGGCTGGTCATTAGAGTGATGCAAATTTTGAAATGTTTGCTCCCTTATGTTTAAACGATTTTAATTATGTTAAATAACATCCTCCCAAAGTTTGAAGTGATTCGGAAGAAATTTGACTGTGCACACGCCATTTAAAGTTTACATGGAGATTACTATGGAAAACGCAAATCTTTTGTTTTCAACCCTCTATCTCTTCATCTTAATATTTTATGGAAAAGTTAACAAATTCTACTAATGTGAAATCCTCCCAGCTACAACTTTTCCGAAGGCCACTTTTTCATTGGACCTCAGGCTAAATTGTTTTTCATCATCATAATGTTGGTTTGCATGTAACATGCTTCACCAAATTTTTATTATATAGAATTTCTTGAAAAAAAAAATGCCTACGGCTAGGTGTATTCCGCGATTCATGGTGATTGTAATATTAAAATAACTTTAAAATTAAATGATGTTTAGTAATTTGACCTCCATACCGAGCACTCTTTACATCGATGATCAAAGTTACCCCAAAACAGCATATTTTTAGGTCAATTACATTAATTAGAACATTCGATTAAAAGGTTTAAACATACTTAGAACTCTTAAAAACAAAATACAACGTGTATTCACTAGCGTGGGATGTCAGTACCGTAATCCGTAATAACATTTATATTTTTTTTATATTCCTTGAAAATTTCATTTCAAAATGCATACACACTTAAACAGACTCTATGAGTTCGGTAATTGAAATCACCGAAAAAGATCAGTGATCCAAAAAATGACAGACGTTTCGGTATATTCCGGCTTGATTACTGAAATCTGTGAAAAAAATCACTGAATTTCGGTGAATTGTTCAAAGATTAACGATATCGGTGAAGATATTTTTTTTTGTAGTGGGTATATTTACTTTTTACTGTAGGATGTAAAGGAGCAAAAATCGACGAAACTGGACCCTCCAATCATGCACCTAGATTGAGCAGCATTTCGTGATGGTGTAAGACGTGTGTGGAGTAATGCCGACATCTGCGACTTTGGAGCAAAGATTGGGCATAACTACAATGGCTTGCAAAGAAAATGTTTTCTACTATTCTACTGACATATTAATAATTTTTAGGACGACTATGCACCCCCAATTTGAAGTCTGTAAACAAAATAAACACCCGGCAGGCTAGGTTCCTCAATTCAAGGTGATTATTCGTGCCATAGAAATAAATGTTTATCATATATAAGAGCATGATTTGATATTTTACTTTGCACAAACATCTGCAGTTTCGTTTCCTCCTTCCAAAATAACCGATGATTCGGTTAAGACCATTACAGAATAGACGCGGAATTACGGTAATCACTACCGATCTACCGGTAGTTTTGACAGCTCATCCGTCGAGCTCAAATTACAGTCCTTTAGGTAAACTTTTAGTTTACCGAACGGATTACCGACCGTTCAGCTGTTGAGATTTCGGTAAACGAACTATCGACGTCGGTGATTTTTTCTAACTGTGTATGTTGCAAGTTTTACATTTTTAAAACAAGTACCGTAATCCGGGGCCAATTGATCACTATTTTACAACTTTTGGTAGTTTTATCCTTCGGAATTTAAATATTGTCAAATGAACTTCGACAAAATCAGTACTGCATTGGTCTTTATCAGTTTATGTAATCGACTTTTTTTGAAATATTATTTAACGTATCATAACAATAGTTAATAGTAATTCCTACAAAATTGTGGACAGTGTTATTAATGTTTCAAGATGAAGGTTGTTTTTAATGAAAGGATTCCACAAAATGAAGAGCAGCATTCCAACAGTACCCTAGGCAGGGTTTGCAAATAACATTGGAATTCGGTGTAACATGTGCATGTCCCATAAAATAACAATAAAAATACTATAATTATTTACTTTGCTCTTGTGTAGGAGTTAGGTTTAGGATTGTTAAATTTTTCCCTTAAAAATGCCCAATCGACACACCGTCACTGCACTAATTCCCACACTGAAAATATTCTACAAGCTCGATCAATGTGTTTCACACGTGAATTTTCACTAATTGTAAAGTACATTAATCGATGGTGCAAAACCAGTTGCTATCGACAATCGGAATTCAAATGTGAAACACGTTAATTCACAAATTATCGAAAGCCGTGGTGTACTGTTTGTTAGAGATTCCTTGATTTTCTGATACCAGGCACCCATGACGAGCACCCGGAAAATCCAAAACTAACATGTTGTTCAACATGTCACGCGTGAATGGCAAATGTGAGTCCTTGTGATGATACGTAAACTAGTTCTACTAGTGATGCATATCGCCTTTGTAAAACACGTTCAAATCATAAGAAAAAGTTTTTGATATAGAACCAAAGACAATCCTTAACAGATTCATAGATTTTACACGTTATTACACGTTGCCAATCGACACGACAGATTCACGTTAAAAAGAATTTGTATCTAACGTGTGGATTATTTTCAGTGCATAAAACGCGCGCATATCTGCAAGAATGGGCACAATACTGGTAGCAAATCGGTCGAGAAAAAAGAGTGAAAAAAAGACTCCTTCCGGAGTTAAGCGGGAAGGCAAGCTCTCATTTGCCTTGAGCTGTCGTGGAAGATAGAAGTGCTTCAGTCAGAAATTAGAGAAGTGGAGAATTTAAGTGCGTGTATTAGAACCACGGCGCGGTGCCCTATAAAGAGCTTGAATAGCCCGTGTCCGTCAGGGCTGAAAGAGTAAGAATTTCGAAGAAAGTGTCGTTGTGGTGATTTGTGCCGGTGAAAAATACCCGATTCTACGCGGGAGGATTAACCTAGAGGGTCGACCGTTGAGACCCAAACCGCGTGTGAGAAAAACCGCGTTCCGCGGAAGTGAAAAGCGAAATGACCAGCAGAAAAACCTGTCCGAAACTGCAGGTACCCCGGATATTTTAATGCGTAGCGTGTGAACGTAGTGCGAAGAGCCTACAAGACCAACGGTGGTGTGGGCCACCCTAAATACCCAACCCACCACTTCCCTTCCAGCAAATACTCTCATCAGGTTAGACGCACCTGGGATTAGACCAGATAAGTCCATGCTCCCTTTTACCTAGTAGATGCTAAAAGCTAACTTACATCGGACAGAAAATGATTGCAGATTTCTGACCGCATTCTCACAGCGCCCGAATCTGGATTCTTGTCTTGTTTTGTGATGAATTCCTTTCCTAGGCAAGATTAACGTAGGATCTATGACTGAATTTAATCCTGACCAGTGAATCAATTGTCACCCAACACGCAGCAACAAAGACATTGTCACCTCCTGTCCTTGTTGCAACAATTCTATTCCACAACATGAGTTTATCATCACTTGAACAGAATATGACAAAGATCGATCACCACGTGCGCAGCGATTTTCTGGGCTTCGCATTGCAATTTTCGAGAACTTTCTCCGTGTTGGTAAACATTGACACATTATCAAACAGCATCCATAAAACGAATTAGGTTTTGTGTTTAAGATAACTGATTAATCGCGAGTTGGAAAAGTTGCAACAATGTTGCGCTCTGTGATTGTCATGACAATTTTTCTCTTGATTGTGTCCTTATCCGCAACAGTTGTGACAAACGGTTGTGAGCGAGTTTGTTTTGTTGTTTGTTTTTTGTCTATTTTGATGATAATTTGATTCACTGATCCTGACCAGTAGCAATTATCTTCATTTCAATCTGGCGAACTCGCCCAGGACGAATAACCACTATAATAAAGAAAAAGAAAAGATCATCTTTTCATCAAAAGAAACGGTCGATATTGCAAAAATGTTAAAATAGCTTGCGAACAGAAAAATTTGGCCCGCCGTCCAATTTTTTTCACTAATTTGGCCCGCGATTCAAAAAGGTCTACCCAACCTAAACAACTACAAAAGTAGAGCCCTATGAAAATAGGAGAGCTTTAATGAGAACAAAAAGAATGAAAGAATGCGTGTCGATTTAGTAGCTCAAAATCTAAGTCGAAGCGTTGCAGAATCACTACAGACATTGATAAATGTGTCAAATCTTTGTTTTTGACGTTGGATAACGTTTTTTGGCAACATATTCAGAAAAACAAAAAATTGGCATTTAACGAAAAATGGTCAGGTTTTGACCGCTAATAACTCAGTCATTTATCAATAGATTTTCAATATTTATCCATGAATCGATTGGAAATTTATCTACGCGTCGATTCAAATGGAGGACACTCTTGATTACTAGCTTACCCGACGTAGCTAGCCAAGTTCCAACGAAATTTTGAAGCGAAAACATTCGAAATTGAAAGATTTGAACGGCTACCCGACGGATTAAAATAAGTATGTGAATGAGCATGATTATGATCTTCCTGATGGGTATGATTCATGATCAAGCGATCGTTAACTGAAAAATGAGCATTGTTCGATACTCTACCAGGCAAATTCCGGAAACGACCGTTATCGTAACGGATATTATCTTTCATCTGCCTGGCACGAGCCTCAATGACCCTTTTGCGTGAAGGGCAATTCCGAAAATTGGACTTATGGTTAGCCCCGCAATTACAGCATATGAACTTGGTGGTGTCTTCCTTCACTGGACAGACGTCTTTGGCGTGAGAAGAACCTCCGCAAATCATGCATTTAGCATCCATGCGACAATTTTTTGTACCATGACCCCACTTTTGGCACCGACGGCACTGAGTGGGGTTCTGGCAATTTCCTCCAGGTTTCTGGAAATGTTCCCATGTCACACGGACATCAAACAAAAGTTTTTCTTTTTCTAAAGCTTTAATATTATTTAGTTCTTTTTTGTTAAAGTGAACTAAATAAAATTCTAGAGAAAGCCCTTTCCGAACAATGCCAGATTGGGTTCTCTTTTTCATAATGATTACTTGGACTGGGGAGAATCCAAGTAAATCATTTATTCCATTTTTGATCTCTTCAGGTGATTTATAGTCACTTGAGAGACCTTTCAAGACAACTTTGAACAAACGTTCAGTTTTGTCGTCATAAGTAAAAAAATTGTGCTTCTTCTCTTCAAGATGTTTGAGAAGAAGTTCGCGATCTTTAAGAGTTTCCGGCAAAACTCGACAGTCTCCTTTCTTTGCGATTTGGAAAGAAACCTTGATTCCCCTAATGAAGTTCAAGATCTCCTGCCTAAATCGCCCAAATTCGGAACAACTGACCACGATAGGCGGCACTCTTTGCTTCCTCCATTGAATCAAAGAGCCTGGGCTAGAGGCTGCTTCGATTTGGTGTTCGGAAAAATTGTCTAGAGCATCGAACTGATTGCTCATTTCGATACAATTATTATTCATTTCACCCTTGGAAGAAAGTTCGCATTCCGGGGAAACGTCCTTTCTTCCATTCTTGCCACGTGTAGTGACAGTTTTAAATCCCACTTTTTTGGAAGGAAGTAGTGAATTCAGAGATTCACCCTTCCTTTTGTTTGTTGTTGATACCATGTTTAATTAATAAACGAAAGAAGACGTGAGGTTTTTTCCCAAGACGGTGTTTTCCCAAGACGGTGTCCAAGAAGGATTACCACCGCTAGCTTTCGCCAATGGGTCCAACGAAAAATCGAAGGCACGGGTCCTAACAAGTATCGTAGAGGGATCAATAGTAGAAAATAGTACTGAAAAGTACTGTTTTAGTAGCACTGAAAAGTACCGTTTTTAATTTTAGCACTGAAAAGTACTGTTTATGTAGCACTGAAAAATACTGTTTTATTGCTTTAGGTAGTTTTTAAGAAAACTTTCAAGAGCAGAGAGAATTCGTGTACGCACAGCACGAAGGTACGATGCGCACTAATATTCTCTGCGATGATTTTCGAGTTATCTAGGGGACGATTTGTTGCTACGATGGCATATCATGCCTGAAAAGTCAAGAAATTCTACATTATGAAGAAATCATGGATCGTCACGGAATTGAAAACAAAAACCTTAAACGTGTAACAGAAAATATGACGTAGCGGTCGTGTCTTGTACACAACTACCTTTGACTTTTTAATAGCAAACTTAACCCGTATAGGCCTGAGTGAAAGCAAAAATTCTAAAACCCTTACCGCTCAGCGAATTCTTAATGGATTCAAATGATTTTTTGTCAGTATACTGGCACACATATCTAGTTTATAGAAGTGGACAGAGGAACGCGGAAATATTCTTGTGGCCAGAGTTATTCCGGTGGATCATTGGGTCAAGTCGGGTGAGAAGGGTACTGTGCGTTTATGCCCCTGAAGGTAGGCAAATTTCAAGTCACAGATAATATCCGGAATCGGCTATAATGTGGCCACTACATTTTAAGAATTTTGAGAAAATTACATCAGTATAAACCTTTTGAGAAACAACTGAATTAGATAACTATGAGTCTTGCATTTGGTTGTTCCTAAAAATGACCATTTTAGGGTCTCGGGACGCCTCAAACTTATGATAAAGTGGCCAATTTGTATCTGAATATGGGTAGCTTATGGAAACGCATTTTAGTGCACAATTATGTTTGATTTCTACTTTTTGAGAATTGAAACGATTTAGTATCCAACAAATTTTCAGCCGGTTCTTCCGGGCATTACGTCCGAATGGCTACATCAGGTATATTTTAAACGGTGCAAAACTCTTCATTTTTAATGTTGAATGCCAGATCTTAATGATTTAAGCAAATTGAAATGATTGTCATTGCAAATAAATAAAGAAAACTTGGCACGTCCCAAAAATAGCTCTTTTTTACCCGACTTGACCCAATGACCCACCAGAATAACTCCGACCACATGAATATTTCCGAGCTCCTCTGGCCACTTCCAGAAACTAGATATGTTGTCCAGTGATCTGACAAAAAATCATTTGAATCCGTTAAGAACTCGGTGAGGGTTTCAGTATTTTTGCTTTCACTCAGGCCTATACGGGTTAAAAACGCTCATGATTACAAGCGGTAAATAAATCTTGATAATATCAAGGAATACCTACATACAACATTTTTGAACTACTTTTGACATTTGACACTTACAAACTACAGGTACGACAAGAAAAAAAAGAGGGAGTTGCGTACAAGACACGACCGCATGACGTTGACTACAGTCATCCCACAGTTATGGATCTAAGGGTCATTTTACGAACAAAATATGATTATAAAACATGGTGACTCTGTACAAAATAAAATTGCCTTCCTGACACTGTAGAATTTAGTTGTTTTGAGAATACAGCTTAGAATTCTCGGTTTTTTTTTTCCAAAAAGTGTCGATTTCAATAGAAATTCCAAACGACGTCCCCACAGATGTGGATCAGTAAGAGAGGAGAATCTTTATTATGGATCAAATCGACTCATATTATGGATTGAAACACTATAACAGCAATTTATCTGCGAGGTAAACGAATGATGTGTTAGGGAAAGCATACGTTTTGACGTTTCTTCTGGAATCGTCTGATTTTTGATTCATAACTGTGGTATGGGCTTCAATGCCCATGAAGCCTCCTAAAGCCTATTTTCTTATACTTAATATACATGGTTTGCTCAACATTTAGATACCCCACCTCCTTAAATGCTACGTCATTTATGGACTGCCTCTATGACTCGACATCGACGCATATGGTACTAACGACCTAAAAATCGCCTAAATTTATGCACGTGGCTTTAATGCTGTTCTAGTGTTCACAGTCCGACGGCAAAAAGAAGAATGAGCAAAAAAGCAAAAATCGGTCTGCTTTTATAGTTATTGACAATAATCAATAGTTTTCTCCATTCGAGTGAAATCTTGTATAAATCTCCGAACGGTTGGTGAGAAAATATTGAAAATCTATCGATAAATGGTTGAGTTATTAGCGTTCCAAACCTAACATAATTTTGTGACGGGCGCAAAATTTTAGATTTTCCATTGACACCCAGTATATTTCCGTAAGACGTAGTTAACGTTAAAAAGCAAAGATAGTATGGACACAAACAGACGTTACACATAGAACAAATCTCGATCAAAATCATAGTCACGAGGACATGTACGCCCAATGCTAAAATCGGTGTGTTTGGCCGACGGGCCAACAGATGGCGGTAGTGCGTAAACGTCAAATACGAACAAAAACGATGCGAGCGCTACGGGTGGCGGATTGGCCACTGACGATATTTTTGAATCGACCGTTAAAAAGGTTGTCGATGGACAATGATGAGAGTGTGACATCTGTTTGTCTGTGATATGGACCAATATTATAGACACTGTATACAAAACTGGATTCATTGGATTCCTAGTTGCGATACAAAGTTTCAACAATGTGTTTTCCAGATATGTAGAGCAAATGAAGGGGCTTTTATAGATTTAACCAAGACCACCTGGAAACCTTTTTTGCGGCCATTCGAGCAAAAGGCGGAACCAATCACAATCCAACAATGGTGCAGTGTAAGGTGGCTTACAAAAAAATGATCATAAACATTGATATATCTTCTGCATCCGCAAATTACATGAATTTTGACGATATAAACATGTTACACGCTGAATAAAAAACGCGATACTATAACGATTCTACGAAATCTGCCTTGACATAAACATTTGATGACGGCGAAACAATGGATGAGCATACATTCAATGTCACCGACCAGATGCTTTCTTCCGCTGCAGTTGACGATGAGCTCGCAACATGTTCGTTGACATATGCAGCCATTCATGAGCAGAAGCAATTGATTACAAAATTGAAATGTTAAAAGTGTTTAATGAGTTGATTCAGACTACGGAGCAAATTGCAGTTAATAAGGACGTTCTTTCAATTTGCAAAATTTTGGAAAAGGAGCTGAAGATTTTGATAAATAGGAACAACAATTTAAACGTGGGAAAATATTACTCGCGTTTAGAAAACCCCATCATTGTGTTTTTTCGAATCTCTCAGTTCATATTCATAATCACGATGTGCTAAGCAATCATCAGAACCCTGACAGCATCAAGTAAGCAAGTGCATATCATAGGAAAAATTGCACAACTTTTTAATTTTGATCGTGCATTATTCCAGTTTTCGTCCTTTTAAGAGTGCACTCTCCATTTTAAACTGATGAACGATGAACCTTTCAGTAATGTTTCATGGTATGACTTTCTAAGTTATCTAAAATGTCGTTTTCATCATATTTTTCCCTTATAGGCTCACTTCTAGTATGTGCTGTGGAGAAACAATATTCGATTTTATTTAAATTGCGTTTGACCCGAACATTGCGCAGCAACAGTTATCCTATAATTTCCTTGAGTTAGAAGATCGAAGAAAACAAGCTTCCGTACTTCCAGCACACATACTTTTCTCAAGCCTGACGGTTTTCAAATCTCTAACCTTTCTTAAGTCGGCTAAGCCTCCAGTCTTGTTTAAAGCATCTATCAGAAACTTTATGTTTCTATTTATAATGCATACACACATAGTCATTGCTGATGAATTTCTTGTGAACACACTTCTCAAGCAACACACGCGATTCTTAACAAGTTCCTTCAATTTATTTACATCGATTTGAATGTTATCTCATTTGAATCAATTGATTAATTCACAACTTATTATAAACTAATATGTGTTTTGTGTTGATAATAGAGGTTTTAAAAAGAATCAAAAAAGTAGTTTTGAGTATTGTTCCTTTTTATTCCGTCCTAATTGCTTATCTTTTTACAGCACGTATTTCGTCTGCCACTTGTATACTTGAATCAAATAAAGATCTTTTTTTTTAAATGTAATTGAAAATAATGGTGACGCTGTGCACAACAAAATTTCTCCCTTGCAATGCAGAATAGTATTGATTTTGGGAATGCACTTCAAAATTAGCTATCTTTTGACGAAAAAGTGTCGATTTCGATACAAATTTCAAACAATGTCTATCCCAAAGATGAGGATCAAATATAAAGATGAATATTAATCAAACCGACTCATACTACAGATAATAACACTACAACAGCAATTAATATGCAAGGTAATTCAATGGTGTGTTACTACAGTCACTCCACAGTTATGGACCAACTAAGGGAAATTTTTCAGAATAAAATGTGCCTGAAATCACAGTGACGATGTTAAAACTAAAATTACCTATGAGTAAATGGAAATCAGAATTTAGTGCTATACCATTTAATTCCACTAGAGTTTGTATTTTTTGACAGAGTACGGGGATGAACCAGCCTCGGGCTGAATTTCCCCTTAATAAAGAGTCAATCAATCCTTTGACAGATACGCGTACATCTAGACTCGACTTGACTTAATTTTATACAAAAATCGTTTTAATCTCCTATTGCCACGGTTAATGGGTTATACATTCAGGTTAATTTAGGCCAAATTGATTGAAATTGTTTTTCTTTTACAAGCAGCAGCAACTCACCTCTAAAAATTCTGAACTGCTACGACAAATGAAATGTAATGTTGATAACAAAATGTGAATAAGAGTTTAATTTAGTTTTACCAAATTAGGATGATAGTGTTGACAAGAAATAAATGTAATGTTTGGAATGATACTATTAAAGAAATGAAAACATCCAAATCGGCCAATAACTCGTTTAAGTACAGTGAAACAAAAATTTATTACCTTAGCTCTTCTAACAGTTTTATCCATCTTCTCTCTAAACAATCCCCAGCCAAACGTTGCCTGTTCGGTTTTCCATCGTATAACTACCGTTGGTTTGTTCTCACTGTCCATTCGATCCAGATCAACGACTCGCACCTCCAAAGTGGCTCCACTGTCGATCAACAAGTTGTAAACCATCCTCAGTTCGGTTTCCTCATTTAAACTAAAACTTTCCACTGTTTCACCGCACGTCAGCCCTTGCCATCGATTTGAGAGGTAATAATTTGCATCATTACGAAAAGGTTGAAAATGAAGTGATTCTGCATATGACTTCGATTCAAATTCTTGGTAAAACGAACATTGCGAAAGGTATGTGAGTGTAGCCTGGTCGAAATCAATTCGCGTACAAGACACTTCCTCAGCTTGAGACATTTGGCTATGGATCAGAACCAAAACTAACTTGAAAACCCACTGCACCTTGCCGGACATGATGTGATTGAAGTACGCACGACTCCGGAAGACCAAACGTGACTAGCTCTAAGAATCAATCTATGGCGAAACAGGCCAACACAGTTCAGGTGCCAATCAACTGTCAAAGATATTAGAATTATCAGCCTCTACAAGATATTGAATTGTTAATACTCTGATAAATAGTGAGGAGCTTGCAATTTTTGCTGATGGCAATATGAAAGATACCGTGTGCAATAAAACTGTCTCGGTAGCATACACAATTTGAAAAGCTCTTGATTTTCCGCGACAATTTATTATTTTATGGCAAAGTCATTGATTTTGTTTGAGTTAATAAATCTTGAAAGCAACGTAGGTCTATGTTTGCATTTGTCTTTGATGCTTTCAAACGTTCTTTGTAACACGCTTCGCTTATTTATCCCGATAATCCGGGGTAACATTGATAAGTGGATACAGGCAATACTCAAAAGTTTTTGAGATATTGCAAAATGTCATAGACGTTTGTTTTGAAGAGGGAGGGAGTTTGAGAGAAATTATGACTCCTCTATTATAGAGTTCTGGAGCTTTCTTAACCTAGTAGTAACACCCGCGGCTACAATGCAAATGTTCAAGGTATCTGGGTTCGATTTCCAGCTGGTCCAAAAAACTTCGTAATGAAAATTTCCTTAACTTCCCTAGGCATAGAGCATCATCCTACCTAAACTGACACTTATATTGAGCTGTTCGGTAATCCAATCCGCATGGTTATTAAATTAATTAACTCATTACGCGTGGTAAACACGCTCAAAAAAGAATTCTGGAAAACGTGAACTGTCAAAAATACACCATGAACTACCACAAATGGTCACATAAACATGATCTAGTTCACGGTGTATTTTTGTTGTTGACGAGTTCACATCTGATGTGAGTGTACTGCCTCTCTGTAGTAGTCATGTCGTCACTTGAGTGAGAACGACACGTTGATAGCCTTCCCACATCTTTACTATTCCACAATACAGTTGTTGTGGGAGCGATGTAGGTACGATAGGCAAACAGTTTCAACACTAAATAAATCGCACTCGCTCGCTCCGCGTGTGTAGGAACAAGAGATGGATGGATATTGGTTATGAAAGGGGTCCGCGTGGTCTGTAGGGATTTGAATTCTAAACTTGTAACCAACTCAGTTATTGGGTCACCAAGTGGCTCGGTAGCTTAGTTGGTAAAGCGTTCGTCTAGCATACAAGAGTCCTGGGTTCAAATCCCAGCCGAGCACGTGGATTTTTTTCATAATTTCACCCATAATTTGTCCATCTTTACCACGCGTAATGAGTTAATTAATTTATCATCCTACCTGCCACACGAAACACCTACACTCCCGTGCAAAAGTTTGGGTTCACCCCCTCATAAACATACAAAAGTGCTCTGTCCATATCTCTGTGATTACACGTCCAATTGAAACTCTTTAATCCGCATTCGAAAGGCAAAGAGTTATTTTTACTTCGTATGTATTTTTCCAAAATCATTTTTTTTTTTTTAATTTTGTATACTAAATTTTTACTTAAAGTTGTGACATTTTTTAAAAAACACACTGAAAAATCATATCTAATTTCCTCAGCATTGGGTCGACCAAAATTTTAAATCAAAGTGTCATTAGAATCGTAATCTTATATTCTTTGAAGAGACCCCACGAAATTTTGCTGGAAAAATCTGGAAAGTATTCAAAATCAATGAAACAGTCAATCAAGTCATCGTGCAAAAGTTTGGGTTCACCTGAGCCGCACGCACATCACTTTTGTCATATCTCTGCCATTTTTCAACCGATTTTAAAAGTTTAAAGCTTTTTTGAGCGCAAATAATGGCGCGTACATGATTGGTTTGAGATTTCACAGATTTAAGTAAGTTCAGGTGAACCCAAACTTTTGAACGATACAGAGGGTCAATTTGTTTGCTTTACGGATGATACCGTAATCCGGGGTAACATTGATCAGTTTTTCGGATATTTCTTAAATATTTCATCCAAAAATGTAAATGTTGTGAGTTTTATATGTTTAAAACAAGTACTGCCACCCATAGCTCGTGACTATATAGTGTATTTTGTTTATTGAAAGATTTAAGCATGTTTACAAAAATGTTTTATGTGATTTTTTCAATTAGCTGATATGGGGTAACATTGATCATCCATGTAAACAACGTTCGGTAATATTGAAAATGTCGTTACTTACATAAATCATGGCCTCTGAAGCCGAATATGATGTCCAAACGCTTACATCTCATTTACTTTTTGATTTATTTTAAAATTAAAAACACCTCGAACAGCGGAATACGCCTAAAGGTAGGCAATTTCCTAAGGGAGTTCTACATTCTTAACAGTAATTCGTTAATGTTGCCTAATTGAACGCACTTATAAAGATTTTGACAGCGTAATCGTTTCTGGCGATACCATTTTTAGTGAAAACCGCATTTCCTTTGCTTATATCGCTTGCAGAACTTATGTGAGACATGAATCTTCGGTAGTGCCATCATTAACCATTGAAATCATTGTTTCGCAAACTTGACAAATTTACGCATAAAGTTATCGCAATTTTTGCAAAAATCCTAATTTTTAATAGCCCATAAATATGAGAAAGGGGGCCCAGATAGCCGTAGCGGTAAACGCGCAGCTATTCAGCATGACCAAGCTGAGGGTTGTGGGTTCGAATCCCACCAGTCGAGGATCTTTTCGGGTTGGAAATTTTCTCGACTTCCCAGGGCATAGAGTATCTTCGTACCTGCCACACGATATACACATGCAAAAATGGTCATTGGCATAGTAAGCTCTCAGTTAATAACTGTGGAAGTGCTCATAAGAACACTAAGCTGAGAAGCAGGCTTTGTCCCAGTGGGGACGTAACGCCAGAAAGAAGAAGAAATATGAGAAAGAGAAGCAACATTCATGCTTTGGAAATGTTTCATCAATAAATGATGATACCAACTTATTACGAGATGAGTCATTCCGATCAATGTTACCCCGCTGATCAATGATACCCCGGATTACGGTATGTACAAAATCGTTGTTTCTGAAATGGATTAAAGTTGTAAGGTGGCTTTTCTGCCATTATACTCATAATTGTCCCATGTTCCAAAATAGACAATCGAGAAAAATCCGTTAAAAGATTTTAAGATATTTAGGCCTTGTTGTGGCCTGGTTTGTGATAAAATAAAATAAAATCGTTGCAATAGTATAAACGTTTTGGCCTGTGTTGGCAGCAAAGCTCAATGCTTTGAGCCAACCCTTCTCCAGTAGAGAAGCCAGGTAGAATACAGAACGCTTCGATGCTTTACTGGGTTCCTTCATGGCTTGCTCAATTTTCACCACCTAACAAATTTCAATCTTGTCGCTCCCTTGCGACGCCTATCCACCTACTCATTTCATAATTTGTAAAAAATCTTCTATAGACTCCCTTTGCCTTTGAGTCGCATGACCGATATAGCCGTAACAAATAATATGAAAAACAATCACGGTCGATACCTTCTCTACATGTGTAAAATTTGGCTCAAATTTGAACAGTATTATAATCTTGAAAACTGAAAAACCCGAGGCAAGTCTTTAAAAATATGCTGTTTTTTGATAAAAACTTTCTTTTTATCGCAAAGATCTATACATATTTTTAGCTTAAAATGAGCGCAATCTTATAAAAATTTTTTGGTTATATACTTGAAAAGAACCACACTATCTTCACAAATATACATATAATACAGAGAAAATAGCCATTCTGGTTTGTAACTTTATTTTTCTCGCGGTAACCAATACGTATTATCACCTTCAAATGTACATATGTATTTAGTGAACAACTTTGCTGATCAATGTTGTAAGTTTAACATTTAAAAAACTACAAATTTTTCTCAAAAATACGTGTAATACAGAAAAAATATTTTTTTGTTTGTAACTTGATTTTTCCCGCGAAAATCAATAGAGTAAAGTAGGGCAAAAGTTCGAGTGGGGTAAGAGTTTCTTTTTAAGATTTCTAGCTCAATTCAAAACAAATCATATAAATGTCATGGTGGTTCCAATGCTATTCAAGTAAGAGACTTACAATCCAAACATCATAAAAATCTATTGAAATTTGGAAAAGTTATGGCTATTTGTAGTTTTTCGACGTGAATATTGTAATTTTTGGTCAATCATTCGTTGCATGGAACCAATTGAAGATAAAATCTTTTTCAATATTTTATGTAAGGGCGTTTCTAGGCCTATCATAAGGTTGCTTTGAGGTGTTTTAGTTTTTGCATAAATGCTTGAAAACAATTTTTGGCCCATAGTGGGGCAAAAGTTCGAATCAGCGGGGCAAAATTTCGACCCATGAATAAAATCACGGAAAAATTTGGAAATTGCCTAAAATCCACATATTATCTTCAAATTCAGTTAAATATGTGTGATCGTGCGAAAACTGCTACCAAAATTTTACATTTCCACTTAGTTTTGCGAAAAACTGCTATTTTTGAGTATATTACAATTAACTCGGTTTTGGGCATTTTTTTATGAAAATTTAGTGTGTATTTTTCGTCAAACTTATGTTTACGGGTGGTGTAAAGTATGTCTGTCATAAAAGGATCGATATTTTGTGTTTTTGCCAGCGAACTTTTGCCCCACACTAGATTCGAACTCTTGCCCCACCGGTGGGGCAAAAGTTCGAATAAGACAATCAATTTTGAAACTGTTATAACTCAAAATGGGTAAATATTTTAACACAAGTTTGTTCAGCAAAATTATAGCCAATATGTTGAAGGTTCACTGTATGGTATTTGTTTTGTTTTAACTGCTATTGTTTTCATGGAAATTTTGATTATACCACTAAGGTCGAACTTTTGCCCCACCTTACTCTACGTATTATCACCTTCAAATGTACATATGTATTTAGTGAACAACTTTGCTGAGCAATCTTGTGAGTTTACTGAGTTACCTCAGGTATCAGGTATCAGAAGGCCGGCTCCAAAGGCACGTTCCCCACCAGTTGGGAGATTTGTGCCATCGCCATATTTGAGCCTATTTCATCATCTACCCGATGGGAGAGGAAAGGGAAGGGAAAGATGGGAGGAAATAGGAGTGGGGTCCCTTGAAGAGGGAAGATCGCATAAGCGAAATGAGAGCATGTAGCTCCATACCACAATGGGTTCGAACAGCGCCCTAAAAAGGGCACTGCAAAACGCATGAGCGTAAAGAGAGCCTATAGCTCATTACCACAGCGGGTTAAGAATAACAGGATGTCCTGAAGATTCAGGCTTCTGTATTCAGTTTCACTTAATAAGTGTTTACCAAGTAATTGGAATCGCATTTGCGCAAAAACTGGACAGTTACATATCAGGTGATACGAAGTTCCATAATCGGAGTCACAACTATCACACACAAATGAGTCAGCACGCTGAATATTTGCCATGTGATAGTTGAGTCGGCAGTGGCCTGTCAACGCTCTGACCAAGAGACTGCAATTCTGCTTTGACAGATTTGTTAAATACTTTGCCACCTTTGGAGATGGCTCAGTAATATACAATTTTGTTTGACGACACGACTCCAAACTATTCCAATATTGCTTGTGCTGAGTTGCCGCCCAAGAGTTTATCTGAAGCTTCACCCAGCACTTCGAAATTGGAATAGCCGGCTCAGGGCCAATGAAGTCATGCGATGCTCCATCGCGAGCTAGCTCATCAGCCAATTCATTTCCAGCGATGGAAGAATGGCCCGGTACCCATACAAGGTTTACAGAGTTGACTGAATTCAGTTCCTCAATTTGAGTTCGACATGCGATAACAAGCTTCGACCTTGAGTTGGCCGAAGCGAGAGCTTTTATAGCAGCCTGACTATCTGAACAGAAGTATATGACTTTACCCATTACGCGCTGTTGAAGTGCTGATTGCACTCCACACATAAGAGCAAATATTTCCACCTGAAAAACGGTGCAGTTTCTACCAAGTGAGTAAAACTGATTCAGCCTTAGCTCACGAGAATATACTCCTGCACCAGCTCTACCTTCAAGAAGGGAGCCATCAGTGTAACATACTATATTGTTTGATATACTTCTTTCCAAATAGCCAGACGTCCACTCTTCCCGTGAAGGGAATTGTGTGGTAAATGTCCTGTAAGGAAAGTTACAAGCAATTGTGAGATCACTTGGAGCAAGGACAATTTTGTCCCAATTCACCAAAAGTGGAAACAACGAAGTGTGTGTAGATCTACGATTCACTGGATTTTTCTCCAGTAGATCCAGTACCCATAAACGGTAAGAGCAAGAAAGTGCTTCTTGTTTAAGATATATGTGTAGTGGCGCAACGTCGAAAAGGGCCTCGAGCGCTGCTGTGGGAGATGTAGAGAACGCACCAGACATCGCCATCAAGCACATCCTTTGGAGATGGCCCAATTTTGATTGGATTGTTCTCACTTCGCCCTTTTGCCACCACACAAGACATCCATATGCCAATATTGGTCGAACAACTGTTGTGTAAATCCATTTGATATATTTGGGTTTGAGGCCCCAAGTTTTACCAAAGGTTCGCCGGCATTGACCGAAGGCCATACAAGCTTTTTTGACTCTGAAATCAATGTGAGCTGTCCATAAAAGTTTGGAATCTAGAATGACTCCGACATACTTTACTTGATCAGTCACATTAATCTCAGTGCCAAAAAGACGTAAAGGTCGAATTCCATCGCGGTTTCGTCTTTCCGAAAAAAGAACAATAGATGTTTTATTCGGGTTAACCGAAAGGCCATATTGGCGACACCAACTCTCGACTACCTGAAGAGCACTTTGCATCAGGTCGAATAGGGTGCTTATGCACATACCAACTATCAGAGTTAGATAGTCGTCGGCAAATCCATATGTTGGAAAACCGCAATTATTGAGTTGCCTCAATAGCGTATCTGCTACGAGATTCCACAAAAGTGGTGACAAGACTCCCCCTTGGGGGCATCCGCAAACACTCAATTTTCGAATCGCTGCTTGACGCAATGTCGAGAAGAGATGTCGGTTTTTGAGCATTTGATGAATCCAATTGGTAATCATTGTAGGTAGCCCATGGTTTCGTGCGGCTTCCAATATGGCATCGAAAGACACGTTATCAAAGGCACCCTCAATATCCAAGAAAACACCCAAGCACGATTGCTTCTGAGCGAATGCTTTCTCGATATCGTATACAACTTTGTGTAAAAGAGTCACAGTGGACTTTCCAGATTGGTAAGCATGTTGATTCACATGAAGAGGCATGTTTGCCAAATAAACATCACGGATGTGATGATCGATAATGCGTTCCAGACATTTCAGAAGAAAAGAGGTCAGACTGATTGGTCTAAAACTCTTCGCTTCCTCATACGACGCACGTCCTCCTTTTGGGATAAACTTTACAGTAATATCACGCCAGGATTTGGGAATGTACCCGGTAGCAAAACTGCTTACAAGTAGCTTTTTCAAAACATGTTTGATAGACTCAAATCCCTTTTGGAGCAGAACAGGATAAATCCCATCCGCTCCTGGAGATTTGAAAGGGGCAAAACTATTAAGTGCCCATTGAATCGATTCAGTAGTTACGATACTGCGAGCCGAGGCCAGAGACTCGTAACTACATGAAAAGACATTTGGTTCATCCGTAGATGCTATGTCCACACATCCGGGGAAGTGTGTATTGAATAAACATTCTAAAACTTCTTCATCGGAAGAAGTAAAGTCACCATTAGGTAAGCGAATTTCGTTCACTTGGAAATCCTTAGATTTTGCAAGAATTTTGTTCAACCGACTGACTTCACTCAAACTGGAAACATTTGTACAAAGGTTTTTCCAGCCGGATCGTTCAGCAGAACGAAGAGCCTTCTTGTAAGCCTTGCGAGCTGACTTGAACGACTCTGATCCAGCTGAACGGCGTCTGTTCCAACTCCTTCTACATTGTTTCCTGAGTCTAGTCAGAACGGAATTCCACCATGGGGTCCCTCTTGTAGTCTTTACAGACCGCAGAGGACATGCTTCTTCAAAAGCTTCCATAATGTAGGATGTTGTAGTATCAACGGCATCATCCAGATCACTTGGATTTTCAATGGACGGAGAATATCCATGAAATTTGGTCGCAACCAATTCAATGTAGAGTTCCCAGTTTGTTGACCGGGGATTCCTAAAACGCAAAGTCTGCGCAGTTACATTTGAATGTTCAAAGAAGATGTAGCGATGATCAGATAATGATTCCTCATCGGATACATGCCAATTCGTCAACTCGTGACTGATTCTATTCGAGCAGAGCGTTATGTCTAACACTTCTTCTCTATTAGAAACCATGAAGGTTGGGCGATTGCCTATGTTAAGTAATCCAAGGTCTGTACTACTTAAGTATTCCATCAGACTGGAGCCTCTCAAATTGATATCCGAGCTGCCCCAGATGATGTGATGAGCATTGGCATCACTGCCCACAATCAGCGGAAGGCCTTTTGTTACGCAGTGTACGACAACTCGTTTGAAGTCATCCGTTGGGGATGGTTCATCATGTGGTAAATATACCAAACAATAGACGTATTTCCTGTTGAGGTCACCAACAGAAACATCGATTGTGACAGCACATACATCTCTGGTAGTTAACTCAGAGATGAGTGTAGCAACGATTGCTTTATTAACGAGCACGCATGCGCGGGGCATGGAGCGCGAGTTTGCCATTTCAAGCTTGCTAAAAGTAGCAAAAACTGGGTCCACAAGGTTACCTAGATAGAAGTTCCCTCTACGAAAGTAGGGTTCTTGAACTAGCGCCACTTGGGCTGCACCATTTTGCATGAGTCTGCAAAGATTGATCGTTGCTGTTCTTTTATGCTGAAGATTGATCTGAGCTAACCTAACCGTAGCCACTACCCAAACTAGGCAGGATTAAGCTTTTTGCAATCTCAGCACGAAAAAGACCAGCAACGAAAAAAACCAGATCGGTATCTATTTAAAGTCGCCAAAGGCGAAAGAGCACAGAATACACTGTGTAAAACGCATAATGCGAATCCATATAGGTGATAATTTAAATTAAATGTCAACATATTCATAATCCCACCCTTATTAAGCCTCAAGATAGAGACTGAAGAAGGGTAGCCGATTATTATATAAGACAATCAATTTTGAAACTGTTATAACTCAAAATGGGTAAATATTTTAACACAAGTTTGTTCAGCAAAATTATAGCCAATATGTTGAAGGTTCACTGTATGGTATTTGTTTTGTTTTAACTGCTATTGTTTTCATGGAAATTTTGATTATACCACTAAGGTCGAACTTTTGCCCCACCTTACTCTACGTATTATCACCTTCAAATGTACATATGTATTTAGTGAACAACTTTGCTAAGCAATCTTGTGAGTTTACTGAGTTACCTCAGTACTCCCGGTGATAAATCCGAAATTAGAGTAAATTTCGTATCCATTGCTGCGGTTCAAAAATTAGAAGAATTTTGTGATCAACCCTGAAAATTCAACTGAAATTCGCTGAAAAACGTTAAAATTCGTTGAAAATATATTGATATTGAAAATTTCAATCAAATTTGACGTCAGGCACGCATGCATGATGAATGCACCCCGATAATACAAATACATAAAATAGCATGTGTTCCACATGGGATGTAAAGCAAACGTATACAAAACGATTCTCCCAACGAACATCCAATTAAAAACTGCGTAATAAATATTTTGTTCGAGATTAGCGCTGCGAGTTTTATTTGGAATTCAAATAGTGTTGTGTTTGATCTTTCGACCTGAACGCTGTCGAGCGGTGGTCGAGTAGTAAAATGAAAAAGCGCTTCGGATCGTTAGTAGTGTTTGATCTATTGATCGAGTCGCTTGCTCTTGCGTGGGCGAGTGATGAACACTTGTTCGGGGTAAAAAGCTTTTATCGAATTATATCGCGAATCCGATTAGGTGTGATTCATCATGGATCGCATCACCAATCATTGGTGACTCCCAGATCTTTACCTTATCCCACTAACCCAATTTCCTTTCCATGACAACTGTGGAGATGCAGAGCTATACTCGGTCTCTAGTAACAACGGTTGTCTAACTAACATTCCTTCCCTTCTCCGATGACCGTAAGGACGTGACCGGCGCCGTTATTGACTGTTATAATTTGAGCTCTTGATTTGTGCACATTGAGAATGGTAAGCTAATCCCAAGCCCCATTCATAAACTCCCACGGAGTAGCAACGCAACTACGAATTGTACGGTCATCTATGCTCATGCTCATGTAAACCTTCGGAATTCAAATAATGTCAAATAAATTTCGACATAATCAGTACTCTATTGATCTTTATCAGTTTATGTAATCGACTTTTCATGAAATATTGTTTAACATATCATACAAATAGTTTTAATTTAAATTTTCCTATCTGCGAAATACGCCTTAATGTAGGCAATTCCCATTGAAATAAGCACATTATTTGAGAATAAACGGTTTTATGGCCAAAAAACTGTACTTGCTATGTTGTATTATATCGAAAATGAGTTCAGTAGTTCATATTCAAGCTTACACATCATTTTAAACACTCAAAGTTGCCATGTATGCATGGCACTAGTACACAGCAGTGGATTGTTTAGCTTCAACATTTCCAGCTGTATTGCTTACACCTTCAAAATGTATGAATATTTCTTTGCAAAACTGATCCTAATTAAAATGAAATAGTTTAAAACCTTCGCTAGGCATCTATAAACTGGATAACATGGAATGTCTACGGTGCCAACGTAACCTTCAGCATCCTTTGGAGGAAAGGTTTTTTGATACCGACCTGATCAAATTCGCCCCAGTGATCAATTTGCCCCCGGATTACGGTAAGTGTTTTCTAAAACTATATGTTAAAATAAGCTGTTCGATGCGAAAAAGTCAAAATGCTCCAAAAGTAACATGGGACGATTATGCGTAAAACGTCAGTTTTGCTTTTTCTAGCAACGTCATGCTCTCCAGAAAGGTCGTTCTCAGCAATAAAGTTGATTAAAACATTGAATAAGTACAATGTCTCAAGAAAGACTCAACCATGGCATAATAATAAACTTGTATTCAGAGCAAGCCGCACAAATTCTAGATGAAACCATAATGCAGGATTTGGCTATAAATAACAGCGAACTTTATTGTTTGGAGCTATGACAAGTTATTATGTATTTTTTTTTTCTTTTTAAAAATTTGGATACATCTTATATTTAGTATTTGAATTTGTTGTATAATTTAATTTTGAATTTTGAATAAACTGAATTATTGTACAAAACTCAAATTCCATAAAACATAGTCGCTTTTTCAACCACCCCTTTTGTCCTACCCATATGTCCGAACGAGAACGCGCCTTTGGTTTCAGCATAAAGCTAACAGCACCTAAACAAATTGCGTTTGCTCCTTGAGAGTTGGAAAACCCAATCGCGTACAACCGAACACAAATCCTAATACACTAACCGGGACCAACACCAAAATATGAGTTCGGAACGATTTAAAATAACTAACGACGTTAGTTTGGCTAAGTACAATAGTTTTATTTAAAACAGAAACTTTATTGTTATTCGCTTAAAACCGTGTACATGATGATCATGAAACAGTGCGTGAGTGATTTCTAACTTGTATTTCAAACGGTTGACAGAATATGAATATTTTTTTTAATACAAGTTGCAAAAATAAACTTTATGCAAATCTAACGTATCATGTTCTTATATAAAATACCATTACTAAAAAAAACTGCTGAACCTCAGCTATTCAAGAAGGGTGCTTTATAAGTACTAAAACCCTGAATAGCTAAAAGTGTAAGGAACAGAAGTACCAGCACATGCATTTTCATCCTATAATATAAACACTCAATGCTATTCACTTCGTCAGTAAGAAATCAAAACCAAGACAAGTTATCAATCGATATCAGTTTATCTGTTATCGAGATTATTTTCGTCAAAATATATCAAGTTCACACTTTATGTTTTTATCTAGCCGTTTTATATATCGTAAACACAGCAGTGTCTTTGTGAGTTGTTCAACCTTCTGGACATGCGACAGCAAATAGTCACTTTTGGACAAGCAAGTTACCCTCATCAAACAAGCGCCGCGTCGCATTGGAACAGCGAAAATGAGCTCATTGATAACACTTGTCCTGTCGTTTGGACTTTTGATTGAAACATCCGCGAGGGTTGCGGAAACAGATCAGACGGCAGCCAATCCAACGGACATTGCAGACGGATTCAGTGACGAAACAGCGGCACAACCCTTAGCGCAGACACAAACCGAGGTTGCGTGGATGGTGACGGCCATAATTTTCATCGTTCTGTTCGCCTTATCCATTAGTTTAGTCATCTACTTGTGGTATTTGAGGAATGCCAAGATTAAGGAATTACGAGCGCTGCAGACTACTCGCAATGATAAGAACAGTAGGAACGTTTGGTATGGAGGATCATACATGTAGATGATGAATCGCGTTGTGATATTACTAATTGTTCGATGTGAAAAGTACGAAAGTGAATATAAACATTTGTGACTCAGTGAAAAATGTGTTTGGATTTCTTAGTAATAATTTAAAATTGACGGTGATTCATTAACCAGAATCGCAACAATTTGGAACTTGAAAATCGGCACGCGACAACCAGAATTTAACGGAGAATTTGAACAAATTTCCAAAATGTAAAAGTAGTTTTGTCTAAAACAATTGGCAAATAAAAAAAAGGACCAACACGCAGCGCAAGCGGTTTCAGTTCTTTCGATTTGTCGATTATCATTGGAAAACTACTTTTTCAGTTTGGACGTTTGATGCAATTTTAACTGAGTCTTAAAATGGTCAATTGACAAAGAATGGGAAGTGCTCCATTATTATATATTGCTAGTAAAATTTAGACAAACAAATGCTCTATTTGGAGTTATGGATAGCACAAAGATATGGATCAAAGTTGGATTCATCGGATAGGATTACGATTACGCAAACCACTTTTAACCTACATGAACCAACAATATATACAGCATCGCAATCAATTATAATATGCCTAAGGAAAACATATGCTTCCTTCCTGTAGGAAACAAAATTCCAAGCATATTCCTAAAAACGTGGATTCTGGCAGCCACCTTAAAATTTTGTATAAGCTGTAACAGCTCTTTAGCAACCACCCTCCCTTCAGCGTTTCGAAATTTGTGAATGGGCCCAAAGCTAGTTCTGAACGAAATGCCAAAACGTAGAGTAAGGTGGGGCAAAAGTTCGACCTTAGTGGTATAATCAAAGTTTCCAGGAAAACAATAGCAGTTAAAACAAAACAAATACCATACAGTCAACCGTCAACATATTGGCTATAATTTCACTAAACAAACTTGTGTCAAAATATTTACCCATTTTTAGTTATAACAGTTTCAAAATTAATTGTCTTATTCGAACTTTTGCCCCACCGATGGGGCAAGAGTTCGAATCTAGTGTGGGGCAAAAGTTCGCTGGCTAAAACACAAATTATCGATCCTTTTATGATAGGCATACTTTACACCAGCCGTAAACTTAAGTTTGACGAAATATACACACTAAATTTTCATCAAAAAATTGCCCAAAACCGGGTTAATTGTAATATACTCAAAAATAGCAGTTTTTCACAAAGCTATGTGGAAATGTAAAATTTTGGTGACAATTTTCACACGATCAGACAAATTTAACTGAATTTGAAGATAATATGTGGATTTTAGGCAATTTGCAATTTTTTCCGTGATTTTATACATGGGTCGAACTTTTGCCCCGCTGAAAGCAACCTTATGATAGGCCTAGAAACGCCCTTACATAAAATATTGAAAAAGATTTTATCTTCAATTGATTCCATGCAACGAAAGTTTGACCAAAAATTACAATATTCACGTCGAAAAACAACAAATAGCCATAACTTTTCCAAATCTCAATTGATTTTTATGATATTTGGATTGAAAGTCTCTTGCTTGAATAGCATTCGAACCACCATGACATTTATAAGATTTGTTTTGAATTGAGCTGGAAATCTTAAAAAGAAACTCTTACCCCACTCGAACTTTTGCCCCACTTTACTCTATGCTTTCACTAGCTGATCCATATGCATATGCACTTCACTAACTGATCCATAATATAAATCGATTTGATCCGTAATACGGATCCTTTTCTCCCACTGATCCACATCTGTGGGGTGGACATTAGAGTGATGCAAATTTAGAAATTTTGGCTCCCCTATGCTTAAACGATTTGTATTATGGTCAATAGCATCCTCCCAAAATTTGAAATGATTCGGAAGAAATTAGATTGTACACAAACCATTTAATGTTTATATGAAGATTAATGAGCGGTTCCACGCCGTTTCACAAACCCGATTATTTTTGTATTTTTTGAATCGCCTGAAAATTTGCATACAGATTCTTTATGACCAAAAATGCCATTATGCGCTTTCAGACCGCCATTTTGAACCTCGCCTTATTTTTGAGAAGGGCGTATCGGAAAATGCATGGCAAATCTTTAAAAAACTGTAACTTGAAAACGGTTTGTCCGATCGGTTTGAGATTATCTACAAAGTTGTAGGTATTGCTTAGGACTATATGGAGAAAAATATGCACGGTATAAAAAAGTTACAGATTATTTTTTATTTTAAAAACAAAATTTTAAAATCGATTTTCTCCAGAAACGCAGTTTCGATTTTTTTTATTTTTGGATATGTTTTAGGGGACAACTTATGTGATTTATTGCACAATGTTTCAAAATGGAAAAATTATGGACGAAAAAGTAATGATTTTTTAAAAAATTACAGATATAGAAAAAAAAAATCGAAATAGAGGAAAACAATATTTTTTTATGTGATTATTTGAAAGTACAGAAAAATTGCAATCGAAAAGTACCTAAGTAAATTTTTTCTAGGTTGCATCAATTTCGAGATATACTCATATTTATAAAAAAATTTCAAATAAAAAAAGTATAGGCCCTTTTCAAACATATTTCGTGTTTCTCCATTCCAGAAATATTTTATTTTGATTGAGTGAATCGTAGCTGAATTGTTTATTGTTTGATCAAAACCTTTATACTAAAGTAATTAAAAAAGTATGCACGGTAAAAAATATAAACGATATTTTCAAATGAAAATTTGAAGCTCATAGTTCTTAAAACGCAACATTTATGTTTTTAATTTTTGGATATATTTTGCGGTTGTTGTAGGTATTGTTTAGGACTATTTGAAAAAAAAATATGCACGGTAAAAAATAAAGACAGATTTTTTAACAAAAAAAATTCAAATCGATTTTCTATGAAAATGCATCTGTGATTTTTATTATTTTTGGACATGTTTTAGGGGACAACTTATGTGATTTATTGCACAATGTTTCATAATGGAAGAATTTATGGACAAAAAAGTTATCATTTTATAAAATATTACGAATTTTGAGAAAAAATAGAAATAGAGGAAAACAATATTTTTTATGTGTTTATTTGATAGTACAGAAAATGCATTGCAAGAGTACACACTGAATCTGTTCGGTAAAAATAACTGGGTTTTTGAACTACCGAAAAAGTCAGTAAACTAAAAAAAATGTCAGAAATCGAAAAACAGAGATTTTTCACTGAAATTTTGCAGAGAGCTTTCTTTTCATATCATATATCGATAAAAAATAAAACATGGTGGAATTTGCTTCTCAATTACGCGTGGCGACAGTTTACATTTTACTGACTTTTTCGGTAGTTCCAAAACCCAGTAAAATTTTACCGACCCCAGTAATTAAAGCTAAGTGTGTACTTAAGTTAAATTTTTCTAGGTTGCATCAAGATATACTCATACGAGATATACTCATATTTATATAAAATTTTCAAATATAAAAAGAAAAATATGCCCTTTTAAAACATATTTCGTGTTTCTCCATTCCGGAAAATTTTATTTTGATATCAACAACACAAACAAAAAATATATAAAAAAAAAACAAACTCCTTCTCCATGGTTGTACGATCTTGCCGCGATGAGAGGGCTTTACCCATTAGCCGGGCATATCCCTGGGGACCAAAGGTACACCGTTGTGATAGAATCACATTTTTAATGCCACGTTTAGATTTACCGTGTATATCTCGGAAGTGATGCATCTTAATTTATTTTTTTATCCAAAAATTTTACGTTTTGAGGCATTGTGCAGAAATTACAAACAATATGCTGCAAAACATATCCAAACATTAAAAACATCAATGTTGCGGTTTTTAAGAACTATTAGCTTCAAATTTTCATTTGAAAATAACGTTTATATTTTTTACCGTGCATACTTTTTTAAATACTTTAGTATATAGGTTTTGATAAAACAATAAACGATTCAGCTACGATTCACTCAATCAAAATAAAATATTTCTGGAATGGAGAAACACGAAATATGTTTGAAAAGGGCCTATTTTACTTTTTTTATTTGAAAATTTTATATAAATATGAGTATATCTCGAAATTGATGCAACCTAGAAAAAATTTACTTAGGTACTTTTCAACTGTAATTTTTCTGTACCTTCAAATAATCACATAAAAAATATTGTTTTCCTCTATTTCGTTTTTTTTTTCTATATCTGTAATTTTTAAAAATATCATAACTTTTTTGTCTATAATTTTTCCATTTTGAAACATTGTGCAACAAATCACATAAGATGTCCCCTAAAACATATCCAAAAATAAAAAAAATCAAAACTGCGTTTCTGGAGAAAATCGATTTTAAAATTTTGTTTTTGAAATAAAAAATAATCTGTAACTTTTTTTACCGTGCATATTTTTCTCCATATAGTCCTAAGCAATACCTACAACTTTGTAGAAGATCTCAAATCGATCGGACAAACCATTTTCGAGTTACAGTTTTTTAAAGATTTGCCATGCATTTTCCGATACGCCCTTCTCAAAAATAAGGCGAGGTTCAAACTGGCGGTCTGAAGGTGCAAAACGGCATTTTTGGTCATAAAGAATCTGTATGCAAATTTTCAGGCGATTCAAAAAATACAAAAATTAAATTTAATAAAAAATTCGTCATGTTCGGTGGAATTGCTCTAATATGGAAAACGCCAACCTTTTGTGTTCAGCCCTCTGTCTCTTCGTCATAATATTTTATGGATAAGTGAACAAACTCTTCTCATGTAAAATCCTTTCAGCTACAACTTTGCCCAAGACCACATTTTAAATAGACGTCAGGATAAATTGCTATTCATAATCATAAACTGGGTATGCATTTTGCATGCTTAACCAACTGCTCGGCAGGCAACAGTAGGGCGATTCAAAATTTAAAAATGTTTGAAAATCCTATCTCCCATATCTCCCCTACCATTCTTACCAGAAAAATAGTGTTCTGTAAAATTTTCAGCTTTCCGTTAGTGATTTAAAGGTGGCCCAAGGACAAAGAAGGTTTATTTGGAAATTACTATGAAGAAATTTTGAAAAATGTTCCATACACGTTAACACTGTAATGTAAGTGCAAACTTATTATCCCATAGTGAAAACTTATTCTTCAAACGTTAATGAAGAATATTGCTGAAGAAACAAATCTTTTATGAGCTTGTTTTGTATGGGATTTTTGTAGATACAGTTGTGCCGATTTTCATACAAAATGCTCAACTTTGACATGCTGTAACTTTTTTTCCATATGAGCAATCGGCATGAAATTTTGGAAGTGAACTACAAATATACTCAATTTCATTATCACAAGATTTGAAAATTTTCACACTACCGGCTAAAAAGTTAAGCACCAGGTGAAATCGCTCAAAATAATAGTAGTTTTAATAATTTGATTATCTACTGTATTTTATATTTTTGAATTTTTCTTCACTCATCGTTTCAACCATTTCCACCCATGCTTTAAATGTATAAACAAGCCAGTTTTTTACAAAATTGTTTCTGAACAAAAATTTACAAAAGAAAAACTACTATTATATTGAGCGATTTCACCTGGTATTTAACTATTTAGCCGGTAGTGTGAAAATTTTCAAATTTTGTGATAATGAAATTGAGTATATTTGTAGTTCGCTGCCAAAATTTTATTGCTCATATAGAAACAAAGTTACAGCAAGCCAATGTTGAGCATTTTGTATAAAAATCGGCTTTTACTACTATTATTATGAACACAACTGTATATACAGGGGATATAATCCCATATGAAGCTAAATAATAGCAAACACACTCGTGAATGTCTCTTCTCCTATCCGTTGGATTGAATTGCGCTCTTTAGCAAATTCCTTTATTATGATTTGAAGAATGAGTTTCTACTATGTGAGGGGTAATAAGTTTGTACTAAAAACTGAACTATCTTTTCCATAGATAATTATTATGAGCAGTTAGAGGACTGAACACAAAAGATTTCCCTTCTCCAAAGTAGTTACCATATAAGCTTCAAATGGTGTGTGCACAACCAAATTTCTTTCAAACCACGAACGAAAAATGATGATACAATCATTTTACGGAGAAAATCATTTCTAGGGGTTGAATTCTGAAAAGAATGAGAGTATCTCTCATTTATCACTCTCTGTAATAATCATGAACGCCTATACATACAGTGTCCATTTCCCGGCCACTTTGCTTGTCCTGGGATTCGAAACAAAATTTGACGCTTGTCCCGGGAAATTCCGGGATTTCTCAGATGTTTTTATGAAACAAGTAAAATTTCATCATTTCAATGTTTCAACAATGAAATATGAAGGTGAAGATGAAGCGAAGCCAAACCGAAAATTTTCAAGAGCACAAATCTGGAGAACCGAACACCCGTTTGAGCTGAAAACTTAATCGATTGGTCACCACCAGCGAGTGACCTATCAATTAAGTTTTCAGCTAAAACGGATGTTTGGTTCTCCAGATCCGTGCTCTTGAAAATTTGAGGGTTGGCTTTGATTTATCTTCACCTGAAGAGAAAGTAACTTTCCAAGTTAGTTAGGGAGCCGGATCCTATTATTGGCAGTTTTGATTCGCTTCGGCAGTTGGTTTTTTGTTAAGCTCCAAAGCTCATACTTGGCCAAATATGCGTCGAATTATATTAAATACTAAGTATAAAAACTTACAATATTGTTAGAAGAATTAATTAAAACTGAAAGAGGTTTGAATTAGAATTTGTAAGAGATATTCGAGCAACGAAAGTTTGCTACATTGAAGGTTTTTTTTTTCAGTTTTCTCTAATATATGGAAAACTATAAACAATTTAAAATATTTTTTGAAAACAACCAGGCAAACATTTTAATTTTGATTGATGAGTATTTGGAACAATTGTTGTATTCAATTCAACACAACGACTGTATTCTTCTATAATAGTTAGGTTCAAAGTAGTGTTGCCCTTGAAAGCAGTCTTCTTTTAAAAGGTTAGTTTCAAAGTTGATCAATGAAAATTTTGTCAAAACAGTAGCAATACTTTCAACTTAAAAAAAAATGCAATCCACAGATTATATTATCCGTAAGATCTGCAAAACTGAACTGCTATTCGTTGATTGTACATCTTTTGCAAACATTGCTCGATACAAACGACATATGTTTCAAGTAGAATTTGGGTTATTTTAGGAATGTAGTAATGTTTTGATAACAAGCTCATTGTTTCTCGACTCATATATGTTTTCTAATCTAAATCAGTTATCCCTCCAGCGATAGCAAAATCATTTAGAATTTTAACCTCAATAAACGTTTTAGATTTTCAATAGGAAACATAATTTCTATTTAAACCCACCAAAACAAAATAAAAACGCAAATTTTCATGTATCCAAGTTTGTAATTTTTCTAATTTGAGGTGGTTTCATACTAAAAATTTGTTTCACAATTTTTGGCTGGGTGGTGGGGTTGTAGGTTGGCGTGTTAAATCTTAACCACCCCCCCCCCTCATTTTAAGCTTTTTTCCAACGTATGTAAAACTTAAACATTTGAACTGCTTCACGATGCACACCGTACATTAGAAAAATCAATTTGTAATTTACCCTATACCACGCTATTTAAAAACAGTCGACTGTATTGACTTCATAACTCTCTATAACTCTATTTTGAAGGGACCATCGAGTTAGGGAGGTATTGAGTTACAAAACACGAAACCAGCGCAACTGTGATTCAAGGAACCATCAAAGTAGCCATAAAAACCAAATTTAGCTATCTCAATGTTAAATAGGACCTTCTGAAAAATTACGCGAGATTTTACCCACACATAAACTGAACGTATGTACTCTGCGGCCTGACAACCTCAATGCTGCATAGAGATTTTCCTTTTCGTAGACGCTAGAGGTTTAGCGTACATCTTAGTATTTAATACAGATTTAGGAGCCCAATTGTGAACAATAGTACCGTAAAACGGGGTAACTTTGATAGTTTTTTTCGAAGAAAACTGGAATATTTATGCATGCTGTTTCAAAGAATTTTAATTCATATATTTAAAACAAGTACTGGTATTCTAACTATCGATTGCAGTTGATAGATTTCCAAAAGATTTATTCTTAATGGATATATAATTTTCATATAATCGAAAGTCGGTTTTCTGTTTTGGGGTAACTTTGATAATGGAGCATCAATCGAACAAAATTCATTGAATTACGGAACATTTGTAGGGCGTTACATACCTTTAAGCGTTTAATGCTATATGGAAATTTCTGACTTAGATAACAAAAATGGTCCCAGTTTGTAAAAATAGTTTTCGCTAAGAGTTTTGTGACCGAATTCGAGTTCTACTATAACTAGGCTATCATAGATAAGTGACGAATTCATTATGACTTCATCAAATAGTGATCGTAAAACAGATTGTTTGAGAGCATTTAAAAATAGCTAAAATCTTATAAATTTTCCATATTTGCATATAAATCCTCAAATGTACTTGATTCCAACGAAAATAGCTTTAACATGAAGTGTCATACTAATACTCTTTACTTTTGCATTCGTTTTTCTTAACAGATTAACAGGAACTTTGTTATTTCGTTTAGTATGTTGAGAGTCTCGCACTATCAAAGTTACCCGCATTATCAAAGTTACCCCGTTTTACGGTACTTGAAATCAAGATGGCGTCAAAATCCAAGATTACCGCCAGATTTTATCACTCAAAATAATACTCTTATTCTTCACTCGACTCGGATAAAACACCAACGATTGAAAACTTGTTTCTTTGTTGTACAAAAAATAATGTTTGTATTGATTGCACTCGCCATATACAGTCACCCCACAGTAATGGATCAGCTAAGGGTCATTTTTTAGAATAAAATATGATTACAAATCATGATGACCTTGTACAAATCAAAATTACCCGCCTGGCCATGCCGAATATAATTGTTTTCCAGAATACACATAAAAAATCGCGGTTATTTACGAAAAAATGTCGATTTCGAAAGAAATTTCAAACGTAGTCCACCCCACAGATGTGGATCAGTGGAACAGGAGGGTCCTTATTATGGATCAAATCGACTCATATTATGGATCAGAACACTATAAAAGCAATTTATCTGTGAATCAAACGAATGGTGTGTTAGTGAAAGTATACGTTTCGGCGTTTCTTTCGGAATCGTCTTATCATTGATTCATAACTGTGGTACGGGTTTCAATGCCCCACAGTTATGAATCAACGATTTATTTCATTCGGACGAATAAAATATGCTAGAAGATGTTATGATTGATTGCAATGCTGCACAGATTTATGGTTCACGTAGATAAAATGTGTTCTGCGTAATTGCAACTCTATTTGATGAAATATTCACCGTTTAAGCCAACTTTGATCCATATCTGTGGGGTGACTGTACGCCAAAATCGTGGAACATGATTTAGAAAATCGTTCATTTCATAGGGTAAATACCATTGCTCACCTAATATTCTGTAGCCTATATTACGCGATTTTTCCTCAGCTTTCTGATGGTGATCGCAGAATTAAAAACTAGCGGTGCGCTAATGGTGAAAATCCGATTTTTCTAACAAAATTCAAGATGGTGGCCAAATTCAAAATGGCCGCCAACATTTTTTAACCTCAAATGAAAGCTACCGTAAAATCGGGTGTAATTGATCAGTAGGGTGAAATTGATCATCGTATCACACGATTCTATTTATTCGTAATGGAGCACAAAAATCAATGTAAGTTGCAGTAAGTGAACGTTGCTTGTCATAACTATTGTCGAATTGTGTGTTGTGAAGTTTTTTGCGTTAAAAAATGTTTATTACTATGAAAATAACGTAAAATTTCAAAATCATGCACGATGCAGTAATGACAACCACCTATGAACTTCTATTAATAAGCAAGGATTTGAACATGGTATAAACCTGAAAGTTTGTGAGGATGCTTGAGATATATCCCCAAACCAGATTTCATCACCAAAACTCATACCAATTTACTCATATGGTTGAAATAATTGAATTGCTGTTAGATATCATTGAACTCCTTAAGAAATTGCATACATTTGGGCGTTTTTCGCGTTATGCTTGAAATTTAACTATTTGTTATTTGTATAAATATTGCATTGTTAAGAATTTTACAAGCATATTCGGATTCAGGGAGCTCAAATTTATCATATAGAGTTATTTTGGAAACTAAAAATAATGGTATTGACAAGTGATCAATTTCACCCCGAAATGAGTTCCTCTGATGTTTTATTTTAGAGGTATTTGTTAACACTAAAATGACATTTGTTAGAAAATTTCGGTACATAAGTCGATGAGGCTCATCTTCGTACTTGTTTTCTTGTATTTAGTTGTTTGGCATTGTTAACATTATAGAAAACAGACTAGAAGAACCGTGGAAAATGATCAATTTCACCCGAAATTACGGTATATCCTTCCTCTATACCATCGTATAGATGCCACTAAGTTTGCTATGTGTTCCAAGAGAAATATAATACATATCACTTGAAGAAACACAAAAGATTGATCAAAAAATGGGCAAACTGTTTAGCTAGCTGGCGAATTAGGGGTCCACCACTTTGGAAAAACCGAAAGGACTATTCTTAAGTTTTATCGAAAACTAGCGATCAATGACATAAAATAAGAATTCTAACGATGGGTGCCGATGGCGGCCTGGTTTCAGCAAGAATTGCTCAGTGGAACAAATTATCTTAGAAACTAGGAAAACATCTTTACAGTGCCTCTTACGAGTACTTTAACCTTTTACTCAATGATTCAAAAACTATTTCCACCATTGTGGCAATAAATTATCGAACTTAAATAATTAAGTAGCATTTCAAGTTGCATTAATGACATGTCTTCTAGTCGGGATATTTGCGTTGGCATCTTTTGGAAAATCTTCAATTACTCGGTAACCGAATTCATTCGACTGCGATGCAAAATATCCGAGTTCCTGTTGTTGCTGTAGACAGGTGCAGCAAACGTGCGAACACACTTCCATTCAAACAAGCGATAAGCGTGAACTTCAAGTAGCTATACTGGCCAACACAGAGAAAGTCAGCTATCAATGGATACCCCACATGCAGCGGTGAGGATTCATTCATCGTGTCTATTTCCCGACCGGTGTGTTTAAAGTAAACCACGACTGGTGCGGTTTGAACGGCACATAAAAGCATAACTGCTGCATTCGGATTTTTGAGCCAACACCTTTCTCATCGATTATTCATATTTTAATATAGACTCTACAAGACTTATAAAAATAAAAGAGGTTTGTTCGAAAATTTTGTGAAAATAATGAAGTATATGTAGTTCCACATGAAAAAGCAAGTGCAGAACTTAAATTATGTTCAAGCTTATACTTTTGTGTTATACAATAGAGGCAGAATAAGTAATCTGTAGAGTTATCCTAAATGAATGTGGAATGCGGAAGTACACAAGAACATTATAAACTTTTGTATAAGAAGCCAAACTTTAAACTTCGAGTGTTATTTTCTTAATTCCTTCCTTTTTGAATATCGGACAGTTGAACCTCCACGCACAGTCTAGTAACCAGTCACTATGAACTATTTTGATAATTAGTTGTATAATAAAATGTCATGTCGCTTTACATACAAAAAAAAATACGACTTATACAAAATAGGATTTTTTTGAACCAAAAAATTATGTTGGTAATTTTGAAATATAGTGGACAATGATTTTCACACCATTTATTTTCTACATTTCAAACCATATTTTTCGAAATTAAACTGTGCTAACTTAACAGTACCTCCCCACTTGCTTGTGGCATTTTTCGGCCGAGCCTTCGCTGTATCACCCTGGCTATGGCTCTATCAGCCGCAATGAGCTCCCGTATTTTGAGTTGAGTGTTGTTTGTCGGCTTCCCATCGTTATCAGGTTTCAAACAGATCGTCCCAAACCCAAAGGATTTCGGCTTAGTTGCTTCGCAGTCATCGCCGTGATCAGTTCGCTAATCAGATCGAGTTCAGTTGAGTTTTCCTGTGAAATATAAAGTGGAATATTATTGAGTCGCATCAACTATGAGTTGTCCCGTAGGAAACCATAATGGGTAAGTTACTATGTGTTCTCTAGTTAGTATATTGAAGTGTTTCCAGGAACTTGAAATAATCCATAAATCTTATTGATTCAAGTGGTTTCACGTGCAACATTTTTTCTGATTATCAGAAGTTATAAATTGAATTACGTTTCAAAAATTGAACCTTAATATACGCCACAGAATTAGCATAATCTCTATCTTATGAAACGAATGTCAACTTTTATGTTCCAACGGTAGTCGTTTGCTTATCGCGAGTAAACATAGGAAGCCATACAATTTTAGTAGCAAAAAACTAATCAGAGAATTTCAATGTTAACGAAAATTTCTTTTTCGAGTAATTGATATGCATAACCTTTAGAGATAAGACGTATAATAATCATAGACCTTCCTGTTCAAATTATAATTTATTTTTGTCATAGTTTTAATTGAAAAAAGGGTCTTAAGATTTCTTAGACTCTTTTCAAAGTGATTTAAAATTGGGAAATCAGTTTTTTAAACTGATGGTTATTGTTTTGTGGATTTATGACTACAGTATTGTTAGCTCACTCATCCATAAATTTCCTCTGTTCAACAAGCGGATGTTTTCGAACTTAAATCATTTTTTTTTGCATAAAGGTACTTGGTACTTGATGGTTTACAATCCGTTACGTTTAATCCACGCCGAATGGATAATTCTCCACCACTGAGCTCGGTCCTGAGCCAGTCGCTTCCAGCCGCCATGAATGTTAAGTGCGCGGCCTACTACCAAGTCGACGGCCTCGTCCGGGTTCTCTTGCTTGTTATTCTTTCGGAATTTGTATCAAGTTACCAGCCCAACACAGCCTGCCGTGTTATATGAGCTTGATAATATCCACTTCTTTATATACTTGGTATAATTCATGATTTATGCGGCGCCGTCAGATGACATTTTCTTGTTCACCGCCAAGTATTGTTCGCAGCAAAAACCCCGAACGCTTTCCAATCGACCTCTTTTAAGGTGAAGCCCCGAAGAGCAAAAATCTATAAAACCGGACAATCGTTTGTGCTGGAAATTTTCATCAGTGGTCACTCGCTGGTGGTGACCAATCGATCAAATTTTCAGCGCGAACGGTTGTCAGGTTCTCTAGATTTGTACTCTTGAAAATTCGAGGTTTAGCTTCGATGGATCTTCACTTTAACGTCCAGGATTCATGACCGTATAGGGCAACCGGAAGGATCAGTCTCTTGTGTAGCGAGAATTTTGTCTTCGTTTACAGGCTACGGGACCTTAGCTGGTTACGGAGCCTGTTAAAAGCCCTATTCGCAACCGTAAGACGCCTTTTCACCTCTCGGGTAACATCATTATCGCACGTCACTAGAGCATCAAGGTAAACAAATTCTTCCGCTACTCCAAATTGTTCACCACCCAGCATTACTTCACTACCAACATCACGATTGGGATCACTCTGTCCGCTGGTGATTATGTACTTTGCTTTGCTTGTTTTTTGATGGTAAGTCCAATCCTCGATGTCTCCATTTTAAAAAGCACGAATGTCCCTTTCGCGGCTCGAAAAATCACCGCATATCATTTTGCTCCATGCAGCTCTGCGTCTCAGTAATGATATCTTCTTCATACTAATTTTTCTTCCTGCGGTGAATTGTTTTCTCTGCTGCACTCACATCTTTGTACCGCTCTCTATTCTGCCGGTTACCAGACACCAACGTCCGATATCTGGTAACATTCTTTTTATCCGTCACCTTTTGGCACTCCTCATCAAACCAACCGTTCCAAGGCCGTCTCTGAGTAGTACCTATCACCTCTCGCGCTGCTGTGCTCACCGTTATGTGGATAGATTTTCACCGTTTTTTGAGGTCATCGTCTACGTTGGTTCCTCTTATCCGCTCATCAAGCTTCCGGCGGTAATCGACTGCTACAACGTCTGTCGATAAGCGCTGGACATTCAAGAGCAACGGTCGCTGTGATTTTGTGTTCGCCACGGTAGACAACCGTGCACGAATCTTACTGACAACGAGATAGTGATAAGAATCGATGTTTGGACCTCTGGAGGTCCTCACATCGATACCAATCGAAGAATGCCGGACGTCCACCAAATCGTAGTTTGTTTGGTTGCAGAGCTCTCCATTTATGTGCATCCAGATGTGCCTCAAGATATCTTTGCGTGCAAAGTAGGTGCAGCTGACAGCCATCCCTCTAAATGTGGTGAAAGTTATCTTAGGCCGTTGCCATTGGTTACGAAGTGTAGTCTCTCCGTACCAATTATTGGACGGAAAAAGTCGTCTTTTCTGACCTGACAACTTTTACGTCATGTTTTAGGCACTCTCCATTGGTCTTGTCGAGACAGTTTTAAAACGCTTCCTTCATATCGTCGGACTTATCGTTTGTCAGCACATCGAAGTTGAAGAATTTGCCCTGCATCCTCAAAACAGATACGTTCATTAATCGGTTTGCACCTCAAAACATGCTTCAGCTGCTTCCCGATCACTTTGAATGCAACACCATGTTCTGTCTCATCGCTGCCACCATGGTAGAAGTTATAATTGAAAGCTGGCAACGGGATCCACCTATCTGAATTCAAGTTCTTCTGATTTCAGCTTGGAGATTTCTGCCATACCTTAATACCTCAAGCATTCGCAACTTTCTACCATGTTTTTTTTGGTAACCGATACCCATACCATCAATATAGTGAATTCTTTAACTCTGGGTTTAGCCTGTTGTACTGCTTTACGCTGCGGTTGATCATCACCAGCTTGGCCTCATGATGGACTAACGCTGTTGCTGAGTTTGGCAAAACGCTGGCCCAACACAATATGTATTGTGCTGCATAGCTCTGCGACAAGTTACTGACCAGTTGGATGCCGAGGATGGTACATTGATTGTAAATGGTGGATGGCTTCCAGTTCACTAGTGCCTCGATGACTTAGGGTGAAGATGAATCGAAGCCAAACATCAAATTTTCAAGAGCACAAATCTAGAGAACCAAACATCCTTTGAGCTGAAAATTTAATGGATTGGTGAGGACCAGCAAGTCACTAATCGATTAAGTTTTCAGTTCAAACGGATATTTGGTTCTCCAGATTTGTGCTCTTGAAAATTTGAGATTTGGCTTCGATTCATCTTCACCTTAAGCTGATGACTTGTTACTAACCACTCGAAGTAGTACAGGTCGGTGGATTTATTCTAATTTGACGAAGAATTCACTGGCGGTGGAAAATCTCCCGAACCGATGCTATTCGAGCAACCGAGTTTCTGTTCACGATCCACCGCTACGCCTACTTTAGTTATTGACGGAAACAACACAGCTGACTCGAACGTTATTGCGTACGACCTAGGAAAATGCTTTGCCAGAATGGCTGCCTTCAATAGCTACGACCCGGAATTCGTTCGACGATCCGCCGCTACCACCGACGATATAGTAAATCATAGTAAATTTTACAGTGCCTGCGAACAACTTACAGCTTCTCTGCATGTCTTGTGCCGAAATTTGAGACCAGTGAAGCTAGTTTTGCTGGTTAGATTAATGATCTATGGCTAGAGTGACGAGAGAGTTTCGTTATTCCGATCCCTAAACCCAGCTACCTTCCGATGGCACTCATTTACTGCCTTTCGAAGGTAGTAGAGCCAATGGTGAACCTACGGCCAAAACACCATTCACAGCAACACAGCGTGCTCGACCACCGGCAGCACGTGTTCCGGCCTGTGGATGGCATGAACTCCTACTTTGCAGCTCTCGGCGAAGTCCAGCAAGAGGCAAATAAAAGGAACCACGACACCGAGACGATCTCACTGAACATCTAAAAGGCGTTCAACCCGACCTGGACCATTCGCCCTAGAAAAGCTAGCCAGCTGGGCGATACCTGTCACATTATGCACATATGCACTCCATAAAAAACTTCCTCACCAACCGATCCTTCAGAGTGGATGCCAAGTTCAGCACATTCAATGAAGTAACCGGTGTACCACAGGGGTCCATCTTTATTTCTGGCTATGATGGACGGTGTTTTCGAAGACCTGCCTACCGGAGTGCATATTATCGTCTATGCGGACGATATAATCATCGTAGTGTACAAAGGTAACAACACACAGAAAAGCACAAGCAGCTGTCTCTCGAGTGACCAAATGGGCTGCCTCCATAGGTTTCACCATGTCGGCAACCAAAAGTATTCGATGCCACTTATGTCCTTCTGGACATAGGGTCAGTAGGCCTCCGATCGTAATCAACAACCAAGCGCTCCCTTTTCGTAAGACAGCAAAAGTCCTTGGAATCACCTTTAACCGCGGCCCATCCTTCAAGGCCCACTGTGAAGCAGTTAGAGACAACTTTTTTAGCCGCCTGAACCTAATATAATCTCTCTCGAGACCGCACTGCAGCAAAACAGAGCTATTCGCGGTAGTCGACTGTTTCAAGTCTAGAAACCCTTTCTTAGCGATGAGCATACTGATTGACAGATTCAGCAGATTATTCAGCTACCAATGTTAGCTGGGATACAGATGGCTTTATCTCAGTACAAAGGGTTGGAATAGGCATCGCGGACGACGAACTCGCGGTAAGCCTCAGTCCGATACAGCAGCAAGTTGCTACTTCGCTCGCGCTTCTCGTCATCCGTGGATCCTGAGAATAATCAGGCATATATCACCTGTCACCATCATGTGGGTTCCAGACACTGTGCCATTCCGGGATAACCAGCCGTCGGTATTCAACAACGACGGTGCCGCTGGCCGATATTCGACGTTGGGTAAAATCAACAGTGGACCGAGCATGGCAGACGGCATGGACTAATTCACAGAGAATCTACCTACTAAAAACGAAGGAAAGCGTTAATACTTGGACAGACTGGTCGTACTAGGATTTCCAGTCATTCCTTCTTCGTTGTTAACTAGTGTCAATTACATCCCGCGCCGTTGTTTTGGACTCTTTCCGTAGACCTTATATAGTACCTCGTAAGACACATCCTTTTTATCATCGGGCTTATCTTTCATTGGCACATGTATGCTGATTGGGTAATAGTTGAACTATTTGCCCTTAATTCTAAATAAACCGATTCGGTCCTTTATCAGCGTTCCGAGTCATTCGCTTCATCTGCTTCCTAACTCCACGTTCTGCTTTGTCGAATTCAAACATACTAATCTAGTGAAACAATACACCAATGAAAATAAGAGCTCAAATCTAAATCTAGAATCTGATCCTCACAGCTTTCACAATTCCTAATATTTTTGCTCACTTGTAACTACAATTAACTATGTTTTTTTTAAATCTTGTTATAGAGACCCCCAAGGCGGCCAAAGACTTGGATCGGAAGCTGGCATGTTGTACGGAGAATACCTCATGCTGGACAAAGTACTCAGCGCTCAAAGAATGCTTTCGGTGGAAAGCAACAAACCGGTACACGATGAACATCTTTTCATTGTTACTCATCAGGGTGAGGATCCACTTTAACCGACGTACATATTCGCTTTTGCACAATTGTAATAATTGAGCATTTTTCAGCCTACGAACTGTGGTTCAAGCAGATAATATTCGAACTGGACTCCATTCGCAGCCTGTTTAGCACGGAACATATGGAAGAATCGAGAACGTTAGAAATTCTGAAACGGCTCAACCGAATCGTAATGATTCTTAAGGTATGATTTAGGCGATACTCGCCAAATTAAGTATCAAGTTTCAGTTGAATTTGTTTACGATTGTTCTAAGAATCACAGTGACTTCCTGTGGTACGTTGTGTCACACGATTCGTGAACACACTGGTAAGCTACGAAAACCTTACTCGGATTAATATGAATGGATGGCACTTGTATGGCATCCAAGCTTCTAACTGAGTAACGTCGTAGGAGACGTTCTGTACATAATTCCCCAAATTATTTTTCAGGTCTCAGATCTCGCTCTCTCTTCTCCTGCAGTTTTGAAAATGTGTATACTGTTATTATTATTATCAGAGAGGATGTTTTGGCACTTTCAAGCAAAAAAAAAAAAATGCAGTAAGCTTTAATCTACCCCGGGCAATCTATATAGCGAAAAAGCGAAAAAGTAAATTTCATTAGCCGGTTTGATTATGGAGAAGATATATCAAAGCCATACCTCAAAATTTCAAGAACTGGAAACCCAGAAAGCCGGTCAAGCTTGATCGATTGGTCAATTGCTGCTGGGGACCAATCAATCAAATTTTCAACGTGAACGGCTGTCTGGTTCTCTAGATTTGTGCTCTTGAAAATTTGTGGTTTGGCTTCGATTCATGTTTACCTTATCTGCTGATAACACTGAGCTTTTCAGTTATGGTGGCTCAGATACCATCCAACATAGTGAGCAGGTTCAAATAATCTCCGATTTTTCCATTCTGTGTGTTTCTTAAAATCCAGCTCGTCTGGGAACCTTAGGAGATATTTTGGGACAATTCCGGATTACCGGAGCAACATGAACGTCCTCTAGGTCTCATAGCTGTCTCAATTCCTCAAAGGGTACATGCGTGTTTGGGTATATCGAATTTTGGCGTCTACGTTGGGTCTTCGACGATAAAGGCCGATATTGATGCATTTCAGCATCCACGGCGAAAGTTTAATCAGACTTCCGGTGTCGACAGCAGAGGCTTACGGTGCCAAGACTATCCGATGGCGTACAAGTCTTACAAGATGGCGATTCTTGGGGGAACGAGCCGGCGGGGAGGCAGTGAGGAGGCTTCACGGCGAGGAAGATGACGGCGGTGGCGAGGGTGGTCGATAATGACGGCTTCGACATTTCGTGGGCCAACAGCGATGGCGATATGGCTGTGACTGGCCGGGATACGCTTACAAATGAGGCCACTTCCACTCAATTGAACTCCGTTTGCCTTTCGAACGTCCACTTGTCTGGTACAAAAATAGATACGCTTTGTGGACCTGCCCACCAAATTAGTTCCAATTGACGTTGAACTATTGAATGTTGCCACATTAGACACACAATTGTAATTCTGACTCCGAAAAAAGGCCACTCCGCACCAGCCAGGTGTTCAACGCCATTATCGATGTGCTCAAGCTCCAGTTAATGCACTAATACCCAATGGGGGTGCTTCCCATGCAACTCATTCTGCTACCACGTTGCAATAATCTCATTGACTGTTTTGATTGCAATTCAGCTGCTAATCCTCCTTATGCAGGACGCTGAAGCATTTTAATTCTGGCGTTCAACGAAGTATGACCGCAGCTGCTAGATCTGGAAGACACATACACAGCTAAAAATATGTTGTAAATTTCAGTTTATTATCATGCACATATTTGGAGCCTCCAAATTAACTGAAATGTTAACGACATATCGCTTATTTTTCAATCGAATGCACTTTCAATTTACACGATCTATCAAGCATCTTTAGTTGAAAATGAAACGTTATGCTGTAACAATAAATGAATTTGAACTACTCTTACTATACTCTTCTATTAGACTGGCCCTTAAACAAAAAAGTTGTAAAACTCAACGGGGCACCCCCTAGATATGAGCCTTAGGGTAAGAAAAACACTCTCTCAAAATTTCAACTCAATTGGTTGCCACACCAGCTGGCGCATTCGATTTGAAGTTTGTATGGGATATTCGTCTCAAATATTTTGAAAATTGATCCTATGTCACTGTTTCGGTCCATGTACTAATTGTTCGCGTTCAAATAAGCCCAGAATGACAAATACACTAGTTGATACCATAATGAACATAATTGCAGAAGGTTATATCTGGATTTAATCTCATTTTCATTACTCTTTCAGTTGTTGAAAGTTAGGCTTAGATCAGCACTCCCGTACAGTCACTTATATGCATGCGACATGTGCCTCAGCTCGCCCAGCGTCATAGGTGGCTATGATGCGCTTAGTGGATACCTCCAAGCTATGTTGAAGAAATACAAGCAGTATTGCATGATATACTTCAGATGGTTAAAACACCAACTTACATCAAGTAGTGTTTTTGACATTATGGGTCCAATTGAACGCGATCATCATTTTTTCTGAACCAAACAGTAGATGATGTGCTGTTGCTCATATGTTTGAGCTGAAAATCCCATATTAACTTCAATTCAAATGCGCCAGCTCATGGAACGACAAAATGAGCTGAATTTTCCAGAAAGGCTTCGTCTAACCCCAAGAAATAATCCTGGAGGGTGCCCCGTGGAATCATACAACTTTATTTTTCTTCCATACTGAGCTTGGTCAGTCTACTCTTCTATCTACGCTACATTGAAATAAAAATATTTTTATCTGTGTAGTGCCTGGATATCGGTAACGTCCCTTCCTCCTACTGCACCTGGCAGGTTGATCCTCTTAATGGACGATTTTGGGTGGCGCATTCAGTGATTAGTGAATGCACACGCACTGCTCGTTCTACCATCTCCAAATCAAAGGTGTTGATCACCTTCACCTTTTTAGTGACAGACAGCAAGCTCTTCAAAATAGAATTGACATGAGGCGAGAACTTTTCCTGTAGCTCCTTCTTGATCATCGTGTGACAAATACCTCTAAGTTGCAGGAATCTGAGATATTCGAGAGAACAATTAGCATCCATAACTTGACCCTGACGTAGAATGATAGACCGACATTTGTCAATCCCAAATACCATAGCTTCAGGTAGACCATAACGAAGGAGTGTTTAACTTCTTTACTTCTTTCCCCACTATTTAGTTGGTGACCATAGTTGCATTGAGTAAGTGCTTTCTAAGGGAATTAATGGCCTGTCAAAACCACAGAGTGTAGAGATCTACCTCCTTATCGTGTATTGCATCTGCTTGATGGTGCTCCTGCTTATCTAATAAAATTGAAGTATCGTCTTAAGTACATGTGAAAAACTATGTCGAATGCATTTTTGTAGTCGATGTGCGCCATACTGTGGTTTATCTGCTTTTGAGAAGCTTTTTTTTCAATAGGGTTTTTGCACTTCTAGCAAAGTTAGAAGCTTTCACCTATTCTCTGTTCACCCGATTCTGTTTTTGCACGGGGAATGTGTACCATGCAAAAAAGGTTTCAGTTTAAAATTTCAAAAACCGTGCAAAATAAGTAACACCGTTTCTCGACGTTTCAAGCAAAAATAAAGTTTTGACGAAACAAAATGTATGGAAACTTTTTTTGAACGGCCGTGTAAAAAAATCCGTTCAAAAACAGAATCGGCGACATCGCACTCTAGATCACAATCACTGCAGAATGAGTGATCACGTGGTAATTACCCACGCTATTAATATTTTTCAGTGACCAACACACAGTTTCAATCCGTGTGTAGCACTATCAAGAATATCGTACTGAAAAATTGCCATTTTATTTGCTTAATTTAATACTAAACATGACCCATCAGTGATATCCATAGTCTATCGCCATCAATGCATTGGTGATGGAGTAGACAGCATGATGTTGATGTGATATGGAATGATCCGAATTGTATCGCAATCGGCCTGTACAAATCAGCAAATTTAAAGCGTTGATAGTGACAGCAAGCAACTCTGGTCTCAATACACTTTCCTCAATCGGATCGCCATTTGCATGTCGCCTAAGTTACACTGTAACTTAAGTGCACCACTCAGCTCCTTCTTCCGATGTAATTTCGTCCAAATCCTTTACAAAAAAGACGGCAGTGCTTCCAGTGGACGATTTGGAAGGAAGCATCACACTAGATAAGCATGCACGGTCGAAATACGTTCCTGAGAAAAAGTTTTCCGGACTGAAGCTGGAATTAAACCCACACTTCTTGACGGCTAAATGCTTGGTAACATAAACCACACGGCCACGAAGCCCACGCTTGCACTCCTTGCAAACAAGTACAATCCCCGGGCATAAGGCCTTCCCTTGTGCCTTTTCACCGAGCGATACGGCCATGCGCTCCTGAATAGCCGAACTATCAATTGTAGGATTCTCCTTCAACTCAAAGAGCATTACACCTTTTTGGTATGTCTGGCTCTGACAACGTTTTCGCCCAGATCCCTTAAAATCGAATCTTCTCTGACGCTCTTGAGAAGCGCTTCGTACGCCGTAGCACCGTTAGCTTTTACAAGTACGACGTCCCTCTTCTGCGGCATCTGCCGAGGCGGAGGCTTTTCTTTCTTCTTCTGCTACATTTTTTTGAACCACCGTCCGCTTCTGCGGGCTATTATTTTTCCTCCTTTTGCCAACGACTTGTTGCCACTCATTTTCCCATGGAGTGGCGTGTCTCGCATCCCTTTTGGAGCGGTATCGGGTCTGCTTACGGATTCATCTGGTCTCCCATCTCCCGGCGAGGTTCTGATTCTCTTTGGAGTCATAAAACTGGTGTGTTTTCCACCCCCACTGACCTCTCTTTCGTCTGACTGAATTGACAGAAAGAGCAGCTTTTGCCGTCCCCAATGCGTACTTTGCAGTTTCGGCTCTCACCACTGCCGTATCGTACTCTTTCACCGCCGATGTGAGGGCCTTCCGGATGCTTACGATCATGAGATTTATCTCCTTGTGGACGTTGATTTTATTATCCACGTAATTATGGAACTACGTTCAACCCACTGCACAATGGATTCTGTGGTTCTACGTCTTTTGGTTCTTACTGCAACAGGAGACTGTTGCGACTGGTTCTTCTACTGGTGTCATCGTTGGTGGTGACCTCAGTAAACCACTTCTTGCGAACGGATTCGCCACATTCACTGCATTGTTGTCGTTATCTCCTGTCCCCCCTTCAAACCGCTATCTCTAACCTCTAGTCGCCCTTGTGATCCCATGGTTGTCTATGCAAGCAGTGAGGCTGGGTTGACTAAGTTCCTTACCATGTACAAAGCCAGATCGACGCTAGTTAGGAATTTGCATCTGAGCCTACTTCCACTGGTGAGTTTTGAACGTATTTGGCGGCCTACCAAGGTTTTACCGGGACGGGGGCAACCGTACCATTACCCCACTTTCCGTTTGGATGTGGTGACATCCATTCTTACTAGGATAGTGGAATAGTATGGCTGTCAGCTCTGTTGTCAGCCAGATTACTATATAACGTATTCCGTGAATCAGTCTGGGTAAGTATGCAGCCAGTATACCATAATTAAGACCTCACTAGCATCGGAACTAATGTGCCGGATGGCAATCCTGATGATGAGCTAGTGCTTTGAAAGCGGCACGAGTCACTTGTACAGAGCTGCCTTTAGATGTTTGTTTTTTAAAGATTCAACGGAGTCCAGCGTTAAACACGGGTTTTCCTAGTATCATATTGAAATATTTCGTTATCCGCCCATGGATCGTTGTGAGTGTTTCTTTGTTCCGCCGTGAAAACAATAGTGGCTAGAGATCTTAAAAAATTTTACCGGTTTTAGGAGGACTAATTTTCACCTTAGGACATAGCAGAAACAATATTTCGACACAAAGTTCTTAACAATTTTAACCTAGCTCAGACTCGATTATATTCAGGATTTCTATTTTCAATATAATTTTCTAATGATTCATTTATTTCTATAGCTATTGGTGGACCAGGTGCCCATTTTGGAAACAATGACCCCTCTCGACTTCATGGACTTCCGTGATTTCCTGTCTCCCGCTTCCGGCTTCCAAAGCTTGCAGTTCCGTTTGTTGGAGAACAAACTGGGCGTAAAAACGGAGCACCGCGTCAAGTATAACCAAAAATATTCGGAAGTGTTCGCCAGCGATCCGTGTGCCATCGAGAGACTTTCAATCACCGAGAGCGAACCGTCCTTGGCCGATCTGGTGCAGAAGTGGCTCGAGCGTACACCGGGACTGGAAACCAATGGGTTCAACTTTTGGGGCAAATTTGAAGAGAGCGTTGAACAGCTGCTGGCTGACCAGGAAGCAAGTGCTATGGTAAAGATCTTTACATTCATTCTGCGGTATGAGTTTTGAACTAGGAACAATTATGTTTTGCAGGAGGAAGAACACGAAAACGTGAAGAACTACCGTCTGATGGACATTGAAAAACGCCGGGAAGTGTACAAGTCGATCTTCGATGCAAGTGTTCATGACGCGCTGGTTGCACGCGGTGATCGTAGATTTACACATCGTGCTCTGCAAGGTGCAATTATGATCACTTTCTACCGCGATGAGCCGAGATTCAGCCAACCGCATCAACTGCTAATGCTACTGATGGATATCGATTCTTTGATTACCAAGTGGCGATGTAAGTGGAAAGGGTTATCATCTCTCTTAGATTTCATTACAAACCGCAGGCATTCTTTATTTCAGACAATCATGTGATCATGGTGCAGAGAATGATCGGTTCCCAGCAGCTGGGTACTGGCGGATCATCGGGATATCAATATCTTCGATCCACTCTCAGGTAGAAACCCAATGACCTATCCAAACCACATATCAGTAATAACTTAAATTTCGGTTTTCAGCGATCGCTACAAAGTATTCATCGATTTGTTCAATTTGTCTACTTTCCTGATTCCACGTGGCTCAATTCCACCACTTACCTGCGAAATGCAAAAGGCGTTGAATCTAGCTTGGGGATCGCCGGTGCATCAAGCTAAGCAAATCAACTATGCTGCGAAATGAAAATGATAGTTATTTCTGCAATCCTACTTAAGGTTGTTTGCCTATATGATAGGTGCAGACAACACAAAGTGCTGAATCTCTACGTAATAATCGAATTTGATGAATATAATTGACCAAACAGCACCACAATTATTGGGACTCATTCACAAATTTCATAACGCTGGATGGGGTGAGTAGGTGTCCTCATGATGTTACGGCTCATACAAAATTTGTAGAATAATCATACAAAAAGCGTTACGAGGTAGTGAGTGGGTGTCCAAAATGACTATTTTTGGCGTTATGGAATTTGTGAATAAACCCTTGATTTTCATTTACTGTGTCCCAACTAACAAACCTCTTGGTAAAGCCTACTTGTATTACTCTATAACTCTGTAGACCCCACAGAGTGGTCCTTAGTCTCTTACCCAGTAGCTCATACCTCCTCGTTATGTATGCGTACAAATCATAATCCCAAAATCATGATTATGACGTAACCTGTTCCACATGAACCCAACAAAGAAAAAAAATCCATTTATCCTTGTTGCATTCATGTGTTTGTAATCTATCTGTAATGCAGCCCACAGACACTCAGTCGGTTTGACCAACATTGACTCCGCCCCCAGGTTTAAGCTCATGTTGGTGCTATGTTTGACCGTGTGTGATGCTGCTTGACGAACCAATTTAACAGTTTGTGAAATCGATTTGACGGTTGGCGAATCGGTCGGTTAAAATCAAACAAGTTTGATTTTGCTCAAACCACCGGTGGCCGGAGCCAAATGTTTGACGAACTGATCGTACCGTCTGTAGGGATGTTGCAGGACCATCGTCGTCAGCATGTCAAATTGAAGCTTCGACATCCCATGAACTGCCGATGCAGATGGGTGGCGTCACCGACATGGTAATCTAGCAAATGTGCGCTCTTGAGTTGTTTCTATATATTCCACTGGGGTTTTCAATCGTTAACCTATTTCTTTAGCAAACACACCAGTAGTTCTACCGGTGAGTCCATCAAAAGTTCAATACGGAAGTCTTCCAGGGATTGTACCAAGAATTCCTACAAGGAATCCATCAGCAATTTCACCTGGAATTCATCCAGTTAAAAGGATTCCTTTTAAAGTTCTTTCAAGGATTCCATCAGAAGTTGTTGTAAGGATGACACCCGAAATTCCATCAGAGATTCCACCAGGAACTCCATCAAAAATTTCTCCAGGTATTCCATCAGGAATACTCTAAAGATTCAATCATGATTTCCACGAAGCATCACATCAGGGTTTCCATTAAGAATTTCTCTAAGGTATCCATCAAAAGCTTTCCATTCCATCATGAGTTCTTCCTGGGATTTCATCAGATGTTCTCCTAGGGATTCAATCAGGAGTTCCTTCAAGGATTCCAACTGGAACTTCTCTAGGAATTCCATCAAGAGTTCCTCTAGAAATGCTATGAGAAGTTTCTCCAGGGATTCCACCAGGAGTTTCTTCAGAAATTATACCTGGAATTTCTCCAGGGATTTTATCAGGAGTTCTTCTAAAGATTTAATCAGGATTTCCACCAATGAATCCATCAGAGATGTCATCGGGAGTTCCTATAGGGTTTCGATCAGGTGTATCTTTAAGGCTTCCATCAGAGTCCTTCTGGGGATTTCATCAGAAGTTCCTCCAAGGTTTCCATCCAAACTTCCTTCAGAGATTCCACCCGGATTTCCTCCAGAGATTCCATCAACAGTTTCTCTAGAAATTATATCAGAAGTCCCTCGAGGAATTCTATCAGGATTTCTTCTAGAGATATCATACCCCTTAGGGATTCTATCAGGAATCCCTGAATTTATGCAGGGATTTTATCAAGAGTTCCTATAGGAATTCCATCAGGAGCTATTCTAGGGAATTAATCAGAAGTTCCTCAAATGTTTCCATCAGCAGTTCCTTCAAGAATATCTGTAGAAATTTCTCCAGGGATTCCATCAGAAGTTCCTATAGAGATTCTATCAGGAGTACCTCTGAGAATTCTTCTGAGTATTTCATTTGGAGTTCTTCCAGGGATTCCATCAAAAGTTCCTTCAGAGATCCCACCTGGACTTCCTCCAGAGATTCCATCAGGAGTTCTTATAGAGATTATATCAGAAGTCCCTCGAGGAATTCTATCAGTATTTCTTCAAGGCGTACCATAAGGAATTGCTCTATGGATTTTATCACCAGTTCCTTCAGGAATCTTATCAGGAATTCATCCAGGGATTTCGTCAGGAGTTTCTGTAGGGATTCCATCAAGAGCTCTTCAAGGGATTTCATCTGGAATTCATAACAAATTATTATTATTATTATAACAGGAGTTCCTCGATAAATTTCATCAGGATTTTTTCTAGAGATATCATAAAGAGTCCCTCTACAGATTCTATCAGGAGTTCCATAAGGAATCTCATCAGGAATACCTCCAGGGATTCATCACGAGTTCCTATAGAATTTCCTTCAGGAGTTCCTTTAGAAATAATATCAGAAGTTTCTTCAGAGATGCCACCTGGAACTCCTCTAGGGATTACATCATAAGTTCTTCAAGGAATTACATTATGAGTTCTTCTGTGGAATGCCACATGCGTTCTTTTATGGATTTCATCAGATTTCATCCTTCAAGAATTTCATTAGAAGTTCCTTTAGACAATCCACCTAGGGATTCTATCAAAAGTTTTTGTAGGAAGCTCTTGATGGCTTCCTTAGAGTTTCTGGAACTGGAATTCTTTCAGAAGTTTTTTTAGGCATTCCGTCAGGAGTTCCTTCGGAGATTGCACCTGTAGTTTCTCTAGAGATTATATTAGGAATTCCTTAAGAAATTCCATCAGGATTTCTTCTTGGGACTTTATAAGGAGTTCTACAAGGCACATTATCAGTAATCCCTTCAGGGATTTCATCAGGAGTACCTATAAGGATCCCGTCTGAAGTTCCTTCAAAGATTCTATTAGGTGCTCCTTCAGGGATTACATCAGGAGTTCCTCTAGGGATTCCATTAAGAGTCCTTCTAGGGATTTTATCAGGAGTTCATCCAATGAGTTCACCAGGAGTTCATTCAAGAATATCATAAGTTTCTGTAGGAATTCCTTTAGGAGTTCCTTCAGAAATTCTACCTGGAATTCTATAAGGAATTCTTTCAAGAGTTTCCACCAGGAATTTCTTCAAAATTCCGCTAGGATTTATTCAAAGGATCCTAACTAAAATCCTCCAAGAATTTCTCTAAGGATTCCACTGATTCCACTAAAGGTTTATTTATGGATTGCATCTGGAATTCGCCCAGGTAATTCTCTATGATTTCCATCAGGAAAATCTTCAATAAATTTCAGCTGAAATTCTCATTGGGGGTTCCACTAAAAAACTTTCAGAAACTTCACCAATATTTTTCCGGTGATTTTAACGGGGATTCAAAATATCCTCTAGAAGTTCTTCAAAAATATTCTGAAAAAAAACCTCCAAGGGTTCCACAAGGATGATCTCTAAGGATCCCATGACGATTTTTTATGGAATTTGACCACAATTTCCTTCAGAGACTTCACCAGCATTTTCTGTGATTATTTTACCAGGAATTTTTTGAGAGTGGTTTTTATAAAGGAATTTCGCCAGGAGTTCTTCCAGGGTTAACACTGGGAATAACACCAGGGTTTCGCTAGAATGTCCACCACAAAAATCTACCACTGCTTCGGCAGAAGTTCTACTAGAAAACACTTCAATGGTTTGACTAGGATTTCCATTCTTTTTCTTCCATTTTCAGGGTTATCAGAAATTCCTACAGGGTATTCACCAAAAAATTCCACAAGTTCACAAGATTTTTTTTCTGAAAAATCACCAATACTTCCGCGAGAAAATCGACTAGGGATTCCACGAAGGATTGAACTAGAAATTCTTCCCTTCTCTACTTTAGGTATTCCATTAGGAAGGCATTTACAAATTTTCAAAATATTATTCATCCAGTGATTCCATTGATATTTACGCAAAGGATTAAACAAAGCATTTCTCTGAATGCCATTTTTTGGAAAATTTGTGGAAATAATCATGGAACAATTTATTATCAAATCCTTTGTGGAGTCACCAGAAAATTCACTGGAAAAATTTCTTTAAACATCTCTGGAAGAACTGTTAAAGTAAACCCTGAAGGAGTTTTTTTTATTCCTGATGCATTCCTTGGAAAAAAATCATCCAAAAAATACTGGAAGGAATTGAGGGATAAATTCTTTTAGAAATTCTGGGTAGAATCACTGTAAGTAAATCCGTGCATGTATATCTGAAGGAATTTCTAGCAAAAATCTTGTAGGAATCTCTAGAAGAATGTTTGGATTAATCGCTGCAGGATTTTTTGGAGGTATTCCAGGGAAAGACTTGTGATGCATAGGAGAAATTCCTGATCGAATTTTTTTATGGAATTCCTGTAATAAATTCTTAGGGGGAATGAATCCCCATTGATCAATCTCTTTTAGAATTTCTAGAGGAATTCCAGGTGGAATCGCAGGAAAAGAACCCTTATAGAATCTGTTTAGAAATTCTTGAAGTTTCGCTGGAGGAATTCTTGAAGGAAGCATTGGTTGAATCACTGAATAAATCTTTTGGGAGGTTTTTGGCTAAATCCCTGGAAGACTTTGAAGAAAAACATACGAATTAAAATAATTCGTTATGTGATTCCTGAATAATGCATTAAGGAATCCTTGTATATAACTTTTAGAGGAATTCTTAAAGGAATCTTGGAATAATTGTTATAGCAATCTCTTAAAGAATTCTTGGAAGCAGCATTGGAGTAAACTCTGAAAAATTACTGAAGAAATCACTTAAGGATTTTTTAACTTTGAATCAATAATTAGAAGAGGATTCTTTAAAAGAAATTCTACGTGAATCTGTTGATATATTTCTAGAGGAATTGTTGATAAAAATCCTGGTAGAATTCAGGAATAAATTATGGTAGAGTCCCTAGTATAACCCATGGTATACTGAAAATACTTCAAAGTAGATAAACTAGAGAAAACCACCAAAGATTCTGGAAAGAATCTTGGATGAAATTATCATAGCCATTTCCATATCGATGACTGTGACTGTCTTTAGAGTTTCGCTGGAATGAATTGTGTGAATTTTAACTGGAATTCCTCACCAATATTCATTTCTTTTGGTACATACTTAACACTTTAGTCGTCGCGCTGTTGTATTTGGACAACAGTGGTGAAAAAACCTCGCTTATCGTACACAGCATCAGCGTGGTGGTTCTGACGGTAGCACACCGCGCGACGACTGAAGGGTTAAATTCTGAAAGTTCTGCTCTTCCTCACTACGATTTTTTCCGTAAAAATATTCACCCCCACCGACACATTTCGAAAAAAAAACTAATCACATATTTACTAGACTTGCCGAGAACGTTCAAAACATGCGAAGAAATATAGTGTTGATGCAACGAACTTTGACAGTCGGTCAAACGGTTGCGGCAATCGAATTGACTAACTTGGGAGCGGAGTCAATGTTGGTTAAACCGTCTGAGTGTCTGTGGGCTGCATAATGCTCCGCAAGCAAGGTGACATAACTTGCACACAAGTTGAAGAAGGGGATGGTATAGCTGTAGGCGTTAGTAATACATATTAAACTGGCCCAAATACAGAAGGGAAATAAATGAAAAATTCAACGAGGTACTTCCACGTTTGTACTATTGAAACAGTCTCTGAAAGTTTGAGCCCATTCGATTATGAAATGAGTTGGCGTCTTTGAGTTTAGTTTGTATGAGATTTTCGATCAAACAAAATTATCTCAAAGGCAATGCAGAAAGAATATAGATGTTTTCGGAAATATATTTCAAAATTCGCGGTAATTTACGAAAAAGTGTCGATTTCTACACAAAAGTCAAATATTGTCCATCCCACATATGCAGGCTTTGGAAAATTCAACGATCATTGACACACGAGCCATAATTTCAGCCCATTTATCCGCCTGCATTCATACAACATGCATGACATTTAACGTTCATTGAAGATTGCGAACCATGATTGAAAACAAGACATACACACAGCACCCACTGTTTGGCGCCGATCACTGTGTGTCAACACTTGTAACATTCGCTGACCCACACTCATTCTGATCAAGAAACAGAGGCGAATATTTTTTTATTTTCTGTGCTATGTTTGCAACCAAAGGGGTGTTCAATGGTCCATTAGATTATAATTAGGTTGTTAAAGGCTGCATTATCAGTAAATATGAAAGTTAGTACCAATTTTATGCAAAACAGAAATCACCCGAACGACTGGATACTGTTGCAGTCTGTGAGAGTTGCTGCTCGCGAACGCTCTCGTACCACGTACCAAACGAGAGAGTGAATGTTTACATTCATCGGTCTCTCCGAATGCGAAGTACCACGAACTGTTATATTCACGAACTGTAACACTCTCCGAATATGGTTCGATCGGCTTATTCTGATCGAAATCCAAACTCTACACATAGGGAGCCGGATCCTATTCTTTGCACTTTTGATTCATTTCGGCAGTGGGGTTTTTTGCAAGCTACTGTTCTCATATTTGGCCACAATATGCGTCGTATTGAAGTGCTGCTTATTGCAAAGTTTCAGACAATTCGGTCGAAAAAAAAACCCCATGCCAAAGTGAATCATGGAAGTGTCCAAGTAGTTCTGCACCCTATGTGTCAGTGGGAGAAGGGATCCTTACTATAAATCAGAGCACTATAACAGCAATATTATAATTGATTGCGATGCTGTATAGATTTATGGTTCATGTTGGTGAAATGTGTTTTGCGTAATTGCAACTCTATTTGATGAGATATATTCCGTTTAATCCAACTCTGATCCACATCTGTGAGCTATCATTGCGATCAGATCCACTTGTTACTCGACAATCTACGAAAAAGTCAAATCCTTTTGATAGATCACGACAGCGCACAAATCGTTTGGAGTCAAACTGCCTTCAAACCGGCAAGTGCTAGAATTGTTTTTCTACAACATGAAAAAGTTGGTCTATCTTGCCGTGAAGTGAAGTGACACTATCAAAAATACAGAATCATGTGTGGTATTTGACTCCAGAAATAACGGTTTTACACGTGTTTGATGACAGTGTTTAAAAAAATGCTTCCAGTGGACGGTTTGCCCTTTGAAGGAAGCACCATACTAGACAACGGACTAGCATGCAACGCCCAGTGGCACAGTCGAAAAACCTTCCTGACGAAAAGTTTTTCGGACTGAAGCGGTAATCGAACCCACATTCCTTGACTCGATGCGGCTAAATGCTTGGTAACACTAACCGCACGGCCACGAAGCCCACTACGTTTCTAATGATTCAAAAAACTTGATGGTATCAGCGTTGTGAAACAAGTGTAATGAAGATATAGCCAGGAAGTTAATGATTAAGGATATCAAATCGTTAAGCAATCTAGAAATAGAAGACGTCGTAAACAATATTCCCTTCAGATGTTGGAACGGTACGGTAGTCCGAAAACTTTTTTTCATTAGAACTTGATTATAGGCTCGCTAGCGAAGATATCAAGATGATGCCCGTGTTTCGTCAACTAACTCAAAGTTGTTAACGACATAGCAGAAAGAGAAATCAAGCTGATGACTGACTACAACAATATTTTCACGCATAATGAAGATGAGAAGCAAAATGTTTTGCAAATTATATTTCAAGCTAATGCAAATTGTTTCAAAACGTCACGATATAATCATTATCGAAACCATACACTACAAAAACATTTATATGACTTATAATGTAAATGAAATAACAAGTAAAATATTCGATGCAAAAAATTAAATAATTATATATGGATCAAATTTGGATCAAACGGAGGATATCTCATCAAATTGATTTTCAATTGCGCAGAAAACATGTTATCTACCTTAACCATTCATTTATCATCATCGCAATCAATTATAATACGCTTAAACATATTCTTCCTTGCGTATGAAATAAAATGTCAATCGTACGATCAGAAGCGTTGATCCATAATTGTGGGGCTTTGAAAACCATTTAACAATTATGAATCAAAGATAAGACGATATCGAAACAAACACTGATACACTGATTTATTACATTTTGTGAAACAACTTAAGAATCAGAACAAGCGACTAAGGACTAATTCGCAAAATGTAGCTTTAAAGCGGAAATAACTTCAGTTTTACGCTGGAAACTGAAAGCTACCAAATATCGCAAGCGATAAGTTTCAAAGGACAGCCAACTCCACGATACATTTTACACAGAATTACAGAGCTTTGAAGGCACGAAAAGGAGCAAGATATTCCAAAAAACTGAAAACATTGGCCCTGCGAGTATATCAGGAAAGGGAAAAGCAATCCGGATGTTATTTTGGGGTTTCCTTTGAAACCTCCGAACAAAGAGCACCAGTGGGATGCTGCAGCTTCATCAGTACTGGTAGTAATGATAAAAGTAGTTGTTCTTGATTTCAAGCAAAGTGTAGGATATTTTTTCAGCAAAAATTGGATTTAATACGGATGACCTCTATACCAACATCCTGCAAGCTATAGACTCCATGACTGAGGCAGATTTTTCCCCCAAAATTTTGATTAGCGACCAGAACTCGACAATTCGTTTGCTTTTTAATAAGCTGGGCGTATCTGTTGAATCACCTTACTTTAGCCGTAATGATAGACACATTTATTGTTTGTACGATTCACCACAACTTATCAAATCGACACGAAATAATGTCATGCGGCACAACGCTGTCTATCAGGAAGAAGTTGTTACGTGGGAACATTTGAAGATGTTCTATGAGGAAGATATACGTCGACTACCAAGAACTGCTCCGAAACTGTCAAATAAGCATCTATTTCTGCCAGCATTTGGAGAAATGCGTGTGTGTGTGGCTGCCGAAACGTTGAGCGCTTCTGTTGCGGCCGCCATCAGATTCTACGTTGATAAGGAGGTACAGTGGCCCAATTTCATATTCGTACAGGATACTGTTTCCACATCAAGTTAGTAAAAAACTATTAAATGAAGTATTGAGCTACAAATACTTTATCCACATTGAAGGTAATAGGTGTTATCTATTGTTTGCCAATCACAAAATGTTTCCATTTACATTCATCTTTGGATTAATAGAAAAGTATTGAATTGATGTCTAAAATTCACCCAATTCTATATTCGTACACCTACCAAGATTCATACGCACAACGTTCAAAACTAAATTAAGAAGCTCTATTTGATTACTGAAATGCTTTATTATGATGTTCAGATGTAGTGAAATACATTTTGACAATTTATTAGTGGACATATATGAAATTTAGGTGAAGTTATGAGAAATGCCAGTTTTACAATGATTTTTGCTATTAAATCTTATAATTCGAACAATAACGTTTATTTTTGTCATTGGATCCAATCTATAGATTAAACTCGTAAGCTCTGATAGAAATTTAGTTGAAATATATATAGTTTACAGAAATCAGAAACAGTTTTTATCCCTTTTGGGTTCAGAAAATTTTTGTGCCATAAGTTCAAAACTCTTCTAAAATGATATGTTTAATCAATGTAAACCAAATTTTCATTCTAAACAACAGGTAAATGTCAATTTTGAATTTGTCTGTAAAAATAATTTGAACTACGAACTTCGTTTTACAATAAAGTACCCTAAACTACGCTGTACATACCTCCACATAATTGATGTCATCGTAATATTCAATTATCTTTGAATTAATATTCAAATTATATTCAAAACAGCACCCTTTTTTGCAATTTATTGATTTTATAAGAAAAATACAAAAAAACTTGAATGAGCAGAGAGCATTGATATACTATTTAATAGAAATTATCCTGTTGTTTTCATCATTTTAAAAAACGTTTGTGTTGCGGTTATGGCAATAATATTTATTCTTTAGATCTCTATAACCATGTTTGGTAGTAAAATGTAAATTAAAAAAGATAATTACGCAATGTTTCGATAGGAACATTAACTATGGATGGGGACGGACCTGGTGTAGTGGTAAGAACACTCGCCTCTCACGCCGAGGACCTGGGATCGAATCCCATCCCCGACATAGTCACTTATGACGTAAAAAGTTATAGTGACGACTTCCTTCGGAAGGGAAGTAAAGCCGTTGGTCCCGAGATGAACTAGCCTAGGGCTAAAAATCTCGTTAATAAAGTCAAACCAACCAACCATTAACTATGGATTATGTTTATACATTGAGGAGCCAAACATAAAGAAATTGACTAAATTTTTTGGTTTTGGATTTGTTATAAATGTTATACTACCTAAGATTCAAAAGTTTAAGTTGTCGATATCCACTCCTAGCTACTCTAAAACTGATTATAATTTTTTGAACTTGTGCAATATTCGCAGTTATCATTCTTAAGGAAGTGATGTTGAAAAAAATGCAATTTATTGTTCGACTTACCGAATATTTTAACAAAAAACATGGGAAAACTGATATTTTTCTTAAATTTACTTAAGTTTCAAATATGTCCGCTTTTAAATTTTCCAAATGTATTCTACTGCATCTGAACAACACAACGAAGAGCTTAAGTAATCATCTAGTCCATTAAAAATTAGTTTTGAATGCTGTATATTTCTTTTTTGCTAGGTGTACGAATATGGAATTGGGTCAATTATAGACACAATCTCAATACTTTTCCACTATTCCAAAGATTTAAGCAAATGAATACAGTTTGTCATTGCCAAACAATAGATGACACCTATAACCTTCATTATTGATAAAGTATATCGAAGTCCATGCACCATTTAATAGATTTATACCAACTTGATATGAAAACAGTGCCCCGTACGAAAATGAGATTGAGTCACTGCATTACTACTGCAAAGTATGTTGAAGACTTCGACAAATTGTTTGATTGCTTCAATGCTTCTAGCAGTACCGTAAAACAGGGTATCTTTGATGATTGTGCTACTTTTCCCCGAATGTCGTTTCCACGAATGTCGGTTCCCCGAAAGCCAGTTCCCCGAATGACCCGTTTCCCCGAATGCCATTTCCCCGAATGACCCGTTTCCCCGAAAAATATAGCGGTTCGAAAAGGTGCTATAACAGTTTTCATTGGCAGGATGGTGAATTAGAAAGAACGATAAGCAATCAAAAGAAGGAGGTATTTAGTCATTCTCGACTATACACATGTTGCCAAAAATGCTGAGGATGGTAAAACTCGTAAGAACCGCCAATCAAATAAAGAAGGGTGCATATCAGATGACCAGTACGTTCACCCCCTTGAAATCTATAAAGTTATGACAAATATGAGTGCCAAAAACTTTTCGGGGAAGTGGACTATTCGGGGAAACGGGATATTCGGGGAACTGGCATTCGGGTAACTGGCGTTCGGGGAAACGACATTCGGGGAACCGACATTCGGGGAAAAGTAGCACAACCATCTTTGATAATGCGGGTAACTTTGATAGTGCGGGACCCACCACATACTAAACGAAATAAGATAAAATCTTTTAATCAGTTAAGCAAACCGAATGCAAAAGTAAAGAATATTAGTATGATACTTCATGTCAAAGTTATTTTCATTTGAATCGAGGACATTTGAGACATACAAATATGCAAAAATTAATGCAACTTTAGCAATTTCAAAACGTTTACGAACAATCTGTTCTATAATCACTATTTCATGTAGTTTTGAATAGTTCGTCACTTATATTTGATAGCCTAGTTATAATAAAACTTGAATATGGTCTCAAATCTCTTAGCAAAAACCATTTTTACAAACGGGGATCGTTTTTGTTATCTAAGTAAGAAATTTCCCTAAAAGTTCAACGCCTAGAGATATGCAACGCCCTATAAATGTTACGTAATTCACTCAATTTTGTTCGATTTATACTCCACTATCAAAGTAGGTAATCCCAAAACATAAAACCAGCTTTCGATTAAATGAAAAATTATATATCCATAAACCTTTTGGCAATCTTTCAGCTGCAATCGATAGCTAGGAAACCTGGAAAACCTGGAATTATCAGGGAATTTGATTCAACCTGGAAAAAAACTGGAATTCTTAGGGAATTTCGGCTACACTCAGAGAAATTGTTTTTAAGCAGTAGTACATGGTAGTATGCAATCAAAAAAATTTCGGCTGCGCCGCTATCATAACGCTAGTTGAAATATTTGGTTCTTTAAACGTTTTTTAATTATTCAGCATAAAACATGTTTGGACAAGGAACAGACCTAAAGATTGCCAAATTTGTAAAGGGCACGTAAAGTTCCAGTTGGGCGTCGTTCATGAGCATATGAAACATAAGTGTAAACATTCTAAATTTTCTTCCAAATTCTTCTGGAATGCTTCCAGCAATACTACTAGAGTTTTTTCAATGGATGCTTCGAAGAATTTCTTCAGAACTTGGTTCAGCTAATCCTAGCGCAATTCAACGCTTCCACAAACGTTTATTCCAGAGTTAATAAAACCTGCAGTAATTTTCACAAAGATTTTCCCAGGATTTCCTTCAGATGCTTTTCCACGGAATTTTTCACCAATATTTCCTGTTTATTCCTTATTTGGATAGTTACTTTAGAAGATTTCCCACAGATCCTGCAGGTTCTTTTTTATTCCAGAGTTTTGAAAAAAATCGTTTTGCTATTTTTCCAACAAACCCTCTACAATAATTCCTATGCCTATTTTTCATTTAGACTAATTCAACCACGATTATTATCAGGAATCGCTCCAAAAATCATTCAGACATTATTCGACAAAATCTATTATAAACTTTCCCAAATATTCCTCGATAAATTTGACCTGGGATTCCTCATTAAGTTCCCCAGAACTTTCTCACTGCATTTCTTCAGCATTTCATCAAAAAAATATTGCTGCGGTTCAAAGATTTCTCTAAAAACATTAATTAAAATTTGCAAATCACTATGGATTATCCAAAACTTTATTCAAGATTTAACACCAGTTAATACTATAGCAATTATTAAAGGTATTGATCATTCATAGATAGTTTTTTTCATGGATTCAGTACGAATTTTTCAAAACTTCTTGTAGAACATTACTCCGAGATTGTATTTGTTTTCAGTTATCTTAGCAATTTATCTAGAACATTCTGAAAATCTATTTATCAAAAATATAGGAGTTCTTTCAAAAAATTCATTAAGGCATACTTAGAACTCACATAAGTTTCAACAGACATTACTCTAGGATTTTCTTTCGGAATTCCTCGGGCACATTTTAAACAGTTTTCTCCAAGACAATTGAAAAAATTTCTTGACGTTTCTCTGGAGACATTTCTGTATGAATGACTAAAAAAATTCTTTGAAGACCTCCTTGACCTTGAGTAATTTAAAAAATAATTGGAAGGATTTCTGAAGGAGTTTTGAATTCTTGAAGGTGCCCTCCTAATCGGGAATGCTGGAGAAAGTCATAGGGAAATCAATGGAATATTTTTTGGAGAATTTGATGCATAATTGAAAAATGTCTGAAACGATCTTTGTATGGATTCTTTATGGAATCTTCAAAGTAATTTCTGTAAAAAAATCAGAGGGGGTTGTGTACAAGACACGACCGCATGACGTTAACTACGCCAAGTGATTTTCTACATTTGAATTTTAGTCGATTGTCATAATTGCAGCCTTCCTTTAGTTCAAACTCTAACATAATATCGTTACGGTCGCAACATTATAGATCAAAATCTTACATAATTTCGTGACGGTCGCAATATTTTAGATTTTCAATTGGTCGGTGTTCAGACAGACCGGACTAGAGGATATCTTGGCGTTCTAAAGATACGCTCAGAACTCCAACAGTTCTGATTTTTTCGATGCTATTCCGATGCAGATGTATCATCAAATAGTTAAGTTCCATTACCACAACAAATAATGCAACTATTTTTGGATTTTGTGTGCTTGGGGTAGGTTTTCGTGAAACCATTAAAAAACCACTTGGTCCAGCCTGTCTGAACACCGACCAATTGACACCCAGTATATTGCCGTAAGACGTAGTTACGTCAAAATTTAAAATCTTTCATTACGTGGGGAAAGAAGGGGAACCAAAGCTAGCAAATTTTGCGTTACGTAATATTTGAATCATTCCTTAACAATAGAAAATATATTTCATCCCAACGGCACAGCAGCAGCGTCTTCGGAAACATCCTCAAATTGCCGTGTTGTCAATTATTCGTAATAAATCAATTATTGTATGCTGCTATGAGATGAATTGAGAAATTATAGCAAGTATGAGGTAAACACATTAGGGAATATAACACAATTAACTCTTTAAAACACATTTGTTGGCTCTGAAAAGGGCCGATTGAATTGTTGAATTGCGTAACACGGACACACTTTGACGGCGCACTGGTTACAATCCTCCTCGCCCGATGAGATTTGCGGTGCGGATGACAATGTGCGCTTCAACAAGCGGCTTTGGTCGATTTTCTTCAGCCATCTCGTACAAACAGCTTGCCTCTGGTAGCGAGGAGCTGAGCAGGTTTGGAGGAGCTCTTACCAGCTCGAAAGCGAAAACAGAATGAAACCGAATTCAACGAAGAAGGGATGCTTTATACCCTTAGAATAGCAGATGATGCTTCCTTTCCGTTGTTCTTGTAAGGTTGTCCGAAACATTTGACACATAAGAGCTACAGACAAGAAATCTTACGCAAAACTGTTTGGAAAACTTTTTGGCGCAATAAGGATGGCAAATTCAACCACCAATCGCACTGGATCCCACAGTTATGGATCAAAAAGTGTGGAGTTCAACCTATAGAATCAGCCTATTAGTACCTACTCACTTCTACAGACGATTCCATGGAGCATTATATTATATTTTTCCAGAATACGCTTCTTTTTGTAAAGGATGAATAATCTTCTCCAGGAAATGTAAAAAATATACTACCGGAATTATTACTCTGCTAATATTCTGTTCGAAATCCAGGATATCATGTCTGTAAACGATTTATGTAAACCTAGATTAAGTTTTATCATTGGGACTACCATAAGGTCTGTTGATAATAAATAAATAAATAAATATCGTTGGCCAGCATATATCAAGGATATCATTCTATCTAACACCTTTCAGTATTCGGAAAGTGTAAAACTGACAACTTTTTTCTGGGTGAATGGATACCGTAATTGCGATGGCTGGTTGCAATTTGTCATAAGAATAAAAGGTCCAAGCTTTTTCAAATATGCCGAGACCTTGGTCAGGCTGTCGGAATCCAAAGAAAATATTTGTCGTTTTGTGTTACTCATAAAGTTTATGCATATCTTGATGGTACTATCAGACAAAAAAAAAACGATTGTTAGTTACATTTGTTCGAAATAAAACTTGCATGGGCATGAAAAATACACCAAGCAAGGGTCAAGGGTTTTTACACTAAAGAAGGGAGAATTATTAATTTTAAATAATATGTGGTAAATTGATTGCCTGTTTCTATGATATATGAAACAACAAAAAAACGTGTTCAATGCTTAAGAATGCCCATTAATTAAATAAGGGAACATTTCATGTTGTAACGATATACCGTAATCCGGGGTAACATTGATCATTTTTTTGAATATTTCTTAAATATTTGGTTTGAAAATGCAAATGTTGCAAATTTTATATTTTTAAAACAAGTACTGCCCCCTATAGCTCGTGACTATATACTTTATGTTGTTTTTTTAACGATTTAAGAATGTTTAAAAAAATGCTTTAGGTGATTTTTTGATTTAGCTGGTATGGGGTAACATTGAACACTTATGTAAACAACGCTCGGTAATATTGAAAATGTCGTTACTTACTAAAATCATGGCCCCTGAAGCCGAATATGAAGGCCAAACGCTTACAAGTCATTTACTTTTTGAGTTATTTTAAAATTAAAAACAGCTTGAACCACGGAATACGCCTAAAGGTAGGCAATTTCCTAAGGGAAATTTACATTCTTATCAGTAATTCGGTAATGTTGCCTAATTCAACATACCGTAAAACGGGGTAACTTTGATAGTTTTTTCGAAGAAAACTTGAATATTTTTGCATGCTGTTTCAAAGATTTACAATTTATATTTTTAAAACAAGTACTGGCATCCTAGCTATCGATTACAGTCGATAAATTGGCAAAAGATTCATTTTGAATGGATATATAATTTTTCATATAATCGAAAGTTGGTTTTCTGTTTTGGGGTAACTTTGATAATGGAGTATGATTCGAACAAAATTGAATGACTAACGAACATTTGTAGGGCATTGCATACCTCTAGGCGTTTAACGTTATATGGAAATTTCTGACTTAGATTACAAAAATGGTCCCAGTTTGTGAATATGCATTTCACTAAGATATTTGAGACCGTATTCAAGTTCTATGATAACTAGGCTATCAAAGATAAGTGGCCAACTGTTCAAAACTACATCAAATAGTGATCGTAGGACAGATTGTTTGTAAGCGTTTTGAAAATGCTAAAATTGTGTAATTTTTTTAAATTCGTATAAAAAGCCTAAAATGTTCTTGATTAAGATGAAAACCGCTCTTATATGAAGTGTCATACTAATATTCTTTAGTTTTGCATTCGTTTTGCTTAACTGATTAACAGAAATTATGATATTTCATTTAGTATGTGGTGGGTTACGCACTATCAAAGTTACCCGCATTATCAAAGTTACCCCGTTTTACGGTACTCATGAAAGTTTTGACAACGGAATCGTTTTCGACGATGCCGTTTTTAGAAAGAACCGCATTTTCCTTGATCATATCGTTTACAGAACTTATGTGAGACATGAATGTTTGGTAGAGTCATCCTCAACCATTAAAATCATTGTTTCGAAAAGTTGCCAAATTTACGTAAAAGGTAAACGGAATTTTCGTAAAAATCATCACTTTCATTAGCTCATGAATATAAGAAAGGAAAGCTACATTCATGGTTTAGAAATGTTCCATCAATAAATGATAATGCGAACTTCTTACGAGATGAGTCATTCCGATCAATGTTACCCCGCTGATCAATGATACCCCGGATTACGGTACCGTCATTTCGGGTGAAATTGATCACTTTTTACGGTTTTTCTTGTCTGATTTCTATAATGTTGACAATGCTAAACAACTGAATGCAGGAAAACAAGTATGAAGGTGAGCCTGATTGACTCAAGTATCGAAATTTTCTAACAAATGTAATTTTTGTGCTAAAAAATATGTCTAAAATAAAAAATCGGGAGATCTCATTTCGGGGTGAAATTGATCACTTATCAATGCCATTGTTGTTAGTTCTCAAAACAACTTTACTTAATAAATTTGAGCTCCCTGAATGCCAAATTCTTAACAATACCATATTTATAGAAATAATGAATGTTTAAATTTTAAGAATTACGCAGAAAACGCCTAAATGTATGCAATTTCCTAAGGAGTTTCCTGATATATACCAGAAACTCAATTATTTCAACCAAATCAACGAATTGGTACGAGTTTTGGTTATGAAATCTAGTTTGGGGATATATATTAAGTATCCTCACAAACTTTCAGGATTATACTATGTCCAAATCCATGTCTAGAACTAGAAGCTAATTGATGTTCGTCAACACTGCACCGTACAAGATTTTGAAATTTTACATTATTTTAATAGAAATGATCATTTGTTAACGCAAAAAACTTCACAACACACAATTTGGACATACTTACGACAAATAACGTTCATTCACTGCGGGTTACATTGATATTTGTGCTCCATTATGAAAAAATAAAATCGAGTGACATAGTGATCAATTTCACCCTACTGATCAATTTCACCCGAATTTACGGTACTATGTAAAATCAATTGTATGTTTCTATTCTGAAGGAATGACCATGTAAAATGAACAAAAAACTTCATATGCACATAATTTTAATCAATTACAATCTTGAAGAATTCTAGGTAAAAAATGAAGGAAAATCATCATATAAAAATGTAAATCTGTGATACGATCCTGATTTCTTATAATTGCTGTATTTTAAGAAATAATCATTCCTCAATTTGACAATTGTAGTTTAAAAATTGTACCGAATGAAAGAACGAAAATAACTAATAAAATACATAATACTTTATAATTTGTTATATAAATGAATAATAAATAATAGTGAAAAGAAGCGTGTTTTTCTATTTTCAAATTGTCTGTGTCACTTTAGTGAATTTGTTGCGCATATGTAGGTAAAACTAGGCGAAAAAAAGAGAAACGTCAAGTAGTGGAAATGAATACAAAATGTTCTTTGAAATATTTTGCATTTTGACCTTTTGTCCTCCTAGACCTTTTGTTCCTTTCGATCTTTTGTCCATAAACCCTTTTAGGTACCACTACAAGAAGCCTCATGATCGGCTGATCCGTGGAGCTGCCAATCTTCGGGTATGTGGAATTGCTCAAGATTGAGCTACGTTTCCAGATTTCAACTTAATTCCTGTGGTTGTTATGCGCCATCCACTCCACAAGTTATTCAGCATAAGCAGAGAATTTCTGTGTGTAAAGCACAAAAGGGCAAAGGGGCGAAACTGACAAAACTGGTGAATTTGATGTAATGACTGGACTGGTATCAGTATGTAACGTAGGTTCTGTAAATGTAATAAAATTTTCGTTTAAGGGGGCATAATCCGTCATTGATTTCGGAATTTTCAAAAGCAGTTTTTTGTTCAAAATCAAGAAAATTTACATGAAAATGTGTTTACTGTATGCTATTGTCCAACCGAAACACAGTGAACACATTTTCATCGAATAATTTTCAGTTTTGAGCCAGAAAACTGCTTTTGAAGTTTGGATGATGACGATGATTACGATGACGGAGCGTTGAGCGTTAATACAATTTAACGTTGAAAAAACATAAAAAAAAACAAAAAGGCGTAATTGAATTTTAAGATAATTTTTCTTGGAGTGCAATGTCGCCCCTTTTTCTTCACGGTGGCAAAAGGGCTAATTTGAAATCTTATTTGAAAATTCGTCACCTAATATTTCCAAACTGCTTTTATATTAATATCCATGACTGTCAAAGCTGCATTTATCTCGTTTTGTATAAAAAGCAACACTGTTAGACGCTGTCTCTATTTCACCTCTTTGTTCTCATAAAGAAGTCTTAAAAAAGCGCTGTTGGAGATATTCGATGCATGAACTGCAGCTCGCTGAACAGTACATGATCTTCTCCTTAATGTGTTGAACTAAGATAATGCTGTTTTGTTGGCTAACTATTAGAATTAACACCAAGGTCGACTTTGTTTTTCAGGTTTATGTGCTTGAGATGTGGACGCTTTCGTCCGCTCCAAAGGAATTTAATGGAATTGCTTCAATCAAATGAAAAGCAAAACGAGCACAATTTTGGAACTTACCAGATGCCCTCTGTTTCCTTGGAGTCGCCTTTCAGGGTCAAGTTGTCTACCGCATACCTTTACTGCTTCATTACCACCCATGCACGTCCTTTTCTAATTCGTACCCCTTTTTGTTTTGGGTTCCTGGAATGGTTGCGGGTCACATTGCTGGTGGTAGAAAACTCTCCAGGTTCTCAATAACACTACTTCGCGATATTACGGGTACGACACTTTGGATTTCTCGGTTAAACTATTCTAAAATATGAAAAACTGGATTCATGCAAAGAGGCGTAATTGCTACCGGTGATAGCAAAAAGCATAAACAAACTGGCCAAATCGACAGTTGTTTTTCCAATTGGACTCGGCACGGGGGCGCAATTGGATTTATGTTTTGACAGAGGTCGAATGTTCTGAAGGGTACAATCAGCACAACATTCTGAAAAGGGCGTGACGATATTTTTCACGAATTGAAGCGGCAAAATCAACATAATTAAGTAGTAAAATTGTAAAAACGATAAAACATTCAATATTGAACATACTGAAAATAACCGCAGCTTGAAAATAGCTTTCGTTAGAAATAGAGAATTAATTTCTTGTGGGGAAAAACAACGAACAACGATTACTCAAATTGATGTCGATGTCAATATAGCCCATTTGAAAACAGCGCCCATTTTTTTGTTCGGATGCGCCACTGCGACCAGTGTTTAGATCTATTGTGGCATTACCCGTATCCTTAGTGTATAGTGCATGTTGCATTACTCCATTTCCATTGATAGGTAATGGAGCATCGATTTCTGTACAGTTCTTGTTTTGATTCCCCAGAGGCTGATCAAAATCGAATGTGTTGAAAAGGCCCCCTTCATAGAGGTTTACATCTTAGCGAAGGCACGCCCCCTAGCAAACATAATCGATTTAATTTCTGAAAAATCAAATCGGTACTACTCACATGTGGGAATGCAATGGAAATCTAGTCCCATCCTTGTTTTGCTTTTAGTTTAGTCCCAGAAAAATACTAGAAAAAAATCAGAAGGGGTTGTGTACAAGACACGACCGCATGACGTTTACTACGCCAAGTGATTTTCTGCATTTGAATTTTAGTCGATTGTCATAGTTGCAGCCTTCCTTTAGTTCAAAATCTAACATAATTTCGTGATGGTCGCAACATTTTAAATTTTCAATTGACACCCTTTATATTGCCGTAAGACGTAGGTCACGTCAAAAGGAGCTTTGTGATAGCAGCAAAACCGAATCATGCTAGAAAATGTGTTTAGTAATAAGAATACACGTGAGTCGCTGCTCGCTGCTAACATTGTTGTTCTTGTAAGAACGAACCGCACAAGTTACAGGCATTGCGTAAACTGTTAAAAACTCCAGCAGATCTGATTTAAAATCTTGTTACAAGCTGTACAAATCTTCTGTTTATTTTTGTTTGAGAATATATGAGGTTGAATTGACTCTATGAAAACAAACTGTGTACTATATACAGTATTGGACAAAACATTTGCAACTTTTTCGATTTTCCATACAAAATTACCAACTTTGATAAACTATATCTCGGTTATTTATGGACCGATTTGAATGAAATTTTCACAGAATATCAGACATAACTCATATTTTTGAGTGATTTTTCCAATCACAAATTGAAAAGCAGTAACGGTTTGACTAAAGTGAATTTTTTGACGATTTTTTATAATTGACATAACTAAACATATTGAAGGAATAGCCTCATGGTGTCTTCAGCAAAGTTGTAGATTTTGACGAGATGAATAAGTTTGCTGAAGACAGTTTTTGTGTAGGGCAATCAGATTTTGAGATAAAAAGTTTTGAATTTTTCCTCGAAAATTACACTTTACTCAAACCGTTATTACTTATAAACTCGTGATTGGAAAAACATATTCAAAAATGTATGTTAAAATTCAAGTTATATCTGATGTTCTGTGAAAGTTTCATTCAAATCGGTCCATAAATAACTGAGATGTAACTTACCAAAGTTGGTCATTTTGTATGGAAAATCGAAAAAGTTGCAAATGTTTTGTCCAATACTGTATATACACACATTAGTGGTAAAACATGAACTGTCAAATACCCTTATACTCGATCCGTTGTGCTACCTGAGTTTGGGCGATCGGAGAATATTGGATGGTTCCATACATTCCTAAATACGAGTGAAATTGGCAATCCCCCTTTCTTGAGAGCCAGTATTAAAACATATCAGTTGTATTTTCTGCTGGGATTCCTATGGAATCTCCAAGCGGATCAGTAAAAACTCATTACAACTTTATTCCACTAACCTATCCACAATGTCCTTTCCATGACAACTGTGGAGAATCAGAGGTATACTCGCTCTTTAGTAAAAATGGTTGTCTAAATGATATTCCTTCCCTTACCCGATGACTGTAAAGACGTGGCCGGCGCCTTTACTGACTTTCAAATTTTGAGCTCTCAATCGTTTTATTTTGTATGGGGAAAGGCATCTACCTTCAAATTTCTCGCAAATGAAACCCTTAATCGAAAAAATATTTGGTAGAGTCACCCCACAGTTATGTAACTGAAGGTCATTTTTCAGAATAAAATATAATTAAACATCATGGTGAGGTTGTACAAAACAAAATTCCCTTCCAGACATTACACAATAAAGTTGTTTTCGGGAATACACCTCAAACTTCGCGATTATTTACCAAAAAGTGCCAATTTCTTTCGAATTGTCAAACGTTGTCCGTCTCACAGACGTGGATAACTGGGTGGGAAAGATGGATCAAATCGACTCATATTATGGATCAAAGCACTATAACAGCTATTTATCTGCGAGATGGTGTGTTAGTGATAGCATACGTTTTGGCGTTTGTTTCGGAATTGTGTTATCTTTGATTCATAACTGTGGTATGGTTTTCAATGCCTCACAGTTATGAATAAACGTTTGTAGGACTATGATTGAAATTTTATTTCCTACTGATGGAAAAATTATGCTTACACATGTTTTAATCGATTGTTATGCTGTACAGATTTAAGATTAGACACTAGCGCATGTGTTATGTGGTGATTACCGCATGTAGTCCATTTGTGCACATAGGCTGCAGTATGAAAAATTATATATCCATTCAGAATAAATATTTTGGCAATCTATCAAGTGCAATGGATAGCTATGATGTCAGTACTTGTTTGAAAAATATAAATTGTAATCCTTTGAAACTTAATGCATAAATATTGAAGCTTTCTATGAAAAAAAAAAAAACTATCAAAGTTACCTCGTTTTACGGTACTGCATTATTTTCGGTTTCTTTCCATACTAATTAGGTTCTGGGTGAAACGAAGAGAGGATTTTACCGGTTTTTTCCTCATCGGCATTCATGTACGATATTAAGACATTCGCTCCGGCTAATGGCCTACAACATCCTTTCGATGTCTTGAATTTTGGTGGGATATCTGTTATATTATCGAACCGTGCCTACTTATTCCACAATTCCTCCCTAACAAAAATAGCTCTAAGCTAATACAAATTACAGTAATGAAAAACAGAATTATTATATAATTTATAATAAAGTATTATGATTTTGGTTTCATAAAACCCATTCGTGAAAATCAATATTCCTACAGATACAAAACAGCCAAAGTAAGTCCAAATTAAAACATGTTCAATTATTTTACACTTACCTAATTTATGAAAATAGGATCGTTCAAGAATATGTTTACTTGAAAGCATCTCACACTTCCTCACGAAAGACTTGTCACTCAGCTCATCTCATTATGAGTATTTCATTCATGAACGAGATGCAAATGGGCAATGAACCATGTACAAAGAACGTAGAAAGTGTAACACACAACACAATCACTGAAAGCTGTTTTCTGTCTTCTTCTTAAACCGCGATCGGGATGCGCACTACCAAAACAAATGTATCAATGATGATAAGCCTCCGAAGATAGAACAATTCATCCAGCCCTTAGAACAGCCAGTTTGTGTTGTACCGCTCAACAAATAGGTTTGTTCCAATCGGTTAATAGAGAATTTCGTAGCCAAAATGTCGGAAGTAATTGAAATGATAATGATCCTTATCATAGTGACGCTCTGCTTTCTTATGATACCGTTCAACCTTCAGCCAAATTCAGTGATCGAAGCTCGCAAAAAGTTTGATACATTTATTAAGTTGTATGATAAACCTTACCGATACAACGTCCGTGAATATGATCACCGTTTTCAAATATTTCGAGTATCGTTGAACAAAATAGCTTCTTTAAATGCGCATCGAGTTGAGAACGATACTGCTATCTACGGGATTACTCAGTACGCAGACTTAACCGATCAAGAGTTTCTTCGTTTGCATTTGGCTGACTTGAAACATGAAACGACTCCTGGAACAGCGAACAATAGAGGGGTTAGCGTTCTGGATAAATTTATCATAGAATCAAAAAGTGCAGAAATGAAAGATGACATCATCTTCTCGCGAGCTAAGAGAGATCTGAAAATTCTGGATTATCTACCAAAGGTAGTCGATTGGTATGTACATATGGTGGAATACGTGTGCTTGGGTTAATCTTCGTTTACCGACTTTGACAGGCGAGATAAGGGAGTGGTAGCTCCGGTTCGATCGCAAGGAAGTTGTGGTGCTTGCTGGGCAATCAGTGTAGTCGACACAATTACGTCCATATCGGCAATCAAGAGGCAACAGAACTTTTCAGAGCTATGCCTGGATCAGGTGATCAACTGCGCTGGAAATGGAAACTTTGGCTGTGAAGGAGGTGACACCTGTCGGTTACTGGAGTGGCTGAAAGAAGAAAAGGTTAAACTCAACACACTGAAGCAATGTGAAGCACTAGATACAAGCAAAAATGGACCGAACTGTACATTTCAGCAGGCATCAAACGGAGAATATTTATCGCTGAATCAGTTCTCGTGTGTCAGGTGAGTGAACCTTGCAACTTGGCTTAGTGTTAGAATCCTTCTACGATTAGTTCGATCTGGACAAAAGTGTTTCCTTTTCTTCATATGTATGTGAAGTGACACTGCAGCTATTTGCGTGCAAATGCAACAATTAACTCAAAAACGGTAAGACCTACAAAAAAGTGTTGTATGGGGGACTGTCGTGAAATTTCCTGACGTTTTAGAAAAAAAAAATGAAAAAATAAAAAACATTTTCTACACTGAAAACAAAAAAAATATTCAAAACTTTAAAGTCGATTTAAAAAAAATGGCCACTTCAGATTTTTATCATCCTTAAGCAAAAAGTTTCGTAATTAAATTTACTAAAAGTCGTCCATACATTGCATATTGGGCATATTTTAGAGAAAAAAGTTTTTCTAACATTGATTTTTTTAAGTCCAAAATGATTTTTTTAGTTTATTTTTATTTCGCTTATGAAAAAAGTCGTGGTTTGTTTTTATTTTTATTATTGCTATATATCCTAAAACGTAGTATCTGCGCATTAATATTTACATTATTTTTGGGCTTTACTGAATAAATTGAATATTTTTGGTTCATCCTCTGAATTGGTACACCGTTTGGCTGCAATTTGTGTATCACTAATAGGCATAAAACAATAACATTTTTGGGTACCAGGGACAGTTTTAACCTTATCAAAAAATTCTACCAATTCCTCTGACATTTTAACATATTGTTCATTAGATATATAACAGAAATTTAATTTGGTGATACATGTATCAGTTTGTTTCACTGCCCAGTCGAATAGTTCTCGCGGAGTTGCGATTGTGTTTCCATAGTATTTTACAAGACTTGCTCTTTTTGCCATTCGCTTGAGAGTGCCACCAATAGCGTCACAGGGACCTTTGCCGTGGGATGTGGCAAAAAAGTGCCACTCTGCTTCCAATCCATGTATTTTCTTGAAATTACATAAGCTGACATTTTTTTTTATTATGAGCTGCAGCTCCATCTGACTTAAAAATAACTTTTGATTTGTTTAACAAAATTTATCAATTTTGAAATAAATAGCTGAACTGCTACTGTGTCATGGGTCTGATATTATAATAAAACTAACATTTTCCAATTTATTATCTTTTTTATGGTAAATCTAGAATTGGTGTATCGTTGCTTGGGAATTATTCCAGTGATATCCTTGAGCAGCGTTATAATTTTCAGAAAAGTCGCTAATTACCATGCAATGCATATGGTCAGAATTGAGAAGGTGCAGCGCTGTTTCATCCACTATTGTTTAAGACAGTTACCGTGGAACGATCCAACGAATCTTCCCGACTATTTAAGTCGTTGTAGGCTGATAGATTTGGAAGCATTGACTTCCAGACGAACTAAGATTCAGCAATTATTTGTGTATGACTTGTAGTCCAATAACATCGACTGCTCGGAACTGACCAACGAGCTGAGGTTTTACGCACCGACAAGGCAGCTCCGCAGGAGGCAGTTGCTGGTTATACGACCGCATAGAACGACATATGGACAAAACTGCCCAATGTCTAGTTGTTTGCGGGCATTCAATGATGTAGGATGTTATTTTGATTTTAAAATGTCCAAATGTACTTTTAAACATAGAATTAAGTATTTAAATTAACAGTCTGGCGGATTAAGGTATTGATCCAAGACGTAGCAATTAAATAAATAAATAAATAAATTTTCACGAGGCTTCTTACTCCTCTCCATGAAAAACACCCATAGACCATCACATTTCATCACATCACACCTCCATGCGTCACCGTTCCTTGGATGTAGCGCTCCTGAAGCTCGAGCTGTTTAACCGAAAGCGGCGGGCTGATGTGTGGTGCAGAGCGCCACATCCAAGGAACGGTGAAGCATGGAGGTGTGATGTGATGGAATGTGATGGTCTGGGGGTGTTTTTCATGGAGCGGAGTAGTAAGCCTCCTGAAAACCGACAGAATAATGACGGCGGATTCCTACATCAACATCTTGCGGGAAAATCTGGAGGTTTCGCTGATCCAGACGGGCCTTGAAGAGAAATACATTTTTCTCTAGAACAACAACCCGAAGCATACTGCCAAGAAGACCAAGTCTTTCTTCCAGTCTTGTCGGATTAAACCGCTGGAATGGACTCCACAAAGCCGAGACCTCAACCCCATCGAGAATTTGTGGGCGATTCTCGATGCCAGGGTAGACAAAACTGGTGTTACCAACAAAAATAATTATTTTGAGGCCTTGGAGCGCGCGTGGGAAGAACTAGAACCACAACACCTACAAAACCTGGTGAAAAGCATGCCGAAGCGCCTCCAGCAAGTCGTTAAGGCCAAAGAAGGACACATTAACTATTAAATTGCTTTTTATTTTTCTTAAATCATCTTTTCTGGGGACAAGAAGGAAGTGGGCACTTTATTTTGTCACTATTTATTTTTCAATACAAATTGATTTTCTCTTTCTTTGTGTAAAATTCTTTTTTTTTATCAAAATTTCGTATGTGCAACTTTGAAAGAATATCAAAAATAAAATACCAAAAAAGATTTAAGTGTGTTATCTTTAATTTGAACCAAATCAATGAGAGAAATTCGAAAACTGGTGAAGTGGGCACTTTATTTTGCCTAGCAGTGTACAATCTATTTTCTGATTCAAACTCATTTATCACTTGAAAACACAATCATATTTGACGGTTTTAAACAAAATCTTTGAAAAAATAAATTTCAGTTTGGTACTTAAAAAAAATTGAAGTTAGAAAAACTTTTTTCCTTAAAATATGCCCAATTTGCGATGTATGGACGACTTTTAGTAAATTTAATTACGAAACTTTTTGCTTAAGGATGATCAAAATTTGAAATGGCCGTTTTTTTAAATCGACTTTAAAGTTTTGATTTTTTTTTTTTCGGTGTAGAAAATGTGTTTTTATTCCTTCAATATTTTTTTTCTAAAACTTCAGGAAATTTCACGACAGTCCCCCATACAACACTTTTTTGTAGGTCTTACCTATTTTGAGTTATACGGGTTTATAAAAATAAGTAAAAAAAACTTTGAGACTTAAAAAATTCGATGTTGGAAAAACTTTTTTCCCTAAAATATGCCCAATTTGCAATGTATTGACGACTTTTAGTAAATTTAATTACGAAACTTTTTGCTTAAGGATGATCAAAATCTGAAATGGCCGTTTTTTTAAATCGACTTTAAAGTTTTGAATATTTTTTTTTTCAGTGTAGAAAATGTGTTTTTATTTTTTCAATATTTTTCTCTAAAACGTCAGGAAATTTCACGACAGTCTCCCATAAAACACTTTTTTGTAGGTCTTACCGTTTTCGAGTTATACGGGTTTATAAAAATAAGTAAAAAAAAACTTTGACCCTTTCCAAATGGTAGTCTAGATCGATTTTGAAAAAACAAAGTATGTAAAGTATTTTAGTTTCACATAGTCTTTACACCCAGAAAGTTTCATTGAATTCTGAAGGGGTACTGCCAATCCCTTTGTCGAGTTGGCGTGAAATCCGTCATAACAGTCACATTGAGATTATAAATGAGCCTCGTAAAGTAATAGCAATGAAATTTCTATCAGAGTTATTTTCTGACTATTCATCTAGTATGCGTACAAAATATCAGCCTCAAATAAGCACTTTTGCGTTCCTGGTAATTTTTAGAAATTTTAGTTTTCTCCCATACTGTCATAAAATGCAAACTTGGTATCCCATTTACTCAATGCATACTTTTGTCGAATGTTACAAATATGCAGTTATGGACAGCACACTACCTGTATAAAAATATAATACCTCCTAATTCTATCGATTTCATTTCAGTCTAGTCGACCGTGAACATCTGATGCTTCGCTACCTGGCCACTCATGGTCCAATAGTGGCGGCCGTGAATGCCGCCTCGTGGAAATATTACCTGGGTGGCGTCATTCAGTACCACTGTGAGGAAGCGTACGAAGATCTGAACCATGCGGTGGAAATCGTCGGTTACAATCTGGAGAGCCAAATCCCCTACTACCTAGTGAAGAACTCCTGGGGCCCGAGGTTCGGCGATCGAGGCTACATCAAGATTCAGGTGGGGAAGAACTTGTGCGGGATTGCCAATAGGGTTTCTTTCATTGAACTCGTGTAGAGCAATAAACAGTTGTTTCACTCTTGCATCGCTGCGTTTGTTTTATTTAGAATTTTTCAGTTTTCTTTTTCTTGTTTTCTGTTGTTTTTATCTGTATAATGTGATTTTTCGTGTTATATACAGTATTATATGCATCTGTAAGTTATTGTGTTGCAGTAGTTTGTTCGTGAGAAATATACCCGGTAGTTAATACTTTTTACAATTACGTTTGATTCTATGAGTTTTCGTATATAATCAAAATTTTAATGAACTATAAAATGTTGTTGGATAAGTCATAATGATTGATGAAACATATTCAAAACTGAAATATTGGATTAGATTCATATAACATAATGACTAATTATAACATGTTTTGATAATTTAGTAAAATGTTTTTTTTTTTTCAATGCATAAATCATGAGTATAAAATTATTCTCTTGCAACCCATATGCTAGTGCCACCGCATTATCCAAGCATGACAGTAGATGGCAGAGTTGATATATCGGTAATTATTCCAATTTGTGCAAACTTTGTCAGACATTTGGATAAAGCAGATAACACGATGTTGTAAAACCGAAATGATTGAAAAATATAACCTTCCTTTGGATTTACAGGTTATTGAGCAGATTATTTCTTAATTAAAAATGATAAAGGAATGTCCTTGAGTCAAATGAAACTGTTCACATGTCGTACCGTAGGTATATGAAACAATTTTAAACGTATTCCAGAAGTAAGTTGAGTAAGTATTCGTTTTCAATATTGCAACACCCCAAAAAGTTTAGAATCACCGAAGAGCTTAAGTTGATATGGGGCTGTCCATCAACCACATGATCTTTTTTTGTGATTCCAGACCCCCACCCCCTTCCCCCTTTGTCCTTTGTCCATACAAAAATGTTAAAAATTGTATGGACCCATTGTCATTGGTCAGACCCCCCTCCTCCCCCCATGAATGACCACGTGGCTTATGGACGACCCTTATGCTAATGATTCTATTTTTTTTTCAGGAATTGTTGCAATATTTGAAACGGGTGTTACAATATTCGGTGAAGGGAACCCATATTTTCGACGGTAGTGTAATTCGTTTTCTTACCAGAATCCTATGGGATGCGGGGTGAACCCGGCATGTACAACATCAATAACAAAGAGAAGAACGCGGTGCAGCATTCAGAGATGCAAAGTTTCCAGAGTACCGTTTCGAGTCCGTGAGGTGAAGCCTAAAGAGTGGTAATGGTTAAGACCAAAGGTGTCATGGCACCCCAAGATCGATAATCGATCACCCCACTATCCCATGCCCTCCGGCGCCGTATGCGGCAAATGTAGGAGAAAACGAGGAAAGGGTGACGAACGAAGAGCTGGCAGAAGTCGTGAAATCATTCGTTTCAAATAAGGCACCGGGACCAGGATGTTGCCCTAAAAGTGGCAGACAATGCGGATCTGGACATGTTCAGAACCACGATGCAACGCTAATCAAGGAATCTTCCTGGATGTATGGAAGCGACATAAATTGGTGCTACTAATGAAGGTGGGGAAACCACCCGGTGGGGGATTTGTCGATGTGTAGATCTATTTGTCTACTTCGGAGGAATGCTATCGACTGAGGGAACTGGCAGTGATCTGTTATTGGCGTTGCAGTCAGTGTAAATCAAAAGCTGATTCGTTCCATCGAAACGTCGGACAATTGAAACGAATCAGCTTTTGATTTACACTGACTGCAACGCCAATAACAGATCACTGCTATTTGTCTACTATATACGACGGGCAAATTATTGGAGCGGTTGATCCTCAGCTGACTAGTACCGTATACGGAAGGTGCTTACGGCCTGCCCAACAACCAGTTTGGATTCAGGAAAGATAAATCTACTCTGCACGCTATCCAGTCGGTCGTTCAGAGAGCTGAGGTGGCAATATAGCATTTAATGAGCGGCATCCGTTACTGCGCGGTTGTCACTCTGGATGTGAAGAATGCGTTGAATAGCGCGAGCTGGGAGGCGACAACCCACGCACTCCACCGCCTCAAGGTACCGGTGCATTTGTGTAAGCTTCTAAAAAGCTGAATTGATGATAGGATTATACTGCACAACACAGAAGAGAGACAGAAAAGCGTGCGAATTACCGCGGGAGTAGCTCAAGGTTCAATCCTGAGCCCGATATTATGGAACGCGATGTACGATGACGTACTGAGGCTACCCCTTATGACGGGTGCTAAGTATTGTTGGGTTTGCCGACGTCATCACCCTAGTGGTCTATGGCAAATCGAAGGAGGAAATGGAGTTAACAGCAGTGCAATCTACGGCTAAAGCGGTGCTTTCAAGGATGACGTCCATCAGTTCTGCTGTAATTGCCGAGCTCCTGGTAGGCGTGGCGTTATCCTTACTGACGATGAAGGACCATTCTGATGAAAAGCACTTAGAACGAGCAGAAAGAGGTCGTGTACATCATAGCCGGGATGACGCCTAACAAGGAAGATTTTCAATGCTTAAACCAAAGAGGTACCAGAGGGGTCCGCAACGCATGTAAAGAGACAACGCTTAGAGATTGGCAGCAGGAATGGGATAGCTCCACTAAAAGTAGATGGACCCAACGGCTAAGACCAAATGTGTCAGATTGGTATAAACGAAACCATGGGAAAGGGCATAGTTGATATTAGCAGTACCTGCACCTGGTTCCAATTACTGGTGTGGAGGAAATAGTGTAGCAAGTTGTGTTTGATTGCCCGCTTTTCATTGTTGTGAGAGAAAACATGCTCGCTGCATGCGGAGGGAACACTCCCCGAACAATATAATGCAGCAAATATTTGTATGGATGCCGAGTGCTGAAATGTAGTAACTACGACGGCTATGGCGTGCCGACCAAAAGTCGGCTGCAATTGATTTGCAGTTTAGATAGGCTACTTCTGCTACATGTGTTATGTGCAATATGCATTGGCCCCTCTCCGAAGAAACACCTTAAGGTGCTTCCGGGGAGAAAGGGACAGAGGGCAGTCTGTGCATTCTGTACACCACTTGAAAATAGCTCACCTACGGTCGTCGGTGGTGAAGCATCGTCACATTTCGTGAGTTATCTTCTCAGGGGTCTGATTGTGGATTTTCCAATTGTAAAAAAGAGAAGTGTTATAAATATCGCTCTGATCGAACATAATCAATCACGAGTGCACAAATTGACATAAGTACTTATTTGATCATCTACATTGAGCACTTGAATGTAACTTCATAAAGTTTTACTTTAGACCTGCCCTGTCAAAAAACCATGTCAATCCCCATGTCAAAAAACCTAACTCAATCAGTGGGTTTAAATTCCATTCATGAACTTCGAGTGACTTGGCAATTACAACATCTTACATAATGCAAGCTTTTGACAAACTCATCTGCAGCCTGTAAATACTATGAAAAAAAATCCATCGGTCTGACTAAGCTCTGGAAAAGTTTCCAGATGAATTTAGAACAGACTTTTTCTTGTTTTTCTTGTAATTACATTTACACAGACAGTCAGAGCATGCTTTCAGTGTAGTGCTCTAATAGTGGTAAGCTCCATCGAAGTTAATACGCCAATCGCGTATTATCCTCGATTTTACTATAGTAAAATCGAAGATAATTCGTGATTGGTGTCGTAACTTCGATGGAGCTTACGACCATAAGTGTGTTTCCACATATATTAACTGAGAATTTTTATCAAAGTTGACCTTTTCGTATGTTCATATCTTGCAGCCCACAGACGCTCAGAAGGTTTGACCAACATTGACTCCGCCCTCATGTTGATGCTCATGTTGACGCTATGTTTGACCATGTATAAGGCTGCTTGACGAACCAATTTGACAGTTTGTGAAACCGATTTGACGGTTGGCAAATCGGACGGCCAAAATCAATTGAGTTTTATATAGCTCAAACCACCGGAGGGAGGAGCCAAATGTTTGACGACCTAATCGTACCGTCTGTAGGGATGTTGCATCAACAAACTGTCAAATTTTAGTTTGTTTATGCGCTGCTGGTCATCTTGGTGGACAATCGGACAATCTTGGCGGATACGTGAAGCTCGTCGAGTGGTTCGAATGCGCCGTATGTATTGGCCACCACTTCGTTCCATTCCATCAGATTGTCCGGCAGGGCGCTGAGATTATTTTTGTAGATTCCTAAGCAATCCAGAGCAATCAAGTAATTTTTCATTGTACTAGAAATAATTGAAATTCTTGATCGAAATAAATTTAGTAAATTCCGTAATAAATTTAGTAATCACTCAATAATCTCATATATTTCTAAACAGACTGGTTAAGGGATTCTATGAGTATTTTTTTCCAGGAGCTCCTCGAGCAATTTCTCCTGTAATTCCTCCAAGAATTCTCAGGGCTGGTAGCGAATTAGGGGAAGTGGTGGTAAATGAACAGGGGTGGTAAAATGAACACCGTGCCTTTTACCGAGAAAAAACAAATTTCAATGAATTTTTATCACGCACGGTCAAATTAGAGCATAAATCCAAATGTGCGAGTTGATACGTAGGTCAATTGAAGCGAAAATATCAACGAAAACTAAGATTTTAGAATACCACGTTTGAAAATTATATTTGACGTAACTTTTAGCTCGAAAGACTTGAGGTTTTTCAGTGATGTGAATATCGTTATGATATGATGTCAAAGCTGATACCTTTAGAATTCTTTTTGAATGGGTTACAATCATGAATGGATGTATTTTCAGTGGGGCAATGAAAATTTTAGGAAATATTTATTATGCTCACGTTTTTTGCATGGTGTTCATTTTACCACCAACCGCTAATCATTTTACCCACATAGTGCAGGTAAAATGAACATTTGCATCACTTTTTGATAGCGATGAAAAGATGTGAAAGCTTAGCTATTTTAGTCTGAATCCATGTCGCTGCTATAGATAACATCTCTATTTTTGATGTTGTGCGATAGAACTATACAAATTTCTCGTTTTTCTATCAGAAACAAGATGATTTCCTTAAGGTGTTCATTTTAGCACCCCTTCCCCTACTCTTTAGTGACTTGGCCGCTATTCACTATTTGCAACAAAAAGTAACTTTTTTCAATATTTATATTTATATATTTATTTAGAAATTACTCCAGGATTTCGTCCAAGCAGTTCTTTGAAAATTCAGAAAATTACTATTTCTTTATGAAATTTCCTAGAAACTGCACTTTCCAAATATTTCTTAAAAAATACTCCAGAGATGCTGAAAATATTTCCTTAGAAACTCCTCCAGGAATCTCTACAGAAATTTCTCCAGATATTCCTCAGAATATCCTTCAGGGAATTCTCCGGAAAATTCCTCAGAGATTTTCAGATATTCGCCTGGACAAACTTCCAAAAATTCCACGATGGATTTTCCGAGAAACCCGAGAATTCTTCAAGGTGTAAGTTCAGAAATTTCTTTAGAAATTCTTTCATAGATTCAGGGATATTTGTATTAATTACACCGTGTATTCCTCTAGTAATTTCTTAAGAAACTAATCTAGAAGTTTTCCTTCCAAGTTTTCCTTCAGATATCTTTCCAATGATTCAATTTTATTATTGAAGAATTTCTGGCTTGCCGCCTGAGCCTTTAGATTTATATGTTATTATTATTATCATTTTGTAATATAATTTTGAAAAGACAAAGAGGTTTTGTGCCTTTTGAGAAGAATTTCATAAGGAAATCACTCAAAGGGGCTTTTCCCTCTTTCAAAATTTTTAGTTAAAAAATAAATAAATAAATAAATAAATAAGAATTTCTGCCAGTTATTCCACCAGGGATTCCTCAAAACGTATCTATAAAGTTTCCTCCAGAGATTTATCCAAGAATTTCTACAAGATTTCCGTCAAAAAATCAACCCATAAGAAATTTATTCAAAATTAATTCCAAGGCTTCCTCCAAACGTGTCTCCAGGGGTTCTTCCATAAATTCCGGCAGGATTTCCTCCTTCGGAATTTCATACTGAGATTGAGAAATATTTTCAGGAAATCTTCCAGGGATGTTTTATAAATTCCACTTTTTCCAGAAACTACTCCAGAGATTTCTCCCAAGAATGCTCTAGGCTTCCTGTTGAAGTCTATTCAGGAATTTCTGTAAGGATACCGGGATTTCAGAAATATGTCAAGGGATTCTACAAAGAACATCTTCAAGTAATTCTTCAGGCCTTACTTTAGCGATTCATCTACATTCCTGTTCCTGCACGATGGAATCTCACAGAAATTCTTCCGGGAAAGTTTTTTTTTTTGAGAAATTCCTGATGGAATCTTTGGAGGCATTCCAGAAGAAATACCTAGAGAAATTCGTGAAGGAATCCTTAAATAAATTAATTTGAAAAAAAAAGTAGTTCATATTGGAATTTCTTACAATCGCTTCTAAGAATCCCATAAAAAGTACCTTAGGAAATTCCTGAAAAAACTGCTTGAGAGATTTTTGCAATCTTTCTGGAAGGAATCTCTGAAACCATCTTTAATGTGAATTCTGAAAGGCTTTGAAATTCCTTGATACAACTCCTGAGGAATTCCTGGCAGTGGTATATCTGGGGGAATCTCTTGATGAGTTTTTTAAGATGTTTCTGGAGAAATACCTCACAAAATTTTGTAAATACCACTAGAAGAGTACATGGCAGAATTCCTGCAGGGTTCTATGGAAAAAAATAGCGAAAATTTCTTTGCTGAAACTTTGCAGTAATTACTGGAGAAATTGTTAGAGAAATTTGTAGTGAAATCCATGAAAAAAGGAGAAATTCGTGGAGAAATATTCATTCAGGTATATTTATACATAAAAAAATCATGAGAAATTACTGAAAGAATGTCTAAATTAATGTTTGAATAATATGTTTGGAGAACTTCGAAAGAAATTCCTGGAGGAATACCTCAAGAAACTCCTGCAGAAATCATTGCAAATATTCTCTGAAATGCCTTGATGAATTTTGGGACGCTGGTATACCTGGATAAATCGTTGGAAGAAATCCAAGAGGAAATTCCGAACATATCTTCAGAAGAATTCCATGAAGAATATCTGGAATAATTTCGGAGTAATCACTGTGAATTTCTGTAGGAATTCCCGGTGAAATTCATGAAGTAATTGTTGGCTATTTTCCTGTAAAAAATATCATGAATAAATTCCTGGATGATTCCCTGGAGAAATTTCTGAAGCAACTTAGCTGAGCTCTTATTTTATTTCAGTTGAATAAACTATTGTTCAGCTTAGTGGCGTATCCACGGTGGAGGGGGTTAGTGGGTTTAGGGTAAAAAAAAATGAAAATTAAAAATTTTCCCTAATTACATTTAATGAATAACATTAAACGTTTAACAACTATCTAAAAACTAAACATTACATATACTTTGCATAGTATATGTAATGTTTAGTTTTTCGGTTGTTGTCAAACTTTCACTCGACTGGTTAGCCGTAAAACCACGATCATAATTAATTAAAAACAAGTATTAAACTGTATTTTCATTGAATTTATGGGTCTCTTATAAAGCCCAGTGTGATGTTACTTATCGAAGCTTCAAAACCAATACTAATGATCATTTTTTTACTATTACACTAGTATTTGAAACAATGTTTAATTTATTAACTCAAAATATTCCATCTTTTAGAGCGAATTGCAAAATGTGGAAAACTTTCTTCGCTGGAAAAATAAATCGTCCAAAATCTCTCACGAATTACAATTCAACAGAGCTCATAATCATCTGATCACATGATTATCACTATTATAAAGGTAATTGAAATTACACTCTTCTTAGTTTGGAACTATTATGTTCAATTATTATAAAACAATAAAGCTTTGTATTATTTAATTTAAGAAGATTTTTTTTAAAGAAGTCTTATACCTCATGTAGTAATCCTAGTGGAATTTCTGGACGAATCGCTGAAGGAATTCCTAAAGCATTTTCCGAACGAATTTTCGGTGCAAATTTTTGGAAAATTTTCTCTAGAATTTTTTATAGAAATTTCCGGATAAATTTATGATGTGAATAACTGTGGAATTCCCTGGTGAAATTTCTAAAGAAAACTTAAATATTAATTCCTGGTACATATGTTTCCATTCGACAAATACCAAGCTGAAATGACAAGCTGAAACTAATAACATTGTTTAATTAGTTTGCCTTGATTCTTCATAAATATTTTCTAGATTCTGGAACGCGGTATCATTGATTCATAATCGCTCATCGATTGACATCGGAAGCAATTTCTACCTTTTTTGCATTCACGGAAACAACAGTCAATCAAAATCGACGGTCGAAAATATTCTCCATCCCGGTCACATAAAAGATGGTGCTGGTAATTGTAAAATTTTATTATTAATTATTAATTTTATTATTCAACTAAAACTATAATTTCAATGCTGAATGCAGTAGTTACAGACAGAATGTATAATTATTCATATTAAAAATGTATATTTATAATACCAGAGGCGTAATCAGGGTGAAAACTCGTTGGTCAATTTTGTAAAAAACTACATATTTTTGGTGTCAACCACTTGACTTCATTTTCACCTTTACCACGAAAATGGTGAATGGCCACATGATTTCTCCGATTCTACCTCATTACCCCGAATGCCATCACTCCGTATTCCATTACCCCGAATGTACCATTACCCCGAATTCCATCACACCGAATGCTATTTCCCCGAATTTACAAATATCTTGACATGATGATATTGATGACATTTCCCCATTGTATTGGAATTCGGGGTAATGGCGTTCGGGTTAATGGCATTCGGGGTAATGAGTTTCGTGGTGATGGGATCGATTTCTCCAGTTGTGACGACAGGACGGGCAAACATAAGGGTATTATTAACAATGTAGGAGATGAAGAAATTCGGTTTATTCTGGCAAAAGAAGAAGAAACAATGATGACCTACGAGTGTTTTTCAAAACTACACTTCTCAAAATATGGAAAATGCATAAGGGATCATCCTTAAATCACGTGGTAACATATTGGCAGGATGAGCGGAGGTGGTAATTGTTCTACCAAAAGACCACAGTTCATTTAAAAAAAAATGACCACGTGATTTATGGACAGTCCCGAAGAATATTTATATTTCATTCGATATGGATTTTTATATGAAAATATTATAAAGAAGATGAATTAACTGTTTTTCGTCAAATCAAGGCAATTGCTGGAAGAATATATTACAGTAGAGTGGATGATGATTGGATTACTATACTTCAGTGGCTGACAAATAACCACTGTTGCCAGAATAGGGGCAGCAGTTGGTAAACGTACGTTTCCTCACATAAGAAAAACAGCAAACGTGTCAAAGCAAGAGTTGATGATATTTCTGGATGAGGTTCTGTGATCGCATTTGGCTGGAAGATTTTAAGCAATAATATAAAATAATATATAATAAGATCAGCATACACAAAAAAACACTTTTTCAAACATCCCTTTTCTTAAATACGTTCAAAACTGCAAAACCATTCGTAATGTATATTGCAATACCAAATTACCACAGATTTATTCATAAAAATTGAAAAACAAGAAAATCAAAAATCAAATTCCGGATAATTGAGTCTAAAATTCCGGGTAATCGAATCCCGGATAATCGAGTCTCCGGATAATCGAGTCCAACCTGTATAACTAGACATTAAACATACATCCACGAGCCCTTTGAAGTCGTTTTTAATAAATTTTCACTTGTACTTGATGTACCGATTTTTACTTTAAAATCCATTCGAATGGAAAGATATGCTTCGTGTTAATTTTAAAACTATCCATAAACTTCACACAAAATCGCGATTTTCCTCTAGTTATTTTTTTTAAATTTAATATTTACCATATTTTTTACTAGTGATAAAGTTCATGCCTGCTTCGATAGGATGTTTAACAGAAAAAAAAGTTTCATGGTATGCAACTCATATAGCTTGGTATAATTTTGAATCGACTTACAATATGTTTATATCTATTAATTTTTAATGAATGCCTACACTGGCAACACTCCACATATTCATATAATAACATACTTATGGTCTTTCATATAATAACATACTTAAAAAAATAGCCAATAAAATCACTCCCACTTCCCTTATCAGTAGAAACAGTATTTCCTTATATTCTACATTTTTAACATTGCCCTTATGTTTTCCCTTCCTATCTACACGGCTGGATGAAATATTTGGCCTTTCTCCATTTTCGTGGTAAAGGTGGGAATAGCGTCAAGCGGTCGGTAATCAGCATAAACAAATCTAGGTTATTATGAAACTGTATCCACGTGTTTTCACCCTGGTAACGCTTCTGGTATAATAAATATACATTCTGTCTGTAACTACTGCAATCAGTATTGAAATTATAGTTTTAGTTGAAAAAGAAAATTTTACAATTATATTCGATATGCAACAATTTGCACCTTCAAGAGCCCCTCCTGGCTACACCACTGGCCCATCACCCGAAAAGCTTTGGATTTTTCCATATTTTGACATATAGAATCCAACAAAAATAGTCCGGTTGAAATCCCCGGGGGGCGTGATCGTGACCCTCCCTTGTCAGACATATTCAGGATTGTTTTGCTATGTAGCCGCGGACCTTATCACAAGGCTATTGAAACCCAACAGACGTGTTTTGCGTGGACGTGATGTCCTTGAAGTGACTGTATTTGAACCCACCACAAAAAGCAGTATTACTTTTGTGCTAAATTGTAAATATAGGGGGGTCTGTAGCCTTGAGGTTACGCTTTCGCTTCATAAGCGGAAGGCATGGGTTCGATTCCCAGCCCCTCCACAAAAAATCCCGTCCAGTCACTAGAAGACGCCTCACGGAGCACATCCATCTTCCGTCAGTATCAGATGGTGACTGACTGAGACAAACTGACCCTCTTCGCAGGCAGCTAGCCTCACTAATAGCAGAGCTCTCTCCTACCTGCTCGGTGTGAGAGTAAAAGCGTAGGAGAGAGTGAAACTAGATGTAAATAAAGTTGAAAATATATCTGTATCGATAAAGCAGCTACAGATCAACTGAGTCCGGCACAGTAGTGGCCACGAGCACGGAGTGCCTAAAAAAAAAATGTAAATAATGCTAAATTTCTGAAACAGTATCAGGAGTTTTCACAAAGTCTTGAAATGTATAGAAACAAAACTAACATTTGGGAATGATAAACCTTGCGGCATGTGAATATCTTCATAAGAATAAGGACATTTAGCACTAATTAACAATAGAATTGTTCTACTCAGTAGAAACCAGTTGAGATTCACACATAAAGAGGACGGTCATGGATTCATTTTTATTATGAGTTATACGATCAACGTCTGACTTATGCTAGGTACCCATGATAACTGTGAATTGGGATTTCCATAATATCAAACATAATAAACTGGATGAGAAAAATTGCTACGTAAAGTGAACTCGTTTCCTATAACAGTGATTATGCAGTGCGTGTAACCGTTTGGCGGTTTAAGGCGAAGTATTTCTTGCTACAAACATCGGGCCCCACCTGTGCCCCCACTAATGTTTAACTTGATCTTTGAACTACGCGATTTGAATTGAAAATTTAGCACTCGCACAAGTAATGACAATTTTGATATATAGTCGATTCCATTATGCCGCAAATCCAAACTGAGATGGGCTATCGCAATATGGCTCAATGTGATAACTACCGCCAAATTAATGCGAATATCTTTAAAATACTATCACACGTGTTTGCTATAGAAAGTAATAAAACGAGCCTAAATTATTCACCCGCATTCAGCATTCAATTTCATCCTAAAAATGTCTCTATCGCGTTTTTCTTTGTTCTATAAAAAGTTTTTATTTACACGCGGTTTCTTCTATAACTCACTCTCCTTCTCACATCTCGAAGATTTACTCTCAATGTTTCGTTCTCTATTGTAAGTACTACTATCTGAATCAACGGTGCAGCGAAACCATTAGCTATGTTTGTTCCTTATGTAATGACGAAAATAGGTGCGCTTTCCGAAACTAAATGCGGTAAAGTCCAATGTGTTCTCACGCAACCTTGCCTAGAGTATCATCTACAAATGCATCGCACTCGCGAACAGATGATTGTTGTCAAATCAGTCTCATTTAAACCTAAACGTTTTCATATACTCTTTAGTTTTTTGATAGTTTTGAATACAATTTTTTTCATTGGTTTGCACCTACATGGCTTGCCGGTGCTGAAAGCTTAAAACCACAACAGAAGATATAGAAGCGCATTTGCTTTTGATGTGTCTGAACTGAGGTTGAAATTGTACAAAAAAAATCTGTCGTATTATAAGTGAACTATTGATTGCCTTTTTCATCGCTTTTTTTTACGATTTGGTTAGTATGTTCCACCGTTCTATTGTAAATAATTAGATCTTTCCTGACTAATTTGAATATGATCTTTGCTCAAATGCTAAAATATCAAAGCAAAAATCTGTGAAAAGTTTATCAAAGTGGGATTAGGAAGATTCTTTTTAATTCGTTCTTGATTTTTTGGTCATATGAAATACTTATGGACCTTTTTGATGAATAATGGAATGAAATGATAGTTTTTAAACTGCGTTGTGATGAAAACTATAAATAATCTAAATCACATTTCTTGATTTTGTTTTGTGATTGGGCAGAAATTAAGCAGTTGGATTGATTGCATCTCAAAGTAATCTTTTTTTCAGAGTTCCATTTAAAAGCGTGTATTTTTTTACCTGCGTTGTTGTTTTCAATCACTGTTTAAGCTTTATGGTTATGATAAATGTCATGCTCATTTGGATTCATACAAATTATATAAAAATAAATCAAGGCATTCTTGGGGAGAAGAATATAGCGTCATGCTGATCAAGGGATCCAGCAGAACGCGGAATGCTACAGACAGATGCAAAAACAACATGTTCATTTCTTTGGGAAGAAGAAACATCGTCGGCTGGAAGAAGTATAGTGCGAGGGGATCGAGTAATCGTGTCGTGCTCAAGAGAAGCGCAAGTTAAAGCAGATGCTCAGCGCACATGAATCAAACGGGAGGTGATTGAAAGATGGAAGCAGCACTTCCATGAATATTTGAATGGTGCTTAGAAAACAGGCTTAATGGCTAAAACGCTAGATAACATTTCTAAGTCGGTTAAGAGCACGACGGAAAACCAACAGCACTCACTTTGTGAGAACTGAACAGTTATCGGTACAGTGGAAGGAAGGGGTCATATGTCCCATGAAAAAAGTGGCATGTTGGGGCCTGAAGCCATTCATTGGTGAAAAATTGCCATTATGTATGCTGGGTTACAGAATGGTCAGTCGACAACCAGGAAGAAGCGTCCAACATAACTCTGGTCCTAACAAGCCCCTACCTCACGCTTCCACGGGTCAAACGATGACCAAGACCGCTAGCTAAGGTTTGTGTACTTCAAGTGCTTATGATTTGAACACCGGGCAGGCGCTTGCAATGGGCCTGACAGATCCAAAATGTGCCGGAACTGTGGGGGAACGGGCCACCTTGTGAAAGATTGCACGCAGAGGCCCAAGTGCATGCTATGTACTCCAGAAGATGGGAACGACCATCAAACGGGTGGCTTCTATTACCTTGCCTACAAGAGAACGATAAAAGGCCAATATCAATGAAGATAACTCAGATCAATCTGAACCACTGTGACACTGTGGCAATCAGCGACGGAAAATATGTGTAACGTGGCGATTATTGCGGAGCCGTATCAAGTTCCCCTATCCAGGAAGTGGTTGACAGGTGAAACCATCGCAAAATCAACTGTGTTGTTATCTGCAGTTGTTACGCACCTCCAAGGTGGATAGTGGAGCAGTTCAGCCAAATGGTCGATCAGCTAACTGATAAGTTGATCGGAAGGAAGCTGATATACTCATTGAAGAAGACTTCAATGCCTGAACTGTAGTGTGAGACAGCAGAATGACCAACGCAAGAGGATTTATCCTGCAGGAAGCCTAAGCGAAGTATGATTGTGCAATAAAGGCTACGTAAGCACATTTTGGAGAAACGGAAGGGAATCCATTATCGACGTTAAATATTGCAGTCCTGTAATGTCGGTGAATATAAAATGAAGAGTTTGTGAGGAGTACACCCATAACGAGCGACTAGCGATATGCTACCGCATCGGTCAACGGTCCCTGCGGCAGCAATGGGAAGACTATCTAGTGAGCGGAAGTGGAAGACGAAAGCCTTTAGCAAGGAACAACTCGGTGAGGCACTTCGTCGAGACGGAGATAACGAGGATATCGCTGCCAACGAGCCATATAGGACGGTTTGTGGTGCAACTATGCCGCGAAAACTGGAGCCGAAAAACAGACGGCAACCAGCTTACTGGTGGAATGACATGCTCAGCACGTTTCACATTGCTTGTCTCAGGGCCAGAAAATGGGCTGAAAGAGCAGGAATGAAAATGACGAGAATGAAGTGAAAGACGGCTTTCCGAGTTCTCTAGAATCACTAGGATCACACTCAAACGGGAGATCAAGCTTAGTAAATCCAATTGCTACAAGGAACTGTGCCGAGATGCGAACACCAATCTATGGGGTAATGCTTATTGAGTCGTTATGACAATGATCAAGGGTCCTTCGACGGCAGCTAAGATGTGCTAAGAAAACTGAAGGTGATCGAGGAAGGTCTCTTCCCGAAACACGATCCAACATTCTGGCCACCAACGCCGTACGATGAAGACGCTGAAGCAAACGCCGAGGACCGGCAAGTGTCTAACAACGAGCTTGTAGAAGTAGAGAAAAACCCCAAAATCTAAGAATGCCTCTGGTCCAGATGGAATACCAAACGTGGCGTTGAAAACTGCCATCCTGGCATATCCGGACATGTTCAGGAAGGTGTTGCAGAAGTGTCTTGACGAAGGTAACATCCCAGGAATATGGAAGATTCCGATAAGAGTCCGCGGTTTCAAAGCAAAGCCATGCTGAAGGTGTCTGGGTCCAATTCCCGGTCGGTCCAGGATCTTTTCGTAATGGAAATTTCCTTGACTCCCCTGGGCATAGAGTATAATCGTACCTGCCACACGATATACGATTGCAAAAATGGCAACGTTGGCAAAAAAGCTCCCAGTTAATAACTGTGGAAGTGCTTATAAGAAGACTAAGCTGAGAAGCAGGCTCTGTCCCAGTGAGGACGTTAATGCCAAGAAGAAGAAGATCCAGCCTCGTTCAGGCCCATTTGCCTACTGGATACGCTCGGAAAACTCCTGAAAATAATCATCTTCAACAGGCTGATGAAATGTACGGAGAGTGAGCACGGATTGTCAATAATGCAGTTTGGATTCCGCAAAGGAGTATCGACGCTAGACGCAATTCGAACAGTACTCGAGTGTGCTGAAGTGGCGTCGAGGCAAAAACGAAGAGGAGATCGATACTAAGCCGTGGTTACAAAAGATGTGAAAAATGCATTCTTCTGCGCCAGCTGAGAGGCCATAGCCGCAGCACTGTACATAATGCAGGTCCCCGACTGCTTGTGTAAGAGTTACTTCCAGAGCAGACAGCGGGCGTCCCTCAAGGTTCCATTCTCGGTTCAACTCTTTGGGAGTCTTGATAGTGCGGCTGCCCAAGAAAGTAAAGATTTTTGGTTCTACGGATGATGTGTAACTATCGGCCATGGGCAAGACGCAGAAAGAAGTGGAGATATCGGCGATGGAAACAATTGACTGGAAATTGCACATGGCTCACCACAAAACAGAGGAGCTGCTAATCAGCAAATGCAAGGTGGTTCAGAAGATAGAGGTCAACGTCGGAAGGTATGCAATTGCACCAAAGCGCGTATTGAAGTACCTGGGAGTAATGATCGACGATCGGCTGAATTCCGAGAAGGCAATGAATGCAATAGAGGGAATCATGCCAAACTTAGGCGGTCTCAGCAGGCGTTTGCTAGCTAATGTCCAACGATAAACCCACGGAAGATGGTCAGGATCGGATATATGGCGAGGTGGCAGTCGACGTGGATGAATTGGAAGTATGAAGAGGTGAACTTCTATCTGACACAGTTCCTATCAGGTCATGAATATTTCAGAAAGTATCTTCATAGCTTCGAGCACGCAGTGTCGCCACAGATTTCCCAGATTTCCCAAACGTTGAGGAGACACAGCAACTTGTAGTGTTTGATTACCCAAGATTCACGAAATGCTCGGAAGCAGCGACGGAGATCTAAACCCCGACAACATTGTGCAGCAAATGTGTCAACACGCAAGTACGTAGCACAACAGAGGGATGACACAAATCCTGTCGTCGCTTCAACAAAAATTCCGAGAAGACCAGAGGGCGTCAAGCTACGATCGGAGTAGGCTAGATCCTCCGTCGGAGACTAGGGCGAGTAGTTCCAACCGGAATTGTAGAACCGACTCCAGCATTTAACCGACCAACATCGCGTCGGAGTAGACTCGGTCCTCCACCAAAGACTAGCTGAGTAGATCGCGAAACTTCATCAGCGAATGGTCGTCGGGGCGCCTGTGAACCGGAAGTTTCCCTCCACCGAAATTCCAGGACCGACCTTGGTATCTGCCCAGATAGCATTGGTTCCGCCCTCGGGGAAATCTTTGTCGGAGTAGGATAGATCCACCGTGACTAATCTGAGTAGTCCGTAGCGAGTCACCGGCTTAAGTCGTCGGAGCGCCATTGAACCGGAAGCCATCCTCCAACTGGAATCGCTGGGCCGACTTCGGCGTTCTACTGACCAACAATGGTGTAAGAACGACACGTAACGTTACCGGTTAACTCTCCATCGAAGTAGGCTAGAACTCTCCATCGAAGTAGGCTAGTTTCATCGTCGGGAGCTACGTCGAGTAGTATGACGACGAATCGCCGGCTTTGGATCGTCTAGGAACTGTACCGGAAGTCACCCCTCAACCGCAATCGCAACCTCGGCATCCAACCGGTCCGCCCGAAGAGCATGACGAGCTACGCTGCGGAATCCAGAAAACCAACAAACACAGAAGCAAAATGTAAGTGACGTGGCAGAGGCAACTCACAGCCAGAGCGAATAGAGAAAGAGGTGACGAAAAAGCGTAGAGTCATCAACAAGCCCTCAGCCCCCCGAAGTAGATATGAATAAGGTAGTTCAAGAAGTGCAGTGGCCTAGACCTGAATAACGTGAATACCGGGCGATTGAAGCTCAACAGAAAAAAAAATCATAACACTTCACTTAATATAGAACCTGCAAGGGTTGCTACCGCATTTGAAAACTTAAAAACAGCACATCCGATACAATTAGGATACAATCACCTATCACATTAAATGGAAACCCGGAAAGACTCCTTGAGACGCACTTCAAACCAATCAAGCTCGAAACTATAATTTTAGAGGTGCAGGAAGGAACGCCATCAAACAGATCACGCTCGCAGGGTGGGAAATACAGGTGCGAACAGAACCAGCTAATGATCGTTTGAGTTGTCCGATTGATGACGTAAAAGAATCCGGGGCTAGAGAAATTCACGCTTCCGTGTGGATGACGATGGCAGATCTGCGTCTAGCAGTCTAGTTTGCTCGGGACTCTGTCTAGGTGGTGCAGGAGCTTTCCGACTCTTGGATCTTCGCTTCCGTAGCAGAATGGGTCCAAGTCCGTTACCTCCGGATCCAGATCCAGTGGCTGCTGAGCCCACCAGAGAGGTCACCGGGTTTGGGTTGCTTGACGAAGGATTGTTAGTACTGGAGGTATTTGTGCCTGCTGCTGACGTTGGTACCAGACTGGTGCCGGTCATATCGCCTGGTGAGCTCTGTCCAGAAGAATCGATTTGTATCCTATTGATGAGGTCGCTTAGTAGGTCCTCTATTTTACTCATCCTTTGTGCCATCCGCTGCATTTCTAAGCGGACATCTACCTTCATGTCTAACACTGTTGCTATCAGATCTCGTTGCGCCAACGTAGATGGCTGCTCCCGAAGTCCCGTATCGTAGGTGTCGGACGTTGTTGCTCTGGATTGTGCCATTTCGATTTGTCGTTCCCGTTCGAAGGACAAATTCCGCTCCATATGCCTATCTCGTTCCCGTTCTCTTTCACGTTCTCGTTCTCGTTCACGTTCACGCTCTCGATCCCGTTCCCGTTCACGATCTCGAGTGGTTGGCGCACTAGTATCTAGCAGTCGATCTCTTTCCGTCGGTTGACGCTCCAGAGAGGGCGCTTTCACGGCCTCTCGCTCGATATGCACTACATTTGGCCGTTCCCGATTGGGCGTTTGATCTGCCTCTCCTCCCTCGTCGATTGTGTCTTGTCGCGCCAACGTTGCAGGATTCGGAGTCAGCTTCGGTGTCTTTGGGAATATCTGACGGAAAAAAGAATACATGTGAAAACAAATCTCATTGACGTTACATTTATCGTGCAATGTGCCACTAAACGTTGAAAACTACCTTATTGCCTTGACCGCCGTTACTACTTGAGCTACTACTTGCTCTACCTTGTGCACTTTCACGCAAACTCTCACGTGCACTTAAGCTTCTAGACACGGCTACCTTTGTGCTTGTATCGCTGGCCGAATCGACACTGGAACTGCCCAAGAGGCGGCCCCATTTGCTAGCTCGGGCGCCTTTTGCCGAAGGAGGTCCCGATGAAGGCGACGGTGATGGTGACGGTGATGGGACGGTTGTTAGAATGCGAGAGTCTTCAGTTAGTGTAAGCTTGGCTGGCAGCTGAAATTGAGTGAGAACAATTTTGAATGTCCAATTTCACTTTCTAAATTAATTGCTTTTTGACAACATCATTGTTCAAATCAATATTGGAATCTAATTCAAATTACTAGAAATTTAGTTTAAATTATTTTCATTAATGGCAACAAAGCACGTGCATAAGACAAACTGAAAAACTCAGGACTTCACAAGTAAATGAAACCTTCATCGACTTTTCTCAAAACTGGGAATATTCTGGGCTTTGTTTCACGCTACTTTCTACATGACAATCAAGGCAATTTCTTTACTATGTGATGTTGTATTGAATTAAACAACCTACGGGTTAATATTCTATGTGAAATTGTTCTAGAACTATAGACTTGATAACAACTAGGTATAGAGAAATTTCTGCTTCTACTTTACAAAACGATACATATTTTTTCAACACCGCTAAATATCAATTGAATATCACATCAAATTCCACACAATTTGTTTGAAGAAGAATTGACTCCATATTCACCTTTACTTTGTCTGTATCTGTATCTCCTTTCTCAACGTCGCTCTGAGTGGAGCCAGTTTGTTCCTTTGGTCCTTGTGCATTTTGCTGAGCTCTTCTAAATTTTGAAAATATTTTTCTTACCAAGTGGTCTTGACTTGAGCCCAGTTGGGGTTCGTTCTTTCTTCGCTCGGCCAGCTCCTTTTCCCTCCGAACATCTGCTACTTTCCTGAAATTGGGATGTATGACGAATTAGTTACTAGGTTGTGGAAAGGAGTAGTGGTGTTGGAGATGTGGATGGTTATTGCGGAATACCGTTTTGTCTCAAATTCCGAACAGACTCATATTCCGAACACTCGGTTTTTGTATGGCGATTGGTTTGAAATGTTTCACTGAAATATGTCATCAAATAACCCGGAAATGGCAGTCAATTGCAATTAAATTTTAATGTCTACCAATCAATTTTATACCTCGGGAGTAGTGATGATTCTCAAGTTCGAGACCAGTAGAACTAGCTCAGATAAATTTATTTCCGAAATTATTCATTTTAATATGATTTATTCGCGCTGTTCGGAATTTGAATCAAGGTGTTCGGAATATGAGACAGAATGATTAAGGTGTTCGGCATTTGAATCAAAATGTTGTTCCACACTTTTACGTAAAAACAATACTAAATAAGTTTAAATAAACAATTTTATCAGCAAACCCAACAGCTAGCAGTTAGACTTTGTGAAGAAATTAAAATATTCACAAATATCAGCTAATTTATGCCTATCAGATGCATTTGAAGTCACGGTTGGCCTTAAGTGTTCGGAATATGAGTCAAAACGGTACTTTAATCATAATTTACTGTACACGTTGTCAAATATTTGGCTAAGAATAGCTACAGACCAATCTGTTTAAGGCGAAGTAGGCCGTCATTGAAATTTGTACGCGTCGTTGATGATTGTTACTAATTCATCTCACGATTTCGAATCAAAGAAAATCAGTTGATTTTGCACTGACACAGCTGGAGAAGTATCAGCATACTTTATGCATGTTAGCGCGTACAGTGATACATTTTCAAGTCAATATAAACTATCAAGACTGATTTTTATCACTTTGAAATGCAAGCTGAAAAGTCATCATTGTTGCCAAAACGAATGACGGGCTACTTAGCCTTAAGGAGAAGATGAACCGAAGCCATACCTCAAAATTTCAAGAGCACTCCAATATTTTCAAGTATTTGAAAAGATTTTTAGTCAAACTGTGTATCAAACCCATCGCCTTAAGCTATCAGTACACACTTTGCCATATGTGCAAATATTTGTCAAATATTACAATTTTAGAGATAACTTTCCGTTCTACGGTTGAATATAAAGCTACCACAGCAGTTACATTACTGATTTTTCCAAAGCATAATCGATCGGCTGCGATGATACCTTGACAACCACGCTAATGACTGTGCTGCTGTTTTTAAAAGCTTTGGACTCTACAAGCATACTTTGATTAGTTGATTTCGTTCAATGATACATTGATTTTCATACCTGCGGTAGAACTTTGACAGCTGCGGTAGAACTTGGCGGCTACCGCAGAATGCAAAATTTTCAAAAGAAATACAATATCTAAGTGAAATTGAAATTTTTGAAAAGATAGGTAAAATTTACTAAAAATAATTATGATAGTGGTACTCCGGAACTGTGAAAATATTCACTTTCCACCGTTTTCTACTGAGCAACAAAATGGAGGGACATTTGTTATGCCCTGGGAGGGAGGCACAGATACTACACACGAAATAAAGAACAACGTTTGTTTGAACTGCAAGATAACTCCAGCTTGCCAACAACAATCAAGGCAGGCTTGTGGAAAATCGCTAATTTTCTTTTGTTGTGTACTTTCGATCTTTCCTGACAAACATGGAAAAAGGGCCACAGTTTTCTATGCACTTAATATTAATTTTCATTAGAAAAAGTAAAACGATGCATTTTTTAATGCTTTATATTCAATCAGATTGAAAGGTGATCACGTTACATTACTTGCATTGTGTGCATGAATTGACTTTCATTCGATTTTTGTCACTTTTGATAAAATGCAAAAATGTGTTTTAATCAGTTACGCGCTTTTTCCATGTTAGTCCAATGTTTGAGATCTGGGCTCACAGTGACAGTTCGTGACAGCGGAATCCCGGCTTACTATGACGTACAGAAATTTTGTTTTGGTTTCTCCCTCCCAGGTTATGCCATATGCATAATTATTATAATCAATAATGAAGTAAATTGAAACAAATAAACTTTTCTTTGACGTAAAGTTTTTCTTCCTAGATAAGAATGCTCCCAGTAAATTCAACAATATTTTTACTTTATTTTGATAAAAATCATTGTTATTTCAACGCATTTTTTATTAACCTTCCTTAGTCTCTAACAAAAACTACAAATTACAAATTGTGACTTAGGGTCGTTTTCAACCCGAAAATTCGAACAGCTCGCAAAAATCAGTGTGTTGGCCGAATTTATCTGATCACTGTGTGCCGGTGGCTACATCTAAAAAAAAGTCCCTTTCGAGACCCTTACTGTGACAACCTGTAGTTTCGTAACTAAACAAGTTATCTAAACCCTCCTCATATTGTTGAATAGGTACTCATGTGGATTGTAAATAGAGATTCCTAAATCACTTTGTTATTCATAACCGGATACAAAAACCTGGAACATTCGAAAAGTAAGTTTCCATCGCTGTTTTGTATATATAATTCACATCAATTTCATTCAGTTGATGAATATTTTGGCAAACCGGCGCACATGCCCTGAAATATTTGTTCCAGTATGGCCCATGAGGAACCGGTTCCTGGAGTCCCGGAAGGTGGCCAATCTGGATAATTCGATTAAATGACTCGGATTTATGCCCCAAAACCAAATGAATTGTGTTCAATTTATTACGATTTTTTATGTTTGGATGTATTTTGCCAAGAGAATGTATGGATGTTTATTCTGGTCCTTTTGGAACACCGGAATGGCCCCCGGGAAACCCGTATTATGGGACCACAAAGTTTTAGGGGGCCAGATAGCCGTAGCGGTAAACGCTCAGCTATTCAGCATGACCATGCTGAGGGTCGTGGGTTTGAATCCCGCTAGTCGGGGATCTTTTTGTAAAGGAAATTTTCTCGATTCCCAGGGCATAGAGTATCTTTGTAGCTGCCACACGATATACACATGCAAAAATGGTCAATCGACAAAGAAAGCTCTCAGTTAATAACTGTGGAAATGCGCATAAGAACATTAATCTGAGAAGCAGGCTTTGTCCCAGTTGGGACGTAATGCCAGAAAGAAGAAGAAGAAGAAGGAGAAAGTTTTAGCACCAAAAGTAGGCATGCGCCGGCTCATTCTTTAAGATTTTGAATACCTGTGACTCTTAAAGTTCTATTATAGCTGAATGAGTGTTTTGGCTCTTCACAACCACCGAAATAACCCAGGAATGGCCACAGGAGATACTTGTATTGGGTACCTGTGACTCTTGGATTGGGCACAATTTATTTGGTTATGGGGCGAAAATCCGAGTCATTTCATCGAACTGTTTGAATTTTTCAGGGGATGTGTGCCGGTAATTGATTCCTTAATACTGAAAAACAAGTTAGAGGGGTTGTGTGCAAGACACGACCGCAGTGTTGACGTTGTTTAAACATAGATAATATCAGAATAATGGAACTTCTTCTCTTATTTCCGCCAAACAAAACAATAATTTATTACACACCCAACGAAGTTTTTAACCGCCAACCTTTAGTATTGCAACGTACACGTTTTTTACTTTGGGTAATATTGCAAAAGATTTGCTTTGATATAATTCGGCATTATGTCAGCGTACTCATAAAGATGGTCATCCGAATTGCTTACATAACAGCAGCTAAAGGATTTATTTCCATGGAGCTCTATGTCATAATATCTTTCGAAAATATGCTATAAACATCATAATAATCTCTGGGTTTAGTAATGGAGAACAGTCCCAGTTCCATTAAATTTTTATTCTTAACATAGTAATCTTTCTCTGTTTATTCCTATTCAAAAGAGTGCTTATGAATATTTTGAAATTTTCTTCACGTGCAATGATTTTGTAAAATTGTTACAAGTGAAATTTCTCATATGATAAGAAAGTATAAGCGTAAATCCAGTAAGCGCAGTGACGATGATCATTGGAATTCTTTCAATGTTTTACTTCTCGGTGGACATCTTCCAAGACCTGAAATTGAATCTTTTCCGCTTTCGGAATATCATTGTCGTACTACACCATCAATACTATTATCTGAATCAATCGGCCCTTAGGCTGGTTAAAAATAAATTTGCTTTCGAAAATGATCTTTATAAAGGGTTGATTTTTTGGGCGGTCTTACACATAGTTCAGTTTAACGCAGAATATTTAGATTATTCCAAAATTGATAAGATTGAGAAAGTAATATTCTTTATAAGAAATATTATTCAAAACAACTCATAAACAAGTTCTTGGAGGCCTGAAAAGGGCCGATTGATTCAGATAATAGTGTAGATGGTGTAGTACGACAATGATATTCCGAAAGCGGAAAAGATTCAATTTCAGGTCTTGGAAGATGTCCACCGAGAAGTAAAACATTGAAAGAATTCCAATGATCATCGTCACTGCGCTTACTGGATTTACGCTTATACTTTCTTATCATATGAGAAATTTCACTTGTAACAATTTTACAAAATCATTGCACGTGAAGAAAATTTCAAAATATTCATAAGCACTCTTTTGAATAGGAATAAACAGAGAAAGATTACTATGTTAAGAATAAAAATTTAATGGAACTGGGACTGTTCTCCATTACTAAACCCAGAGATTATTATGATGTTTATGAGTGATTCCAAGCAACAGCACCAAAATTTGGTAAATCTTTTAATTCATTTTTTTCTATTGAGCTGAAACTTTGCACAGTTTTCCAGTTCCATCTAAATCGTCATTTTCCGATATCAAATCTTCAAGTTGAGTCACGACTAACTTTTCAAAAGGGTGTATGTGAAAATGGTTCAAAAATATTCAAAAAGCTGCACAGCAAAAACGGTTTGTTCGATTGTTAGACAACTAAAGAAACAAAGTTAGACAACTAAATAAAGATTCCAAAAAAAAATACACACAGTAAAAAAAAAAAATTTATTTGCATTAAAAAACATAATTTTTGACACAAAAACTCAAATATCTCAAAACACCCTATCGGAATACCAACGTAATTTTTTGAGGGAAAACGGTCCATTATATTAGCTATCTACCATAAAAATTTGGTGATGGTAAACCAATAAACAAAAAAGTTATGACATTTCAAACATGTCACAATTTTCACATTTAGTAGAAACAAATTTTTTTTTTCGGTGTAAATTATTACGGGAACCGCAGTTTGTTGCTGATTTTATTGTTAAGGGCCTTGCATGAATTAAACAAGTCGTTTTCATGTATTCATTAGTATTATGTATATTATATGTATAAATATTATGTATATGTATGAATATTATATGTATATGTATATATGTATAAATTAAAATGAATTAACAGATTACACGAAAATAATTTTTTTTTTACCAGGATATTTTTTTTAAGAGTATGATCGATGAGTTTCTAAATGTTATATATAAACTTTAAAAGTTTTGGATTTGGGTATGCGTTATGAGATCATGAAAACATTTTATTAATACTTATTTATTTATTTATTGTTATTCAATTTTTTTGCAATATCGAACACTTTTGCATTATTATCAGTACAGTTCGAGTATAGTTTTGCTTTAATTTTATTTTCTGACAATGGAATGAAACAGTGAAATTTTTGGGTTCCTTGGATCGTTTTCGCGTTATTATATTGCTCGCTGAGCTCTGATGCCGTTAATTCGTACTCTTCAGTAGTAGTAAAACAAAATGATAATTTTGTTAAATCTTCTTCTTTTCTGCGATTCGCCCAATCAAATAGTTCTTTTGCAGTTTTAATTGGATGCTCACGTTCTTTGGCTAAACTTGCTCTTGTGGCCATGCGCTTTATGGTTCCTCCAATAGCATCACAAGGACCTTTGCCATGTGACGTAGCAAAGAAATGCCTTCTTCTTCTTCTTTCTGGCGTTACGTCCCTACTGGGACAGAGCCTGCTTCTCAGCTTAGTGTTCTTATGAGCACTTCCACAGTTATTAACTGAGAGCTTACCATGCCAATGACCATTTTTGCATGCGTAATATCGTGTGGCAGGTACGATGATACTCTATGCCCTGGGAAGTCGAGAAAATTTCCAACCCGAAAAGATCCTCGACCGGTGGGATTCGAACCCACGACCCTTAGCTTGGTCTTGCTGAATAGCTGCGCGTTTACCGCTACGGCTATCTGGGCCCCATTGCCATTCTGCATCAATTCCGTACTTTGATTTAAATTGACATAGGCTCGAAAAATTCTTACGGTTTTTGTACTGCGATGCTGCTCCATCAGACATGAAATATATCTTTCTGATTTCTTTATCCTTATCAACGCGTAAAAAGTTAATCATTTTGGCAATGAACAAATTTACAGATACTGAGTCGTGTCTTAAATCTTCGGAAATTACAATAAAACTAAAATGTTCAATTTGCGTACTTCCATTGAAATAAATAACGAATGGATGAATTGTAGCTTGTTGTACGTTCCAGTGATGGGACTGCACTTCATCTTGCAATACAAAGCTATAGTTTTCAGAAAAATCACAAATGACTAAAAATTCACCATCTTGTAATGTATTTTTCGTATTTTTTAAAAAGCGGGATTGCTCTGTTTTAATAAAGTCGTGAGGAATTAAACTTTCTAATTTCAAGCAAAAAAATGACACAAACTCATCTACAGGTTTTACAATAGTTTCTAGGTCACACCTATCCGTGGTCACCCATTGCTCAAATGATAACTGATCAATATAATTTTCTTCAAACTCAGCGAATAAAGTATTTTCCAATGATGAAGAATCTGGACAATCCGAATAAGATCGTAGATAGCAATTTGATGTTGTATTTTCACACAAAAGACTACCAGTTAACATTTTGATATCCTTTGATAAATTGATTCTTTTCAAACTATGTAAGATTAGGTTAATATTTTCGTGTGTTGTGCACACACAAACATTATGTGTTCCTAAATTGGATAGAAGCTTGCATTGCCTTGGACGAAGGCTTGCAAATATAAGCATAGCATAAGCATAAGCATAGATGACCGTACAATTCGTAGTTGCTACTTCGTGATTGACCAGAACAATCGAAGTTGCACAGGGAATTAATGAATGGGGCTTGGGATAAGCTTACCATTCTTCAATGTGCACAAATCGAGAGCTCAAATTTAAAAGTCAATAACGGCGCCGGCCACGTCCTTACGGTCATCGGGGAAGGGAAGGAATGTTAGTGTGACTACCGTTGTTACTAGAGACCGAGATCACCTCTGCATCTCCACGGTTGTCATGGAAAGGATATTGGGTTAGTGGGATAAGGTAAAGATCTGGGAGTCACCAATGTTTGGCGATGCGATCCATGATGTAATCACGCCTAACCGGATTCGCGAAATAATTCGATAATCGCATTGTACGCCGAACAAGTGTTCGTCACTCGCCCACCCAAGAGCAAGCGACGCGATAAATAGATCAAACACTACTAACGAACCGATCACTTTTTCACCACTTCCCTACCGACGCGCGACAGGTTTGATCCTGCCCTCATCGCTCGCCCCCGCAGGAGCAAGCGTCAATGTCGAAGGATCAAACACTACTAACGAACCGATCACTTTTTCACCACTTCCCTACCGCCGCGCGACATGTTTGATCCTGCCCTCATCGCTCGCCCCCGCAGGAGCAAGCGTCAAGGTCGAAGGATCAAACACTACTCCCTTGGACGAAGGCTTGCAAATGAGGAAAAACCTACCTTAATATTTTCGTTAATTTCCTTGAAGCGTGTATACGCTTCTTTCAAAGTAGTCATCATTAATCGTTTTTGGATTGCTTGACGCTTTCCATCTTTTTTTACAGATACATAATCTTTTTGTCCTACTCTTGCTGTATTTCTATTGCTTTTTGCTGTATTTCTATTGGTTTTGAACTCATCAATGGCGTCTTGAATAGACCACGAGCTTGGCAGCATCGACAAAATCAATATTTTTTCTTTCCTTGTCGTGGCTAGATTCGAGAACCTTTCCTTCATATTCATAATTACCTCATCGTAGTCTGTGTTTTCCACATCCTCAGGTCCTAATTTGAAGAGGTTTCTTCGTACAGCTTCGTTGATTTCACGGTGTTTTTTCTCGGGATAATTGACGTAACCCATCTTCGTCCATTTAATCGGAGTCACTTTTATTCCAGCTATCCCTTCGTTGAAGCGTTCGATGTTGACCTTCTGGATGCACTCATCTTCTGATTGATTTGTTGAACCAGATGTCGCTGATGGTACCGTGGCAAGACTATCTGCACTTGGTACTTCTGGTAACTCCTCAGTTGTTGTCGGTGCATCTAGTAATTCCTCAGTTGTTGTTGTTTTCGAACTTCCTGCAACCTGATCCACCGATGATGTACAGATTGCCCGTTTGTCAACGTTTAAACGGCAGGACGTACAAATGCGTAAATTTGTATTCAATGTAGACATTGGAGCATAACCAGCCGCTTTCAGTTTATCTATGGTGCTTTCGGTGAGATTTCGTAGCTCTTTCGAACACTTTTTTTCTGCAAACGGCAGAAAGCAGTTGAGAAAGCGACTACTCATGTTGCTCGTTAGATTTTAATAAACAAAATCACTTTTAAGTTTTTACTGACTAGTTTGGTGTCGTTTTCTTGACTGAAGAAAAATTTTACAATTAAATCTTTTATAACCATAGTGGTAGTATATTTTTAGCTTTTTCGTGAGTATGTTCATGGTATGTACCTATCATGTTTTTGATGTTGTTGAAGTTACTCGCTTTCTCCCAAATATGATTAACAAAGTCTGTTCTCTACCACCCAGGTGTAATCAGATTTTAACTTTGTGGAGAAAACCAGCGCCGAGAAAACCGACCTGCTTTACGTATACTAGATCACCTGGGTATAGACCCGCCTTGTTCTCTACGAGGTAAACTTTTTGCAGGTAAACTAGTCGTATACCTGTATAGAAAACTTTTTTTGTAGCTTTTGTCTTCAATATTAGATTTCTTATAGGTTTCTTTTATCAAAAGGTTTCAACACTATTGAGAGATTTTTTCTTCAGTTACGTACAATAAAAAAATATGACACTATCAAGACTTTAGATCACAACACTGGATCGCGTCTAACTTTCTAATAGATGCTATAATAGTTATGAATAATTAAATATAATATCATGAAAACAACTTGTTAACCTCATGTGGTACCCTTAACAAAAAATTCAGCAACAAACTGCGGTCCTAAAAAAAATTAACAATGAAAAAAAAAAAAAAAATTCACTAAGTGTCAAATTTGTGAAATATTTGAAATGTCATAACTTTTTTGTTTATTGGCAAATTTTTATGGTAGATAGCTAATATAATGGACCGTTTTCCCTCAAAAAACTACGTTGGTATTCCGATAGGGTTTTGAGATATTTGAGTTTTTGTGACAAAAATGATGTTTTTTAATGCAAAAAAATTTTTTTTTTTACTGTGTGTATTTTTTTTTGGAATCTTTATTTAGTTGTCTAACTTTGTTTCTTTAGTTGTCTAACAATCGAACGAACCGTTTTTGCTGTGCAGCTTTTTGAATATTTTTGAACCATTTTCACATACACCCTTTTGAAAAGTTAGTCGTGACTCAACTTGAAGATTTGATATCGGAAAATGACGATTTAGATGGAACTGAAAAACTGTGCAAAGTTTCAGATATTTTTGAAATCGTCGATCAGAATCGACTTGCATGCCTCCGTGGAATCCCTCTTATAGCATATTTTCGAAAGATATTATGACATAGAGCTCCATAGAAATAAATCCTTTAGCCGCTGTTATGTAAGCAATTCGGATGAGCATCTTTATGAGTACGCTGACATAATGCCGAATTATATCAAAGCAAATCTTTTGCAATATTACCCAAAGTAAAAAACGTGTACGTTGCAATACTAAAGGTTGGCGGTTAAAAACTTCGTTGGGTGTGTAATAAATTATTGTTTTGTTTGGCGGAAATAAGAGAAGAAGTTCCATTATTCTGATATTATCTATGTTTAAACTCTTTTACGAAATGATCCACTGGCCCTGAGAAGGGCCATTTTGTAGAACGGCAATTATTGATTACGAAGTTCTGCCTGTACTGTTCAAGAACTGTGTTGACATACAAACGGCGCGAGTACCCGGCTATGTTTGTTGCCTTGGTCTGGATAGTTCCATCATATTACCGCCAGCAGCAATAAAAGTAGAGTCAGCTTGGCCAGCTTGTAAGTTCGGTGGCGTGGCGGGTAGTGATCGCAGGATAATGGAAGCCGAAATCTAGAAGCGCAGTTCATCTTTAAATCTTGAGGGATTTCACAAACCAGAAGCGAATTGGAAGCTCTTGGGATCAGCAACGGAGTATACTGATGATAGGAATGTATTTCAGGCTCAGGCTTCAGGGAACTCTTTTGTAGAACAATATTGGGCCCATATAAGGACCATTTCGCACAGTAATATAATATTGAACTCCAGTGAAAATATCGGACTTTCATAAACTGAAGCTGAAGCGACTGTCGTTTTGTAGCTGCTTGCACTGTAAGGTTTCCCAAATCAACGCTATTTAATTACAGCGACTGCGACGAAGAACCGCCGCAATTTCGTCGATGCTATTTTGCTGCATGTACACTAGACTGGCCCAGCTCAGTATGGGAGAAAAATAAAGTTGTATGATTCCACGGGGCACCCCCCAGGATTATTTATTGGGGTTAGAGGAAGCCTTTCTGAAAAATTCAGCTCATTTGGTCGTTCCAATAGCTGGCGCATTTGAATTGAAGTTAATATGGGATTTTCAGCTCAAACATATGAGCAACAGCACATCATCTACTGTTTGATTCAGGAAAATTGATGATCGCGTTCAATTGGACCCAGAATGTCAAAAACACTACTTGATGTAATAGCGAAGAATGTTGTAGAAGATTGTACCATGATCAAAATTAATAAAGTTGATGTTTTAACCATCTAAAGTAGGGAGTCGATGCCGGTTATGGACCCTTTGCGTATTATGGACCCCCTACAGAAAAACATAAAATTAGCACTCAAAGCAACCTTATTCCTATGAAAATCCACCGGGGGAACTTCGATTGCATTGTTAGTCAGCAGTTTCAAGCAAAATATTTGGTTTGAGGCGCATAAATACAGATATTTGAACAGTTTTGTAAATGAAACCACACAAGAGGGTCCATAATACGCATTTCCAGGTGGGTCCATAATAGGCACGTCGGCAGCGAGCCGGATTACATGGGAATCAAATGGAGGGTCCATAATACGCAACGTCAAATTTGTAAACAATCCTATTATGGACCCCGGGAGGGTCCATAATAGGCATTCGGACAACAGTTTTCCAAATGTATATTTCTCTGGGAAAATCGTATGATTTTGTATGTTGCATGTGTATCTGCCTGAGATTGCATGTGTATCTGCCTGAGATATAATTGCGGAAAGGCGTCGAGAATGAATTTCAGCTACTAAGGGGTCCATTACTAGCATTGACACCCTATATCATGCAATACTGCTTGTATTTCTTCATTTCTTGTATTTCTTGCTTGGAAGGTAGCCACTAAGCGCATCATAGCCACCTTTGCCGCTGGGCGAGCTGAGGCACATGTCGCATGCATATAAGCGACTGTACGGGAGTGCTGATCTAAGCCTAACTTTCAACAACTTCAATGAAAATGAGAGTAAATCTAGATACAACCTTCTGCAATTATGTTCATTAGGGTATCAACTAGTGTATTTGTCATTCTGGGCTTATTTGAACGTGAACAATTAGTATACGGAACTAAACAGTGACATAGGATCAATTTTCAATATATTTAAGACGAATATCCCATACAAACTTCAAATCGAATGCGCCAGCTGGTGGAGCAACCAATTGATTTTAAATTTTGAGAGAACGTTTTTCTTACCCTAAGGCTCATATCTAGGGGGTGCCCCGTTGAGTTTTACAACTTTTTTTGTTTAAGGGCCAGTCTAATGTACACTGCACAGTTTTAGGAGTGTTTCTGAAACACGGCGGCGCGATTCAACAGCAATCTCCGTCGGTCTAGATGGTTCCATATGAGTGTTGTGCAGCGCTACAACGACGAAATCGCGACTATTTCTGTCGCTATCGCTGGATAAAATCGATTTGTTTTGGGTAGCCTGTCAATACAGCAGCTGCAAATCTATCGCGTCAAGTCTGGGAGCCCATAGCACTGCTGATCCCTTGCGTGGACGGCGACGGGTGTGACGCTTCGAACCGGCAATCAGAAAGATCGTGCTAGCTTTTCGCATGGCTATGACAGCGAAGCACTGATTGGTAGAGATGAATTTCTGGCCGAAAACGTGGTGCGCTCACTGAGAGCGGCTTTAGTTGCGGTGACTCCGATACGCGTGTAGCTCCATTCGCGTCCCAATGAACACTGAACTGAGGACGCGAATGACTCTCGAAACTTGCTTGCTAGAGATGGTCGGGTTTCACGTTTTTCAAACCCGAACCCGAACCGTACCCAACTTATTTTATTTCTTCAAACCCGGACCCGACTCGAACCCGAGACAATAATTGAAAAGCAAACCCGGACCCGACCCGAACCCGAAAAATTTTTGCTGTGTAAACCCGAACCCGACCCGAAATCCGAAAAAAATTTGTAAGGAAAACCCGAATAAAACCCGAGTTTGAAAAGATGGTAAATTCATCTTTTCTGATGCATAAGAAAGCTTTTAGGTTGTTACTCTGTTCACAATTCTCACCAAACCCGACCTAAACCCGAATTTTTGTAAGTCCGAACCTGCCCCGTACCCGATAATTTTGTAGCCTTCAAACCCGACCCGAACCCGAACCCGAAAAATTTCAAATTTTCAAACCCGAACCCAACCATCTCTATTGCTTGCTACCGTGTTCACAGTCTGACGGCAGAAAGAAGAATGAGGGAAGAAGCAGGGACCGGTGCGCTTTTAAAGTGGGAAGCGGAATCCAAAAATGTGCTTGAATGTGATTGGTTAGATAAGAAAGGGGTCGACATTTTACGATTTTTCAATAGTTAGTTGCTAATAATCAATAGTATCCATTTTAATCGACGCGTAGATAAATTTCCGATCGATTGATGGATAAATATTGAAAATTTATCGATAAATGGCTGAGTTATTAGAGGTCAAAACCTGACCATTTTTTGTTACATGCTTAATTTTTCGTTTTTTTTTTTTTGAATTGTACCTCCATATGTTGCCGAAGGACGTTATCCAAGGTCTAAAAATTATTCCAAAATATTCATCAACCGAATAGTACCGTGATGTGAATTTATTTATTTATTTATTCACCGTCTTCGACTGCACGTCACACAGACTGAAAACTTAATATTATGTACTTTACTTAAATTCTATCTCTTATCCTATTAACAAAAACATTTTTTGACACATTTTATCTGACGAATCGCTGAATCTTTTGAATTCTCGTAGGCAGAAGTCAAGTGCGCTAAATGACCATAATTCGTCCGATGGTGTGGTATTGCTAGCATCGAAGAGTAACGAAACTGACGGGGTGGCACGTACAAAGGGATTTGTCCAAGGAGCACAGGACTGTTGATGTTGCCCTGAATGATGTTGAAAATAAACACACAGTGCATCGATACACGTCGTTGCGATAGAGTCTCCAAACCGATCAAGCGGCATCGATCTGGATAAAACGGAAGATGGACGGGATCATTCCACGGAAGATTGCGTAGTGCAAACCTTATGAATCTCCTTTGTACACGTTCAATTTTGAGAGCCAGCGTAGAATAATAAGGACACCATACGGGAGCAGTGTATTCAAGTATACTACGAACTAGTGAGCAGTAGAGTGTTTTCAGTGCATAAATGTCTGTGAATCCAAGAACGGAAAAGGCTTTGGCCTCGGTAACCCCTATGTGTTCGTTGAATTTAAGCTTTTCTTCGATGATAACGCCCAAGTCGCAGATAGACGTCACCCTTTGCAGAAGAACCGAATCGATTGAGTATTCAAAAACGGTTTTGCCACTGCATCTACTGAAGGAAATAACCTTACAGTTGGTACTGTTGTCGCGCATTCCATTATCTCCGCACCATGTCAGCAGCGTATTAACATCCTCTTGAAGTGCTACACATTCCAGCTGCGAAAATATTGTACGGTACCTACATCTTTATATCGTCAGCAAATGAGAGAACGAATGACGACAGTGGAAGACTTAAGTCGTTTACAAATATGTTATAATGATGAAAGAATGGAAGCATAGGAAAATGTTTTTTATCATAGCATAATTAGCTATTGTTGAGATATTTTTTTCGATTATTCATGATAAAATATGGTTCAAAATGAAGATTCGTGAAAATTTACAAAGCTTGGTTTGGTATTGATAACTATCGCAAAACTTGGTTTGCTATTAATTTGTTATTCAATACCTACCTAACAGCTTTTAGAGCTACTGAAAACGCTTTGAAACTATTTGTAATGCATTCAGTATTAAAATATCTCTGTTGGTTAATGTGCAAGTATTATTTATATTATATGAATACATTTTAAACTCGTGAGTACATTTGAGCCCCTCTTTAAATTTGTGAATATATGACAGATATTTTTTCATATACCGTCAAACGGGGTGACTTGCAACACTTTTCAACTTGAATCAACCAAAACCATGATCTAAATATCATATAAAAATATGAATTCCTTTTAGAACTTTTAATGGTCGGCCCACCTACAGAATGGGATGACAGAAGATTGAATCGAATTATTTTGTCATATCAAAAGTCATCAAAAAGGTGATTTTTTTTAAATGTCCTTATGCGGGGTGACTTGCAACACTCAATGCTAATTTACTTTTTGCCAACAAAATGTTGGTATTTTTTATTTGTCACACTTGTTAAGTATTGTTATTCATGTATTTAAAGCATTCGAAACAGTACAACAGCATTTTGAATAACTTTTTGTAAGAAAATAATTGAGCTACTTTTGTATGGAAAAAAAAAGTGTGAAATCATCAAGGTCGAATACCTTAACTGAATAATATTTTTAATGAGTGTTTGTTGCTGATTGATGAATTATTACTCTTTTGATTATAAAGTAGACCTAACACAAAAGTTTTTCACTTTTATAAAACTCTAAATTGCTTGGAAATAAAGTGTTGCAAGTCACCCCGTATAGGTACATTTTTATTAAAAAATATTGTTATTAAAAACTTGTTGCTACAATTTCGTAAAATAAAATTTGTCATATTATCAGTTATTAGTTATAGAAACACCAGGTAGAGTATTACTTTTGTATATTAAATCTATCCCATGTTTCTAAGTCACGATTTCGAACCTTCATCAAGCATCAGTTTGAAGTAATTCTAATGAATCATGTTTAATGTATAAAAATATTTATGATAACAGCTTTAATCGTGACTCTTACTTGAATTGTAAGTCAAACGTATTGAAGCACGGATTTGAAACGAATTTTCTTTTGAAATTTGTGTTTTAAAGCGAAATTCAGTTGTAAGTTACAATGTGTTGCAAGTCACCCCGTTTGACGGTATAATCAATTATAATTACATAGCAAAAACTCACCTAAATATCAATCGATGCCTTAAATTATACGTTAAAACTAAATTCCTTGCAAAACTATTAGCAAAAGCTTGGTAAAAATCTAATACTTCGAGTAGTTTGTCTCTTTTTATCGCATGTAAATCACAGTAAGTTAACGCTCGCACGTTGGCCGCACTTTGACCGACTGCGGAATCCTTCCAGAAGGAGTCACCGAAAACGTCTCCTTTCCCGAGAATGGCGACCACTTCGTCGTCTTGAATCACTTCCAGGCTTCCGGTCACTATGAAGCACAAACTGTCGATGCTTTCACCCGTATGGTATAACAAATCACCTAATCGGAGGTGGAGAACAAAAAAAGAAAGAACAATAAATTGAGTCGTTAATAATCGATGTCGTTTTGGGACACTCAGGATGACGATGCAACAACCTGGCGCGGAATGGGACATGCAAAAGTGCATGGCTAGCGCTCGCAAACAACCGTCTGATGCTAATCGGAAAGCCGGATGCTCGTTGAATACCTTCCGGTTCAGGTGCACACAAATATCCGCCTTCATATCCTTGGGACAATAGTTCAGCACCTACGAGTGGAAGAGAGCAAGAGTTATTCGGTAATTCTGAGAGATAACCATGCACCTAGTGGTTTCCAAAAATTTTGCAGTGAATTTATGTTTTCTGTACAGTGGGCAAAATCCGACCTGTATTCTCGTTTTTTTCATGCCGCTGGATTCAAAAAGTGTGAAGTATCCATTTTTATTAAAAAAAAAAACTGCCGATATGAATCAGTAAACAATATTGTTGGTGAACACCTTTTAGACAAAAAACTGTCGAAATAAGTCAATCACAAATAGGGGAACTGGGGGTAAAATGAACACCCTTAGCAATTTTCATATTTTCTTGCTTATGAAGCTGTCAGATTCTTTTTCAATTGTTCAGAATTGAAGAAGGAGGTTTATGCAATGTAACAAGTTGAATTATTGTGATGGAAACATAATTTTATCAACTGTATTGCAATTTTGAAAATTTCTTTCCACAGAGTCAATGTTCCAAACATGGGGGTAAAATGAGCATGTAACGGGGGTAAAATGAACATATAAAGGGGGTTAAATGAACACATGCTGAAAGGTTTAGCTGCGAGTATTTGGATGGCTGTCCATTGCTGTCTTTGTATTTTCTCCGGAAAACTCTCGGCATCTGAAATAAAATCCGGTAGTATTCGTCCTGCCGTGGTGTTCATATTACCCCCATCTCGAGTGGTTCATTTTACCCCCAAAGGATCAACATTTTCAAATCATTTGTTCTAAGAATTTTGAAAATAAAAATGCTTTCAATTTCCGTCTACTTAATCATGAATACTTTAAAGATATGATGTGCTACGCAGTTCAGTAGATATGTTATGGTCTTAGCCATAAAAACCTTAAATTCCACGAGTGAAAATTTACATCATATGAGAAAATGGAGAGACGTACTTTGTTTTTGTTTACTTTTCCAGCTTTTGACAGTTCTAGATCGCGCTGAAGTTGTCGAAATAGTTCCTTAGTCTGAGGATTAAGGATGGTGCCATGTTTTGCATAGATTTATAGCATAATTACCGTAAAACACAAACATGTTCATTTTACCCCCCCTGTTCATTTTACCACAGTTTCCCTAATACAATTCTTACTAAAGATTCCATTTTACCCCTTTTCCCATATAATTGGCTGTTTATGATGGGTTTACCATATTCTTCGATAATGCAGTTGGATTTTCTACTTAAAACTTTTAATTCCTGTTGTTGAAAAGGCGGTGAAAATATGGAAAATGTATCATACTGTAAAGTACAGAATTTTAGTAAAATACGTGTTATCAGTTTAAGCGTTTATTGAGTTATGGTTGTTAATCAGTCTAATGTCAGGTCTTATTTAAGGCATGGCCTACTTGGGAGATTGGGAGTAGCTTAGTGTAATGTAATTTCTTAATATCTGAATACTACATTCGGTCTTCTTGACTCGTCGATGTCCTCATCGACATCATAATTAGAGAGTACACTGGAATCTGAGTGCCATTTTTTTCATGTTATTCGGTGAACAAATTGAGCTGAATGGTAAACTTGATACTTGAAAACCATCAATATCTGTAACAAGGTATCGATCATTAGGCAACATCTTTTTAATAACATAAGGACCTTTAAACTTTTTACACAGTTTTTATAATTTTGAACGGGTTTCCGTTTTCTGTCCACCATTTCCTTATTTTATTCCTGAAGTTTTAATATATTTTCTTTTGCTTTTGCTCGAATTTCTGACAAATGTAATATCGCGACGAAAGCTGATTGTTCCTTACAAATATTTCTATATTTTTGGTTTCATTATTAACATTGTTCTGGAATGTACCAAATAATAATATGCTTGGAAAATTTTTAATTGATCTATTGTATGTATTGTTATAAATAAATTCTATATTCGAAAGTAAATTATTCCATTTAAGATTTGTATCATCTAATAATTTGGCCATTTGTATCATCTAATAATCTGACCATTAGATTCGGGCGTGTATGAGGCTGTTTTGATATGATGAATACATTAATTCATGCAAAAGTTTTTAAATTGTTCTGATGTGAAGCAACAACTGTATCTGTAATAATTCTTAATGGTTTACTGATATTATTAAATTATCTTTAACTTCTTTGGTGTTTGTTTTTTGTTTGGATAAAACTTAACATATTTAGTAAAAGCATCTACAATTAACATATTTTATTTTTTTCGATGACTGGAGCTGGATTGGACCATAATGATCCATATGTATTGTTTGAAATGGATGTTGACCCTTTTCAATATTTTTTAAGAACCCTTCCTTGTTTGTGTCAGATGGACTGTAAAATATACAACTCAAACAATTATTAATGTATTTCTTTACTATCTTTTTCATACTTGAAAACCAGTAAAATTTTTTTGTTTTCAATTATGGTTTTCTCAATACCTATGTGGCCCAATTTATCATGACAAATTCGTATTATGTTGTCCATCATTGTCTTTGGTACTACAAGTAAAAACTTTTCGCTATCTTTTCAGAACAACACTCCATTTTTCAGTTCAAAGTTCGGAAAGGTATTTGATTCTAAATGTGTTTTTATGTTTTTAATCTTCTCGTCCTGTTCTTGTACCAGAATCACATTTCCTTCAATATCCTCAATATCTAACAGACAAATATTTTGCTCTTTATTTTCATTTAACTTACGGTTATCTGATATCTTTTCAATCTCACCCATCGAAAATCTACTCAAAGCGTCTAAAAGCTGCATTTTTACACCATCTCTGTATTCTAAGGTATGATTGTAATTTTCCAAGAACATTGCCAGAGCATTACAATCAGTAAAAAAATTGAATTTTAATCCGGACAGATATACATGAAATCGTTTCACAGCATGCACAACAGCTAGTGTTTCTAGCTCAAAGCTATGTAACTTGTTTTCATACTCATCAGTTTTCTTACTAAAAAAAACTAAACGGGATGATAATTCCCATTTTTTTGTTTTTGTAATAAAATTGCACCAAACCGAAAGAGTTTGCATCACAATGTAATTGTGTTTCAGCTTTTGGATCATAGATTGCCAAAACTGGAGCTGTTATCAATTTATTTCTCAAAAGTTCAAAAGCATGGATTTCCTTATCACTAAAAACAAAAAAAGGAACTCGTAAATATTCATATTGACCAGTTGGCGTAACAAAAGAAGTATATTTGGTACATTCAGAAGAAATTTTGATTTGATGAAAACCGGATTTCAAATCTTAAATTGAATACACTGACTTTCCTTTAAGCTTATCATAAATGTCTTCTATTAATGGTAGAGGATAATTATCACGATATGAATCTTTATTTAATTTTCGGTAATCTACACATAATCTTATATCGTCGTCTTTTTTCGGAATAACTACAATGGGACTTTCGAAAGGAGAATCGCTTTCTTTTATTATTCATAATTTGAGCAATTCGTTAACTTTATCATCTACTTTAATTTTATCATTTTGAGAAAGTCGCCTTGGTTTAAAATGAAATGGTGCATGAGATTTCAGCATGATTTTCATCTCGTAATTAATTTCAGGACAGATAGACGATTAAAGTTAAAATAGTACATTTCCAAAACATTATTCAATCTTGACAAATGATCTTTACCAATATCACCTATATTTTTGATAGTTTTCAAATTACAGACCAAATTTATGTTTTTTACCTTATTTTCAGCTCCATTTGTTTCGCCTTTCATGATTGGACATTAAAGTAGGGGGAGATCCCCCAGTACCGGACACTTAAGCCACTAAATTCATAATTCGAAAACTATTGATTTTATTGGCTCATGTTACCCATTTATGATGTATATTATCATTTTTATAGTGTACAAAATTAAATTTGAAAATATAAATATGAATTTTGACAATGCATTTTGATGATGTATTTTAGTACCAAATTGATCGATCATGAAAGGTGGCACCCAATACCGGACACGATCTGGAAATGCCTCGAATTCTGCAAATTCGAACATCATTGAATGTGAACACTATAGGAATAGTTTATAATTACCAATTCAATGCATTTGCAACATTTACAAGAATAATTTGAGTTTTTCTTAGTTTGCAAGATGCCTATCAAAAACCTCTTCCATATATGATGAAAAATAGCACATTTTACGATGTTGTTCTGACTGTTCATTCTTTTTAATTTTATTGCATGTTTGATACCATGTTCGATGGAACTCATGAAAAATGAAAGTATTTTGAGACACTGACGCAATAATTACAAAGATATCATATAACAAATCAAGCTGTCCGAATCTGAGGGACAGGGGGTGCTTAACGAAAATTGTAATTTGTCCATATTTAGTTCAATTATGGTACAAAATATATTCATACTATCAAATTAGGATTATGTTCGATCATGCATGCGTGATCCAAAGTATTTTTTCATATTCGAAATAATTACTAAAAAGGCTCAAAATTAAGAGAATACGTCAATTTTTTAAAGATTTTTAAACTTTTCTACTTTCTTAAAAAGGCATGCATATTTCAAGGATGTGTTATTCTACGCAAACATTAGTCTACATAATAGCTTTCTTTTCTGCTAATACACCATCTTGATTGGACCATGATTTCTCAATGTTTCGACTTTGTCCGGTATTGGGTGCTGTCCGGCACTAGTGGATCTCCCCCTATATTAATTTTGCTCTTTTCTATTATAGTTTTCATTCCAGGATTATGAATAACATCTCGGCCAATTATAACGTCATATCCGAGTCAGGAACCACCAAAAATTCAATACTGAAAATTAAATTTTGAATTTCGGCATTTGAATCAAAATGTAGTTTTATACTTTTACGCATAAACAAAACTAAACAAGTTTAAATGAACATTTGCACCATTATATTCAACAACTAACAGTTACACGTATCTAAGAAATAAAGATTTTCACAAGTATTAGCTAATTTACGATTTACATAGCAGTGAATTTAAAGCTTTTCATACACAAACTTTTAAGTTATCGCAAATCTCAAACTTTGACAAATGATAAAAAATTTTAATTAGAAAAAGTGAAATTCATGTTATTTCTGATGGGTATCTCAATCTCATCAATCCGATCCCTGGATCAGACCTACTTGAGCATTTTGTATGAAAAACGGCCCTTTTTCTCCTTTAAATCGTTACATCAAAATATATTAATAAGATGTTATTGAAATTTTAAACTCGAAACAGACAATTCCTTTCGTAAGAAAGTTATGCTGATCTTCTACTTCCTTGCATTATTTGAATATTCTGTAGAGTTCGTCGTATGGGTACGTTGAAAGAAGCAAAGTGAAATAAAACATATAATTTACCATATGTTCCAATAACTTTGAGCTGTTCTTCTGAGAATTTTCCTAACTTTTTCGCACAAGGAATTATCTGATTTAAGTTCAAAATCTTAGGATGATCTAGGAAAATATACAATATCTCCAAAAATAGAAGAAAATGGGTAAAATTTTTGTATTGATCCTCAATATGGCTGTGCACTACGGTATAAGCGATATCATATTGATTCAATATCGGTATCAACGCACAGTGGGACGGATTGGGGTTTTAGGAGGAAAGATGGAACTTACGCCTTCAATTGAGATTTTAAGTAAAAATGATGTTCTACAAAGCTGATTATTTATTTACTATAACAAATATTTTTTAACAAAAATTAGGGTAACCCTTCGATCAACAAAAGTTTTTTATTTTAAGGAATATTGGTATAAAGGCATCTGGGGTAATATGCACCCCGAGACATAACGACTTTTTAGGGTTTTCATTGGATATTTTGGAAAAAATGAGACATTTTCCGCGGATTTTTTCTTATCAAACCGTATGTTGGGGTTCCTGCCCCTGAAGAAAAATTGTTCAAAATTATTTCGCAAATAGCCTAAAAGAGTACCGTGGGTCGTTTTACTTCAAAGCTGCATATTACCCCAGATTCCATTAGTTTGTTTTTCAAAGTTGAAGATCATGAAAACCTAAGCAGATTCGAGAAAAAAAAAAGCTTGTTTTGAACATTTAGATTTTGTTTCCCGTTAACTGATGTAGGGTGGGAATTTGCCTTCCCATCTCCTCAAGAGCTTACTAACGCCAACATACAAGGCACAGCTGATTTAAACGCATAGATACAAGAATCTTTCCGTAATAATGTTTTTGACTTTCTTGGACAAAGAGCATTATCGATGATTATACCTACGATATACTAATGCAAAATGACAAATATGACAAGAAAAGCTCTCAGGTAATAACTGTGGAAGTGCTCTTGCGAACAATGACCTGAGAAGCGTGATCTGTCCCAGTGGGGACGTAATATCAAGAAAAAAAACCTTGACTACTTTTTTTTGCTGATGAAGACTTTATTAAAAAAAAAACAAAAAGTGTTTATATGTTTATATAATTGAGGAAACAAAATTAATTTTGTCTGTCAGCTTAAAATGTGAATACAAATCGTACACTCATCCATCTCTTTGTCAATTATTTGACAGGATCATTTGTTGATAACCGTGAATAACAGTTTTTTTACATCTTTCAAATTTACTACAAGGTTGAATTTTCTGGCATGGATATCCCGAGACTGTAGCCTTATTTATGCAAAACATCTATACGTGATCAAATATTGCACATAGTTATTTTCCTTAATCTAGACTGAAAAGTCAACATCATAATCAGGAATTGTGAGTAACGTTCGCCGAGATCTCGGTAAAAAAATTGGATTGCCGAAATCTCGGTAAAATAAGTACCGAGATTCGGCATTGAATATTACCGAATTCCCAGCTGTTGGGTTCTCGACGAAAAGTTTTACTGAGGTCGGTGAAATAATTTAAGCGTGCATAGTGTGACGGCACTGCACAATTTTTAGATTCAGCGTGCCGAAATAAGTGCGATTATGAGTTGGATTTTCCCACTGTGCAGCGGATTGGGAAACACTTCAAAGAACTAATCCCATCGAATCACACCGTAATCGAATCCCATCAAATAGAGTAGCCCATTTACCTTGTCCGTGTCCAGCCCTTTGGTCATTGCCCACGTGGAAACCACATAATCCATAACTCGTTCGCTCAATGCCTTGGGGACTTCATGCAGCTTCATAAATTCCCGCACATTGTTCAACATGTCGTGGTACTTTGCGGTGGCGGATGTCATTTGCTGGATAATTGTGGTGACATGACCGAAAATAGTGGCGTAGAGGAGAGCTGTTGATGGCGACCGTTAATGAAATGAAACAGAAACCAGTTAAACTCTGTGTGGCTTCGGTTCGATGCCGGAATGTGGTGAAAGAATTGTATGTAGAAATTAAGTATTCTCAAACTAATGAAAACGATATGAGGGTGTGTGCTTGTGACATTAGAAGACGACTAAAAAGGAAAAAAAAGAGAATATGATCTAGCTTAAGATAGACGCAAAACTGTTGAAATGGACATTGATCACGAGAGCACACGCTGGGTAGAGTTTTCCGACTCAGACTGGACATTTCTCGATGTTCTGTGGCTTTTTTGTCACACACATCCAGCTAGTAGGTGAGTCGAGATTTCGTGACCTTTTCATTTTTCATATGGCTAGAGATGGGGCTGGGGGGTTATTTCTAGCAAAACACGTCTACGGGTTCGGTCGGAGTTTTATCTAATGGAAGCTTGTATTTTAGTTCCCCGGGGTAGAGAACTTGTCACATTTGTACGGACTAGCGAAAATTCTAATAACTAAATTAATAAAAATGAACCAGATAGAAGATTGAATTGAATTGCATTGTTTACTCTTTAACGCAGGTGTTTTCAGGCTTTTTAGCTCGGAGCACTTTTTAGAATAAACTATTGTGCAGAGCACCTTTTTGCTATCGTGACTTTGAAATTATAATTTTTGACTTTTATTCGTATAATAATTTTTGACTTTTATTCGTATAACTCAAAAAAAAAAAATGTTTTAATGGAATGGGTTGAGTTACATTTTTATTAATTTTATTGATTCTTATCTATGAAGATATGCTTTCCTTGTAGAAGCGAGCATGTTGAAATTGTTACTATTCCCAAAATAGAGTCTTCAGCCCTAAATCATATTCAAAAACACTTGTAATGGCTAAAAATAGTGAAATATTGAGAATGCGCTATATATGCCATGATTTTTCATAACTGGACCACTGTGTGTCGTCTTCAAAAATGCCATAGCACGTTTTTTCGTTTTCAGTCAACTTCCACGCAAGCTCACAAGCTTGTATGCAGATTTATGTGCTTAAATAGAAATCAGTCAGTCTAAGCTAAGCTAAGCTAAGCTAATCTCCGTTTTTACCTCTTGGAGATCTGGAGGCGGAATTCTTTCGTCGTCCACGCGTGCTCCCAAAGTTATTTCCGTGCCACTTTCGCTACTGGCCACATCACCATTAAGGTGCTCGTCGTAGTGCTACCGCCACCTTTCAACCTCCTCACGTTCGTTCGTGAGAAGATTTCCGTCACAGTCTCTGCACATATCGGCTTGTGGCACGAAGCCTTTGCGCGAACGGTTAAGCTTCTCGTAAAACTTCCGTGTGTCTTTAGCGCGGAACAGCTCTTCCGTCGCTTCGCGATCTCGTTCTTCTTAATGGCGCTTCTTTCTCCGGAAGATCGAGTTTTGTCTGTTCCGTGCCTGTTTATACCGTGCCACGTTCGCTCTCGTGCGGAGTTGCAGCATTCTCGTCCATGCTGCATTCTTCTCATTCTTCAATTGCTCGCATTCGCCGTCATACCAGGGTGATTCAGGGCCGCTGGACCTAGTGCTGCTGTTGCGGTGCTACCTATGGCGGATCTTATGTGCCACCAGCCATCTTCAAGAGTGGCGGCGCCAAGCTGCTCTTCCGTTGGCATGGCCACTTCCAACTGCTGCGCATATTATTGGGCTACTTCTGAGTCCCGTAGCCGCTCGATGTTAAGCTGCGGTGTTTGACATCGACGTGAGTTGGTCACCGTCGAAAGTTTTGAGCACATACATACAGCAACTAGGTAGTGATCCGAATCTATGTTCGCACTGCGGTATGTGCGAACATTGGTGATGTCAGAGAAGAATTTTCCGTCGATTAGAACGTGGTCGATTTGGTTCCCGGTTAGATTATCGGGTGATCTCCAGGCGGCCTTGTGGATATCTTTGCAGGGGAAGAAGGTGCTTCGGACTACCATACCACGAGAGGCTGTAAAGTTGGCGCATCGTTGGCAGTTGTCGTTAGATACGGCGTGCAGGCTGTTCCGCCCGATCACAGGTCTGTACATCTCCTCTCGTCCTACCGGTGCGTTCATGTCGCCAACAACGATTTTCACGTCAAGCGGCGAGCATTCATCATCGTAATCCTTATTTCGTCGCGTGGGTCTTTGCTGATTGTTCCGGGTCAAATTACCTCCATGTTATTCGCAATAAGTTTTTTTACGGGTGGCTTATTGGGCCTACACCAACACTCCTGTCTCGCCGAAGCGCCATCGTGCCAGCTCTGTGCCAACAATAGGACGATCGTGCTGTTGGGGCTACCGCCTTGGATTTAGCTGTGCGCGAATCAGCATTCCTTGCTGAGCCGCACCTCCTGGTGAACAGACGCTCGAGACGTACCTCCACAATCTAGCTGATGTCAGAAGGATAACAGTGCCCAGGATGCACTTCCAGCTAAGTACACAACCCTTAGCTGGCGGTCTTTGCCATCGTTTGACCCGTAGAAGCGTGAGGTAGGAACTTATGAGGACCAGAGCTGTGTTAAACGCTCCTTCCTAGTTGCCGACTGACTGTTTTGCAGCCCAACTCTGTAGTTAAAACCTCTCGAATAAATAATAATAATAATTTTTACTGGAGCTTCTGTATGCTAGCAGCTGTGTAATAATTTCCCTGGTATCCATAACTACATCGATAATACTATAATGGAGTTTTGTACTAACTGCATTACTGTCTACCTCTACGATTACTTGTTCCATGTTCTACTTGAACCTTATGGACCACGGGACAACTATGCGTAGAACGGCAGATTACAATTTTTGCTTTTGTCTTGCAAATGAATGCATTAATGAGGAACTACAGTAAGCTAAAAACCTTCAACTAAATTGTAAACCCAGCAATAACAATAATTTTACGTTAACAAAAGTGCTTTTCCAGATTTCCTTCAATTCAGGGGAACATATGTATGTTGAATATTGAAACACATTTGTATGCTCTTAAAAGAATAAGAAGAAAGCCGCATTTCTGCGCTCAATAAATCATTCATAACTCCTAAATGCATGGAATTAAAAGTTGGACGTCTTTGACAAATTTTTTTTCTTCCAAATTTTTGCACCTTTATGGTAAAATGGTGATATGTTTGATACCAACTTTTATTGGGGGTTGCGACTGGAAGTTGAAAACGTAAATTCTTGGTTGTCGGCTATCTCAGTCTAAATCTGCGAACGTTTTAATTTATTTTGCCCGACGCTTCGGACATTTGTTGTGTCCTTTTTCAAGGGAAAAATGGTGATTGACCATTTTTCCCTTGAAAAAGGCCATAACAAATGGCCGAAACGTCGGGCAAAATAAATTAAAACGTTCGCAGATTAAGACTGAGATAGCCGACAACCAAGAATTTGATACCAACTTTTGATGATAATTTACTGAAAAAAAACATACTTTGTATTTCCCCAGGATATTTGTATTATTTGTTAGATAATGTTTACTGAAACTTTCCAACGATTTTTTATTTAAAATACCATGGAATTAAAAAAAAAAAATCTTAATGTGTTTCCCAAGGTATTTGTTACGAAATTCCCCTTCCAACTTCACCAGGATCTTTCAGGAATACAAAGAATCAATAATCTCCATAGATTCATTCAAGGAACGTTGCAGATTATTTTAACATCAGAGGCATACTACAATGCCGCTTCGAATTGCCGGACACTTCGAAAGCTGAGCACTCGCCTTTTCAACGCCTTATTCAATAAACAAAATAAAAATTTTTGGTTGAATTAAAACCGGTGTTGATTTAATGGCTGCTTGGGCACGTCTGGAGCGAATCATTCGTAATTAACCTTTTTTCCCCGAGCAGCCTAGATAGCCGCGTAGTGTCGGTAGCGATTGTTTCAATTGGCTAAGAATTAGCACTACGGACTGCCTGTACTTGTGGTAAAAGTCCACCTCACAGGTGACCCCTAATTTATGGTGTGATGCGTACCGTGCCTAGGAATGAATGGTTAAGGGAGGCTAAATAAAACCTAACCGCTAACAGAGCCTGTGGAGTACCAGGGTGCCCTCTGCAGTATTGTGCTCTTCCTGTGCTACCCGGAGCAATGGCGCAAGTGACCTTGTGTTTCTCCGAGATAATCGGTTGTCTCTAATCTGAGGCTAAATAAGGGTCTCGTCGTGACATCCCCCCTCCCGTGAACCCTGGTCCAAGTTCCATTGCTCAGGAACTCGCGGTATGGGTTCATAATCCTTTCGCACGTCGAGAACCGCTAGCTTCACTGCTGGTCGCCGTAGAACTCCCGATGCTGTCCGCACAAGAGCTTGACGCACCCTTCCGTCGCGTCCAGGGATCACCGTTTCTATACGTCCTCTCACCCACTGGTCCCTTGCCGTTCCGCCAACCACCAGCACCAGGTCGCCTACAGCTATGTTCGGGCTTTCTTCAAACCACTTCCCTTGACGAGTGATCACTGGAAGATACTCTTTCAACCATCTAGCCCAAAATACTTGCGTAATGGATTGCGCGAGCCTCCAACCGCTCCGTAGCACCGCAGGGTTTTCTATTGGCTCAAAGGGTGCCACTTTGTCCCCACTCGAAGATCCCAAAAGAAAATGATTTGGGGTGAGGGATTCTTGGTCAGCCGATTCGAGGGGTATATAAGTGAGAGGACGAGCATTGATTAGGGCCTCTGCTTCCAGTAGGGCGGTTTCTAGAACCTCGTCATCTGGAATGCGGGATGCCTCCGCCACCGACCCTAACGCTACTTTTACCGACCGGACAAGGCGCTCCCAGGCGCCTCCCATATGTGGTGCTGCTGGTGGGATGAAGCGCCACTGGGTTTTTGAACTCGTGAACTTTGCCGCTAACGAGTTGTTCCGAGCCTCTGTCTTCTCCTTTTCTAGCTGATTACTGGCGCCTTGAAAACACGTTCCGTTGTCGGTATAAAATTCTGCGGGTGGGCCACGGCGTGCAATGAAGCGCCGTACCGCCATAATGCAGGATTCAGTGGATAGGCTGTGGACTAGTTCCAAGTGTACGGCTCGGATGGTGAGACAGGTGAAGAGAGCAACCCATCTTTTTACCTGACTGCGGCCGACTCTGACCAATACAGGCCCAAAATAATCTAGTCCAACAAATGTGAATGGACGTATGAAAGGTTGTAGCCGCGACGCAGGAAGTGGTGCCATCGCCGGCGGGTTAGGGGTGGCTCTTGAAACTCTACATAGCATACAATTCTTGGAATCCTTTTGAATCAATGCTCGTAATTTGGCGATTTCGAACCGTTGACGCATTTCGTTGACGACAGTTTCTCTGTTGGCGTGGCGGAATCGGCAGTGGTACCAGTCTGTAAGAAGAAACGTGATTAAATGTTGCCTGGGAAGAATCGCTGGGTACTTAGCTTCGGCTGAGGCGAAACTTGCAGCTCCGATTCTTCCGCACATCCGCAGCACACCGCGTTCATCTAGGAAGGACCAATTTTTATAGATTGTACTGGCCTTAGAGACGCGTCCCGGTCGAACATTTTGAAGTCCTTGAGAGTCCGAGAGGGTGGCGATTTCTTCAGGAAACGCCTCTGCTTGGGCTACTTTCCAGAGCATTTCTTCTGCGCACTTCAGTTCGTCTTGTTGAAGTTCTCCTAACTGCAACGTGGAACCTTTACATTTACGCCGCAGATTTTGGACATATCGCACTACAAAGGCCATAGATCGTAGCATTTTTGTCCATTTACTGAACCGTGAAGCGTCAATCATTGGGTACATCGAGAAGTGGACGTGGATGGAACGAAGTTCTTCGGTCGTTGGAGTGATTTTCTTTTGTTGCGGCCAGTGCTCTTCCGACTTACGGAGAAAGGAAGGGCCGCGGAACCACGGGCTGTCATAGGAAAGATCTGGAATATTCTTCCACTTAGTGGCAATATCCGCTGTGTTTACACCGGAAGGAATCCATCTCCATTCGTTGGCGTTGGTGGTCGTTAGAATTTCTCCAATTCGTACAGCGACGAATTTATTGTATCTGCGATGTTCGGATCGTATCCAGGCTAGCACTGTACTGGAATCACTCCACAGGAACCTGCGGTTAATGGGATACGTGTGGTAACCTTGGATGGTGTCCAGTAGGCGGCTTCCTAAGATCGCAGCGTTTAGCTCCAGGCGCGGGATGGACAACGCCTTTAACGGCGCTACTTTGGTTTTGGCACCAATCAACACCACCTGAACGCCGCTTTCAGTTTCCAATCGATAGTAAGCGACACATGCATATGCAGAATCGCTGGCGTCGACCAGTACGTGGAGCTCGAGTCGATCGAAATCTATTTTGTCGTGCCAATCGATACCTGATGCCCAGATGTCCTGCATTAGCACCTTACCATGCACCAGGAAGTATGCAACGAAACCAAGAGGGTCAAACAGGCTCATCACCACCCTAAGCACTTCCCGTTTCGTTGGAACGTGGTTGTCGTCGAGAATTGGCATCAGGTCATCTCGCATAGCCAAGGTATAAGTGAAAACATCGTCGGTAGGAATCCACTTCATTCCGAGCACTGATTCTGTTGTTTCTGCCCGTACGAGGGCGAATTCTTTAGACGTATTCGTTTCGATGTCCCCAGTTCGCCGGAGGACTTCGTCCTTATTGGAGAGAAAATTGCGGATTTCGAATCCGCCCCTGGAGTGAACAAACTTGACGTCCCTTACGATCTGAACAGCCTCGTCCACCGTCCTAAAGCTGTCCAAGTAATCGTCGACATAATGGTGTTCTATAATTACAGCCGCCGCCCTTGGGTAGTGTAAAGCATGTTGTTCAGCGTTCACGTTCTTGACGTACTGAGCTGACGAAGGAGAACAGGTCGATCCGAACATTGTGACGTTGACAGCATATATTTGCACCGGATCTTGAGGATGATCGCGGAACAAGAACATTTGCGCATTTCGATCACTCGCTTGTAGACTTATTTGAAGGAACATCTCCCTTATATCTCCGGAGACCGCCACCGGATACAAACGGAAACCACTGAGAACTCGCGGCAAAGGCGTGAGGAGATCTGGGCCTTTCATCAAGTGTGAGTTGAACGATACTCCATCGACTTTCGCTGCCGCATCCCAGATAATTCTTAATTTCCCAGGTTTTTTCGGGTTTACGACAACTCCCAGGGGAAGAAACCAGCTTTTCCGGTGATCGAAGGTGGATTGCTCTTCTTTGCTAACCTTGCGAATGTAGCCCTTTTTCTCGAAATCAATTATGTGCTCTCGTACTCGCTGCATCATCAACGGGTCTCGCTGCAGCTTCTTCTCCAAGGTTTTCATCCGCCGAAGTGCCATTGGATACGTGTCAGGAAATTCTCGGTCATCAGTTTTCCACAGAAGGCCTGTTTCAAATCCTTTTGCAGTTCGTCGCGTCGTTTCTTCAAGCAACTGTCTTGCTCGTTTATCCTCCTCGGACTCTAGCTTTTCGGTCGGAGCAACAACCCCACAGTTCTCGAATGCGAAGTAGTCTCGCAACTGTACGTTGAGCAGGTCGTCGGAGGACGGCTGTGCGGCAGTGTGAAAGTTGACTCTAACTCTTGGTACGGGGTTTGTAGACGAACTACCATAGATTCCCCATCCCAAACGGCATTTGGCTGCAATAAGATCGTATGGTCCTCCTTCACGCAACTTTAGCGGTACTCCAAGTCGAAGATTGTCTAAACCAATTAGCAGTTTTGGTTGGACGAGATCATAATCTTCCACCGGCAGGCCTTTGAGATGAGGGAAACGGACGCACAGTTCTCGGTAGTTCAGGCTTTGGGTTGGCAGTAGCACGCAGCTAACTGTGCGTACATGACGAAGATCATAACGTGTACCACTATTTTTTCCTGCTATTTGCAGGCTGACTTCCTGAGATTTTGATTCATCGCGTTTTATATCCCCCGTCCACTGGAGCGTGAGAGGCCTTGTCGGACCGGTAACGCCGAGCTCCTTCGCGACTTTCTCCTCCAACATCGTAATTTGTGATCCTTCATCAATGAACGCGAAGATCGTCACACTTTTCCCCTTTCCGTGGAGGACTAAGGGTAACACTCGAAAGAGTGTCCGATATTCTTCAGATGAAGTCTGGCTCAACGATACGTTCACCGAGTGCGAAGAACTGGGAGGAGTAGACGGCGAATGAAGAAGCGTGTGGTGTTTCAAGTGGCATCCTTCACTACCACAACCTTGCCAAGATTTACATGGCCACTTTCCGTGGTTGTTCAGGCACGTTCTGCACAAACCTTTGTTTTGCACTAACTTCCATCGGTTATCTACAGTCAACTGCTTGAACTTCGAGCATTCTGCCACCCTGTGGCCTTCGCGATCGCACACGGCTTCGGTGCTTTGCGGCTACCGCTGTTGGCTACCTTGAAGGTTGATTTTTCTTCGGTGGAATGCGTCTGTATTCTGACTCTTTCTTTCGCTCGCTGATGTTTACCGTCGTTTAAGTCTTTGAACAACCCTGGAAGTTCAAAACTGACCTCACTGGCTGCCTTTACCAGTTTGGACATGAACTCACCGAACAGCACAATTGTAGCCCGCGGTTGTTGACCTTTGAAGACGGCCCAATCCATTCTCATTGGCCCTGGAAGCTTTTCTACTAGTTCCTGTAGAAGCATCGGGTTTGAAAGATGTTCTCCTTGTTGCGCAGCTAGCAGATGATCAACGAAGTTTTGGACTACCAGTCCGAATTCGAGTATCGTTTCCGGCCGATCGTGTCTGGGTCCAGGAGTTTTTCTTATCTTCTCGTGGAGCGAACGAATCAATAGTTCTGGACGTCCATAGAGCGTTCGCAATGTCTCAACCACGTGCGGCACGTTGGCTGGAAGCAAAAGCCTGCTTCGAACCGCCTCTCGAGCATGGCCTGTGAGGCATCGTTGTAGACGTACCAAATTCTCTGCGTTTGAAAACCCGCATGCAGCTGTAGATTGTTCAAAGGAGGTAATGAACATCGGCCAGTCGGTAGGGTTTCCGTTGAACGATGGCAGATCTTTACCAACAACCTGACGCGCGGCTATCTATTGGGAGTTTAAAACGCCATCATCCAAAACCGTCTCTAGGGGATTGCGTACTGCACCTGAAATGACTCCTCCTCGAGTAGCGTCAAAGTTCGGAAGAGAGTTCCGATATGGAAATGGTAGTTCCGTAGCAGGGGTGAGAAAGCGATGGGAGAACGATTTGGGTCCCGGTACTGACTCATGTTGTACGGGCGTGCTCCACACTGGAGCTTGTTGATGCATTTGTCTGATCTGATCACCAGAATCGGAAGGCGGTAGTCCAACGTGATGGTTCACCGCTGGAATAGAATATGTCCTAACGAAGTTTGGAGGCTTTGCAGGAGAAAACGATCGAGGATCACGTAGAGGGTGCGACGATGCGATGTATTGCTGGAATGGCTCTTTTACCGTTACCGAATGGACTTCTCGAGGAATTACAGTTCTCGGAAGTGGGAGCTTCTCATCAATTACGGGTGCTGCTTGAGCCCGAAGCCCCGGTCGAAATATGTCCAAAGGCCGAATATTCCTTGCTTCTTGGTACGAGGGTTGTAATGGAAAGTCGTGCGTTTGGGACGAACGCAATCCGGTTTGCAAAGGTTGTGCCATGGCATTCGATACCTCTCCCTGTTGTTCGTTTGGGGCCGGGAGAAGGGGATCACTTGGCGCCCCTGTAATGTTCTCCTCGGTCATCCCTCCCTGCGGATGAGCTGTCAACCATTTTGACACCTTTTCAACCGAACTTGTCGTAGACTCCAGCACACTTCCACGCTCGGATATCTGCAAAAGAATCTCGTTCCTTTTCTCCAACGACTCTCGACGGATCGATTGCTAACTGTTTTTTCTCCTCTTCAAGCTCGAGATTCTTGAGCTCTTGTTCCTCCTCTAGCTCCTTCTGCTTCATCCGGGCTTCTTCCTCTGCCAATTCCAGTTGCGCTTTTACGACAGACGATCGGGAACTAAAACTACGGACTGATGGCTGCTTGGGCACGTCAGGAGTTAATCATCAATATTAACCTCCTTCTCCCGAGCAGCCTAGATAGCCGCGTAGTGTCGGTAGCGGTTGTTTCAACTGGCTAAGAATTAACACTACGGACTGCCTGTTCCGGTGGTAAAAGTCCACCTCACAGGTGACCCCTAATTTATGGTGTGATGCGTACCGTGCCTAAGAATGGATGGTTAGGGGGGTCTAATAAAACCTAACCGCAAACGGAGCCTGTGGGGTACCAGGGCGCCCTCCACAGTATTGAGTCCTTCCTGTGCTACCCGGAGCAATGGTGCAGGTGACCTTGTGTTTCTCCGAGATAATCGGCTGCCCTTCTTCAGTCTCTATCCTGAGGCTTAATAAGGGTGGGATTATGAATATGTTGACATTTAATTTATATTATCACCTATATGGATTCGCATTATGCGTTTTACACAGTGTATTCTGTGCTCTTTCGCCTTTGGCGACTTTAAATAGATACCGATCTGGTTTTTTCGTTGCTGGTCTTTTTCGTGCTGAGATTGCAAAAAGCTTAATCCTGCCTAGTTTGGGTAGTGGCTACGGTTAGGTTAGCTCACATCAATCTTCAGCATAAAAGAACAGCAACGATCAATCTTTGCAGACTCATGCAAAATGGTGCAGTCCAAGTGGCGCTAATTCAAGAACCCTACTTTCGTAGAGGGAACTTTTATCTAGGTAACCTTGTGGACCCAGTTTTTGCTACTTTTAGCAAGCTTGAAATGGCAAACTCGCGCTCCATGCCCCGCGCATGCGTGCTCGTTAATAAAGCAATCGTTGCTACACTCATTTCTGAGTTAACTACCAGAGATGTATGTGCTGTCACAATCGATGTTTCTGTTGGTGACCTCAACAGGAAATACGTCTATTGTTCGGTATATTTACCACATGATGAACCATCCCCAACGGATGACTTCAAACGAGTTGTCGTACACTGCGTAACAAAAGGCCTTCCGCTGATTGTGGGCAGTGATGCCAATGCTCATCACATCATCTGGGGCAGCTCGGATATCAATTTGAGAGGCTCCAGTCTGATGGAATACTTAAGTAGTACAGACCTTGGATTACTTAACATAGGCAATCGCCCAACCTTCATGGTTTCTAATAGAGAAGAAGTGTTAGACATAACGCTCTGCTCGAATAGAATCAGTCACGAGTTGACGAATTGGCATGTATCAGATGAGGAATCATTATCTGATCATCGCTACATCTTCTTTGAACATTCAAATGTAACTGCGCAGACTTTGCGTTTCAGGAATCCCCGGTCAACAAACTGGGAACTCTACATTGAATTGGTTGCGACCAAATTTCATGGATATTCTCCGTCCATTGAAAATCCAAGTGATCTGGATGATGCCGTTGATACTACAACATCCTACATTATGGAAGCTTTTGAAGAAGCATGTCCTCTGCGGTCTGTAAAGACTACAAGAGGGACCCCATGGTGGAATTCCGATCTGACTAGACTCAGGAAACAATGTAGAAAGAGTTGGAACAGACGCCGTTCAGCTGGATCAGAGTTGTTCAAGTCAGCTCGCAAGGCTTACAAGAAGGCTCTTCGTTCTGCTGAACGATCCGGCTGGAAAAACCTTTGTACAAATGTTTCCAGTTTGAGTGAAGTCAGTCGGTTGAACAAAATTCTTGCAAAATCTAAGGATTTCCAAGTGAACGAAATTCGCTTACCTAATGGTGACTTTACTTCTTCCGATGAAGAAGTTTTAGAATGTTTATTCAATACACACTTCCCCGGATGTGTGGACATAGCATCTACGGATGAACCAAATGTCTTTTCATGTAGTTACGAGTCTCTGGCCTCGGCTCGCAGTATCGTAACTACTGAATCGATTCAATGGGCACTTAATAGTTTTGCTCCATTCAAATCTCCAGGAGCGGATGGGATTTATCCTGTTCTGCTCCAAAAGGGATTTGAGTCTATCAAACATGTTTTGAAAAAGCTACTTGTAAGCAGTTTTGCTACATTCCCAAATCCTGGCGTGATATTACTGTAAAGTTTATCCCAAAAGGAGGACGTGCGTCGTATGAGGAAGCGAAGAGTTTTAGACCAATCAGTCTGACCTCTTTTCTTCTGAAATGTCTGGAACGCATTATCGATCATCACATCCGTGATGTTTATTTGGCAAACATGCCTCTTCATGTGAATCAACATGCTTACCAATCTGGAAAGTCCACTGTGACTCTTTTACACAAAGTTGTATACGATATCGAGAAAGCATTCGCTCAGAAGCAATCGTGCTTGGGTGTTTTCTTGGATATTGAGGGTGCCTTTGATAACGTGTCTTTCGATGCCATATTGGAAGCCGCACGAAACCATGGGCTACCTACAATGATTACCAATTGGATTCATCAAATGCTCAAAAACCGACATCTCTTCTCGACATTGCGTCAAGCAGCGATTCGAAAATTGAGTGTTTGTGGATGCCCCCAAGGGGGAGTCTTGTCACCACTTTTGTGGAATCTCGTAGCAGATACGCTATTGAGGCAACTCAATAATTGCGGTTTTCCAACTTATGGATTTGCCGACGACTATCTAGCTCTGATAGTTGGTATGTGCATAAGCACCCTATTCGACCTGATGCAAAGTGCTCTTCAGGTAGTCGAGAGTTGGTGTCGTCAATATGGCCTTTCGGTTAACCCGAATAAAACATCTATTGTTCTTTTTACGGAAAGACGAAACCGCGATGGAATTCGACCTTTACGTCTTTTTGGCACTGAGATTAATGTCACTGATCAAGTAAAGTATGTCGGAGTCATTCTAGATTCCAAACTTTTATGGACAGCTCACATTGATTTCAGAGTCAAAAAAGCTTGTATGGCCTTCGGTCAATGCCGGCGAACCTTTGGTAAAACTTGGGGCCTCAAATCCAAATATATCAAATGGATTTACACAACAGTTGTTCGACCAATATTGGCATATGGATGTCTTGTGTGGTGGCAAAAGGGCGAAGTGAGAACAATCCAATCAAAATTGGGCCATCTCCAAAGGATGTGCTTGATGGCGATGTCTGGTGCGTTCTCTACAACTCCCACAGCAGCGCTCTAGGCCCTTTTCGACGTTGCGCCACTACACATATATCTTAAACAAGAAGCACTTTCTTGCTCTTACCGTTTATGGGTACTGGATCTACTGGAGAAAAATCCAGCGAATCGTAGATCTACACACATTTCGTTGTTTCCACTTTTGGTGAATTGGGACAAAATTGTCCTTGCTCCAAGTGATCTTACAATTGCTTGTAACTTTCCTTACAGGACATTTACCACACAATTCCCTTCACGGGAAGAGTGGACGTCTGGCTATTTGGAAAGAAGTATATCAAACAATATAGTATGTTACACTGATGGCTCCCTTCTTGAAGGTAGAGCTGGTGCAGGAGTATATTCTCGTGAGCTAAGGCTGAATCGGTTTTACTCACTTGGTAGAAACTGCACCGTTTTTCAGACGGAAATATTTGCTCTTATGTGTGGAGTGCAATCAGCACTTCAACAGCGCGTAATGGGTAAAGTCATATACTTCTGTTCAGATAGTCAGGCTGCTATAAAAGCTCTCACTTCGGCCAACTCAAGGTCGAAGCTTGTTATCGCATGTCGAACTCAAATTGAGGAACTGAATTCAGTAAACTCTGTAAACCTTGTATGGGTACCTGGCCATTCTTCCATCGCTGGAAATGAATTGGCTGATGAGCTAGCTCGCGATGGAGCATCGCATGACTTCATTGGCCCTGAGCCGGCTATTCCAATTTCGAAATGCTGGGTGAAGCTTCAGATAAACTCTTGGGCGGCAACTCAGCACAAGCAATATTGGAATAGTTTGGAGTCGTGTCGTCAAACAAAATTGTATATTACTGAGCCATCTCCAAAGGTGGCAGTCTCTTGGTCAGAGCGTTGACAGGCCACTGCCGACTCAACTATCACATGGCAAATATTCAGCGTGCTGACTCATTTGTGTGTAATAGTTGTGACTCCGATTATGGAACTTCGAATCACCTGATATGTAACTGTCCAGTTTTTGCGCAAATGCGATTCCAATTACTTGGTAAACACTTATTAAGTGAAACTGAATACAGAAGCCTGAATCTTCAGGACATCCTGTTATTCTTAACCCGCTGTGGTAATGAGCTATAGGCTCTCTTTACGCTCATGCGTTTTGCAGTGCCCTTTTTAGGGCGCTGTTCGAACCCATTGTGGTATGGAGCTACATGCTCTCATTTCGCTTATGCAATCTTCCCTCTTCAAGGGACCCCACTCCTATTTCCTCCCATCTTTCCCTTCCCTTTCCTCTCCCATCGGGTAGATGATGAAATAGGCTCAAATATGGCGATGGCACAAATCTCCCAACTGGTAGGGAACGTGCCTTTGGAGCCGGCCTTCTGATACCTCTTCAAGCTCGAGATTCTTGAGCTCTTGTTCCTCCTCTAGCTCCTTCTGCTTCATCCGGGCTTCTTCCTCTGCCAATTCCAGTTGCGCTTTTACGACAGACGATCGGGAACTAAAACTACGGACTGACGATATTTTGCTGCCCTTTTGGGAAAGAGCGCCTCCCACAGACGGGTTAGTGAGCTGATTACCTTTCGTTTTTGACCTCAACACTCGTTGGGTACCAGTGGCTCCCGTTCCACACTGCTTACAAATGAAAGGACGACTTCGACTAGCTTCGCTAATTCCAGCGCATCGAAAGTGCTCCCATTGGCGGGTTCCGGGTCATTTGGCCGAATGCCATTTGGCCGAATGCCGTTTGGCCGAACGCCATTTGGCCGAAAGGGTCATTTGGCCAAAAGGGTCATTTGGCCAAAAGGGTCATTTGGCCGAACGCCATTTGGCCGAATGTCGTTTGGCCGAAATTGAAAACAAAAGTGAACTACAGTTAGCATGGATTTATTATGAATTTCAAAGAACTTATTCAGCTTATTCCTAAAAATAGGAAATATCATCATTGATATACATAAGCTTGTTTGTGTTAGTTGAAGAAACAGTCAGAGCTGAAAGAAGAACATCCTAAATGTAAGCAGTTGTTCAATGCTATGCTAGTGGTAATAGCCACCAGCAGATGTTTTGGCATCGCGTTTGTAGTTAACTTTTGACAGTAACTGAAACAGTTTAAAACTTATTCGTCATTCTGCTGGATCGGCTTGCTTCGATCCCTCGAATCGTACTATGTAATATATTACTGACGTAAAAATGGGTTCTAAAAGATGTATTGAAAGAAAAATGTAATTTTACATGATGAAGGACATGAAAACGATGCCGCTATGATTGACATTTCCCTAATCAGACACCATCGTATTCAAAATGAGATACAAATTCACGTCATTTTGCCCGCTTCTTTTATGTGCATCCAAAAGACGTAAAATCGCATGATTTTTTCGAAGTGTGTAAGTTAACCCTTGAGCTTAAAAAAATATGTTTTGAAAAGAACGTATTTTAAGCTTTAATTGAATTAATTATGAAAAATATTTGCCTCTTGAAAGAACAGCCTATGAACAAAAGAAGGATAAATCTCTTATAAAAATTAAAACAAGTGCAATGCATATAAACATTTATTTCACCAGTACAACAACAAAGAATTGCCGATGATTTGAAGAAGGAAAAATTCCCAATTAAAATATAAGGTCAATCATTGCCGATAGTAATGAAACCAGTATAACTAGAAAGAATAGCCTATGTTTAAAAGAAGGAAAAATTTCTGATGAAATCATTAGAAACACTTGAAACCTTATTACACCATTGGTAATCCAGTGGTGAATCAATCATCACCTCAGAGTCTTAACGTGAAGTGTGGAGTTCACATCTTCGTCCTGAATAAAAGGGTCGATTTTATCATTCTCTTGGAGCTCTTATATAGTGACAAACATGACGTCCCGTCACATCATAAAAATCAACAAATTAATTAGCTTATCAGTTATTGGGTCACACTTATGAATCCTACACATCAGCGTTGTAGCAATTTATTTTTTTTTGTTCATGATTCGGCCAAACGGCATTCGGCCAAACGGCATTCGGCCAAATGACCCTTTCGGCCAAATGGCATTCGGCCAAATGGCATTCGGCCAAATAGCATTCGGCCAAATGGCGTTCGGCCAAACGGCATTCGGCCAAACGGCGTTCGGCCAAATGGCCGGACACCCCATTGGCGACACTGGTCACAGATGATCATATGAGCGTCCGCGGAATCCGTTTCGTGGCACGTCTTGCACTGGTACATCGATTGGTCGTGATGTCCTGTCATATCGATTACCCACGTACAAACTTTCTAAAAGATTGTTGTGGGGGTGGGATCGTCCAAGATGTATATAGCAAACCGCGTTTGTACTGTCGGTTAGCTTTTAGAAAGTTTGGTGACCTTTCGATTTAACGGATCGTATCGCAACTCTATCGGTACCGAATTCAGGGTGCAAATCTGATTATATCTTTTATCCGCAATCAATTCAACTAAACGGATTCCACAGTTGCAATTAACGCTGACGCTTGTAAATAGTATTTTAATCTTCACAATCTTTAGTATGTAGATATTATTTAGTTATTGGATAACCACCCACTTAGTATTAATATAAGATAGGTAACACAGCGTAACAAAAATGACACTTTCGCGTGTCTCAAGAATCAAATTATATGTTTCTAGTAGATTTTGGGTCGCTGAATCTAATGCCGTTCTCAGAAATGTTCCAGCACGTCACAATTTTTAGCTACAGGTCGCTAAAGTTGCATAAAACACTGGTTTTATAGATGTTTACATGAAATTTAAAGTGTGATTTATCAAACTTTTTTGTGATATAATCTAGCAAACATGGTAAATAGGCCTTGAACTTTCAATTTAGATACAAATCAATTGAAATTTTACGAAAAAATTTAGGTTAAATCTATTTTTTTCAACATGTTTGCGGTCTTCATATAAAATTCTTCGTTTCTCTTATATGGCATAATACAATACTTTTCTGAACCACCAAAAAATAACATTTTACCATCGAAAATATTATGAACTTCGTTGATAATTATTGTTCTATACATAAAGTTTGAATTCTGTGACAAATTGAGCAAACAAATTGCCGTACAAGTTGGAAAACTTGCATGCAAGTTGGCTGAAACAGTCAAATTTAACATTTTCAACCGTCAATATCTCAAAAACTAGACGTGCCATGATATTTCTGAAAACGGCAATGGACTCAGCAACCCTTAACCCGTTAACGCCCAAGGTATCTCACAATTGGAATTCAGCTCCGTTTTTGTTATTCATAGTCGTATTTCCATATATTAAACCTTAATTCACCAAAAAAATTCAAGTCTATGGTGGGGATCCAAAAAAATTCTTGAAAGTGTGTCGTCCATATCTAGCTGTTCTATAAGTTTATTTTCGAGATTAATCAAATATATTTTCATGCAGTTCGACCCATTACAATGTAAACAAGTTGGAAAAAACTGCTGGTGAGGGGTAATTCATAAATTACGTCACGTACAGAAGAGGAGGGTGTTACAATGAAACGTGACTACCCGTATAAAAATTGGAATCCATACAAAAAGTGTGAAACAGAGGAAAATTGAGGAGGATGAATATGGCAAAACATTGCGTGGCGTAATTTATGGACGCACCTTGATAAAGAAATTGCACCATAAAGAATAAAAATTTCAGAGGCGAAAGGTTCATGCCAGAACTAAATCATTTAGTGACTTCAATTCAATTTCTGCTCTACCACGTAAGAAAGATACAGACATACATACATTTCCATACATGTACATGTACAATTATGCACACTTAAACCATTTATACCAAAAACAAAATAAAATCTTACATCAAATATTTTGATTTAGAAAAAAAAACCTACAGATGTTTCAGAATAGTCTTTAAAAAGATTATATAAATTTGCCAGCTGATAATGGAAACATAACTATCAAAATATTTTTTTCTGGGTCAAGTTATTAGTATACAATGTGACTCGGATCTGATAGTGATTGAAATATATATTTGGCAATATCAGAATTTCGTTAGTGCTGATCAAAAGTTATTTCTTTAGTTCAATGACAGTCAAATATTGGACTCCAACTATAGCATGCTTTACAGATGTGAATACTTGAAGCCAACATTATTCGGCTATAACGTTGAAGTTACTGCATCACTGATGCATATATTCACATATTTACCGATAGAACCGAATCCACGCGGTCCAAGATTATTGACACTAGAGCTGGCCAGAAAACCTGGGGAGCATACTGAAGCGTGCCCACTCAAATGTCACAGTTCTTGGTTTTAGTGAGTTCAGCAAGGAAGGCTCTTTACTGCTACCTCAACGCGTCGCTGGTTCTAAAAAGTGAACAACCATACAAAACTACGATCAAACAATGGTGAAGGCGTAATCAATTTTCTCGAAAACATTCATTTTGGGAATTAAGTAGAATTTTCTGATTAAATAGGCAACAACGCACTGCAGTAGCGCGTAGTAAATAACTGCTTGCAAACAATTTCTTTCAAGCGCATTTATTACCTGTAATTTTGCGAAAAAAAATTTTTACTTTTCCACGTTTAAGTCATAAAACTGGTTCTGGATTTAGGTTGGCGGCTATTCAATTTTACTCTCATTTGACAGCCGCCCTTCACCCTTGGAGTTCAGTTCATGGATGGATAAGTCAATTTGTCGTTTTTTCGTTCAATACTCCCTTCAAAAGATCAAAAGATCTAAATGGTGTCAAGGTTCATCTAAAAACGTAAGGAGCATTGCATCCGAAATAAGCGATTGTTGCTCGGATCGATAGTAAGTATCCATTGTTTTGATCTAGGCTGACCAATTTCTTATTGGTTGTTTCCTTGATGTTTGGCACATAATAACAATACCCAGCTAATATGTTTTTTTTTTTACGAAAATATCTCCTTTTATGTCGAAGATACCAGTTTCGAGAGTTCGATTTTTTTCAGTCTCATCGCTGGACTGATATAAAAAATTAAATATTTGACCACTAGCGCCACCTTGTGAGTGTCTTCCGAACTGATAAGGTTTTAGGCGAATAGGATTCATTTAATTGTTCAACATTGTCCATGACATAAACTTTGTATCTAATCACTTGACTGGTATATTAGCAAATAAAATCTTTGCCCACTAGCGCCATCTTGTGAGTGTTATAAGGTTTTATGTGACTAAGTATCATTTAGTTGTTCAACATTGTCGAAGACAACAATTTTGTATCTCATAACAAAACTTAGATGCCAGCAAATACAATATTTGCCCACTAGTGCAATCCAGTGAACTAATAAGTTTTCGGGCGAATAGATCTCATTCAGTTGAACACATTTGTCGAAGACACCAATGTTGTATCTCATCACTGAACTGAGATATAAACAATCGAAATGTTCGAGCATTAGCGCCATCTTTTGAGTGTTTTCCGAACAAATAAGGTTTTAGGCGAATAGTTTTCATATAGTTGATCAACTTTATCGAAGACAGCATTTTTGTATCTCATAACTGAACTAAGATATAAGCAAATAAAGTTTTGGCTCACTAGCGCCATCTTGGGAGTGTTTTCCTAATTTATAAGGTTCTATGCGAAAAGGTATTATTTAGTTGGTGAAGCAAGCCATTTTAAAGTCAGTAAGCATCGAAGCAAAAAAAAGGTATTATTTAGCACCATTTTTGTATCTCATAACTGGGCTAAGATATAAGCAAATAAAGTTTTGGCTCACTAGCGCCATCTTGGGAGTGTTTTCCGAATATATAAGGTTCTATGCAAATAGGTATTATTTAGTTGTTCAACTTTGTCGAAGACACCATTTTTGTATCTCATAACTGGGCAAAGGTATAAGTGAATAAAGTTTTGGCTCACTAGCGCCATCTTGGGAGTGTTTCCCGAATTTATAAGGTTATATGCAAATAGGTATTATTTAGTTGTTCAACTTTGTCGAAGACACCATTTTTGTATCTCATAACTGGGCTTAGATATAAGCAAATAAAGTTTTGGCTCACTAGCGCCATCTTGGGAGTGTTTTCCTAATTTATAAGGTTCTATGCGAATAGGTATTATTTAGTTGTTCAACTTTGTCGAAGACACCATTTTTGTATCTTATAACTGGGCAAAGATATAAGTGAATAAAGTTTTGGCTCACTAGCGCCATCTTGGGAGTGTTTTTCGAATTTATAAGGTTCTATTCGAATAGGTATTATTTAGTTGGTGAAGCAAGCCATTTTAAAGTCAGTAAGCATCGAAGCAAAAAAAGGTATTATTTAGCACCATTTTTGTATCTCATAACTGGGCTAAGATATAAGCAAATAAAGTTTTGGCTCACTAGCGCCATCTTGGGAGTGTTTTCCGAATATATAAGGTTCTATGCGAATAGGTATTATTTAGTTGTTCAACTTTGTCGAAGACACCATTTTTGTATCTCATAACTGGGCAAAGATATAAGTGAATAATGTTTTGGCTCACTAGCGCCATCTTGGGAGTGTTTCCCGAATTTATAAGGTTATATGCAAATAGGTATTATTTAGTTGTTCAACTTTGTCGAAGACACCATTTTTGTATCTCATAACTGGGCTTAGATAGAAGCAAATAAAGTTTTGGCTCACTAGCGCCATCTTGGGAGTGTTTTTCGAATTTATAAAGTTCTATGCGAATAGGTATTATTTAGTTGGTGAAGCAAGCCATTTTAAAGTCAGTAAGCATCGAAGCAAAAAAAAAGGTATTATTTAGCACCATTTTTGTATCTCATAACTGGGCTAAGATATAAGCAAATAAAGTTTTGGCTCACTAGCGCCATCTTGGGAGTGTTTTCCGAATTTATAAGGTTCTATGCGAATAGGTATTATTGAGTTTTTCAACTTTGTCGAGGACACCATTTTTGTATCTCATAACTGGGCTAAGATATAAGCAAATAAAGTTTTGGCTCACTAGCGCCATCTTGGGAGTGTTTTCCTAATTTATAAGGTTCTATGCGAATAGGTATTATTTAGTTGTTCAACTTTGTCGAAGACACCATTTTTGTATCTTATAACTGGGCAAAGATATAAGTGAATAAAGTTTTGGCTCACTAGCGCCATCTTGGGAGTGTTTTTCGAATTTATAAGGTTCTATTCGAATAGGTATTATTTAGTTGGTGAAGCAAGCCATTTTAAAGTCAGTAAGCATCGAAGCAAAAAAAGGGTATTATTTAGCACCATTTTTGTATCTCATAACTGGGCTAAGATATAAGCAAATAAAGTTTTGGCTCACTAGCGCCATCTTGGGAGTGTTTTCCGAATATATAAGGTTCTATGCGAATAGGTATTATTTAGTTGTTCAACTTTGTCGAAGACACCATTTTTGTATCTCATAACTGGGCTTAGATAGAAGCAAATAAAGTTTTGGCTCACTAGCGCCATCTTGGGAGTGTTTTTCGAATTTATAAAGTTCTATGCGAATAGGTATTATTTAGTTGGTGAAGCAAGCCATTTTAAAGTCAGTAAGCATCGAAGCAAAAAAAAAGGTATTATTTAGCACCATTTTTGTATCTCATAACTGGGCTAAGATATAAGCAAATAAAGTTTTGGCTCACTAGCGCCATCTTGGGAGTGTTTTCCGAATTTATAAGGTTCTATGCGAATAGGTATTATTGAGTTTTTCAACTTTGTCGAGGACACCATTTTTGTATCTCATAACTGGGCTAAGATATAAGCAAATAAAGTTTTGGCTCACTAGCGCCATCTTGGGAGTGTTTTCCGAATTTGTAAGGTTCTATGCGAATAGGTATTTTTTAGTTATTTAACTTTGTCGAAGACATCAATTTAGTATCTCATCGCTGGATTGAGATATAAACGAAGCAAATATTTGTACGCTGGAAAGTTGTTTCATATGTTGCTTATAAATGCGACATTTGTTGGCGTCTGTGCGCCACCTGGTGAGTTAATTCTGAATTAAAATAGTTACCAAGTGGAAGTCAGCAGTCCTGTGATCAACTTTGCAGAAGACAATTTTCTCCTAAACCTCTTTATTTTCAAGATATTTGCACTACAAGTACTGTCCTATTTATAGGACGCTGGGCGTTCGGGGCTTCTGTCCTATTTTTAGGACGCTGGGCGGATATGGGTTAATTTAGTAAATAGCTGTATTTTGGTTCTTGAGACAAAACCGTGTTCCGCAGTGTAATTTGAGTATAACTATGTCTAACTGTAATTTAGTTAAGAATATTTCTCAATTGAATCGGCACGTAATCGTAATACTGGCAAAATGATTTATCATTGTTTTTGTCGTTCTCCGTTCCCCCATTCCAATGACGTTTTATACGCCAAATAGCAGACCAACCAACTAGTCGGCCACAGTTGACTCAAAACGGGGGGTCTCGTCGTGACAATGAATATGTTGCTATTTAATTTAATATATTACCTATATGGTTTCGCATCATGCGTTTCACACAGTGTATTCTGTGCTTTTTCGCCGTTGGCGACTTTCAATGGATACCGATCTGGTTTTTTCGCTGATTGTCTTTTTCGTGCTAAGATTGCAAAAAGCTTAATCCTGCCTAGTTTAGGTTGTGGCTACGGTTAGAATGGATAGCTTAGATCAATATTCAGCATAAAAGAACAGCAACGATCAATCTTTGCAGACTCATGCAAAATGGTACAGCCTAAGTCGCGATAGTTCAAGAACCCTACTTTCGTAGAGGGAACTTCTATCTAGGTAACCTTGTGGACCCAGTTTTTGCTACTTTCAGCAAACTTGAAATGGCAAACTTGCGCTCCATGCCCCTCGCATGTGTGCACGTTAATAACGCAATCGGTGCTACACTCATTTCTGAGTTAACTACCGTAATCCAGGGGCAAATTGATCACTGGGGTGAATTTGATCAGGTCGGTACCAAAAAACATTTCCTTCCAAAGATGCTGAAGGTTTCATTGGCTCAACAGACGTTCCATGTTTTCTAGTTTATAGATGTCTTATGATGATTTTGAACTATTTCATTTTTATAAGGGTCAGTTTTGCATAGAAATATTCACAGTTTTTGAAGGTGTATGCAATACTGTTGGAAATTTCTGTGCCAAATAATCCACTGGTGCAATGCCTACATGTTAAGTGTTTAAAATGATGTGTAAGCTTAAGTGTGAACTACTGAACTTATTTTTGATATCATGCAGCGTAGCATATATAGTTTTTTGCTCATAAAACCGTTAAATCTCGAATAATGTGCTAATTTCAAGAGAAATGTTTCAGATGAGAAATAATTATCTGATCATCGCTACATCTTCTTTGAACATTCAAATGTAGCTGCGCAGACTTTGCGTTTCAGGAATCCTCGGTCAACGAATAGGCAACTCTATAATGAATTGGTTGCGACCAAGTTTCATAGATATTCTTCGTCCATTGAAAATCCAAGTGATTTGGATGATGCTGTTAATACTAGAACATCCTACATTATGGAAGCTTTTGAAGAAGCAAATGTTTCCAGTTCGAGTGAAATCAGTCGGTTGAACAAAATCCTTGCAAAATCTAAGGATTTCCAAGTGAACGAAATTCGCTTACCTAATGGTGACTTTACTTCTTCTGATGAAGAAGTTTGAGAATGTTTATTCAATACACACTTCCTCGGATGTGTGGACATAGCATCTACCGATGAACCAAATGTCTTTTCATGAAGTTACGAGTTTCTGGCCTCGGCTCGCAGTATCGTAACTACTGAATCGATTCAATGGGCACTCAATAGTTATGCTCTTTTCAAATCTCCTGGAGCAGCTGGGATGTATGCTGTTCTGCTCCAGAAGGGATTTGAGTTTATCAAACATGTTTTGCAAAAGCTACTAGTAAGCAGTTTTCTACCGGGTACATTCCCAGATCCTGGCGTGATATTACTGTAAAGTTTATCCCGAAAGGAGGACGTGCGTCGTTTGAAGAAGCGACGAAGACCAATCAGTCTGACCTCTCTTCTTCTGAAATGTCTGGAACGCATTATCGATCATCACATCCGAGATGTTTATTTGACAAACCTGCCTCCTCATGAGAACCAACATGCTTACCAATCTGGAAAGTCCACTGTGACTCTCTCAGACAAAGTTGTATACGATATCGAGAAAGCATTCACTCAGAAGCAATCCTGCTTGGGTGTTTTCTTGGATATTCAGGGTGCCTTTGATAACGTGTCTTTCGATGCCATATTGGAAGCCGCACAAAACCATGGTCTACCTACTATGATTACCAATTGGATTCATCAAATGCTCAAAAACCGACATCTCTTCTCGACATTGCGTCAAGCAGCGACTCGAAAATTAAATGTTTGCGGAAGCCCCCAATGGGAGTCTTAAATATCACCACCTTTGAGGAATCTCGTAGCAGATACGCTATTGAGGCAACTCAATAATTGCGGTTTTCCAACTTTTAGATTTGCTGACGATTATCTAGCATTGATAGTTGGTATGTGCATAAGCACTCTATTCGACCTGATGCAAAATACTCTTCAGGTAGTCGAGAGTTGGTGTCGCCAATATAGCCTTTCGGTTAACCCGAATAAAATATCTATTGTTGTTTTTACGAAAAGACGAAACCGCGATGGAATTCGACCTTTACGTCTTTTTGGCACTGAGATTAATTTGACTGATCAGGTAAAGTATGTTGGAGTCGTTCTAGTTTGATTTCAGAGTCAAAAAAGCTTACATGGCCTTCGGTCAATGCCGTCAAAATCTTTGGTAAAACTTGGGTCCTCAAACCCAAGTATATCAAATGGAATTACATAACAGTTGTTCAACCAATATTGGCATATGGATGTCTTGTGTGGTGGCAAAAGGTCGAAGTGAGAGCAATCCAATCAAAATTGGGCTATCTCCAAAGGATGTGCTTGATGGCAATGTCTGGTGCCTTCTCTACAACTCCCACAGCAGCGCTCGAGGTCCTTTTCGACGTTGCGTCACTACACATACATCTTAAACAAGAAGTACTTTCTTGCTGTTATCGTTTATGAGTACTGGATCTACTGGAGAAAAATCCGGTGAATCGTAGATCTACACACACTTCGTTGTTTCCACTTTGGACGAATTGGAACGAAATTGTCCTTGTTCCTTGGTAGAGCTGGTGCAGGTGTATATTCGCGTGAGCTAATGATGAATCGGTTTTACTCACTGTACCGTTTTTGAGGTGGAAATATTTGCTTCTATGTATGGAGTGCCATCAGCACTTCAACAGCGCTTAATGGGTAAAGTCATATACTTCTGTTCAGATAGTCAGACTGCTATAAAAGCTCTCGCTTCGGCCAACTCAAGGTCGAAGCTTGTTATCGAGTGTCAAACTCAAATTGTGGAACTGAATTCAGTTAACTCTGTAAACCTTGTATGGGTACCTGGCCATTCTTCCATCGCTGGAAATGAATTGGTAGATCGCATGACTTCATTGGCCCTGAGCCAGCTATTCTGATTTCGAAGTGCTGGGTGTAGCTTCAGATAAACTCAGCACAAGCAATACTGGAATAGTTTGGAGTCGTGTCGTCAAACAATATTGTACATTACTCACTACTCAGCCATCTCCAAGGGTGGCGAAGTATTTAACAAATCTGTCAAAGCAGAATTGCGGACACTTGGTCAGAGCGTTGACTGCCGAGTCAACTATTAAACAGCAAATATCCAGCGTGCTGAGGGTCGTGGGTTCGAATCCCACTGATCGAGGATCTTTTAGAAAAGGAAATTTTATCGATTCCCAGGGCATGGAAGTATCTTCGTACCTGCCACACGATATACACATGCAAAAATGGTCAATCGGCAAAGAAAGCTCTCAGTTAATAACTGTGGAAGTGCTCATAAGAACACTAATCTGAGAAGCAGGCTTTGTCCCAGTTGGGACGTAACGCCAGAAAGAAGAAGAAGAAGTTGTGTCATCAATTATGGAATTACTTGGTAAACACTGATTAAGTGAAACTGAATTCAGAAGCCTGAATCTTCAGGACATTCTGTTATTCTTTACCCGCTGTGATAATGAGCTATAGGTTCTCTTTACGCTCAAGTGTTTAGTATTACCCTTTTAAGAGCACTGTTAGAACCTATTGTGGTATAGAGCTATATGCTCTCAATTCGCTCATGCGATCTTCCCTCTTTAAGGGAGGGGTCCTATATCCTCCCATCTTTCCCTTCTCTTTCCTCTCCCATTGGATAGATGATGAAATTGGCTCAAACATGGCGATGGCACCAATCTCCCAACTGGTGGGGAACGTGCCTTTCGAGCCGGCCTTCTGATACCTGATACTACAACAAATTCTATCATGCTGCTTCGAATTGCCGGACGCTTCAAAAGCCGTGCACTCGCCTTTTCAATGATATTTTTGAATTCAATTAACGAAATAATAATTTTTGGTTGAATTAAGGCCTGTGTTACCCGGGTAGAGGTCCCGGGTAGAGGTGAATAACAAAATAATGGTAAAATAAGAACAAATTATGCAATCATATCTACTTTAACCATTATTATGTTATTAATGTATGACATTAAATATCTCATCAATAGCAAAACATACAATCATAGCAAAATTTATCATTGATGTGTTATTCTTGAATGTCATGTAATAGCTAATCAATAACAAAATATACTATCATGGTAAAATTTGTTATTTGTGCAAAAAATATAAAAAAAAACATTAAATATCTAAAGAATAACAAACATCGCCATCACAGTAAAATATGTCATTATTTTGATATTTGAAAACTTCATTGAAATAATTCATGAGAACAAACCAATATCAAATTTTACCATAATAGCTCATTTTACTATTCGTATGATATTCATTGAAGATTCAAAAAGCAAAAGTTTTTTAGCAGGAAAGCAAAAAGTTTATTTTTCAATCATGCTTAATTAAGATATTAAAGTCAAAGAACTAAAATTACCATTATTTTGATCTACTTGTGAATAGCTCATTTAGTTATTATTTTGTTATCAATATCTAAATAATAACATATTTTGTTATTTACGGTTGCCTATATTTTTGCTATTATTTTGTTATTACAATGGCAAAATATGTTATTTTTTAGTTTTTATGCCATACAAACTTAGTTATTATTTTTGTTATTTTATCTCTTATTTCAAACAAACAAAGAACAAATTTTGCTATTCAAACATTCTATTTTAATAGTAAATTTTGTTATTCTTTAGCTATTCTCCTCTACCCGGGGTGAATAACAAAATAATGGTAAAATAAGAACAAATTTTGCAATCATATCTAGTTTAACCATTATTATGTTTTTAATATATGACATTAAATATCTCATCAATAGCAAAATATACAATCATAGCAAAATTTGTCATTGATATGTTATACTTGAAATTCATGTAATAACTAATCAATAACAAAATGTACTATCATGGTAAAACTTGTTATTTGTGCAAAAATACTAAAAACATTAAATATCTAAAGAATAGCAAGCATCACCATTATAGTAAAACATGTCATTATTTTGTTATTGAAAACATTATTTAAATAATTCATGAGAACAAACCAATATCACATTTTGCCATAATAGCTCATTTTACTATTCGTATGATATTCATTAAATATTCAAAAAGCAAGTTTTTTAGCAGGAAAGCGAGAACTGTATTTTTCAATCATGCTAACCCGGGTAGAGGTGAATAACAAAATAATGGTGAAATAAGAACAAATTTTGCAATCATATCTGGTTTAACCATTATTATGTTATTAATATATGACATATATATCTTATCAATAGCAAAACATACAATCATAGCAAAATTTGTCATTGGTATGTTATCCTTGAAAGTCATGTAATAACTAATCAATAACAAAATATACTATCATGGTAAATTTGTTATTTGTGCAAACATACTAAAAAGAACAAACAAACATCAAATTTTGCTTAATTGCTCATTTTACAATTCGTATGATATTCATTGAAGATTTAACAAACAAAATTTTCGCTGGAATGGAAAAAGTTTATTTTTCAATCATGCTAAATTTAGTATATTAAAGTCAAAGAACTAAAATTGCCATTATTTCGATCTATTCGTGAATAGCTTATTTAGTTATTATATTGTTATCAATATCTAAATAATAACATATTTTGTTATTTACGGTTGCCTATATTTTTGCTATTATTTTGTTATTACAATGGCAAAATATGATATTATTTAGTTTTTATGCCATATAAACTTAGTTATTATTTTTGTTCTTTTATCTCTTATTTCAACCAAACAAAGAACAAATTTTGCTATTCAAACATTCTATTTTAATGGTAAATTTTGTTATTCTTTTGCTATTCTCCTCTACCCGGGAAAATTAGATATTAAAATCAAAGAACTAAAATTACCGTTGTTTTGATCTACGCGTGAATAGCTTATTTAGCTATTATTTTGTTATTAATTTCAAAATAATAACATATTTTGTTATTTACGGTTGCCTAAATTTTTGCTATTATTTTGTTGTTTTGCCATTGTACAAAATATGATATTATTTAGTTTTTATGTCATACAAACTTAGTTATTATTTTAGTTATTTTATCTCTTATTTCAAACAAACAAAGAACAAATTTTGCTATTCAAACATTCTATTTTAATGGTAAATTTTGTTATTCTTTAGCTATTCTCCTCTACCCGGGTAGGGATTCAAAACGTCCCACAGTGCGTGGCCCCATAGACAAAAATCAATTTTCAAGTTATTTTATCCGGCGATAATAAATATCCACAAGTGTCTATAGATAATATCCGCTTTTGAAACTAGTATTTATAAGCTTTACAAAGCACTAAAATTATCACAACAAGCGTCGAAAGAGACAGTTGTCGGAGTAGCAGAAAAACTAAATTTTGTCGTATGTTTTCAGCATCCCTTTCAACTAGTAAGGAGAATGTTGAAACCAATATATTCAGTCAAAATCTAAAAGAGAACATGGTTGAAGGTTGGTGAAGTATATTTGATGTAATAAGAACATTAATTTAAACTTTGAATATGAGAAATTGGCACGTTAAATTGGTTATGAAATAAAATTTGTGAAATACTAACATGTAACTTTGATTATTGATTCAAAAAAAGTTCCACCGAGTTCCACCCTAAATCACGCACAGACATGTTTCTTAAAGTGTCATCTAAGAGGTCTGAAAGATACAGCTGCAACTCCCTGCAACTCTTCGAGATTTTTGACTATTTTTAGGTACACTCCTTAACCAGCATAAGTATGAAAATAAGTTGTTTGTGATGAAAAATCCGAAAATCTTGTATCGCTATGTGGTCTCGGCATAACCTGACAATACAGCATACCTCAAATGATATATTTTAAAAGTAGTTTCCAACATTTAATTAAAATTTTATGCTAAAAACTGGTAAATTTATTTTTTTTTAAATTTTTCTGCATAAAGGCATATAAGTCACTTTTGCAGCTACGAGTGAGAAGAGACATATTTGCAAATAATTTCTAACATAATTATGAGCAAAAAAGTACTTATTGCAAGGTTTTTCTAGGAAAATCATGAAATTGGCGCTTGGGTCAGTTTTGCGATAATGCTCTTTTAACCAGAAACAACTTTCCCTTTCCTTACCAAGGTGCTCAAATGGCTTGATTTTCCAGTTTTGGTTTTTGTACCGCATCTCCATACATTCAACGCACTATGCGTCCGGGCAATTCGAATCAACACGATACTCGAGAAGTTTTTAACGCATCTAAAACCTGTTTTTGATTTTATGAGTCAAAAAAATCTATTGATCAGTTTTAAAATATAACAATTTAACACTGTCTGTAACACAAATCTTTTTAAATAAGTCAAAAATAATTACAAAGTAAAAGTGTATGTCAACCGGGATTCAAATGGATTTTGTCTTTATTTCCAATTGATCGAGCATCCTAAGATAAGTTCAATCAAAGCTCAAAGATCACTTACTCCCTATGATACCGAAGCGAATCCAAACACATTCAAAGAAACATATAAAAGACACAACAAAAGACAACATAAGTGCTGTAATGTACACAATTGAAACGGAACTGAAAGCACAGAAAATGAAAGCAGGACTGTTGAAAAGAAAAGGACTAGCAATTAAAGGAACAACAGAACAGACTGTAATTTGTTTAGAATTTCGGCTAGTCGCCGTTAGCTTCCAGATTAGATAAAACCAATAGAGGACGTATACACACACGCACTTATTTAGCTTTCAGCGACAGTTTAATTGCACTTTAGCCGACAAGGTAGTGTGAGGAGAGAGCGAGCCGCATAGGACAGTTGATTTTGCTAAAAATAACTACGCGCGTAAAAACAGTGTCAAAAAACAGGACGTGGCAACGGAACGTAGAACACTGCACCTGCAATTATCATCATGCAGATAGTGAATACCTTCTCGTTGTCCGTCTCGGCAGCCACGTTTCCGAATCCGACCTAGAACGACGAGAAAAGAGGAAGACAAGTATGAATTCTGTTGCTGTGATATGGATGTAACATATGGTTGTTTCGTCACTTAGATGTACATATCAATAGAAACTGCTGGTTGAATCTTAAACACCACAATAACAACCAGTGTCAAGAACGGGATTTCAAAAAAGGGGTATTTACTACATTTTTTAATTTGTTCATTTGTCGTTACTATCAAAAGTTTGCCATGAAAGCTTTTAACGCCAGAGGTTTTGTATAGTTATTGTACACTTATGGACCGAAAAAAAAAACATTGGTCGTAAATTTGAGTAACACTCGTTAATTCCTTTACCGGCAGCTTCATTTTTTACCGCAAAAAAAAATATTCAAATCTCGATAACTTTTTTGCTTCTCGATATTTTTCCACCATTTTTTCACAGGATCTCAAAAAACTCTTCTAGTTTGAGAACCCGTGTCGATATTAATCATTGGTGATCTAGTTTTGAAGATATTCCGATGTTCCTTGGGGGACCGACATTTTCCATATAGAATGTCTTTGGCGGCCATTTTGTTTTTGGTCAATTTATCAAAAAAATAAAATGTGTACTATACAATGCCATGTAATAAGGAGCTACCCTGAAAAAATCATACAAATTGGTTCAGTATTCTTGGAGAAACCTGAAAATTGCGATATGAGGTTTTTTGAATGTTTTCAAGATCTTTATTTGTCCAGAGTGGAGCAGACACATAAATGCTCATTACTCAAAGACGGCTTCACCAAATTGCTTCATTTTTTCACAACCTACTCGCATTAATGTATAATTTCAAGGTGTGAATATCCGAATACGATAAAAATTCTGTAGGCTGAGATGTTTACGTGGGTTATGGCTACGCGTCGGTTCCCCAAGAAATTTGGAATATTTCGGATCTAGGTGACCAACTATCAATATCGACACATATTCTAAAACTTGAAGAGTTTTTTGAGAGCCTGTGAAAAAATGGTGCAAAAATACCAAGCATCAAAAAAGTTATCGCGATTTGAATGTTTTCTAATAAACTGAAATAATTTATTCTTGTTAAAGTATCACATTTTTTTATAAGCTCTAGCGTTATAAGACATTACGGAGCCGATTTCGTTTTATAAGTACATACAAATACAACTTTGAAACATAAAAATCTTAAAAGTTTGAGAATTATATACTAGCACATTTTTTTGTTTACAAATAATTGTCACTGTGTTGCTTTTCCGCAGATTGGCATTTTCTGTAGTTATTTCTTGGAGAGTTGAAGAGTTCCTGCCCAATGCAATGTTGAAAATGTTGTCAATGAAATACCTGAACAAATCCCTACAAAAATCTTTGGATGAGTTCTTGGATAACCTACACATTTAAAAAATACGGATTACGGTGAAATTTCACCGTAATCTCAACAGCTGAAGGTTCGGTGAAAAATCATCGAACAATCTGTAAAATAGTTGAACAAAATCATAAAGAAAAACAAGAAAATGGTTCGGCCGGGAATCGAACTCCTGATTTACCGATCAGGAAGCACTAAGCTACCACTAAGTCAGTTTTCACTGCTTGCTAGTGATGTGCAAAAACTGAAATAAAAGAAAGCTTATGCCTGCCAGAGCGGCTGTTATTTTACAGAAGTTCTGTGAAAATAATTCTCATTTATATATTTATTTATTTGGCTTTACATCAATTATCTTGATAATACCTCGCCAACAACATTTCGCCAATTTACTCGGTTCATGGCCGCTTCTCTCCATCCTCGACTGCGACTCACGCTCTCCAGGTCCTGGAGATCCACCTATCTCGCTGCGCCCCATGTCTTCTTGTTCCGACCGGATTCGTAGCGAACACCATCTTTACAGGGTTGTTGTCCGGCATTCTTGCAACATGCCATGCCCAGCGTATCCTTCTAGATTTAGCTACCACACGCCGTTCTCCTGCAGCCGCCGAAGATCGTCCTTAGCACTCGGCGTTCGAAAACCCCTAAAGCTTGCAAGTCCTCCTGGAGCATAGAGCATGCCCATAGAGAACTACTGGTCTTATGAGCGTTTTGTGAATTTGGTGCGGGGGTGAATCTTTCTTGACCGCAGTTTTTTCTGGAGTTCATAGTAGGCACGACTTCCGCTGACAATGCGCCTTCGTATTTCTTGACTAACGTTGTTGTCAGCCGTCAACAAGGATCCGAGGTCGTCCACCATCTCGAAGTTATTCCCGTCTATTGTAACACTGCTTCCTGTCGCGCTCAGTTCTGCCTACCAGCATGAACTTTGTTTTCGACACATTCACCATTAGCCCGACTCTTGTTGCTTCGCGTTTAAGGCGGGTGAACAAATCTGCCACCGTTTCAAATTTTCTCCCAATAATATCCATGTCGTCCGCGAAGCAAAAAAATTGTCCGGATCTCGTGAAAATCGTGGCTCGACTGTTAAGTCCGGCTCTCCGCACAACAGACATGAAAGTCCGTCGCCCTGTCGTAGTCCCCGCCGAGACTCAAACGAACTGGAGTAACTTCCCACGAACTCGTTTGCTATAGGTGATAGACGACGGAAGAGAATCTGGGAAAGCACTTTGTAGGCGGCGTTTAGGATATTGATTGCACGATAATTTTCACACTTCAGTTTGTCGCCCTTTTTGTAGATAGGGCATATAACGCCTTGCTTCCACTCCTCCGGTAGCTGTTCCGTTTCCCAGATTCTGACTATCAGCCGATGCAGCCGATGCCGGCTTGATGAGTTCGGCTCCAATACCATCCTTGCCAGCGGCCTTGTTGTTCTTGAGCTGGTGAATGGCATTCTTGACCTCCCCCATCGTGGGCGCTGGTTGGTTTCCATTGTCCACTGTGCTGACGTAGCCATCGCCTTCGCTGTCCTGACCTTCTGTATCTGTGTTCTCTGCGCCATTCAGGTGTTCATTGTAGTGCTGCTTCAACCTTTCGATCACCTCGCGTCCGCCCGTCAAGATGCTCCCATCCTTATCCCGGCACATCTCAGCTCGCGGCACGAAGCTATTGCGGGATGTGTTGAGCTTCTGATAAAACTTCCATGGTTCTTGAGAAAGGTACAGCAACTCCATCTCTTGGCATTCCACTTCTTCCAGGCGACGCTTTTTGTCCTGGAATAGGCGGGTTTGCTTTTTCCGCTTCAGTCTGTATCGTTCTACGTTTTGTCGCGTACCATGTTGCAGCATTGCAGCCCGCGCTGTATTCTTCTCTTTTAAAACCTCCTGGCACTCTTCGACGAACCGATCGTTCCTTGAGCTCCCTTCCACATATCCGACAATGCTTTCGGCAGCATCGTTAATGGCTGCTTTAACTGTCCTCCAGTAGTCCTCAGATGGGCTCTATCGAGCTCGCCCTCATCTGGCAACGCTGCTTCAAGATGCTGTGCGTACGCATTTGCGACACTCGGTTGTTTCTGTCGCGCTACACGGAAAAAAATCGGTTGCCGGATTCATGAACAAAAAGTCATGAATTCATAAAATTTTATGTTTCATGATATCATGACTGAAAGTCATGAAACCGTGACTATTATGCAAGAATTTGTATGCTTAGGGCGTTACACAAATCTAACTGTCACTTTCTTCATCTTAGTCAACGTGTCTCATGGTGATCGGTGATTTTTTCTAGTGAAATTATAAAAAAAAAATTGTTTCTGAAAAAGTTTAAATTTAAGACACTGCTCTTTAGAACCTTGCCATCGTATCGATGACATTCTTGGCGAGATTTACGTAAGTTCCCACATTGTGTCACGACACAATCAATCTGCCGGAGCTATTAGATGTTCCAAAATATACATACAAGCCTTCATCTTGATTTTGCAGATCCGGGCAATGTTTGACTTTGAGCGAAGATTTCCCTTCAAAAACACGTCGGAGATTTTATCTGTTCGGATGTGATGCCTTCCCTATGTCCTATAGCAGAGCAGCTCACAAAAGGCCTTCAGCAGCCGGATGTTCCAGTTCACTTTCTACATCCACAGTATTGTTAAGGAGTGTTCCATTACTCATGCAATCCACCAGCATTTTGTGAGCCCAGGGACCATTTGTCAAATCAATTGATGTTCGAAACAATATTTTGCGTACAAACCTAACCACTGAATGTTCGCGTTCCTGCTAAAGATTGGCACTCGTTAGGTTGACAATTGTGAAATCTGTTGCGGTTTATTACGAAACTACCGGCACAAAAGTCGCAACGATTTTAATTTTTATTTCATTTGTTTACCAATAGCAAATATAGACTGGGATCTAAATTGACGTATAATGTTCCGTTTTCATGAACTGAGTTCATGATTCAGGGATCCTGCTTCATGATTTCATGACCGAAATTGCCACTTTTTGTATCAAAAATAGGAATCATAAATGACAGATGACTAAATCCATGAACTGTGCTTATGTTTCCATGAATTTTATTCATGGTTCCAGCATACATGCTTCATGATTTGAGGATTCCAGCTGACATTTTTCTTCGCTATAAATTGAAAACGTAACGTACAGCCGACGTTGCGGTAAAATGCTTCATGATTTCATGACTTTTGGTCATGGTGTATTTTCATAACATGAAAACACTCTTTCCTCCCGAAATCATGACTCATTCTCCTTATTTCGAGTGCCGCATTTTTACCCGTGTAGATTGTACCGAGGCCGGAGAAGTGCCGTCCATAGATCAGGACGTGATCGATTTCTGATTATGCCTGCTATTGTGATCTCCAGGTGTATCGATATGGCTGTGCTGGAAGTAGGTGTTACGAATGGCCATATTATTAGAGGCGAAATCAATTAGTCGTAAGCCGCTTTCGTTCGTTAGCCGGTGGGCGCTGAACTTTCCAATAGACGGTTCGAACTCCTCCTCCTGGCCTACCTGAGCGTTCAAATCTCCTATGATGATCTTGACGTCGTAGCTTGGGCAGCGGTCGTACTCGCGTTCAAGATGCGCGTAAAATGCATCCTTGTCATCATCAGTGCTTCCGGAGTGTGGGCTATGCACGTTGATTATGCTGAAGTTAAAGAATCGGCCTTTGATTCTTAACTTGTACATTCGTTCATTGATCAGCCACCACCCGATCACGCGCCTCTGCATATCATTAATCACTATGAAAGTTGTTCCCAGCTCGCGTGTGTTTCCGCAGCTCTGGTAGATGGTATGACTACCTCTAAACGTTCGCACCATTGCCCCTGTCCAGCACACCTCCTGCAGCACTACGATGTCGAAACCGCGGATCTTCAGTACATCGGAGAGTATGCGAGTGCTTCCGATGAAGTTGAGAGATTTGCAGTTCCTCGTACCGAGATTCCAATCGCTAGTCCCTTTCGTCGCTGTGGCCTTTGCCGAATGTTCCGATCCGTATTCTCTCGTTGACGTTCATGTGCTGATGAGTTTTTACGGTTGGCTTGCAGGGCCTGACTCCAACCCCCTAGATTTCCAGAGGACCATTCCCCCTAAATGATTGGAGGACCATAGTGCGCAGTTTAGCTTAGAGTCCTTCTCTGGCACTCGGACGATGATCAGCCGCCCCTGAGATGGGGAACAGTCGCTGTTGTGAGCCGCTCCTAACATGGAGTACAGACGCTCCAGGTTTGCAGAAGCAAAATCAAAGGCAAATCCCCCCGTCCCTGTCAGCATACGACCAAAGTTACCAAAGTTGGGTACCCGATGTTCCCCAAGGTTACTCGTTCCCATGCCAGTACCACGAGAAGGTAGGGATAGGAGTTGCGTACGCCATGCCCAGCCATTTACCGTGCCATCTCGCTTATATCACGGATTCAAAAATTTTTTGCATGATATACCGAAGCGTGATTGAATGAAAATATATTTTTCTACTCTATAATTTTCGTCAAATTTTGAGATGTATGTTGCAGAAATAGATCAGATGAAATGAAAAGCACATAGGAGGTGGGTCAAATGATATATGTTAATTGTTTAGGGTTATTTTTCAATGTAAAATGTATGAACTTCATACAATTTTTGTGGCGTGATAAAATCGAGAGTGATATAATGAAGTGATATTAAAACGAGCAGTGATAAAATCGAGAAACTACTGTAATCCTTTCCGAAGTTTAGCGATCATTTGATTACATAGGGATAGGGATGATGTAATACTATCCTAATGAAAAAAGGTTCCGTTTTGGGCATGGTTCGGATTTTGGAAATGGAAAATTTCGACTTTGATGCCAAAAACGGAATCCCACTGTAACTATAATATTAAATCAGCTCAGTAATGCCCCCAAACGTTTGAGTCTTTTAACCAAATAGTCGATTCTACCCCATTACCTTGAATGCCTTCGCCCCCTTCACATGATTTGTTTTTAAAATCGGTCCAGATATTTTGAATAGTTCTATGAAATAACTGGCGTTAAATGCTTTGATGGATTTATTTTTATATATAATAAAGGAAATTGAAGCAACATTAAGCATAGAGTTTTGGTCAAAAAATTAAATCTGATTCTACTATCTACGTTTTCATCAGCAACCAATAGGTACGCAATATAAAAGTAAGTCTAACGATATATGCATAGATCGGCGAACAATTATAATCCTCTTTATTCACCCTAAGAACATTATAGCTGGCGGAATAGTGCTGATGCACCCGTTTTAAAATTTAAAACTTAATTTAGTTCGCTTGTAACGGGAAAATCCCCACGGGAGATTTGTAACGTGTTGAGCACCCGAATCAATTTTGAATGCATAGAGAACCCTGGCGAGAAATGTGGGAAGAGACGAAATTGGATCAATATTTTAATTTGCTTACCGATGTCATACATGTCATCGTGAAATAGAGCGCTGTAACGTACATCGTTTTCCTTGACGGTCCATTGACCAGTTCTGGTGCATTAGATTCGTTTGACCAGATGTACGAGTAGGGGCTTTGCGTGACATTCGCCAGCTTCCACAACCAACTATATTGCACCTGTGAATGGGATGAGACAAGAACGAATCGAACCGAAATGTAGTTCCAGTAATTGTTATTACACCCGACGCAATTGGACAATTCTAATTAGCTCTATACTTACGCCATTGTCAGCATCACTTCGTCCTATCGAGTACCAGATGCAAGCCAACCAATGGGCGACCAACATGTAAAAGCACAACAACAGAATCAACATTGCCGCTCCATACTCCAGGTAACGATCCAATTTTCTAACAACTCGTCCCAATCGCAACAATCGAACTACTTTCAATGCGCTGAAAAGGGATCCGATGCCCTGAAAAGCAAAACTTTATCAATGATTCATTCACAAGCGAATTGGATGTTGGGCGCCAAAAACACAGCCCAACTCATGTTTGTGACGGAGAAAGTTTGACACCTCTGAGCTATGCAGGTTGTTTATTTGAATATTTATCTCAATGGTGCATCACCAACGGCATAACGGATATTTCATGCAGATTTGAAAGAAATGGAGCGTGAAGCCTAGCCGGAAGGTAAGATTCTGGTGGCAGGGTCAAATGTTGTCGCTGACAGCAATAAATGAAACGATGCAGTTTACAAATCTATGCAGTTTTCCAAATCCATGTCACCTGAACAATCAAAACTGAGTCTTTTATACTATTACATACAACTTTTAAACGCTGTTCTATTCCATTCCATAATTATCAACATCTACACAGATACTGCAAATTAAAGAGTTTTCTGGGCACATGTAAGTGACAAGTAGCTTTGACATTGGAAAGGTTAACGAATGTACAATATTGTACAAAAACGCATTTTCAAACCACATGACGAAAATTTTGGAATCAAATGAAGAGAGATTCTCCAAATTGGACCATTTATTCTCGTCGTGCGCAAAATGTTTTTTTCTAGTGAACAAATCGCCCAACCGCAAGCTCAGAGCAAGTTATTATAATTGAGATAAAAGTATAAGAGAACGGTAACATTATTAATTCGAACAAAAAGGATCGGCGTTACTTACGTCGTCGTCATGATCGAAAGCATTGAAGACATCGTATGGCAGACAGCTAAGCAAATCAATGATGAACCACGATTTTAAATAATTCATACGAATAACCTTCGGATCGCTGACCACCTCTCCGCCGGGGCCAACGAACGTAGTGTGGAAATTTAATACTGAAACAAGATGAAGAAAGTTCGTTAGGCATTACGCATTTACATAATCGGCAATAACAGTTGGGAGATATCCAGAACCGATTTGCGATTCAGATCAGTCTGCCTCCGATACTAACTGCGATTATTTTTCATTGTGCAATATGTAATTTTAATATTCAGCCCACTCTTCTTAGTGCTTCACGAACAAATAATTGGATTTTGCAGAAACGGGTACGCAATTTGCCTCCACTACTGACACTTAGCGCACGCCACTAGAAAATCTTATTGTCTTTGCAATTGGGTCTCAATTAGACGTGAATAATTAAAGAGGGTGAGCGTTCTGTGCTGATCGATGTGCTTTGTCTGAGGCGAATCAATGCAAACTGCAATTCAACGCGATAGCTTACTTACCAATATCTATGAAAAATATTACATCTACTATTGAATCGACTACTAGTAGTGACACATCCTCGGATGTTTTGTTCTTGAAGGCTACATTATATGGTACCTAGGAATAGAAAAGAAAATTGCGATGGAAAATTTATCAAAATAAGATCTTACAACCCAAATTGTGGATGGTTTCGTTTATTTCATTCTACATTTGGTTCTTATCCACGCTGCGGTTAGTAACCGATAATGTTCAAAACTGCAACTGTGGAAAAAGCAGCACAAGTTTATCAAAAAGTTGTAAATGAACATTTTTAATTTGAAATCTTGCTGAACTTTACTACAGGTCCTATGTATTACAATCAGAGATTCTCACATCTCTCGCTTTTTTGGAAAATGCCCTATTACATTTTTTAATGAATAAATTGAACCAAATTAAGCGAAATTTCTAATCAAATTTCCTAGAAATTCACGTTGGGATTTTTTTTTTAGAAAAATGAGGCTAAATTCTGTTGTCAAGAAATTCCAACCTGGCTATGTTTTTTTCATGGCGCGCTTACCGCTGTCACTATGGGGGCAGCAGGTGGTCAAAAACATTTTTGTAGTGCTATGGCGTTTTTTCATTTGTTTTTAGCAAGGTATGATCTGAATTTGTAAAATATGAGTATCACAGGACATCCCCACTAAACCAAACATCCCCCCACGAACAACAAAACCATGAATTTACTACCTTTGAATTCAAAATAACAGATTGAAAATCGCTTCAATTCATTTTTCCTAAAATCATGTTTTCTGGTCACCATATCCTTAAGATGGCTAAGTACTATAAGGGAAAAATAAAATGTTGGTCCGAAATAAATCAAAAACTTGTAGGCCAACTAGAAACAACGAGATTTTGGCCATCTATAAACTCTGTTAAGTAGAAGGAAAATTATTTTAAGCTCGCACGGTAAAAAAAATCAAATGACAAAAAAATGAGAAATGACAATATTTTCAAAGTTGCAATTTGTTGCAAGATTTATCTGCGAAACATGTTTGTAGTAGTTTCAACCTTGATTTCTCTCTAAACAAAAGCGTGGGGAAATGCGAGGAAAAAAAGTTCTTGACTATCAACGTTAAAATTTGGCATTAAGGAGTGTATCGAAAAGTAGTCGTGAACATTCAAAACGATTTATCTCAGAGCATAGTTTATCTTTTCAAAAGCTTTTTTCACGTAAATCTTCATCATATCATCAATTATTGATGCAACTTAAAAAATATTGAATAATGTGCAGGGGGCTTATAAAGCATAGAAAATAAAATCTTGTACAAAATTACATTTTTCAAGTGTCATCTGAAGATTCGATTATTTGTATTGATCCAAATTTCAAACAAAATAGGATGAAAAGCTAATTCTATCGGAGAATATGTTTACTTTTGAAGCTCTGTCATATACAGCGGTAATTATATAGAGTACCATGTTTTGCTTACGTTACATCATAGATATGCAATGAAACTTTTCCAATCAAAAACAAATTGTTAATTCATTCCAATCGTTTGATATTGCCATTAACGTGTAGAAAGAAAAAAATGAAAAAACAATGTCCTTAAAATTGATTTTTTTCGATACTTGCTCTCAAATGCTTGTTAATGTATTTTTCTATATATGTTGAACACTGTGCCATAAGAGTTGTGACACAGAATATATTATCATGAACCAAAATCTTTTTTTTTTTTCTTAACATTTAACACATTTTTTGACATATTATTTTTTGCAGAGGTGTGCAAGATTTTCATCATTATCTGTTAGTAATTTGAAAAATGATCATACAAAATGCCACTTTTTTTTAAACAATATCACCGCCTCATAATTTTTAATACATTGTAAAGTATTTCTGATCAAAAAATTGTTTGTGGGTTCAACCCAATATTTTTGAGACTGTTTTAAATGTTTGCGACTACTTGTCGATACACTCCTTATTTTCTAAAATGTTCAATTTATTTCTATTAGTGGTATGACATTATTTTCATAGTACAGCAGAAAGATTATGGCCAAACCTTTATGGGAATGTATTTAGATAAATTGTTTAATGAACTTGAAAAAACAGGGGTTTTTCGCCGGAAAGTGTAAATTTTGCATCCATTTTTGACTTTGACACTGTATGTCTCAGAAACTAAAGCAAGTAGTATCTTCAAATTTTGGATTTTTCCTAATAATGTTGTTAGTAATAAGTAGAAAACAACCAAAACTGCTTTTGGAAACATTTTTTTTTTGTTTCGATTCATGACCGCCTGATCCCCCATAGTGGCTCTGTGCTTTTATTCCTTACCACACCAGAATCCGTTGGCCATTGAAAGTCCACACTCAATTACACAGCAGTTATTGGTAAGTGGGACAAATGGATACCAATCATTCACTAGACACTAATCTCTCCGGTTACATACGGTAAACAATTAATTTTATTCCACGTATCACTCGCAACATGCTCGAACAGAACTTTATTGGTTATCAGTATCACCTTAACTCTAGAACACGATTCTAATAGGATTTTAATGTTAAGGCGAAGTAGGCCGTCATGGAAACTTGTACTGGGCGTCGATGATTGTGGCTTATTTGTTTCACGATAATAAATTGAAAAAAAAAAAAAATACTTGGTTTTGCACTGACATAGCTGAAAAGTATCAGCATACTTTCTGCATGTAAGCGCAAGTCGCAATACTTTTCTGAATCAATATTACTTTTGATGACTGAGTTTTATTTCTTCGAAATTGCAAGCGACAAACAGATTCAAAATCAACATGGTTGCTAAAACGAATGACGGGCTACTTAGCCTTAATCTGATTGCTTTGCTGGTTGAAACCGTTGGGGGGGTGGCTACTCAAAGTATGCTGGTTCACAATCGTCATCGTCGGCTGCACTAGCCGTGTTGCCAGAACAACAAGACAATCACGTCCAAAATCGCGAACCGATAGCACCAATAACTGGGTGAGATGATGATTCTCACGCAGTGCCGCCAGGTTTGATGATGAACCAACATGAACCATAGTTTCTAATCCAGTAATTCTTCTTCTTCTTCTTGGCATTACGTCCTCATTGGGACAGAGTCTGCTTCTCAGCTTAGTGTCCTTATGAGCACTTCCACAGTTATTAACTGAGAGCTTTCTTTGCCAAAGTTGCCATTTTCGCATTCGTATCTCGTATGGCAGGTACACTGATAGGCAAAATAAAGTGCCCACCTCACCAGTTTTCGAATTTCTCTCATTAATTTGGTTCAAATTAAAGTTATCACACTTAAATCTTTTTTGACGTTTTATTTTTGATATTCTTTTAAAATTGCACTTACGAAAATTTTATAAAAAAAAAAGAATTTTACACAAAGAAAAAAAAAATTTGTATTGAAAAAAAAATTGTGACAAAATAAAGTGCCCACTTCCTTCTTGCCCCAGAAAAGATGATTTAAGAAAAATAAAAAGCAATTTAATAGTTCATGTGTCCTCCTTTGGCCTTAAGGACTTGCTGGAGGCGCTTCGGCATGCTTTTCACCAGGTTTTGTAGGTGTTGTGGTTCTAGTTCTTCCCAGGCGCGCTACAAGGCCTCAAAATAATTATTTTTGTTGGTAACACCAGTTTTGTCAACCCTGGCATCGAGAATTGCCCACAAATTCTCGATGGGGTTGAGGTCTGGGCATTGTGGAGGCCATTCCAGCGGTTTAATCCGACAAGACCGGAAGAAAGACTTGGTCTTCTTGGCAGTATGCTTCGGGTCGTTGTTCTAGAGAAATATGAATTTCTCTTCAAGGCCCGTCTGGATCAGCGAAACCTCCAGATTTTCCCGCAAGATGTTGATGTAGGAATCTGCCTTCATTATTCCGTCGGTTTTCACGAGGCTTCCTACTCCACTCCATGAAAAACACCCCCAGAGATTCCGGAATATGTTCCCAGAATCAACTTAAGAATAAAAATAACTTCAACTTAAACGATTTTATTCGCAATTTCTTCACAAATTCATAGAATTTTGGAAAATATTCTATATAAATATTTTACTGAAAGCTCTAATTCCTCTCTGATCTCCTTCAAATATTTTTTTTTTCAAAACTTTTATTAGAAATTCTTTTGGAAAAATCATTCAGAAATATTTTGGAATTTTGTTTTCTGGAATCTCTCTTAAATATTTGCATTTAACTATTACGAAATTAAGTATCACTCTAAGACCCTTCAGTGGAAATTCATAAAGAAATTTGTAGAAATAATCCGGGAATTATTTTGCTTCTGTAATTAGCAAACCATTGTCACTAGCTGGTGGTGACTAATCGATTAAGTTTTCAGCTTAAACGGGTGTTCGGTTTTCCAGGAGTATTGTTTGGTCCTTCGACCTGGTTGCTTGCTCTTGCGGAGGTGAGCGACGGGGGCAGGATCAAGCATGTCGCGCGTCGTTCGGGAAGAAGTGAAAAAGTGCCGCGAGTGTTAGTATTGTTTGATCCTTCGACCTGGTTGATTGCTCTTGCGGGGGCGAGCAACGAGGGCAGGATCAAACATGTCGCGCGTCGTTAGCGTACCACGGTGGAATAGTATCGCGGATCGCGTTAGTAGTATTTGATCCTTTGATCTTGTCGCTTGCTCCTATGGGGGCGGGCGACGAACACTTGTTCGGCGTTCAATGCGTTTACTGAGTAATATCGCGAATCCGGTTAGGCGCATTAATTTCAAATTATATACTTATCGTTTACCAAAACGAATCCTTTACCCAACCCTTTCCCATATCCAAACTCCCAGTGTCTACTTGTGGAAGTGCAGAGGACTCCTCGGCTTCCATAAAGCAAGTACCACGTCAACATTTCCCTCCCATCCCCAAATTGACCTGCATTCGGACGCAGCCGGCGCCGTTATTGTTTGTTATAATAATGAGAGCACCAGTTGCACACATTGAGGATGCTCCTGATCCCGAGTAGTGTCTGTTGGTTCCCTGTGTAAGTACAGCTGTTCTTGCAATAACGGAGTAGCATCTGCGGACGGTCAATCATGCTCATGCTCATGCTCTAAACGGGTGTTCGGTTTTCCAGATTTTTGCTCTTGAAAATTTGAGGTTTGGCTTCATTTTATCAACACCTTAAGCAAACGGCACTTCCTAGTTTTTTGAAAAACGCATTTTTACACAAATTCGATAATGAAAGAAAATTTTAAGCGATACATTGTAGTTTTTTCGACATTAATTTGATTTATTGAGTATAGTGAACATGTTTGAGCAGAAATTAAAATGTTTGATTACACTCAAAATTTATTTTTCTCCTTCTTCTTGGCATTAACGTCCCCACGGGGACAGAACTGGCTTCTCAGCTTAGTGTTCTTATGAGCACTTCCACAGTTATTAACTGAGAGCTTTCTTTGCCAAAGTTGCCATTTTCGCATTCGTATATCGTGTGGCAGGTACGATGATACTCTATGCCCAAGTAAGTCGAGGAAATTTCGTTTATGAAAAGATCCTGAACCGACCGGGAATCGAACCCAGACACCTTCAGCATGGCGTTGCTTTGTAGCCGCGGACTCTAACCACTCGGCTAAGGTACACAGTTAAAAATAATGAAGATTACACGTCATGTAAACTTCATTTATGCGATGTAAACATGACGTCATGTAAATTTAAGTCTGGAATCATGTAAATTTGTGTTATATGTCATGTAATCACACAGAATCCTGCTGGATTACATGACATATAGTTGAAGTTTACATGACATGTCATGTAAATATCCATTATATACCACGCTCCAATTATGTGCATTATATGTCTCAGAAATTTACACGTTTCGTTCGAACTGTGTAGGCATAAACAAAATTTATTTTACTTCAATATTACTAAAAATCCTATTTTTGGACCCGTTTGCCAGAATCTCAAAATTCAAAGCGATGACAAATACTTTTATCGACTTGGAATTGATTGTAAAAGTCAAGTAAACATGTTCGAGTAAAAAAAATCCGATGACACTCAAAATTTTGTTTTACTCAGAAAACCACACAAAAAAACTTATTTCTTGAGCTTTTTTGTCTGTATATTAAAATTGAAGTCTATAACATGTAGTTTTTTCCACACTAAGTTACTTGCAGAAAGTGAATGTTGTAGAGCAGAAAAATACATTTTTGACTACACTTAAAATTGTGTTTACCTTCAATACAACATAAACAACTTATTTCCCGAGATTGTTCGTCTGTAAATAAAAACATAAGGCTATGACATGTAGTTTTTTTCGGCATAAATTTATTAGTCGAAGTCAAGTGAACATGTTTGAACAGAATGAATTTTTTGATAACACTCAAATTTTCTTTTACCCAAAATATTACGAAAAACCCTATTTTTTAACCTATTTGCCTGTTACTCAAAATTCAAAGCGATGACATAGAGATTTTTCGGCATGAAATTGATTATGAAAGTCAAGTGAACTTGTTTTAGTAAAACAATGAATTTCCAACATTCAAAATTTATTTTACCCAGAAAACTACACAAAAACCTAATTCCTGAGCTTGTATGTCTGTAAATCAAAACTGAAGGCTATGATACGTATATTTCTCGGCATAAAACTACTTGTAGAAGTCAAGTGAATGTGTTTGAGTAGAAAAAAAAATTACTACACTCAAAATTGTTTTTAACCTGGAAAATACTGATTTTTTGTCTTGAAGTTTTTGTCAGCAAGCAATATCTTTCAGAAGTCACGTTAACATGTTTGAGCAGAAATTGAAATTTTTGACTACACTCAAGCTTTCCTTTAATGTTGATTTACAGACGATCTAGTTCTGGGAATACGTTTTTGTGTAGTTTTCTAGGTAAATCTAGGTAACCAAAACTTTCTTTTTCTACTCAAGTGTATTTCATTGACTTCTACAAGCAAATTTATTACGAAAAAACTACACGTTATCGCCTAAATTTTTGATTCACAGACGAAAAAAAAGCCAAGTAAAACCCATTTTGTGTTGTTGGGTAAAATAAATTTTGAGTATGATCGGAAATTATTTTTTTTTAGTAAAACATGTTCACTTGACTTTCACAATCAATTTCATGTCGAAAAAACTGTATGTCATCGCTTTTAATTTTGAGATACAGGCAAACGGGTCCGAAAGTTGGGGTTTTCGTAATATTTTAGATAAATAAAATTTTGAGTGAGATCGAAAATTTCTACTCAAAATATATTCACTTAACTTCCACAAGTAAATTCATGCCGAAAAAACTACATGTCGTAGCCTTGAGTTTTTATTTTCAGACGAACAAACTCAGAAAATAAGTTGTTTATATTATGTTGTGGGTAAAAACAATTTTAAATGTAGTCAACAAATATTGTTCTGCTCTACAATATTCACTTGACCTCTGCAAGTAAACTCGTGTCGAAAAAACTACATGTCAAAGCCTTCAATTATAATTTACAGATAAAAAAGCTTAAGAATTACGTTTTTTGTGTGGTTTTCTAAGTAAAATAAATTTTGAGTGTTATCGGATTTTTTTACTGAAACACACCTTTTTCATGTCGGAAAAACTATATGTCATCGCTTTAAATTCTGTTCTAAATTCCTCCCAGTACTCTTTAAGAAATACTTTTATGCCAAAAATCCCTCGGAAGTTTTCTTTTTAAACACTTTTAACAGGCTAAAACTTTATTTGAGAAATACATTGAAAAATATATGGAGTGATTCATTCATTAATTATTAAAGAAATTAATTTATTGAGGAATCTCTGCAAAAGTTTCCTTTGATCCCCTTCAAAAAAAAAAATACTTGGATTAATTTGGACGGATAATTTTTTGGAATAAAACTAGTACGATATACCAGTGGAAACTCCTTTCCCAATTGAATTCAGTGGAACTCCTTACAAAAATAATCTTTAGAAGTATCAGGAAGAATCCTTAGAGCAACAGCTGACAGAGCCATTTAACGGATTAATAGCTTCAGGACGAACCTTAAAGGCAACAATGGAGTGATTGTTGATAAACCCTGTTCAAAATTTGCGGCAAATATTCTTGCTAGGTAATCCTGAACACAATTGTGACGAGACTCATGGAATTTATTCTCATGTGCATTGGTAAAAACGCCAGTTAACCCATAAAATCTTTAACACATCATCAGTATAACGACTGAGTAATATTTTAAGCTATAAGGTCAGCACTAAACAAACTGCTGGTATCACATGCAAGGTCTGAGTGTTTAAAATATTTTGTTAGATTAATTGTGGACTACCGAACTCATTTTTGATAACATACAACATTACAAGCATAAATTATCAACCATGAAACCGTTTATTCTAGAGTGCTAAGAGTTTATTTCAAAGGAAATTGCCTATATTTAGGCATATTTTGCTGATATCCAGAGTTGAATTTTGCAGCAAAACGATAAAATACACGAGAAATAAAAGTTTTGAAGCCATTTTCTGATTCCACCCCAGTGTGTCATTTTCCATTTTTTATATGGAAGCTAGCTTTATGAGTTATAAAATGTTATTTAAGGCTAAGTAGCCCGTCATTCATTTTGGCAACAATGATGACTTTTCAGCTTGCATTTCAAAGTGATAAAACTCAGTCTTGATAGTTTATATTGACTTGAAAATGTATCACTGTACGCGCTAACATGCATAAAGTATGCTGACACTTTTTCAGCTGTGTCAGTGCAAAACCAACTGATTTTCTTTGATTTGAAATCGTGAGATGAATTAGCAACAATCATCAACGACGCGTACAAATTTCAATGACGGCCTACTTCGCCTTAAATAAACTCAGTAACGTACACTGATGGATATATGTAAATTCTGGTTTTACCAAATTAAGTCGTTAATATCTTACTTCCTGAGGATAATAAAACAATTAGTTATATAACAGTGAAAAAGTTGCCCCCGGTTTACGGTACATTATAATATTCCCAGAAACCTTCAAGTAGATACGTCGTCTCGATGAGAGGCAGGTATCGAGGATTTATTTGAATAGATTATAGATAATCCATTGAACCAGGAATTTCGTTAATATAGACAAGAAATCTTCAAAAATTTGTTTTCGATTTGTTAGTAGGTAATGCTGATTGTCCCTCGTTGTTACTTAATATGTATGCTCCATCTCGTCAATTGCGTGAACGTGGTCTGCTGTTTGTTAGACGTCATTGGACTTTCTACGGATATAAGAATCTGTTGGATAAATGTTTTCGTTCGTTTACATTATAGTGCTGTTTTTGATTTCAATATATCAAAGTTAGTGTTCAAGAATAGGATGAGGAACTTAGAATAAGCTTCAGTATGGGGAATTGTTTTTATGAATCATGACGATGATGATAAATAAATACATAAAAATAATAATTCGGGGTATTCAAGACAAATGTTTTATATATATATATATATATATATATATATATATATATATATATATATATATATATATATATATATATATATATATATATATATATATATATATATATATATATATATATATATATATATATATATATATATATATATATATATATATATATATATATATATATATATATATATATATATATATATATATATATATATATATATATATATATATATATATATATATATATATATATATATATATATATATATGTATATATATATATATATATATATATATATATATATATATAGGACGTCTGTATTGAACTAATCAAACAATCAAAACTTTATCTAAAAAACATCTTCAAATTAATTCTTAAACCGACAATATTGTATACTGTACCAATATGCACTATAGCTATTGTAATAACAGGAAGAAAGCTCTCCATAGGATCCATAAATATTTTTTTAGGTATAATTCTAAAGGTGCCTCTAATGAATTACATATCATTTCCAATGATGAAACAATAGAGCTAATTTGGGAAATTTGTTAACTCTGTTGTAAAATCATTGCAATCTACTATCGCCATGATAAGTGCATTATATATTTAGATTAAGTTAGGTTGAGCATATTAAATACCTTTTTTGTATTACATAAGCAGATACATTCAAATCACTTGCAAAATTTTCGATCTGTTGCTTCTAATGAAACGTAATGTGTTGTTAATCATTTGTTTTACACAATTAGCATGACGAGAGTAGTTTATGATCCTTTGGCCGTGTAGCTCGCTTCTGCGGGGGCGGGTGATGCGATCAGGATCAATTGTGTTGCGCGTCGCTCGCGTAGCACGAAAGAATAGTGTCGTAAATCGCGGTACGGGTTAGTAGCGTTTGATCCTTTGATCGTATCGCTTGCTCTTACGAGTGCGAGCGATGAACACTTGTTCGTCGTACAATGCTATTCAATATATCGCGAATCCAGATAGGCTTGAATGGATCGCATCACCAACTAAAGATGAATCGCAGATCTTTACCTTATACCACTAACCTAATATCATCCCTATGACAACTGTGGAGATGCAGAAGATTCTTCAGTTTATAGTAACAATGGTTATTTAATTACCATTCATCCCTTCCCCGATGACCTTAAGGACGTGGCCGGCGCCGTTATTGATTTTTAAATTTTGAGCTCTTAATTTGTGCACATTGCCCCATTCATCAAATCTCCGCGTAATTTTGATTGCTCTTGTCAATCACGGAGTAGCAACTACGAATTGTACGGTCATCTATGCTCATGCTCATGTTTTACCAAATTAGCATGATGGTTTTCCCTAATACGGAACACCTAGGTATAAAAAAATGAACATAATATTTAAAATGATAAAAACAAAATGTACAAAAAAAGTGATAAGAAAGGTGAAAAATCAGTACTCGAGATTTCATCAACATCAAGATGTGGCACAACTCGACAGCAATAATTCATTCCTGCTTTTGGATGTCTCATAAAACCGCACTCTAATGGCTTGCCCGCCCAACAAGATAAGAAACGAAACCATCCACTGGGGAGCACAAAGCGAGATTTTGATCAAGGTTAGATTTAAGACGCTATCTTAATACCTACCATAATTGCAGTATAAAATGTTAAACACAATATCACCCAATCCCAGATTGCTTTGAATGCACAATAATGCAGTAAAATATGCGGCGGTGTTTTTGGCGCTTCCTGACGATATTGTGGCATAACATCGGCACTTAATGACATCATCTGGTTCGATGCAGGGTGGCGATGTCCAGTCCAGGGGGTGGTGTCCATGGTTTAAGCACAAATACCGGAAGATGAGACAAGGACGAAATGACAAGCATTAGTTGTGGTATAAAGCAGATAAAATGGGGGGAAGAAAAATGAGCTTCGATATTAAAGGGAAACCAGAACACAAAGTTATTTAAAATTAAAATTGTAAAACTATAAGCTAACCATAACAACAGTTGAATAATTTATGCAGATGCCAACAATGTTGACGGGACCTCTGGTGTCCTAGGGTTCGTATCAATATGAGACTCGACTACTAACTTTTAGTTTGCTTGCAACAGAAGCATTTTATTCGTTAGCGCTATTTCGGTCCATGAGATCTGGGATAAGTTATAATGTTGAAACAGCAATGCAGGCATATCGAAACACATATATGGAAGAGCTCTGTACTTGACATCAATCTATCTATGTTTTTTTTTTATCAATTCGTTTAATTCTCCGACCCTGTGAGTAGAATCTCTGATAAAGAGAATCAATGAGTCGACTAGTAATCAGAAAGTACAGTGTGTGCTTGATTGGCAAATTGAGTCCTGCATTTGCGAAAAACTATGCGTTCTAGTGGGACTCGAACTCACATCTTCGTTTACGCTGGACCGGTACATTAACCAACATTTACAATTTTGTTGCATAGATAAATATTAAAAGTTGAAGTTTGCAACAGTATGCCAAACGCTCACATCTCATTCCTTAAGCTATGTGAAACAAATGCATAGATACTTACATGAGCTAGATTTGATTGCTTAGTGGGATCCTTCAGCGTAGGCAAATGTGCACTGAATTGACGGCTCCTGGTGACAGATCGTGCCAGTTTGGCAAACTTTGACAAACCTGCAGAAGGACCGGCGAAAACAAGAAACGAGAAAACACAGAAACAAAGTAATGAATGGATTAAAAATGTAAATTAACGACTAGCGGTAGAGCGAACAAAACCCAAACAACTTGAAAGCACTGTTAGAGCTCTACGGTATCTTTCATCTACAAGCGGTTTGATACGTGTTGTGACAATATGGAACGCACGAAATGCACGGAATTTTAAATGTTCGTAGTTCGAAAGCTTGCCAGCGAGAGCAACTCTGGAAGCTTGATGACAAACTTTGTACACCTTTCTTTTTTACGTTTCGTCCAAAAATCTCTCAAACGGTAGGCGGTTTCATTTCTCCCAGATGATACATGAAAAATTCATCATCAATGACCATCGTCTGCACGCACTGTCTATGCCTATGGGATCACAAAATCTGTAGATGATGTTTTTTGGCATAGGAACTTTGAAATTATTGTCTATGAAGCTAACGATGCCGATGATTGCTACTTGTGTCACGAACCTGTCACCAGAACAAGAACCTTTTTTTTGTTTTTAATTTTTGTAGGCAAATAACAAATAAAATAATCAAATTGACTTCTATTTTACTTCACGTTTAGTTTAGTTTATTAAAATTTCCATCTCACAAGCAGGATAATTTAAAACACTTGTAAACATACTGTAGTGCTACGGCATATGAAATGTAATATGTTGTTAACAAAATTATTAATAATAGCTTAACTTTGTTTTACAAATAAGGATAATAGTGTTTCTTGATATATGAAACGAATGTTATGTTGATAATGATATCAATAAAGAAATTGTAGAAAGATAAAAATATCTCATTATATCTATTGAAATATGCAAACAATTTCAACAAGTTGAGAATTCAAGCCATACCACACGGACCAAAAAAAAATCCAAGCATGTTTGCATGTTTTGGGATCAACATGCTTTTATCGAATGCCAGAGTAGTGGTGAGCCGTTTTCTGTTCTCCCATCATCATCCACTCGAACGCCACACTACTGGAAAAACAAACATCCCCTTGATATGCAGCCGAGGTGAACGAACATACCCTTGATTGTGGTTCGGAACATTTCACCTCCACCATTAGGCTCCTGGCAGCCACTGTTGAACGCAACATTGAAAATTCTCACGTCAAAAACGGCTTAACCACGTGCATTACGCTCTGAATGAATCTCGACAAGCATACTGATGATGACACTCGACCGGTAACGTCGCACAGAGGAGTAACAGGAACAAATTTGTGGTCATGATATTAAATTTTAAATATTGAGATTTGAGATCTATCTAGAATTTGTAATGATTCCCTTTTATTTTCAATATATATTTAAAAATATATTTAACTGTGATATCATTTACATTTTTTTAGTTATTTATGTGTATCATTTCAAACTTTACATTAATTTCTTATATCTGGGAGTGCGGTGTTAGAAAACACATTCATTCTAATTTTAAAAACCTAATTTAGACAATTATTAACATTTTGTTAACAACATTTTACATTTCATTTGTCGTAACAGTTCAGGCTGTAACCATTTTTACAGATGAGTTGATTTCACTTGCTCATAAGAGAGAAAAAAAACGCTTTCAATTAACTTAACCTAAATATAATTTTATTCGACATTTGTTCCAATATTTCGACATTGGATATTCTATGTAACTCATTAATGCAATCTGCTACAGGTTTAGGGTTTAGGTTTAGGGGGAGAGACCTAGGTCATCCGCAAACAAAGATTTTGACATCCCTGAGGTAACTCAGATAAGTTAGATGTGAAAATATTGAATAATATTGGTCCCAAAATGCTGTTTTGAGGAACACCTGCTCTTACATGAAGTCTTTCAGACTTGGAGTTCTGATAATTAACCTGAAGTGTACGATTTGACAGGTAACCCTGGATTATTCTAACAATGTATGTGTGCTGAAAAATTAAAGTTTTTTAATGTTACAATCAAGCCTTCGTGTCAAACACTGTTGAATACTTTTTGCTACCCGACGGAAGAAAATTGGTTTGTGAATGAGTATGATTGTAATTTACCTGATGAATATGATCAATGGTGCTAGCGATCGATAACTGATAAATGAGAATTGTTAGAGATTCTGCCTGGGGAAATCTGGCTACAAAAAACGTTGCCGTTCATCTGCCTGGTACGATCCGCAGCGATCCATTTGCGAGAAGGGCAAATTCAAATGTTACACTTATGGGTGCCCCCGCAATTTGCACATCCATGCGGCAATGTTTTGTACCATGAACTCACCTTTGGCATCGACGGTACTGCGTGGGGTTCTGGAAGTTTCCCCCAGGTTTCTGAAAATGTTTCCATGTTTGATGTTTGATGTCCGTGTGATCAAACATAAGCCTTACTTTCGCTATAGCTTCAATATTATTTAGTTCTTTTTTGTTAAAGAGAACTAAATAATATTCTTGACAAAGCCTTTTCCGACGAATGCTAGATTGGATTCTCTTTTCCATATCGATTACTTGGATTGGGGAAAATCCAAGTTAATCATATATTCCATTTTTGATCTCTTCAGGTGACTTATAGTCGTTTGAGAGACCTTTCAAGACGACTTTGAACAAACGTTCAGTTTTGTCGCCATAAATAAAAAAATGTGCTTCTTCTCTTCAAGGTGTTTGAGAAGTAGTTCGCGTTCTTTAAGAGTTTCCGGCAAAACGCGACAGTCTCCTTTCTTTGCGATTTGGAAGGAAACCTTGATTCCCCTAATGGAGTTCAAGATCTCCTGCCTAAATCCCCCAAATTCGGAACAACTGACCACGATAGGCGGCACTCTTTGTTTCCTCACTTGATTTAAAGAGCCTGGGCTCTAGCCTCTATGTTGCTTCGATTTGATATTCGGAAAATTTGTCTAAAGCATTGCACTGTTTGATCATTTCAATGTAATTATCAACATTAATCAACTCACCCTAGGAAGCGCGGATTCCGGAGAAACGTTATCTCTTCCATTTAAGCCACGTTTAGTGATCATTTTAAATCCCACTTTTTTGGAACAAAGTTGTGAATTCAGAGATTTACTTTTTCTTTTGATCTTGGCTGCAACCATGTTTATTGAATAAACAAAACAAGAAGAGATTTTCTAAGAGGTTTTTTTCCCAAGACGGTATCCAATAAGGATTGCCACCGGGATCCGAGATTACTACCGAGTCCAACGAAAAATCGAAAGCATGGGTCCAAACAAGGATCGAAAGGAGATCAATAGTAGAAAAATAGTACTGAATAGTAATGTTTTTGTAGCACTAAAAAGTACTGTTTTATTGCTTTGGGTACGATGCGCTTTGTGCCCATTTCGACCATGATTTCCCCAAATTACTCATGTGTACGTCGCACAGCCAGTTCTGCTTCCCAGTCTGTGAAGAGCACGGTTAGCCAAAATACTTGTTGCAGGACTTTCTATTTGGCGTTGTATATAGGCCAATAGGTGCTTGAAAAACCATCAATAACACCATGACAAGCGATACACATTACTCCATAATGCAAATGATTGGTGGTGATGACGGGTTCTGGCATTTTGATGATAGGATACTTGATGCTATTGGGAACTTGTTCGAATAAAATTCGGTTGTATGCAAACGTGCGGAATCCATATTTAGAATTTCAATAGAGTTTTTGTTATGATAATTGATTTGATTCCTCACATCTCAACAAAAATACCACTATCGGTGCTTCGGATTAACGATGGGCATATTTAGAATCATGTTGGTTTCGCCCACTACGTAACTAAATACTGTAAAAACTGAAAAAAAATGGTAGCAGCAAGTGTAATACAACAAAAGCAATATTTCTACGAAACTAAATCGCTGCGATTCACCATTCTTCCCGTCAGAACTAGATTCAGCGATAAGAGCAAAAGGAAACGAAAGCGTAGAAGATAGATAAATCTCTCTCCTCGAACTTACCAAGAACTGTTATAGGGAAAGATAAAGTATAAGAGTGAAGCCAAGCAGCGAGAGAAAGTAAATTGGTTAAATTAAAAGAAACTGAACCGGAACCGAAACGAAGGTGGACATCAATTTCCGAATTATATGACCATCACGTGTGATGAGACCGTTCCATAACTTTTTTTTGTCCAAATATTCCAGTATTCGTTTTGCAGCACACATTCGATTGAACTTACCGCCTTTCGTGTCCTCGCTGTCGATTGGTTGCTTCAGTGCCGTGATGTCACGAAATGTGAGCAGAAACAGCACCACCAAATCTCGCTCGTTTCTGATGGGAGCCACCTGTAACAACAGCCATAGCGGAGTCTCTGTAAAACGCAAGACAAAATTGTGTAAAATATTTTTTCGTTACATTATTAAAGAAGGTGGTTCTCAAATAAGAATTTCTGTATGGGGCTGTACATGAACCACGTGGTTTTCACACCAGGGAAAGGATGGCCCTTCGTGATCTATTGTCCATACAAAAAAAAATAACATTTGTTTGGATCGTGTTATTTGGCCAAACCCCAACGCCCCGCATTTCAAAATGACCGAATGGCCAACCCTTCAAAGGCGTAGATGACTCCTTTGAACTCTTTTGCTCACATCTTTTGACTCAATTGATCAATTTTCAAATTTTTAATAGTATAGACAGGGCATAGGTTTCCAAACTTTTCGAAGGCGCGACGCACCCAGCTGTCATAAGTATTCCTCGTGAATCCAGAGAATTCTCCCTGGATTTTCATCATGATTCTTCCATGATTTCAAAATCCTTTCAGGATTCTCATGAACTTTCTTCAGGATGATCATTAGTAGGGGAACCTGGTCCAATTCGGACCGTGTTCTAATTCGGACCATCAAGCATGTCTCAATACTGGCGTTACTGTAAAGATCGTGTGTATTGTTTTTCTACCCACCTTCCGGCTTAGATCTAAGACAATAAATTTGACGCCTTTCATTAATTTCGTTTGGTTTTTACATTAGGTTGTAGTTTTGAAGTGCTCTAGTGTACCGTCTGTTAGATATATTTCTTCTGTAATTCATCATTGTGAAATGATTGATGTTAACATGTCTAGAACAAAACTGATAAAATACTTTTTTGATATACAAAACAATAGTAACTAAGGAATGTATTATGAATTGAGTTTTTCAACAAATTTATAATATATAAATCCATATATATAAAGAACACAATGTAATTTAGAGTGGTCTACAAAATGCTTGACGTCAAATAAATAAAAAAAACGACAATAATTCGCCAATCTTTTTGTGTTATTTTGTAATGAAATCCCTCAAGCCTAAACTTTCATCTGACTATATAGTTTTGACATGTCTAAGCACTGTTTTGCTCAACTAGTTCGAACATCAAAAAATGTGTGTTGGTCCGGACCTTTTAATATGGTTCAATATGGACCTCTTGGTAGGAAAACACAGCAGTTGTTATATTGATCGATGGTGCCTTTGTTTATATTGCGGTCAAGAAAAAGGCTTCGAAAACAATCTAAGAAATGTGGTAGATCACCAAAAACTAAAAGAATCAATAAATCAGCATCTTCATCAATACCACCGCCAAGCTGTATCAAAAATAGTATGGCTATAGGATAGAAAATATCGATTACGATTGCTAAGAATAATACAGTCAACATTATCTTACCCGATATCGGTGTTTTTATTCACAAGCTCGATAGAATGCGCAGTTTCCCCAATATAGTGTACTTTGACCCCTATGTCTAAGTCCATAATTATCCAACTTGATGTCCTGAGACTCGATGTTGTCTGTTCCAGTGCCCCAAACAAGTTCACCTGTTTAACCCGATATTTTCATGCAAAGTTCCAATTTACTACATTCAAAGTTAAAATGACATTTTCGAATGTATTTTGTCAAAAAAAAAGCTCCTAAATATTAAAATATATATTCTTTACCTCGATGTCTGCCATACACTATGGTCTGATCGAAATTGAGTTAGGGTAATTGACTGTAGTATTGAACCAGCTTCACCAGCTGATTGCACTTATATTTTTTAAATGATGCTCACATTTTAGTTCAGCTAGTTCTGACACGAATTTAAATTAAATTTGTTGCGTAATAATATTATTTTTTAGGCTTGCGCTTAAAGAAGAAGTGCAATAAGCTTTAATACTAAACAAATCGGAGTTATATTTTATTACTACCATAGCTAAAACCGTTAATATATAGGGTGGTCCGAATTAGAACATGGGGGATCCGAATTGGAACAGGGTTGGTCCAATTCGGACCTTCTAGAGAAGTTTTTTCAAACATGTCTAGTCATGTACTGATAGAAGATACCACAAAACTCTCTTAGCGGAAAGTGTGCGCGCTGAATCAGGCTTTCACGAAAACATAACATTTTTATGTAGTCCATCGTGCCTAAAAGATATGACCAAAAAACTGTTGCTAGGTCCGAATTGGACCATGTTCCCCTATCCTTCTGTGATTTCTATTGAAATTGTTTCAGGATTTGCACAAGGACCCTCTCAGTATAACACGAATTTCAAAAATAAATCTCTGATCTTCCGAAACCAAAAAATGAAACTTTGTTATCAAAACTCAGTTCCAACATACTGTACAACCGCATCCTATATACTCCATTGTTGCTTCGTTTACGAAATAGTTGAATTTTATGATTCTCATGAGGTACCCTTAAAATTTGAATTTTTGTGCCACAATCTTCTTCTTCTTCTTTTTGGCTATAACGTCCTCACTGAGACAGAGCCTGCTTCTCAGCTTAGTGGTCTTATGAGCACTTCCACAGTTATTAACTGAGAGCTTTCTTTGCCAAAGTCGTTATTTTCGCATTCGTATATCGTGTGACAGGTACGATGATACTCTATGCCCAGGGAAGTCAAGGAAATTTCCTTTTTTTTCTATTTAAATCGCCATTGAAGATTGCGATCTACGTTGAACCTACTCGCCAGTAGTGTGTCCCTGAAGACCTGTACCCCAGAACGACAACCGAGTGCGCTTGGAAACCCAAGCTTTCCAGTGAATCACACGGACTGTTGCAGCGTGAATCAATTGTCATCCAACACGCTGCAACAAAGACATTGTCACCTCCTATTCTTGTTGCAACAATTTTATTCCGCGACATGAGTTTATCATCACTTCAACAGAATATGACAAAGATCGATCACCACATGCGCAGCGATTTTCTGGGCTTCGCATTGCAGTTTTCGAGAACTTTCTCCGCGTTGGTAAACATTGATACATTATCGAACAGCATCCATAAAGCAAATTTGGTTTTGTGTTAAAAATAACTGATTAATCGCGAGTTGAAAAGGTTGCAACAATGTTGTTCCTTTAGAACCCTTGAAAAAGATTGAAAATACAATCGAAACGTTGGGCGTAAAAGAAATATTTTAGTTCTGATTGCCGTTGAGACTGAAAGCCGCTAAGAAAATCCGCGGTGTAACTCATACCTGGTGATGGTGAAGCTGCGCCCAAAACTATCCGTCATCAACGATGTACGGTACCGACGCCCGCCTCGGTACAATCTGGTGCGATTGAAACAACCATTGAACATTGAAGAATGCAACGCGGGCTGCAATGCTGCAGCATGGTACGCGACAAAATGTGGAACGATACAGAAACTGCGGTCAAGATAGATTCGCCCCCGCACCAAATGCACAAAGTACAAAACGCTGATAAGAGCGGTAGTCCACTACGGACATGAGACGTGGACTATGCTCGAGGAGGACTTGCAAGCTCTTGAGGTTTTCTAACGCCGAGTGCTAAGGACGATTTTCGGCGGCGTGCAGGAAGACGGCGTGTGGCGGCGAAGGATGAACCACGAGCTTGCTCAACTCTACAGCGAACCTAGTATTCTGATGGTAGCTAAAGCTGGAAGGATACGCTGGGCAGGGCATGTTGCAAGAATGCCGGACAACAGCCCTGTAAGGATGGTGTTCGCGCTGGATCCGGTTGGTACAAGAAGGCGTGGAGCGCAGCGAGCTTAATAGGCTGATCAAGTGCGGCGACATATGGGGCCACGAACCGAGTATTGTGGCGTAAAAGTGTTGAAAGGCTGATCAAGTGCGGCGACATATGGGGCCACGAACCGAGTATTGTGGCGTAAAAGTGTTGATTCAGTGTTATGTGTTTAGATGTTAACTAAATAAATATAATAAAAATTCTCATATTTCTATTGTACATCCTACAAAAATCACTTCAGCTTTCTGAGAGCCATTTTTGGAGGAACTTTATCTAGAAATCGTAGAAATTCTAAGGTAAATTCGCTAATTTTTCGACAGGAACTTGTCAAATTATCAAAAATAAAATCCTAGATGTCTAAAACTTTATTTTGTATGTGTTACTCCAAAACTCGACTATAGATAAGAAATATTTGGAAAAACATGAAGAGTGATTAGTAGACCAATTTGTAGTAATATACCCAAGCAATTTATTGAGGAATGCCTGGAGTAGCTTTTGAAACAATTATGGAGACTGGATAGATTTCCAGAAGTTATTTATAAAATAATCCCAGGACTAACATTTGGTAAAATTTCTTGAGTGATTTCTAAAAGTTAAAAACAATGCAAAATTTCTGGAGATATTTTTGGGAGTTCAAGAATGCAATAATATACTAATGGATTATAGTAGTCCTACCGAAAAATGTCTTTCAAAATATCCTCAGAAGAAATAGCACTAACAAAAGGAAAAACATCCCTGAAAAATACTTGGATGCATCGCTGGCGATTTTTTGGAAAGAATCGTAGGACGAAATTTCAGGCAAAACCATGATGTATTTTTCTGAAGACACCCATGATTAAATTATTCGGAATTTTGTTAAGTAGGGTCGGTGTTCCCTTAGTGGACAGTCCCCTATAGTCGCACTAGTGACTTTTCACGGCCGTTTTGCTATAAATCTTTTTAAAACATTTTTTAACATGAAGTTCAGGACCTATTTATCTAAGTACCATTGATTTACATTTTGATTTTGCTCAAAATATGATGGAAAAAAATATTTTTGCTTAAAATTTGAGCTCCCTTACGCCTATAGTAAACCTATTGTTCCTATAGTAGCACTACTGAGAGAAACTATTTTTTATTATACGAAATAATTGATGAATTAATAACATTTTTTACATCAAACGAAACTTTAAGATCCACACTTTGTAGGAAAAATATAAAAGTTTTGTAAAAATACGGTTTTGATGAGTATTTTGCCGACCCTGTGATGCTAGTGCTACTATAGGAACAGAAATTAGAAATAGTGCTACTATAGGCACATGTATTCCTATAGTGGCACACGCGATAATAAATACAAACATTTGAGTTTTCGTAGGTTTTATATTTTTCCCACAAAACCAAGATAAAAAGCTATCAGATGGTGTAAAAATAATGACGCTAGCATTATTTTTCGATTTTATACGAATTTTTGTTCTTAACGTTAACGTTAACGTTAACGTTAATTATTTTTTTTCAACAAGGTATTTAAGATTTTTTTTTTAAATAGTTTTACTTGAATGTAAAGGAGCAACCTCTTAATGTTTTTAAGAGGAATCTAAAGAAAACTTGGAGGAACTTTAAATGAAAATGAAATGGAGGTAGATATGCGGGAAACGTCTCGGAGAAATCAAATTATCAATTATCCCAACATTACCCCAATTGAACCCCTGTGAGAATTTGGGAAAAAAATCCTTGATAGGTATTCCTGAAGACAATTTTGATAAAATTCCTGTATCAGCAAATATGATCAACCGGTAGTAATTAAAAAAATAGGAAAAACATTTTCCATGGATGAAGGATGATATTAGCAATATTCAAATGTCAAAGTCACGTGATATTCATGACATTTAACAGCACTGGTTACAACGACAAATAGATGTATGAATTTAAAAAACCCTTTAAAATCCATCGCCACAACAATCATCTGGCATGAAATAAGAAAAACTTAACGTAGATTGGAGTACCTTGCAGTCTTTTTCAGTATCAGTTACTCGTATCCACATGAGTACTTCAATCTATTTGTTAGTATCTCTATTGATATTCTGCTCAGGGAATTCGAATACATCAAAAAGAGATGAAATACGATTTTGTGCAACAAGACTTATCTGCTATGAGGCACAGATAGCCGTAGCGGTAAACGCGCAGCTATTCAGCAAGACCAAGCTGAGGGTCGTGGGTTCGATTCCCACTAGTCGAGGATCTTTTCGGGTTGGAAATTTTCTCGACTTCCCAGGGCATAAAGTATCATCGTACCTGTCACACGATATACGCATGCAAAAATGGTCAATGGCACAGTAAGCTCTCAGTTAATAACTGTGGAAGTGATCATTGAACATTTAGCTGAGAAGCAGGCTCTGTCCCAGTGGGGACGTAATGCCAGAAAGAAGAACATCTGCTTGGTCTAGTGAAAAATGTCAATTACGAAGGTAAACGATACGCGCGCCTCTAAGTAGGATAAGAAATTTTAAATTACCATAAAATCGTAGTCTATGGAAATTTTATCAGTCCTACGTCTGTTTGTCTGTGATATAATTATTATAATAATATTGCACTATCTAATGCTTAATAACTCGGTCCAGATTCAACAGAAAATTCACACTGAAACAAATGATGCTTTGAAATAAAATAATTACAAGTCCCAGAAGAAATGGTTTCTATCTATTCTATCTAGATGACGCAATTTTTCTCTTCTCATATTTTATCACAGGCACAAGCCAAAACATTTTTGTTCTTATCAGCAAAATCGGTTGTTCTACCGTTGCCCACTATAATTCTTCTCTTTGCTACCAAACACAACGATCTCTAATAATGTTTCGTCTCTGCGCAATCTGATTTTGGAAGATTTATTTATTATTCATACACTGTTGCTTCCCGTTTCTAGAACATGCTTTGCCATTATAGTAAAAGATCTCCATGAGCTGATAGATAACTGGACTTTCGTCCGCTAACTAAATTTCGTTGATTGATAGAGTCAGCCATTATTGAATGAGCTAAGAAATGAAAAAAAAAAATACATTTAACACCTCAGTCGTCGCGCTGTTGTATTTTGTACAACAGTGGTGTAAAAACCTCGCTTATCGTTGGTTCTGAAGGTGGCAAACCACGCGAAGATCGCACGAAGAACAGGATTGAGGAAAACATGACATTTGTTTGTTGGTTATTAGCTAAATGAAGGAACACAAATATTTAAAAATCCATCGTTCAAAATTTTTCAATAACATTCTAGTTTTAATTAAAACAGTGATTCTCAATTCATTTCGAACTTTTTAAACGTTTTTGTGAATTATTTCAGTTTTTTATGGAATTGACTGTCAACTTTATGTTTTTTATAACTTTATAATGTTTTGTGAGAATTTATTAATTATGTTTATCATGTCAGTCTGAGTGAAGATATTAACTTTATTCCAACAGTTCTACTACCATTTATTAAAATACCACAAATAGAATTATCAAATCAAATGAAATTCTGGAAAACATCTAACAAATACCCGATAGGCTTTTATACTTACTATTCTTTTTATACAGCAGCACCTCGAACTGGTCATGCTGCTGATGCTCCAGCGCGTATTCAACCCGTGCCACAGTTTCCTTCTCTGTCAGCTCACCGTACATGAAGCCACATCTGCTTGAAATGTGAAAACGAAAAATATATACTTTTTGTCACTTCCGGTGGACTACAATCCTTTCTTCCAAACAATTTATTACCTGCACGACTTCTGCATAACCTCCGCGCGGTTGTAACCGCTAATCTTGCAAAAGGCCTCATTGCAGTACACTATTGGAAAATCGACGATTTGAGCATTCGCCAGTAGGAACGAACTATCCGCTGAAAGAAGAAGAAAATATAAAGGTTCATTTGAAAGGCAGTGTTTACAGTGTCAATTATAATTAAATGTTTACCGTCAATGAATGGGTGACGATGGGTCAGAGGGATAAGAATGAAACATAATTTGAAATATCTCAGCAAATATTTGAAATGATGGTGAGTTCCAGATGTCAAAAGCTAGAAAAAATAGATCTCTGGGAAAAGTAGTTTTATTTAAATAAACCATAAAAAAAAACTTGGAAATATCGCGTTTTTAAATTGCTTATTTATGAATGTCAAAAAACATCAAACTTGTTGATGGAATAAAACTATTTTAAAAAATTATGTCAACTTCCATCATATTCTGTATTGTTTGTAAGTACAGTTAGCTCTCCTTTACTCGATATTCCGTATCTCGATATCGAATTAGAGAACCATTGTAAAAGTTGGTTTTCATGGTTAACTCGATGATCTTTTGGATCGCAGTTGCATTAGTTTTGTGTTATGTAACTCGACACCTCCCTAACTCGATGTTCCCTTCAACATCGAGTAAGGGAGAGTTGACTGTAGTATCAAATGTGAATAGAGGACGATTATTTTACTTCGTACCGAATGCAGACCAGTTCCAATTTCTTTGATCTAATGTACCCTCAAACGATATATTTTTTTTCTTTTCAACATATGCCAATGCATTACCCATAAACGTATTCCCGAACTTCAATGTTTATTTCAAGCCAAATTACGAGAGTTATCCAACATTCAACTTGTAAATGTGCGTTTTTGACCCCTTCCCACTCCTGATGACGGCATGTAAAATAAATCAAAGAGTCCTAGATAAGTTATTTTTATAAATGCTACTTTTTTGGCTCGGTTTCAGTATCCAGCCAAAGGGAAGCAGATGTTCGGTTAATGAAGAATCAAGTAAAAACCAATACGGAGAAAACTTTTTACCCAACTTTTGAGTTTACTTTACCCAAAATTTAGTAAATCGATTATACTTTCAATTGGAATACTTTGGCCCAATAAGCCAAATTTGGGTAAATGCAACTTTACTCATGTTTGAGTTAAATCAACCCGAAATTGAGTATATTTTTCAAATGGAATTAAAGGCAAACTCCCTACTGGGGAACTTGGAAATTTAGCCAAAATTAAGTAAGCCTCAACTACGGAGTTGCGTTGAAACAACCCAATATTGAGTTGAATCCCATCTGCATGTATGGCCAGGATACTTTTCAAAATTTTTGGAATGGGGTTTCACAGATTTAAGTCATCCAGTAAACAATGCAGTTCGAATGTTATTCAAGCAAAGGACTTTCACTCGAAATATTATAGAAATTGATTGAGATTTGGTAAAGTTTTGACTATTAGTTGTTTTTAGACGTAAACATTGTATTTTTTGCCGAACATTCATTGCACGGTATACAACAAGGAACAAAATAAAATTCAATTTTTGATGATGCTCTGAAATGTATTAGTTTTCGCATTAATTCTACCAATTTTTTGTGTTCTAAGAGAGTGCTGTCAACTCCGAATATAATGTGGCGAGAAACGTCATGATCCCATTTTATATGGAATTCTCGATAATTTAAAGTTAACGGGTTACGCAAAAAGGCGAAGAAGCCAGTCATTGCTCCAGCGTTAAACAAAATTGACACGATTATTGAGCTTCATTGAATTCAGAGATGATTGTGACATTTGTTTCAATTTAAGACATATTTAGACAATTTGTTTATATTTAAGACAGGAAAAAGTTTGTATTAGAAAATGTGTTTTCCTTAAAAGTGTCCATCTCGCGATATATGGACGGTAGTGAACTCAATTATCTATCTTGGAAAACATCTGTATCCTAATAAAAAATGGACATTTTTAAGGCGAAGTAGCCAGTCATTGAAATTTGTACGCGTCATCGATGATTTAAAGTAAACTGATTACATATATCAAATTAACTCGCTCATTGAGTTTTATTTACATTCGGACACCCAGACTTCATAGATGTCCTCATCGTCATTCTATTAACTATCATTAACGAATTCAAAGTGGTCAGCACCTCCGATACGATGAATGGACCCTTGAATCGAGCCTCCAACTTGCGACTTCCCCCCCGGAATGTATTGATCCTTTGCCACCAATACTATATCATCTATTCATACTTCTGTGTTTCACGTCGATAGTCATCATAGTACTTCTTCTTCTGTGTTTGACTCACTTGCGTAGCATGCTGAACTCGTCCCCGTAGCTCATCTGTAATATCTTGAGGATTTTCGCTTTCAACCGCAATCACTGACACAATTCTATTCTGCATGGAACCATATCTTTCGGCCGGTACGACAACACCAATAACGTTGGCGAGAGACCTGTCGTCGCATTCGGCGCAGTATTGATGGCACTCTGCACTGCTCACAACTTCTCATCCCATTTCCGGTCGTCTGAATCCATCATGGTTCGAATGGCGGTAAGAATGGTCCGGTTGCTCCGCTCCACTTGACCATTTCCTCTCGGCGTTCCAACAGCAACCAAGACGTGGTATATTCCATAATCGTCGATCAGTAATGATACGAGACGGCAACCCAAACACACAGGAAATATCTTCCAGCATTGTCACTACTGGCTGAGCATTAGTAGTTTTCATCGCAACCTCGTGAAGCCACAAATCACCACTAAAATGTGTTCGTTGCCTTTTGCCGACATAGGAAACGGGCCCAAATGGTCCATGTGCACTGTATGAAAAGGCACAGGGGTCTTCGGTATCGGGTTGAGAAACCCTTCTGATCGACCTAGTTTTGATTTAAAAAACGTGCACTTTGGACAAGCCGCAATGTACGCGCGGACGTACTTTCTCATCTTAGCGAACCAAGATAAATCCTACAGCATGGATAACACTTTTTGCTCGCCAAAATGTCCTTTATCGACGTGGTAGCTTTTCGCTATACGCCAGCGCACACTGTTTGGGACGACCCAGCACTTTCGATCACCAACCTTCCGATACAAACGATTATTCTCCACAACGTTCTGTTGTATCTGTCGATCTTCATCACACCTCGGATCATTGGCCAGTTTATCAATCACTGCTAGTAAACGAGGGTCTTGTCGTTGCCAACGAACCAAGAAATCCGAATACGATAGCTCAAACACCATAATGCAATCCGCCACAGTTTCAAGCTCACGAGGTTCTTCAGTCGGTGACCTGCTCAGTGCATCGACATGTTGCATCCTAGAGCCCTCACGATGTTTGATACGGAAATCATATCTTAGAATCTTCAAAAAATATCACGCCACTCTATTTTTCATTTCTCTATTCGTATAAGCATCACGAATTGCCGAGCAATCAGTGAGAATCACTAAGAAACGTCCTACCAAGTATTGCCGGAAGCGATCTACTTTCGCCACCACAGCTAACCTTTCCAGCTCTTAGCTATGATAGTTCACTTCAGTCTTCGAGTTCTTCTAGCTGAAATAACTCACTAGCTTCCACACATCGTTCACTTTGTGCAGCAGGATTCCTGTTACGCCGACATATAGTACAAGCACGGGCCTTTTCACTAACAGCTCCTTAAGTTTATCAAACGCTTGCTGTTGTTCTGCCTCCCACACAAACTCGGCCTCTTTTGGTAGTAAGCGGAATAGAGGTTCCGAGATAAGGCTGTTATTCTGCGCAAATCTTCTGAAGAATCCCGACAATCCCAGGAACTGTTGAACTGTGTGTACTGTCTCGGGCACAGGAAACTCTGCGACAGCCGTTGTTTTCGTTCACCTGGTCGCACACCTTTTTTACCAACTTCAAATCTCAAGAACTCAACTTGACGTATGAAAAAGTAGCTCTTCTTTAAATTTATAGCGAAACCCTCTACGCGCAATGCCACTAATAGTCGCTCAAGCTTGTGTAACAGCCGTTCGGTGGTAGATCGTTATCTCTCTCAATCTTTACCGTCCCAGAAACTCTCTGGTCACTAACAACCCCGATACTCAGGCGGCCTAAAACATCTTCAAATTAGAGGTCGCTTTCACTCTCACTCATAACCCTCACTCTCCACTAAGGTTTCACCACTGCGTGGCATCTAAAGTTCAGTTCTCCAAAGATCTCACACGATAGCAGATGTCCAGCGATCTCACTCAGCTACCCTCACATGAGACAGAAACAGAGTCGTTCCCGGCAAAAGAACACTCAACGACACGGACGCGGCACGACGGAGCTGTTGACCTATTATACTCCGTAGATAATATCTATTGAATAGCAAGCCTCGTAGGATAAATTCACGACTCGTGCTGTGAAAATCATCATTCTGCAACTTGTTCCGTAAATTACTATTTCAGTACTAGTTTTTCTACTATTGATCCCTTTACAATCCTTGTTTGGACCCGTGCCTTTGATTTTTCATTGGACCCGTTGGCGAAAGCTAGCGGTGGTAATTCTTCTTGGACACCGTCTTGGGAAAAAAAACCTCTTAGGAGGTCTCGCCTTTTTTCGTTTATTCACTAAACATGGTTGCAACTACAAACAAAAAAAAGGGCGAATCTCTGAATTCACAACTTTCTACCAAAAAAGTGGGATTTAAAACTGTCACTAAACGTGGCAAGAATGGAAGAGAGGACGTTTCTCCGGAATGCGAACTTTCTTCCAAGGTTGTAATGAATAATGTTGACAATTGTATCGAAATGAGCAATCAGTTCGATGCTCTAGACAAATTTTCCGAACGCCAAATCGAAGCAGCCTCTAGCCCAGGCTCTTTGATTCAAGTGAGGAAGCAAAGAGTGCCGCCTATCGTGGTCAGTTGTTCCGAATTTGGGGGATTTAGGCAAGAGATCTTGAACTCCATTAGGGGAATCAAGGTTTCCTTCCAAATCGCAAAGAAAGGAGACTGTCGCGTTTTGCCGGAAACTCTTAAGGACCGCGAACTACTTCTCAAACACCTTGAAGAGAAGAAGCACATTTTTTTATTTATGACGACAAAACTGAACGTTTGTTCAAAGTCGTCTTGAAAGGTCTCTCAAGTGACTATAAGTCACCTAAAGAGATTAAAAATGGAATAAATGATTTACTTGGATTTTCCCCAGTCCAAGTAATCATTATGAAAAAAAGAACCCAATCTGGCATTGTTCGGAAAGAGCTTTCTCAAGAATATTATTTAGTTCACTTTAACAAAAAAGAACTAAATAATATTAAAGCTTTAGAAAAAGCAAAACTTATGTTTGATGCCCGTGTGACATGGGAACATTTCCAGAAACCTGGAGGAAATTACCAGAACCCCACTCAGTGCCGTCGGTGCCAAAAGTGGGGTCATGGTACAAAAAATTGTCGCATGGATGCTAAATGCATGATTTGCGGAGGTTCTTCTCACGCCAAAGACGTCTGTCCAGTGAAGGAAGATACCACCACATTTATATGCCCTAATTGCGGGGCCAATCATAAGTCAAATTTTTGGAATTGCCCTTCACGCAAGAGAGTCGTTGTGGCTCGTGCCAGGCAGATAAAAGATAATATCCGTTACGATAACGGTTGTTTCCGAAATTTCCCTGGTAGAGTATCGAACAATACTCATTTTTCAGTTAACGATCGCTTGATTAGGAATCATACCCACCAGGAAGATCATAATCATGCTCATTCACAAACAAATTTTAATCAGTCGGGTAGCCGTTCGAATCTTTCAATTTCGAATGTATCTACCCACGGAAAATCCTTTGCCGATATCGTAGCCAGGTAATTTGAATTTTTCCCCTATTCATTCAATGAGTACCCAATCTACTTGTTTCAAATCAAATGGAAAAAACCGTACCGTTACAGGCAGTGTTGACCAGACTCATTTCCCCGAAATTCGAATTGTGAAGCCATGAACTGTTATACCGTTTTGACTCGAAATCCGGACACTTAAGCACCGGATTAACTTCAAGTATCATTTTAAAAATCAATGATATCCATTTTAATAAAGTACTGTGATTTATCATGAAGTTAAATGTTTTTAATTTGACATGGTTTCATAAAAATAGCGATAAGTTAAGCGAGAATTGCTTAAATATGCAAAAATAAAAGATGTGTCTTGCTTCGAAATCCGGACACTATTACTAAGTTGTTTCAAATTCCGGACACTTTTGCTTCGAATTCCGGACACTTCTTTTTTTATAAATATTTGCACATTTTGTATAAAATTCATCTCTCCAACTCTTATTTTTATGATTTTGAACAGTTTGCTACACGTAATCACAAAAGTCTCGAGTTGTGCAAAACGCTGAAGCTGCTAGAAAGGTACAGCCAAATTGCTTCACTCACCTTATGCTAGCGCCTGGAAAGCGCCCACAAAGCAATGCACCACCTTTATTTCTATTCACGGTAATACTCTTAATATAGCTCACCATAAACACATGTTATCTTCTATAATGTTTCAAAATAAATGTTCGTTGATGATTTAAACACGACTGCTCCTAATGATCTGCGTTAAGTTCCGTTTTCACTAAATATTCAAATGCGTTCGGCTTCCGAAGCAGTCAAATAATTTGCTTCTCAATCCGGACACAGTTTGGCACAAATATCCAATAATAAGTGCTTTTTCCGACAATATTCACAAAACTTCAATTGCACACAATAGTTTACTCTTCATTTTTAACGAATACTGGCACAATAACATTACGATAACACTTTTTACAGCACAAATTAATCGAATCTTCCTTCAATGGCAACTGTAAAATGCAGTAATACAAGGACTGAAATCCGGAGGACATCGATACGCATTTTGATTTTTATTTTTGTTTTTAATATACTCCTGCCTACTGTGATACTTTTTGATTTACAACATACTATTAATGTAACAGAATAGTTTTGTGCATTTGTATGGAAAGAAAATTTCAATTTATATTATTAAAAATGTAAAAAATAATCATAGTGTCCGGCTTTCGAAGCGTCCGGTAATTCGAAGCAAAACTGTGCGTTGTATTCCTGAGATGGAGGGGGAGGTGGTTGGGCTTGAGTGTTGCACATGGGATTCGACAGTTTCGATCTCGGTGGGCCGCAATTCGCACTCACTCACTCACTCATTTCATTTCACCGAAACTTGAATTGTGGCTCTCTGGGACAAAATTGATCGATTTTGTGTGCAGTACTCAAGCTTAACCATCTGCTTTTCTATCTTAGGAGAATAGAGCATGGTTGTAGTAGTTCGTGGCTTCGTAGTTCGGAAAATGTTATTTTCGGGGAAATGAGTCTGAACAACACTGGCCACAGGTAACTCCTACATCGCCTCTTTGTCTACCGAAAATTCTATTGGGAAATCATCAAATGTACCCACTTCAAGTGATATGTCTGCCTCTGATTTTAATTTTCTAACTGAACAATTAAATCTATGACTAAAGCAGTTCAAGTTGGTGTAAAATTTACAAATCAAATTGTTATTGGATTACGTTTTTCTAATGGATCCAAATAATAATTTAAATATTTTTAATTGGAATGCTCGTTCTCTGAATGGTAAAGGGGACGAGTTGTTTAATTTTCTTACAGCTAATAACGTGCATATAGCAGTTATTACTGAAACGTATTTGAAACCTGGATCTAAACTCAAAAGAGATCCTAACTTTTTTGTTTATCGTAATGATCGACTTGATGAGGCATATGGGGGAGTTGCAATCATCATTCATAGGCGTATAAAACATCAACTGTTTTCGTCATTTGAAACTAAAGTTTTTGAAACTTTAGGTGTTTCTGTTGAAACGCAGTTTGGTATTTACCTTCATAGCTGCCTATTCAATGCTCTGGACAGCAAGGTAATTCGCTCCAAACTGACTTGCGAAAATTGACTCACAATAAGTCAAAATGTTTTGTCATTGGTGACTTTAATGCCAAACATCGGTCATGGAATAATTCTCAAAATAATTCCAACGGCAGAATTTTATTTGATGAGTGCTCTTCAGGAAATTTCTCAATTCAATACCCTGACAGCCCTACATGTTTTTCCTCTTCTAGAAATCCATCTACGATTGACTTGGTCTTAACCGACTCTTGTCATCTTTGTAGCCAATTAGTTACTCATGCTGATTTTGATTCTGATCATTTCCCTGATACATTTCAAATATCCCATGAAGCAATTCTCAATCCTATCAACTGCACTTTCAATTATTTTCCGACTGGATTATATATGAAACGTATATTGACTCTATTCTTGACCTTAACATTTCATTACTAACTAAACTTGATATTGACAATGCTCTTGAAACTTTAACAAATTTCATTGTTAAAGCCAGGAGCATTGCAATTCAAAATTTGAATCCGTGATTATAGACGATGATCTTAAACTCTTGATCCGTCTTAAAAACGTAAGGAGAAGGCAATTTCAACGCACTCGCGATCCTGCTATGAAAATTAAATGGCAGGATTTGCAGAAAGAAATCAATGAACGTTTTGCACTATTAAGAAACAAAAATTTTGAAAATAAGATTTCTCAATTGGACCCTGGCTCTAAGCCCTTTTGGAAATTATTTAAAATCTTGAAAAAACCAATACCGGCATTGAAAGAGGAAAACAAATTATTACTAACTAATTGCAAAAAAGCTCAAAAGCTATGCAGTTTGAAAGTGCGCACAGTTTTAATTTAGGACTTACTAGTCCAATTGAAAATCAAGTTACTCAGGACTTCGAAAATATTCTCAATCAAGAGAACGTTTTCGGGGCCCAGATAGCCGTAGCGGTAAACGCGCAGCTATTCAGCATGACCATGCTGAGGGTCATGGGTTCGAATCCCGCTGGTCGAGGATCTTTTCGTAAGGGAAATTTTCTCGATTCCCAGGGCATAGAGTATCTTCGTACCTGCCACACGATATACACATGCAAAAATGGTCAATCGGCAAAGAAAGCTCTCAGTTAATAACTGTGGAAGTGCTCATAAGAACACTAATCTGAGAAGCAGGCTTTGTCCCAGTTGGGACGTAACGCCAGGAAGAAGAAGAACGTTTTCGAAAATGCCTGGGAGACTGATTTGGAAGAAGTGAGAACTATTATTAAAAAAATCAAAAATATGAAAGCTCCTAGCGATGATGGAATTTTCTACATCCTCATCAAGAAACTTCCAGAAAGTAGCTTATCATTTTTAGTTGATATATTCAACAAATGTTTTCAATTAGCATATTTTCCAGACAAATGGGAAAATGCTAAGGTTGTTCCAATTTTGAAACCAGACAAAAATCCTGCAGAAGCTTCTAGCAATCGTCCAATTAGTTTGCTTTCCTTCATCAGTAAACTTTTTGAAAGGGTCATTTTGAACAGAATGATGGCCCACATCAACGAAAATTCAATTTTTGCCAATGAACAGTTCGGATTCTGCCATGGACATTCGACCACTTATCAACTTTTACGTGTAAAAAATTTGATTCGTTCCAACAAATCTGAAGTTTATTCTACTGGTCTTGCTCTTCTAAACATAGAAAAAGCATTCTACAGTGTTTGGCATGAAGGTTTGATTGTAAAATTAAAAAACTTTAATTTTCCAACATACATTGTTAGAATAATTCAAAGTTATCTGTCAAATCGTACACTTCAGGTTAATTATCTGAACTCCAAATCTGAAAGACTTCCTGTAAGAGCTGGTGTTCCTCAAGGCAGCATTTTGGGACTAATATTATACAATATTTTCACATCTGACTTACCTGATTTGCCTCAGGGATGTCAAAAATTCTTGTTTGCGGATGACACAGGCCTCTCCGCCAAAGGACGAAGCCTGCGTGTCATCTGTAGTCGATTGCAAAAAAGTTTGGATATATTTTCTTCATACTTGCAAAAATGGAAGATTTCTCCTAATGCTTCAAAAATGTAATTACAAATGTTCGCATGTAAACCTAAAGCTCTTTATTTGAAACCTTCAAGTAGACATGTTGTCACTATGATAGGGGTTCCAATAAATTGGTCAGATGAAGTTAAGTATCCAGGGTTCATGCTAGATAAGAGTTTAACTTTCAAAAATCACATTGAGAGCATTCAAGCCAAATGTAACAAATATGTAAAATGTCTCTATACCCTTATTAATAGAAAATCAAAACTTTGTCCTAAGAACAATCTTTTGATATTTAAACAAATTTTCAGGCCAGCCATGTTGTATGCTGTACCAATATGGACTAGCTGTTGTACCAGGAAGAAAGCTCTGCAGAGAATTTAAAATAAAATTTTGAAGATGATTCTGAGGCTCCCTCCCTGGTATAGTACCAATGAGTTACATAGAATATCCAATGTTGAAACATTGGAACAAATGTCAAATGAAATAATTAATAATTTCAGGCAAAAATCGTTACAATCTTCTATTGCCACGCTTAATGCGTTATATGTTTACGTTACGTTAGGTTAAGTATATTCAAAACGTTTATTTTTCTCTTATAAGCAGGTGAAATCAACTCACCTATAAAAAATCTGAACTGCTACGGCAAATGAAATGTAATATGTTGTTAACAAAATGTTAATAAAATCTTAAATTTGTTTTACCAAATTAGGATGATAGTGTTGTCTAATAACACAGAACACCTAGATATAAGAAATGAATGTAATGTTTGGAATGATACTAATAAGGAAATTTAAAAAAAAATGTAGGTAGCCCATGATTTTGTGCGGCTTCCAATATGGCATCGAAAGACACGTTATCAAAGGCACCCTCAATATCCAAGAAAACACCCAAGCAGGATTGCTTCTGAGCGAATGCATCCTCGATATCGTATACAACTTTGTGTAAAAGAATCATATTAGACTTTCCAGATTGGTAAGCATGTTGATTCACATGAAGAGGCATGTTCGCCAAATAAACATCACGGATGTGATGATCAATAATGCGTTCATTTCAGAAGAAAAGAAGTCAGACTGATTGGTCTAAAACTATTCGCTTCTTCATACGACGCACATCCTCCTTTCGGGATAAACTTCACAGTTATATCACGCCAGGATCTGGGAATATACCTGGTAATTCCTAGAGGATTATCTGTAGAAATAATTAAACTCTGGGAGAATTCCAGCAAGAAATTCTTGAAGAATTTGTGAGTTGTGGAACACCTGCAGAAATTTCTGGTAGAATCCCTGGAGCGATCCTGGGAGGAAACTCCGAAGAAATCTCCAGAATAACGTCTGGAAGAATCTTGAGAGGACTACTTGGGGATATCTTTGTATGTTTTCGTGGAGGAATCCTCGGAGAAAATTCTTAAGCAGTCACTAGAGATATATCTAGATTAATTTTTGAAGAAACTTTCCTAGTGTAAATCCAAAAATTGTCCTCCATTCACCAGCAATAAAATGTCGTTTGAGGTGAAGATGAATCGAAGCAAAAGTTCAAATTTTCAGGATCACGGATCTGGAGAACCAAACATCCGTTTAAGCTGAAAACTTAATCGATTGGTTACTAGCTGGTGTTGACCAATCGATTTAGGGTTACCATCCGTCCTGGTTTAGCAGGACATGTCCTGATTTTCAGCATTTTTCGGCTAAAATTGTTTAACAAATCCGGTGAGTTTTGTGCATTTTTCCGAAAATACATGAAATGTCTTGATTTTCTCAACTGATCAGATAGTATCCCTAAATCGATTAGGTTTGCAGCTCAAACGGATGTTTGGTTCTCCTCCAGATCCGTGCTTTTGAAAATTTGAATTTTGGCTTCGATTCATCTACACCTTAACTTATCCAAACAATGAATCATGACTTGCAGAATGTCCTTATATTTTTTATGTAATTTGGTAATAACGAAAATGGAATTCGCGTATGATATACAAGAGCAAAAATAGTCAAATTGCAAACCTCTCGGTTAATAACTGTGGAAGTGCTCACAAGAACACTAAACTGAGAAGCAAGCTCTGTTCCAGTAGGGACGTAACGCCAGGTGTTTGGCATGGTGTCCATTTACGTATGGATGAAAAATCGTGTATTTCGAGCCGTCGCATGATAGAACTATATGATGTTTTGAAAATGTCCACATCACACCCTAGTAGGACTGGTTCCAGAATACTCCGACCAAATCCAGCCAAATCTAAAAAAATCTAAATGTTGGTCCTCGGATTACAAAACCATGAAATTTCAACCGTATTTATATTTATTTGTGGAAACTGCTGAATATGATAAACACCAGTTCCTTCTGAAAAAGGTTGCAGGTTCCCTTATGCCCAGAATGGCCATAGCGGAATTTGGGGCAAGTGTGCCACCTTAAGCAAATTGTTCTCTAATTCTGCCCAAAGCTTATAAAATCCACCAATTTAGCCTCATGATGTTAGTTTCACATCTTTTCATAACCGCTGTGCCATTTAAAAAGAAAATAATTTCAAAAAGTATTAGTTTTGGAGCTTCTCAACTATCATCCAAAACAACCTATATTTCGACAGTATGCACAGAAAAAATATGTGATGTAAACTGAGATCTACTGTAAAAATAATTCAAATTCGTGTGTTATTACAGCATCATGTAAATTTAAACGAATATACATTCAATTTTTAACTAAAAATGGTTGAAAATTATATGATCGTGTAAATTTAAAATGAACTCAATTGAAAAATAATGGGTTGGTCGTTGAAATTTACGTTTATTTTGATGCTCCAAATATGTGCATGAAAATAAACTTAAATTTACAACATATTTTCAGCTGTGTGCACCCAATGTGCCACCCATATGGGGCAAGACGGCCACCGAATGAACATCGCAAGTAATTCTACTTGTAATGTAATTTTCTTTATTTCCTATTTATATTACTTACAAAGCAGACACTAATCGATAATTTAAAAAATAATTCTAAGTTTACCGTAATAAGGGGATGCTTTATAACATGGTGCAAAACATGCGTTACTCCCTATTACTCAATTCGAATAACTAAAATGGTTATTTTTGTCTTCATTCAATACAATATATGTATTACCCTTATATTACGGCGAATATGTATAATTTTAAACAAGATTAGCACTAAATAACGGTAAAATATTGATGTAGATATGTAAAATGGTACTTAATAAGCCGAAAAACATGTTATGATTGAATATTTTGAGAAAAAATCACTTTGGGGGGCAAATGTGTCAGTTATTCCCCTACTATACTTCAGAAACCACAACTGGTGCCTCATTTTGGTTTATTATTATGATTTTGTTGATGATTGTATACATTTTTACAAAATTTCACTCTAACCATTTTTGTTTACCAAATAGGTGGCACACTTGCCCCAATAAGTATAGATTTCAACCAAACTGGATTTCGTATGTAAAACTAAATACTTTTTTCATTCAAATGCCACAATAACTTACACATTTGAATAGTTTCACGATGTACAGTACGATAAAAAATTCTTTTAATAATTTACATTTCACCATGCTATTTAGAAACAACGAAATCTTATAAAAATTCACTCAAATTTGGTTGTCTTTGCACAAGTCGATGTAAATACGTGAAAAATAGAGCAATTTTTAACATATTTCGATCATTGTATTGTGAACTATAAGGGAGCATATTGTTAAGCTCAAAAAGAAAATATATATTGTAGTTTTTATAAAAAGCAGGGGTGGCACACTTGCCCCTATGGCACACTTGCCCCAAAGTCCACTACTCCAGGGTTCCATTCTAGAGTTCCATATCTTTCATATACAGTTTAAAGAACGAATATCGGTTCAAAAATGGATTTTTGAGAGCGTTTCTAATGTATGTGTAATGTGTATCTTTTTTTTGTAGCGTTGCTCCTAGAGGACACTGAAAGCTTCTTTTAGCACAAAAATGTTTATTTTCAGAAAATTTCGGATTTCTATCTCTTTTCTGTACAAGGTTACAGCTCATTACCGTGTCGAATGGCCAAAAATGACCCTAATGCACAAGAAGGTGAAACCAGTATTTTATACAACTATGGCGACCTGTAGCAAAAAATTGTGACGTGCAAGGTCATTTATAAGAACGCTGTGTTGTTAGACAGGCAGTTTACTATCTCCAATCAATTACAATTTATAAACATCGACTCTGACTCATATTACTCTGCTCTCTTTGGCTAGCCGAATATAAGCTCAAATTGATTTCGGAAGTTTCGCCTGTGTAACAAAAACAGTAAGCGTTATTAGGGCTCTATTTTTTGTTGTTGTCACAACTTCACGTTGCCTTTGTTTGCATTGTGGACATAGAACCGAGAAAAAAAGGTGTGGAAATCAACAAGGCTACCAAGTTTTCAACTCTTCCCAATCCCCAATTCGCATTGGGGGTAAACTTTACGGCATCTATTTTTAGTTGCCCGAAATGCGAAACATATCAAAAGAGGCGCACAAGGTAATCGGCTTTCTTATAAACGATTGTGTAGCCATCAGCCTGGAAGGCTTCTCATTTCAACAGACATATAATGGAAAAATGATTAGAATTGAAATGGATGTTCCCCTAAGAGACGACACTTACGCTGCGAGTTAGACCGACGTATGATGTTTTCCAGGAATGTGTTCTGTGGAGCCACAAGCCCCCTTCTTCCTCCTGGCATTTTGAGGCTAGGTTGAGATCACTAAATGAATTTAAATTCCTTCCTGCGAACGAATTCCATCAGCACTCTTGTAGTGAGTACAAATCCTTGGCGAATCTAGATTCCGTGCTCGCATCGAGTCTGCCGAAGGATTTGATGCAATAGCTTTCTGCACTAGGCATAACAACACAGATATCTTGAACTATTCTTCTTCTTCTTCCTATACAATTTGCTTATATGATAAAACACTTTAACTTTTTTGGTTTAGGCAACATTTTAGTAAGTAGATTGACTAACACTTTTCTTTATCTTCACTGTCACACTTTCGATTCCTAATCCGTTGACATAACTCCAAAACAAGAACAGGCAGATCTGTAACGAGAAGAAAAATATCCAAAGATTAATTATACATCAAAAAAGGATTCTCAAGCAAACATTATTACTTTCAGTCTAGGTAAAACAATGTAACCCGAAACCCTAAGACATTTTTCTTCACCTTCAACCTTGAGCGGAAGCCATTTGAAAGTGCCAGTCGGCAACTTAACGCATTCTCAAGGTGGGCCAGCTTTGTGCTTCCATAAATCTTTCAGTCTATAAATTGCACCTTGATGTGGGTTGTTTATGCAAAACTTGTTCGTCCTTATCCTTTGTACGTGAAATTGCACTTTCCCTTAGCCGCGAAAGCACATTACCCACACCATTCTAGGAAAATGGAGCAAAACATTAGATGGGGTCCTAGTATACCGAAACCTCCATTTACGTGACTGTTATTTTCGTAAATTCCATTTATGTAATTTTATCTTAGATGATCCACAAGTATTTTTCAAAAATGTTATATGGCTTTGCTAGGAAACATTTAACAAAATACTCAAATTCTAAAAAAAATCGCTAGTTTTTCTCTCCACATAAGATAACTTCACGAAATCATAGCTTTTCAGGTATTTTCAATATAAATAAAAAATGTTCGTTTCAAATTTACTTCTGTCAAAAATCGAAACTTCTGGATAGACAACATAATTTTATATTTTTATATTTTTGAATGGACAAACAAGGACTTGGTTTTGACCCTTTAAAAATCGACTACAGCTGAAATCGAATTTTTGGTTTCTATTCAAATTTTATATTTTACTAAAATAAGCGACAGTCTGATCATTTATCGTATCGGCAATGATAATAGTTATTTATAAAACAAGTTGCAAAATGATGAGTTTTTCAGCATGAGTCGTAAATTTATCCAACGAGGCTTGTCGAGTTGGATAAATACGACGAGTGCTGGAAAAATCAAGTTTTGCAACGCGTTGCATACAACATTTTTTGCAATTACGAAAATTACCATTTGAGTTAGAACTTTTTTGGAAACACAATCAAATTTCAAGAGAATCCACATGGCATCCATGCGTTGAAGCGACTCGATATTATTCAATCATGTAGGCTGTGATGCAGTAGTATGACTATAGAAATGACAGTCACAAATTTTCACGCATCACCCGAAATCAAACTGATTTACTTATATTCTAAATTCGTGAACGGACAAGGAAAGGCGCCGCATGAAATATTCTTTTGTGTTGATCAGTTGTTCCTCATGTGCCAATCTTCCTACACAAACCGTGTAGGAACATGAAGTTCCGCTCATTTTGGGACCAATTCAACTACTGTCCCTACGTTCACTGGACGAAACGCCCCTGCTCCCGTTTTTTGTAGTGAACTTACATATTCTACTGCCTCCTACACGCTAAGATCAGTCTACCCAAATATGGGTAAAGTTTACCCATAATCGCTAAAAAGTGCACACACTCATTTTATGGGTAAAGTGGGTTTACCCATAAATAGGTAAACTAACAATACCCATATTTGAGTATTCAAGCACGGAAGCAAATATTCGATAAATACGCAAAAATGAGTAATTCAATGAGCTTTTTCACTCGCTTTTTATTGATTTTCATAATTATACGTAAAACATTGAATTTTGTCATTATCATAAATACATATCCACACTTTATTGAAAATCAAGAATATATAATAAAATAAAATAATATCACTGTTAGTTTAAAGGAAAGCCATCAACAGGCGAAATGTCATTCTTCTGTGGATCTTCTGTCTCCCAGCTTTTAAACGATTCAGTGTTGCAGTTGTTGATTAGCAATTTTCAGTTGTTTGGGCGTTGTGAGGAAAAACATTGGGCAGCAACTGAACATCGATGAGGGAACTGTAAATATATAACACCTTATTACAATTTTGGTTTTTGTCAAGTTTCTGCTTAAAACTGCGTTAAAAAAAATATATATATGATTAAACCTACTCACCTCCGATAGAAATCATCATTTGTCTCCATGATCTACTAACAATTTGACTAACTGTTTTGATCGTCGCACTACAATTATCAACAATTCTATTTTTTCATCCAAATATGGGTAATCACAACTACCCATATTTGGGTAAATCCACTAAACCAAGAATATGGGTGAAATTCACCAATTTTTATTGGTATATTTTACCCATATTATACGTTTTATATCTAAAACCTATAAATGGGTAAATCAACTACCTATTTATGGGTAATCTGATCTTAGCGTGTATGGATCAATGCACGCGTTCACTCGTTGACGTTTGAGCGGTGCCGTGTTATTTACGTAACCATGGCAACTAGTGAATACGGCACCGCTCAACCGTCAAATTAGCGAACTCGTGCATTGGTCCATAGGTACATTCTATTTCAACTCAGAATCACTCACAGTCAACTAGTTTCTGATTTAAATCCGAATCTACAATTCAAATTCAACGCAAAAAAAATAACTCATTATTCAAAATCTGCTTTCGATAAGTGCAGGAACATAATATGTGAAAATCATTTTTTATCTGCACTAGTCTGAGCGGTTCCACGCCAAATCGGTAAACGATGAAACTCGACTACCTTGGATTCAAATGGAATTTTGCACATAGTTTCGATATAATAGAATAAGTTTTTTCCACTGGTGGAGAGACCATTTAAAATCAAGAGTAACTTCTGATAAGGGCGTAAGTATTTTTAGCATTACCATTTAAAAAAAATGTACCTCGGAAACCGTTTATTATAGAGAATAAGTGTCTGAGGAGGGATGGTAGACAATCAAATAGGCTTTGTTAAAAAAAAAATATACACTGAAAAAAAAATACCTTAATTTTTATGAAAAAGTCGAGGTTTAATACCTTAAAACACAAATTGCAAAAAATAGGTATCTTCGATTTTTTTCAAATTTTTTCTGTAAAATTTCAATGTAAAACCAGATGTTTTAAGCACAGTTTCAACATGGCGCAATCTAAAATAAAAAAGTTTTTCTAAGAGCAACTTTTGGTGCATTTCTGAAAATTCAATTTCTGGCCGTAGAAAAGACGTTTTGATGCTGTAATATGATTCTTCACCATGCTGACACATGGACACACAAGACATGCTTCGATATTTCCCAATTTTTTAATAGTTTAGTAATGAGAATCAATAGTTTTCATTGTTGGAGTAGATTAGTAGAAAGAATTCCAATCGATTGGTGCAGGAATCTTGAAAATCTATCCGGGCGTTAGTAAGTTATTAACAGTCAAAATCTAACCACTTTTCGTGACGCGAGCGATTTTTCGTTTTTCGAAATTGTACCCCAGTGTGTTGCCGTAGGACGTTATCCAACGTCAAAAAACATATACCATCAAATTATGTTGTGAATATAAGGAATATTACACTAATACAAATACAGACAATTTTAAAATAAGGAAGAATAACTATGGTAACATATTTCCCCGAATTTCAGTTCTTCGAATGTCGTTTCCCCGAACGCCAGTTCGTCAAATGCCAGTTCTCCGAATGGTCCAGTTCCCTGAAAAGTTTTCAACTCTCATAATTGTCATAACTTTTTGCGTTTCAAGGTGTTGAACGAACCCGTTACCTAATATGCACCCTTCATAATTGATTGGCGATTCTTTCATGTTTCAGGCATTTATGGAAAAATTTGTTTAGTTAAGAATGGCCTTAAAGTCTTTAATATCTCCTTCTTCTGATTGCTTATCATTATTTCTAGTTCAGCAACCACTCTCTAAAGAGACTATTCTTGTACCTGTTCCAGTGTTGCATTTGAACGCGTTCAGTGGGCTTTCCAATTCAAACCTTTGAACGAGTGATCGAATAGGATTGAACAATGAGCAGTTCAAAAATTTGAACCCGTGCGAGCTGAAAATTGAACATGCAATGAAAACTGTCGTCATGGCAAATACATGACATATTTCAATACGGAAGTTTTCTAAAGATGTTAGGAAACAATTATGGTTCCTTACATTTGTAATGATATGAATTCAATATGTTCTGATGTAGTTTTTTTTATGGTTTTTAGTTTCATTGTGCATTTTGAAGTGGGCCCGTTGAGCAGGTACAGAATCTTGCACGAGAGTTTAATGCTTACTAGGTTCTCGTGCTAAATTGGAACGCTCTCAGTTCACTTTTGGCTCGCGTTCAGTTTAAAATGCATCACTGACCTGGTCTAACTATTCGAAGAAACGGGTCATTTGGGTAAATGTCTTTTAGGGAAACGGGTCATTCGGAGAGCTGGCGTTTGGGGAAATGACATTCGGGGAAAAGAAGCACAATCATGTTAAAACAGTTTTAAAATTGTTACATAGCTTTTAAACAGGATTTTCCCTTCAAGATTTTGGTCACGTCTGGCCATGAACCATATATTTAATTATTTTGGATTGGATCCTCCTTCGTGATCTTTTGTCCATAAAAACGTTTTGAAATTTGTATGGGTCATAGTCTTCGGTTAAACCCCCCTAGATAACCAAGTGATTTATAAACGGCCCCCTTGGATGGTTTGCCTGATACCGGTTTCTTTGGAGTCAATTCCGATTTTATTCGTTTGAGATCCATATTAATGATTTAGACGAAATAATATTTTTGTGTATAGACGTCGGTGTCCGGGATTCTAAGCTTCTGGGAATTCGTGTCAATTCGGTAGGTACATTTCATTCCATCTCCCAGAAATCCGTTCCCTAGAATGGGAAATTTCTCAAAAAACCTTTCCCCAGAATAGGACATTTCCCAGAATTGTTGTTATACATTTTTAAAGTGCGGAAAAATGGTTTTATTTAGTTATTTTTTATCATAAAATGTACCGTATCGCTTTGAATTGTCTTGCTCAGACGCTTCGAAACCCAAACTTCTTCTTCTTTTTGACATAACGTCCTCTGTGAGACAGAGCTTCTTCTTAGCTTAGGTTCTTAAGAGCACTTCCACAGTTATTAACTAAGATCTTTCTTTGCCAAACTTGCCATTGACGCATTCGTATGTCTTGTGACAGGTACGATTATAATCTTTGTCCAGGTAAGTCAGGAAATTTTCGTTACGAAAATATCCTGGACCGACCGGGAATCGAACCTAGACACCTTCAGCATGGCTGTGCTTTGTAGCCGCGGACTCTAACCACTCGGCTAAGGAAGGCCCCATTTATATTTACATAAAATTCTTTTAACGAACCCTCGCACCATTACGTAAATAAAGGTTTCAGTGTACCTACAAGCTGGCGATGGATTGAAAAAAAAACACAAAAATGCATCGACCGCCAGCAGCAGCGAAGGTTTCAAGTTTTTACGGCGCTCGTGCACAAGGACTTTGGAATAAAAGCGAAGGACCACGCGCCCGAGCAAAGTTTCGCCAGGATAAAGAAACATGGTTTAATTATACGGTTTGAAGGCTCACGGAAACGTGCTTCCCCTTTTGACGTAATTTTATTTTTAGCACACTGTTTATGGCAGGTCTGAACACATCCAAATGTTTCCAAAAGCATGAATTGGCAGGATACTCAATGCTGTTGGTGTGGTTTAGGTCTAATGCAGTCATAAACACTGAAATGATGAGTAATAATCCTTTTCATGAATTCCATTAAACAGTGCACCATTATCGAGGTCATAGAAAGTAAAAAAAAATCAGAGTTCAGATCCTGAAAGTACACACCCAGACTAAGAAATCCCTATAAGTTTCGATAGTTTATTTACAAGTTTGGAATTACGCCCTTTTAATCTACCAGCTTGATTTTATATATTTTGTGTATGATTTGCAACGCTTAAAAAACTTACTGTAAGTACAGTTTTAGATGTCTGATAAACATTTACGTCTTACTTTGGAAAAACAAATATTGTTTTATTTAGACAAAATAGGATAACTTTTCAGATTAACAAATTTCAACAAAATTGTACTCTTTGAAGCTCCACGATTGAATTTCAACCAAATTGATCAATCTAGGACACATAGGTGTCAGGTATATCGTTACGTAATAAATGAACGCCGCCATTTGTTTAACTCTTATATGTTGCTTTAAAAGGTACATGTAATAAAATACAGTTCTCACTCAAATCTCTGGAGCATTTTTTTAATAAAACAGATGTGGAATATTTGAAGAAATTATTAAGGAATTCTTTCTGAAAGAATTTCTGGATTCGTGGAATAATCTTTGAAGGAATCCTTGGTTGAATTTTAAGATAAATAGAGGAAAGATAGGAAAAGAGAGCAGGACAAAATTTAGCAGTAATATCTAAAAGAAGCGCTGTAGTATTTTGCGAAAGAATCTATGAAAAAACACATGAGGAATTTGTAAACAATTTGGAAGAACAGCTGGAAGAATTATTGAAGGAACCTAAGAAGACTAATGTGAAACAGAATAATTTGTGGACAAATCCCAAATAAATTCCTGAAGGAATCTCTGGAGGCATTTCAGGATGACTAACAAAATTCTAGAAATCATCAAAAAAAATCATTGAAGGAATTATGGAAAATACCAGGGGAAATGTTGCAGAAATATCCGATGTAGCACTTGTAGGTATCCTTGAGTGAAGTTTTAGGGGAAATCCAAAAATAAATTGTCTTGTGTATCTTGTGAAGATTTTTGGATGCATCTGTAAACAGCTTATGAAAAAAACAGAAACATTTGTTTATGAGTGATCAATGATAAACCTGGTCGTGAGCAGATTTTAAAATGTAAAACATTCAATGTTTTCTGTCACAATTAAAAAAGGAAATCAAGAATACTGATCAATGTTACTCTGGAGTACGGTATCAATAAACATTGCCGAACAATCCATAACACTAAAATTAACAGTTCTGCTACTATTCGAAAAACTCATAAACGATAAAATAATACACTGGGCGTTAATTCAATGTTACCCCAATGACTATACATGATTAACAATCATAATCGAATTATGACTACATTTCCACATGTTCAACATTACTACATTTTACGTAGCATTAAACAATAATAAAACCTACAATTCATGTTTACTGCAACCGAAAGCGAGCATCTAAACGCGACCAATAAATCCCGCAACTATGGAATGTTGTTTCCCAAATTTGGTTAATGATTCGTTTCATAACGCTGTTTATTACGGAAAGGCGGCAATACAATCGATCAGAAACTAAGTTTCAACTAATGACCGAGCTGGGCATCATATTCAAGGAATGTAGTCGCATCACACAACTCCCAGTGCGCCCCAATGACTACGACTGGCGACTGGCTACTAATTAATGACTGCGTGCTCAGCCGTAATCATACGGTACTCAAGTATCGCAATTGTGAAGAAACCTTAGTTTTGAATCTTATGGCTTTTGTTGGTTTTCTTCCATGCCGGAAATATTCTCATGTTATATGAAATCCAATTATTTCTGCAGTTATTGGGCACAACACATTAACACAGTTTTTGGAATTTTAACCCTTTTTTCCCACAGCTTTGTTCGAAAATTTAACTGCTAAAATGACGTTTCTAAAAAAAAGTGCTTGAACAAAATTTATAGTTAATAAGCTATAAAATTCAAAACCACTATACAAATTTTTAATTCGTTTTCGATAGTTTGCCTCCAGGTCACTCATTTCGATGTTTGATAAGACAAATGAGCGTATAAATTTATTCCAATCATTATTGAACCAATCGTACCAACCGGTGGATCACCTGTGCTACCATGGGAAAGAGAGGGTTGCGAATTGTGAAAGTCGGAATACGGAATACGGAGTTTTTTATAGGGGTTGATTTAGGATGGAAATGAAAAATCGTAAATTCAACTGTAATTCATGATTCACATGCTTTAGTATGAAGTGATAAACATTTTCTAGGAGCTGGATTCAACTTAAAATTGAATGCCTACCCGAGGAGGAAAGAATAATTCGCAATAACTAATGCATACCATAATTTGGTCTCATACCAAAATTAGGTATTGTTCAGTTGTCAATACCTCATTTTGGTATTACAATGGTATTTGAAAAAAAAAATGTTTAAAACAATAAAAAATACTTCATTTTGGTATTTGGTAGCTATTGAGGACTGCTGGAGGTATTGAACTACTATTGAAAAATTTCACTTTAATACGAAAATCGATCATGTATTTTTTAGGTATTACAATACCTGATCTAGTTATCAGCTTGGTATTTGTAGAATATGTAGAAGGTATTATTTGAGGTATTTTACCTCTTATGCAGGGCTCATTCATAACTCATTCAGGTTGTAGGTATTGTAAATTGTCTGGTATGGAATACCTCAATTTGGTATTCAGTAGTTATTTTCTTCTGCTCGGGTAATGATGCACTAAAAGTTTTTGACAAATTTCCAAAATGTGGATAGGTGTTCGGAGAGCACCAGTTGGGAAACCCTGAGTAGAACTTGATAGTGATTGGTATGACCTTAAGTCTATCGTTTTCTTCTTACCATTAGATCCTCACTGGGACAGTGACTGCTTCTCAGCGTAGTGTTCAAAGAACAATTCCGCAACAAATGACTGTGAGCTATTTTTTTCCAAAATTGTTATTGCTTGTGTCCTGAAAGTGATATTTGTGTCGTGAAAGTGATATTTGAAAAGACTATTTATTCTCAAGATTCATTTTTTTTTACTTTTTGGAGAATTTACGCTTTAAATAATGCATTGATATTCTCAATACGTAATTGCATAGAGGTTTCAGTTTATTATTTGACTTATAATCAATCTCCAGACCTCTTATCGCCATAGATGTCGAAATCAAATATAGCAGTAGCTTAAAGTACTTTTGTTTTTTTGTTAGTTTTATAGCTCTCAGGAGAAAAAAACATATCATTTAGTTTTCTACTGGAGACAAACCTCAGTTGTTGAGAACTATATAGCAGCTACAGCTGAAAAACTTGTTTCGTAAAGTTATAAACGTACAAATGGGAGCACAACACGCAACGCTTTTATGCAAACTGATGATGGGCATACATTTTTATTGCGCTTCTAATAATGATTGGAGTTACAAGCTGAATTCAGCAAGAGATCAAAAGAGCGTTCCACTTCTCCAACTTTGAAACAATTTTCAAGAAGCTATCTGTTCATCGGTAGTTGTTTGGAGTCGAGGTAACCGTAGTGACGCCCATGTCGATCACTGGTCGAACCCAATTCGAATCTCACCGTCCATGGGTTTTCACGGGACTTAACACCGGAAAAAAAGAAGGAAGTTGTGCTGTGCCTTTCAAAAACATTCAAAACGGAATGTGTCATTCGAGAACTCGGATCATCACAATTTTTCGCGAAGGAAACACAATACCCGCATATAGGGGGAGATACCCCAGTACCGGACACCTAAGCCACTATCGATATTTTGCGGTCTTGGTGCCCATGTAAGTATGATAAATATTATCATTTTTGTAGCGCTCAAAAATAAATTTTTAAATATAAATCTGAAATTTGACATTGTATTCTGATGATGAAATTGGTATCAAATTGACCTATCATAAAAGCTGGCTCCCAATACCGGACACGATCTGGAAATGCCTCGAATTCTGTAAATTCGTATATCATTGAATGTGTTTACTCCATGAACAGTATTTTATTGCCAATTCAATGCATTTGCAACGGTGGATGGTCATTTGGCATAAAGTCGTTTGGCATAAAGCCGTTTGGCATAAAGTCGTTTGACATAATGGTCATTTGGCATAAATTCGTTTGGCATAATGGTCGTTTGGCATAATGGTCGTTTGGCATAATAGTCGTTTGGCATTCGTTTTTACGTTTCTAATGAATCTTTCTGATGGCATCAGGCTTGTTTTGGAGTCAATTGAAACAAAATTACACTTTATTCAACAGTCATATGCTCTTGAATAAACTAAGGCATATTAGGAAAGTTATTGCCAATAGTATTTTATGATTTATCCAGAAATTACCCTTCTTTCAAATATTAATGCTTCTTTTGAGTTTCGCTATAGGAATATTTTCTTGCACTGAAGATTTTGATATAAATAGCACAAATTTACCCTTCTTTCCAACATTCTATGTTTCTTTGGAGCTATATTGTAGATATTTTTTGTTTCCAACTGACAGAATAGCGGCAATCGATAACATTGATCTACTCAAGTTATTGGTGAAAAGAAAAATCGATTACTGCAGTAACTTCGATGGGTTGTGTTACTTTTCCCCGAATGTCGTTTCTCTTAATGCCAGTTCCCTGAATATCCCTCCCGATTAGCATACTTCCCCGAAAAGTTTTTGACACTCATAATTGTCGTAATTTTATACATTTCAAGGTGGTGAACGAACTAACCATCTAATATGCACCCTTCTTTATTTAATTGGCGGTTCTTTCGAGTTTTACCGTCCTCAGCATTTTTGCCAACATGTGTATAGCCAAGAATGACAGAATACCTCCTTCTTTTGATTGCTTATCGTTCTTTCTCGGTCACTATCCAGCCACTAAAGACTATTATAGCTTCTATTTAAATTGCACCACTTTTCGGGGAAACCGATCATTTGGGGACCAGCATTCGGGGAACCGATGATTCTGAACGCAATTTTTGATGTCTTTTCGTTATATTATGCCGCGATTGTTTTTGGCGTCCAATCTTCTATTGGTTAAATCATAAATTTTGCCTTCTTTTGAAAATAGGCTGTTCTTTATATATATACTGTTTTAAATTTTTATTATTAAGTAAAGTTAAATGTAAATCATTTTTATATTATGCTGTATTATCAATTCTTGCTAGACGTGCTGTAAGAATGATAATTACTTTAGAACCTGCCAATATTCAACATATTTTTTTTCTTGTGAATATATGATCTCATATCCCTTAATAGATGGTGTTTTTGACGTAAACTTCAAAAAATAAAATTCATATTGAATCAGAAGGTTTTCAACACATTTGTTTGAATGTGTTGTTCATTTGAGTTATGCCGCGGAAACATTTTTTTTTGCGTTAGAGCCTCAAACATTTTGAACGTAAAATTATATGCTTTCGTATATAGTCTATTGTTGCATTATACTGGTCTTTGGATTAGAGTTTTAACCCTCTAATACCCAAATTTTTATTTTCGATCTAAATATCATTTTGAGTTATCTTAAATCGTTTTAAACACGTTTTGGGCAATGATTTATTTTTATTCGCATATCTACGAATTTTAGTTTTTGATTTTTATTATTTTTATTTTTGAACATCCCTATCCTTTTTCATTTTTTCTTGAAGCCTCCTCTAGTAACTGATTTTAGACAATAACAAAAATTAAAATAATTACGGTGCTTTTAAAAATATTAAATTTTAAATATTTTTTTGGATATATTTTTATTTTCCGTTTAATTAACGGAAACACAGGTTTGAAATTATTTCAATACTACCAAGCTCTTCTTCAGTGATAGGTTGATAGTAGAAAAATATAAAAGGTACGATTTTTTATATTACACGTAAAATGAACCCCAGACATTTGTAGGTTATATAAGAATACAACTTTTCAAACAATTTTCAAAAATACAAAAAAGTTTCAAAAGTCATAAAAAACTTCTCTTATATGCGTGTTATGAGTCATGGTTTAAGTGAAAAATAAAATCATTTTGATTTCCGAGCAACGAAAAAATACACAAAATTCCAAAGTGTACCCCGTCTAAAGGCGGGGTTGGGTATTAGAGGGTTAAATATTGTGCAAATAAATTTTCCTTTCATTTAACAAGTAATTTTCATCAAGTGTTACGTCCGAATTGGGACAGAGCTTGATTTGCAGCGAAATATTCTATGAGTGAAATATTCTACTGCGAACTTTCTTTGCCAATTTTATATTTTCAAATATGTATTTCGCAACAAGCTCAATAATACTCTATGTTCTGAGATGTAGAAAAAATTATCATTCCGAAAAGATCTTCCACCAGACCCATTACGAGTTTTATTTAGTTATGCTCTCTAATGTCACAACAATTTTTGACATTCATAGCTTGTAAAATCTCTGAACGAACACCATGCTTATTGAAAACCTACCAAATTTGTTTGCTATGGGCTCGATGGTGTTGATATCTGTAAAAGCTTAAAAAATTCCGATATTCATTCTAAGTCAATCATTATGCCAAACGACCATTATGCCAAATGACCATTATGCCAAACGGCCATTATGCCAAACGACTTTATTCCAAAAGGCTTTATTCCAAACGACCTTATGCCAAACGACTTTATGCCAAACGGGGTACAATCGTTTGCAACATTCACAAAAGTAATTTTAGTTTTATTTAGTCTGCAAGTTAGTCATAAAAAAACCTCTTTAATATATGATGGAAAACAACATATTTTACGTGTTGTTCTGAATTTTCGTTCTTCTTATTTTAATTGCATCTTTGATACCATGATCGATGAAAAATGAATGTATTTCGAGACACTAGTGCAAAAATTACAAAGATATCATATAACAAATCAAGCTGTTCGAAACTGGGGGACAGGAGGTGCTAGACCAAAATTGTAGGTTGTCCACATTTAGTTTAAATATGGTGCAAAATACATTCATATTTTCAAATTCTGATTATATTCGATCATGAATGTATGATCCAAATTATTTTGCTATGTTCAATTAGGCTCAAATTCTGTGCGATACGTCAAATTTTTTACCAATTTTCAAACATCTCTACTTTTTGGAAAAAGTGTGCATATTTCAAGGAATAACAATAACACAAACATTACTCTCCTTATTTTCTTCCATTTCATCTTATACACCATTTTGTATGGATCATGATTTCTCAATTTTTCGACTTTGTCCGGTACTGGGAGATCTCCCCCTACATCAGCTTAAGGTCATCTGTAACAGACATTCACGAACTACAAGGTGTGAATAATCTGTCGATTGATCATTTTCTTTTTATTTAGTTAGTTACTAAAGATAGCAATTGGAGTAATGCTGTTCAAGAGTAGTGTTTGATCCTTTGGTCGCGTTGCTTGCTCTTGCGAGGGCGAACGAAGAACACTTGTTCGGCATACAATTCATTTATCGAATAATATCGCGAATCCGGTCAGGCGTAAATATATCAAGGATCGCATCATCATCTGAAGATGACTCCCAGATCCTTACCATATCCCACTAATCCAATATCCTTTCCATGACAACTATGGAGATGCAGAAGATTCTTCGATCTCTAAAACCAATGGTTGTCTAACTAACATTCCTTCCCTTCTCCGATGACCGTAAGGACGTGGCCGGCGCCGTTATTGACTTCTAAAGTTTGAGCTCTCGATTTGTGCACATTGAAAAATGGTATTCTAATCCCAAGCCCCATTCACTAGATCCCTGTGCAACTTCGATTGCTCATGGAGTAGCAACTACGAATTGTACGGTCATTTATGCTCATGCTCATGCTCATGCAATCGAAGTAATGCTGTTCAAGCTTGGGTGTATGTATCTCAATTTCTGGTGGTCCGATGGACTAATTTTGAATTAATTTGACATTTTGTCTGCAGCATATTCATTCTATAGCAGTTGATTTACAAAAAAGTTTTACTGGGTTGTTCGGAGACATAAGTAGGTAATGGAATTTTTTAATTTTAGAATCTACCGTATTTTGTAAATTGGTATGAAAAATCTTTTGGTAACATACTTTTGACTAAAACTTAAAAAAATGACAGCAATGACTTGCAGACAAAATTTTACGTTAACACTTCAGTCGGATTATTGAAATTTCAACTCAAACGGATCGCCAGAAGTTGAGGCAAAGAATCACAAACTCTCCACAACATATTTCACATTAACGTTTTTTGTTGTGTTTTGCACTTGATGCACAAGTACTGTTGCCCTAGTATCCAAGAGGAACAGTTTAGGGGCTTGAATGCAAAGGGGTGTAACACAGCAAACCAGAGATCATATAAGGATGTTAATTTCAAATTGTATATAAATGTGCAGTTTACGTTGGAATTGGATATGATGCAAAATTGAATTGATTGAAATTGATTATGGAGCCAGTAATTTGATCTGATTTCAATTTGCATCTAAACAAATCACAATTTCATATAACAAATTATATAACTTTCAAATTTCATTCGTCCTTTGTAGTAATGGCAAGTTGTACTTCATTTGATTCGATTCTATTATAATCTTGAATTTGAAATTAGATATGAGTTCATCTGATGTAAATATAAAATCATACAGGAGTACACAACGCTGGATGAAACTCAAACACCAAGCATCAACCGAACAAGAATATTTTTTCCTAAAAAAAATTGCCAACAAGATGAAACATCTAAGTTTCACAAAAATACAGTGACATTGCTTTATATACGAAATATTGCGTCCGATAGGCAAGCCTCAATAAACGAAACCCATTCTTTATTTTTGATCTGATTATTTTTACCGGAAGACGACTCACTTTCGAAACATTTCTTCAACGCTGTGGAACTTTTTTCTGCGGGAGAGGCATATTGCCCAGGTTGTATTGGAACGTCAAGATTTGGTAAACGTTTCAAAAATATCTTGCAGAACATGATCAACTAAATAAATAAAACTTTGGCATCAAAAACTATTAAAGTAATGCATTTGCTACTGCGATAGAGCAATCTTTCCTTAAGCGGTGCGTATTATACCTTTTTACCTTACTGGGTGAGCGACTCTGGGGCCACAAGTCAGGCTGCCCAGACTTACGGTGTTGTTTCAGCTGCACTTCATCGAAATCACACAAGAAAAATGCTTCAGAGTTCTGGCTTATCTTTGGAGCATTTAATGTAATCACTAATGGTCGCTAATTTTCAGCCTGTCTCACGATTTTTTATTTATGTTTCATTGATATGTTTGTATAATTTAAATCACATAAAGTGCAATACTCTGTCATACACGTTACACAGTGGCGGCCCTTCATACACAGATCGGACAAAACCTCAAATACGTCCCAAATCGCTTAATAATGGTAATCTATCTACTATCTTGGATACCTAATATCATCCTTTTGGAAATAACTTTCAAATTGGAAATTCGATTTTCTAGTGAAATTTGTCAAAATTAAGTTCTTTCATACAATCCAATAAAAAGGCCTTTATTACACAGGTGTTATTTTCATTGTTTTTGATAGTGAATGTAATTTCTGATTATTGTAGTATATTCTGCCACAACTTCGCTATCCCGGACAATTTTTATCATGTTTTTCTTACTGTTCTAAATAATGTAATAAAGCAAATAAGTTCAAAGGATTTTTCCGCCCAAAGCTAGAAACAGCGTCTGATTGTCGTATACTCTAATGATAAACTTTCCACCTTCAAAAATCAAACCTTATTGTTGAAAATTTTAGTTTGTTCAGTATCATAGGATGGAGGAGTTCTTAGAGAACGTGTTCTTGATCACAATAAAATATTTCGCAAGGGTCATAGTTTTGAGGGCATTTGCGTCTTATAGGTTTGATGTGCATCTATTTTTTGTTAAAGTTGAATAAAAAATAAATACGGAGGCCTATGACAGATTTTTGAGAATAAAATTTGTTCCTTCGGTTAGAGACAACTTATATCAATACTAGCTCATAGTTTTTGAGCAAAACGGAGCCGCTTATCACACTTATATGAAGGTTCATTCAAAGCTTTCCAAAATGAACCGTTTTTTTGAAAATATGTTCAAGTCTCCATTCATCCAGGTATGAACCGGTTCTATCATTTGATATGGGCGTATACTGGAGATAAGGACTGTGAAGAATCTCACGCCATCGTTGATGTTTTAGAAACTTTCATCACACAGATATTGAACTCGACGTCCGCATGATAAAATTTGAAGGTATGCTTCCAATTCCTCTCTGGTAAGGTAAAAATAACAGATAAAAATCATGTCCAAAATGTACATATTCTGTACACCACTATAAGGTGTACAGTATATATTAGAGGAAGTTTTTGGATGACCAATTATGATTGCAAATATCATTATGTTTTTATCACTTAACTTTGAGAGAAGCGTGAAGCAAAATAACAACTTTTCAAAACATATTATAGCATTTGAGAAAATTCTTGTTAAGTATGCTGGTTTCTGTAAATCTTTTCGGAAAATCGTAAATAAGTCCTGAAGGGTAAAGTGTTTCAGGTCTTTAGGCCGAAGTACGTTGGACCGAAGTACGTTAGACCGAAGTTTGACCAAATGGGTTACAGGTAAGGTTACAGTCGCATCTACATAACCCGATTTTAAAAGGACCATCGAGTTATGGAAGTGTCGAGTTACAGAACACATAAACAGTGCAAATGCCATCCTAGAGACCACGAGGTAGCCATGAACACCATCTTTTACTATATATGGTTCTCTAATTCGATATTGAGATACGAAATATTGAGTAAAGGGAGAGTTGACTGTATTAGGCTAGAATTGATAAGACCAAAAAGGTCATTAGGCCGAAATTTTAAGAACTTAACATGATCAAGATTTTTTACGTTTTTATCTATTTTCTCTTCTCTTTTAACTCATTCGACCTAATGACACAGTCGGCACAAATCATATATGGAACTTAGAAGTGAAAGCGAGTTGAAAAGTTGTACCCACTTCCAACTACTGGCAAGTGGTATATCTAGTATAGAAGGCATCGAAATGTCATTGTCAATGGTAAATAAAAACCATATGATTCAAGCAGTAGACCAGTTGCTGCAAAGATTGCAGCCTTAAACAGTGCGCATCGTATCTTCGTGCTGTGCGTACACGAATTCTCTCTGCTCTTGGAAGTTTTCTTAAAAACTACCTAAAGCAATAAAACAGTACTTTTCAGTGCTACATAAACAGTACTTTTCAGTGCTAAAATTAAAAACGGTACTTTTCAGTGCTACTAAAACAGTACTTTTCAGTACTATTTTTTCTACTATTGATCCCTTTACGATCCTTGTTTGGACCCGTGCCTTCGATTTTTCGTTGGACCCGTTGGCGAAAGCTAGCGGTGGTAATCCTTCTTGGACACCGTCTAGGGAAAAAACCTCTCGAAGGTCACGTCTTTCTCGTTTATTAACTAAACATGGTATCAACAACTAACAAAAGGAAGGGTGAATCTCTGAATTCACTACTTCCTTCCAAAAAAGTGGGTTTTAAAACTGTCACTACACGTGGCAAGAATGGAAGAAAGGACGCTTCCCCGGAATGCGAAGTTTCTTCCAAGGGTAAAATGAATAATTGTATCGAAATGAGCAATCAATTCGATGCTCTAGACAAATTTTCCGAACACCAAATCGAAGCAGCCTCTAGCCCAGGCTCTTTGATTCAAGTTAGGAAGCAAAGAGTGCCGCCTATCGTGGTCAGTTGTTCCAAATTTGGGGGATTTAGGCAGGAGATCTTGAACTTCATTAGGGGAATCAAGGTTTCCTTCCAAATCGCAAAGAAAGGAGACTGTCGCGTTTTGCCGGAAACTCTTAAAGATCGTGAACTTCTTCTCAAACATCTTGAAGAGAAGAAGCACAATTTTTTTACTTATGACGACAAAACTGAACGTTTGTTCAAAGTTGTCTTGAAAGGTCTCTCAAGTGACTATAAATCACCTGAAGAGATCAAAAATGGAATAAATGATATACTTGGATTTTCCCCAGTCCAAGTAATCATTATGAAAAAGAGAACCCAATCTGGCATTGTACGGAAAGGGCTTTCTCAAGAATTTTATTTAGTTCACTTTAACAAAAAAGAACTAAATAATATTAAAGCTTTAGAAAAACCAAACTTTTGTTTGATGTCCGTGTGACATGGGAACATTTCCAGAAACCTGGAGGAAATTGCCAGAACCCCACTCAGTGCCGTCGGTGCCAAAAGTGGGGTCATGGTACAAAAAATTGTCGCATGGATGCTAAATGCATGATTTGCGTAGGTTCTTCTCACGCCAAAGACGTCTGTCCAGTGAAGGAAGATACCACCAAATTCATATGCTGTAATTGCGGGGCCAAGTCCAATTTTTGGAATTGTCCTTCACGCAAAAGGGTCATTGAGGCTCGTGCCAGGCAGATGAAAGATAATATCCGTTACGATAACGGTCGTTTCCGGAATTTGCCTGGTAGAGTATCGAACAATGCTAATTTTTCAGTTAACGATCGCTTGATCATGAATCATACCCATCAGGAAGATCATAATCATGCTCATTCACAAACTAATTTTAATCCGTCGGGTAGCCGTTCGAATCTTTCAATTTCGAATGTATCTACCCACGGTTAATCCTTTGCCGATATCGTAGCAGGAAATTCGAACTCCTCCCCTGTTCGATCCATGGGTACCCATTCTACTTGTTTCAAATCAAATGGAAAAAGCCCTACCGCCACAGGCAACTCCGCATCTTCGTCTACCGAAAATTCCAATGGGAAATCACATGACATGTCTGCCTCTGATTTTAATTTTCTAACTGAACAATTGAATCTAATGATTGATGCAATGTTCAAAGCCACCACTATGACTGAAGCAGTCCAAGTAGGTGTAAAATTTACAAATCAAATTGTTATTGGATTACGTTTTTCTAATGGATCCAAATAATAATTTAAATATTTTTGATTGGAATGCTCGTTCTCTGAATGGTAAAGAGGACGAGCTGTTTAATTTTCTTACGGTTAATAACGTGCATATAGCAGTTATTACCGAAACGTATTTAAAACCTGGATCTAAACTCAAAAGAGATCCTAACTTTTTTGTTTATCGTAATGATCGACTTGATGGGGCATGTGGGGGAGTTGCAATCATCATTCATAGGCGTATAAAACATCAACTGTTTTCATCATTTGAAACTAAAGTTTTTGAAACTTTAGGTGTTTCTGTTGAAACACAGTTTGGTAAATATACTTTCATAGCTGCCTATTTGCCTTTTCAATGCTCTGGGCAGCAAGTTAATTTGCTCCAAACTGACTTGCGTGAATTGACTCGCAATAAGTCAAAATTTTTTGTCATTGGTGACTTTAATGCCAAACATCGGTCATGGAATAATTCTCAAAGTAATTCCAACGGCAGAATTTTATTTGATGAGTGCTCTTCAGGATATTTCTCAATTCAATACCCTGATAGCCCCACTTGTTTTTCCTCTTCTAGAAATCCATCTACGATTGATTTGGTCTTAACCGACTCTAGTCATCTTTGTAGCCAATTAGTTACTCATGCTGATTTTGATTCTGATCATGTGCCTGTTACATTTCAAATATCCCAAGAAGCGATTCTCAATCCTATCAGCTCCACTTTCAATTATTTACGAGCCGACTGGAATATATATAAAACGTATGTTGACTCTAATCTTGATGTTAACATTTCTTTAGAAACTAAACTTGATATTGACAATGCTCTTGAAACTTTAACAAATTCCATTGTTGAAGCCAGAAGCATTGCAATTCTAAAATGTGAAGTAAAAATTGAATCCGTGATTAGAGACGATGATCTTAAACTCTTGATCCGTCTTAAAAACGTGAGGAGAAGGCAATTTCAACGCACCCGGATTTGCAACGCAGGATTTGCAGAAAGAAATCAAGAAACGTTTTGCTCAATTAAGAAGCAAAAATTTTGAAAATAAAATTTCTCAATTGGACCCTGGCTCTAAGCCCTTTTGGAAATTATCTAAAATCTTGAAAAAACCTCAGAAGCCAATACCGGCATTGAAAGAGGAAAACAAATTATTACTAACTAATTACGAAAAAGCTCAAAAACTTGCTATGCAGTTTGAAAGTGCGCACAATTTTAATTTAGGACTTACTAGTCCAATTGAAAATGAAGTTTCTCAGGAGTTCGAAAATATTCTCAATCAAGAGAACGTTTTCGAAAATGCCTGGGAGACTGATTTGGAAGAAGTGAGAACTATTATTAAAAAATTCAAAAACATGAAAGCTCCTGGCGAAGATGGAATTTTCTACATCCTCATAAAGAAACTTCCAGAAAGTAGCTTATCATTTTTAGTTGATATATTTAACAAATGTTTTCAATTAGCATATTTTCCTGACAAATGGAAAAATGCTAAGGTTCCAATTTTAAAACCAGACAAAAATCCTGCAGAAGCTTCTAGCTATCGTCCAATCAGTTTGCTTTCCTCCATCAGTAAACTTTTTGAAAAGGTTATTTTGAACAGAATGATGGCCCACATCAACGAAAATTCAATTTTTGCCAATGAACAGTTCGGGTTCCGCCATGGACATTCGACCACTCATCAACTTTTACGTGTAACAAATTTGATCCGTTCCAACAAATCTGAAGGCTATTCTACTGGTCTTGCTCTTCTAGACATAGAAAAAGCATTCGACAGTGTTTGGCGTGAAAGTTTGATTGTAAAATTAAAAAACTTTAATTTTCCAACATACATTGTTAGAATAATTCAAAGTTATCTGTCAAATCGTACACTTCAGGTTAATTATCAGAACTCCAGATCTGAAAGACTTCCTGTAAGAGCTGGTGTTCCTCAAGGCAGCATTTTGGGACCAATATTATACAATATTTTCACATCTGACTTACCTGAGCTACCTCAGGGATGTCAAAAATCTTTGTTTGCGGATGACACAGGCCTCTCCGCCAAAGGTCGAAGCCTGCGTGTCATCTGTAGTCGATTGCAAAAAAGTTTGGATATTTTTTCTTCATACTTGCAAAAATGGAAGATTTCACCTAATGCTTCCAAAACTCAACTAATAATATTCCCACATAAACCAAAAGCTCTTTATTTGAAACCTTCAAGTAGACATGTTGTCACGATGAGAGGGATTCCAATAAATTGGTCAGATGAAGTTAAGTATCTAGGGCTCATGCTAGATAAGAATTTAACTTTCAAAAATCACATTGAGGGCATTCAAGCCAAATGTAATAAATATGTAAAATGTATCTATCCCCTTATTAATAGAAAATCAAAACTTTGTCTTAAGAACAAGCTTTTGATATTCAAACAAATTTTTAGGCCAGCCATGTTGTATGCTGTACCAATATGGACTAGCTGTTGTAATACCAGGAAGAAAGCTCTGCAGAGAATTCAAAATAAAATTTTGAAAATGATTCTGAGGCTTCCTCCCTGGTATAGTACCAATGAGTTACATAGAATATCCAATGTTGAAACATTGGAACAAATGTCAAATACAATCATTAATAATTTCAGGCAAAAATCGTTACAATCTTCTATTGCCACGATTAATGCGTTATATGTTTAGGTTAAGTTAGGTTAAGTATATTGTTTTTTTTTTCTCTTATAAGCAGGTGAAATCAACTCACCTGTAAAAAAAACTGAACTGCTACGGCAAATGAAATGTAATATGTTGTTAACAAAATGTTAATTAAAACTTAAATTTGTTTTACCAAATTAGGATGATAGTGTTGTCTAATGACACAGAACACCTAGATATAAGAAATGAATGTAATGTTTGAAATGATACTAATAAAGAAATTAAAAAAAAAAAAAAAAATTGCAGCCTTAAGATTAGGAGATGTTCGACAACGTTGGGAAGTAATGTTTGAAGATAAAACTTGTTAACCTTTCGAAAGTATTATTTCCTATCAACATAACATGAAAAGGCTTTTGTTTTCTAAAATCCATCCATTCATTCACCTAAAACATACTTCATGCTAGAAACTGCATAGACACCTTATACATTGACTCAATTATCCCGTATATGAGTAACGTAAATCTAATTCTAAAATTGTACCAAAAATATTCATATATTTGATTCATTTCGGCCTAAGATACTTAGGCCTAAGCTTCGGCCTTACATACTTCGGCTCAACGTGCTTCAGCCTAGTGACCTAGTACCAGGGTAAAGAATTGCTTGGCACTTGCATGATGTTTTTTTTACATTTAATATTGTGACAGCATAAGCCATTTTTCGAGCCGTTCGAATGACGTTTTCTGGCGGGCTGCTCGGTGTTGTTGTTCAAAAAACTAGCATGATATCTGAATGGCGCTGGTCACATTTTGGTTAGGCGATGGCGTACCCGTCTCTTTCAGCGCATATTTCTACTCGAATTACATGTATTATATTACCTGAAGATGAAAAATATCTTTCCTGCCTGGTGATTTCAATTTTACATGAGAATAATGGAAAATTTTGTTGTATTGCCACCAGCGCCATTGTTGAATAAGGTCCTTCCAAATGCAGCGCTAGAAGAAACGTACCATAAATCGGCCCACCAGAAACTTTCATAGCTGGTAAACAAACGGAAATCATATGATTCGAAACGTCTCATAAAATGGCTTATTGCTGTTCTGTCAAACACACAAGGCTAAGGTGGCTATCTATGCTTTCCATAGCGGCCGTTTTAGTTATTTTAATGATCCATTGTCCGCTAGTCTTTTATAAGATACTTTTATACAGATAACTTTGTGACCTAATGTGGGCCCCATAGCTTTAAGGGATCCTACTTAACGCTGATGAATGATGAGAGTAGTAGGGTAGAATCTTACCGGTCAAGCATCTTTTCAAGGATGAATTTTTTTAAGGCCGCATTGTGTTTGCCACGATATGTACATTAGAGTGATGTAAATTTTGAAATTTTGACTCCCCTATGCTTAAATGATCTCTCTTATGGTAAATAGCATTCTCCCAAAGTTTGAAATGATTTGGAAGAAATTTGGCTGTGCACACGCCAATTGAAGTTTACATGGAGATTACTATGAAAAATGCCATCATTTTGTGTTCAGCCCTCTAACTCTTCATCATTATATTTTATGGAAAAGTGAACACACTCGTCTCATATGGATTCCCTCAAGCTACAACTTTGCCGAAGACCACATTTTGATTGGACGTCTGAATAAACTGTTATTCATCGTCATAAAGTGGGTTTGCATTTTACATGCTTTACCAACTGTCCGGCAGGCAACAGTGGTGCTCCCGGCGGAATAAATAGAAAAGTAATCCAGACTACTATGTTCTACAGCAAAAATGCAGTGTTGCTCTGAAAGTAATTGAATGATCATCTCAGCATGGTTTAGACTTTGTTTTCAATAATAACAAATTCATCAAAATGTGGTCTTCGGCAAAGTTGTAGCTGGGAAAATTTCACATGGGAAGAGTTTATTATGTAAAACAGCTTTTATCAAAATAATTTCAAGAAAAGTTCTAAACAAACATAACGCATGTTCGTTTGGCTCACACTTTGGCAGTTCTTGCTGCTCGATTGGCTCACACTTTGACAGAAATGTCAGCTTCCGCGACAGATAGCCGTAGCGGTAAACGCGCAGCTATTCAGCAAGACCAAGCTGAGGGTCGTGGGTTCGAATCCCACCGGTCAAGGATCTTTTCAGGTTGGAAATTTTCTCGACTTCCCAGGGCATAGAGTATCTTCGTACCTGTCACACGATATACACATGCAAAAATGGTCAATTGGCATAGAAAGCTCTCAGTTAATAACAGTGGAAGTGCTCTTAAGAACACTAAGCTGAGAAGCAGGCTTTGTCCCAGTTGGGACGTAACGCCAGAAAGAAGAAGTAGTCCGGACTAGTCAGGTCCGGGAGGATCGGGATGACCATTTCCGTTATTCTTTGACACATCCTGAAGCTTAATATGTAGTGCAAATATTTTTGACAAATAGTAAGCCGTTCGTACAGAACAACATAGGTATCATAAAACGAATCGGTTCTATGATTTCTCAAAAGCTGGTTCAAGCTCCGACGTCCTCACAATTAGACGTTGAGTACGCAAAGGTTAAAAAAGCGATGAACATAAGTAGTTTATTTGCTACAGACTGAAGCCGTAATTTACAATGGCAATTATTTTAATTTAGATTTAACCTATTTTGCATTATCCATGATTCACAGAATAATTTTCTTTGCAACGCGCGTTTTTCGGAAATTGCACATTCACACGTTAATACTAAAAGTTTTATGGCATAACATTCTTACTTGATTACTCAAATTACGATCCAAACTTTTCAATCTAAACACGAAAATCGTTGTCGTTGTTTCGACGTTGTTTCCAAAAAAAAACGTCTTAGCATTTATAATGGTTGGTTCTTCAGCTCACGAGAGCCATAAATTTAAATTATTTTCGCCTTTCCAAATGAAGCAAAACCCACCCACGGGCGTTGGGTCTGGGTTGGAAATGTTTGTAAGGTGGTCGGAGAAAGTTCACAGGTCATTGGTGGTGATGCGAAACAACACACAAGCAAGTGTCAGGCCATACAAGTGCCTCTGCAGGTGATGAGTTAAAGGCAAACATGTTAATATATGCGTGGCGTAATCGATTTCAATGGGAGTTGAATGATTTTTACTAATTTGAAGTACTGATCTAAATCACAATATGAAATAAGGTATACATACATATAAAACTTAACAGATATGATTTGATGGCATATCGTACCAAACCTTATACATTTAAAAATATCATAGATGCATTTCAAAATAGAAATTAATTTTTGTTATTAAGGATGATTGAAATTCACGAGTTTTAAAAGAGAAAGCTGAATGATATCCCACATCGTGCATATACTACAAGCATCATGAAGTATGTTCACCTTTTTGTATATCAGTCAATTTGGTTTCTCATCGTGGAAGCCTCGGTTAAAGCCAAATATAGCATGAGGTTGATATATTCAGAATCAAGAAACTTGCAATTTCTTATAGAACTTATCCAGATGTAATTTGAACGCATATCAAATGCAGTCTTTCGGTGATGTTTTACTATCTCAAAACTATGCAATGTTGCTTTCTTTATGCTTAACAATTCATTCAATTCGAATTAATACAGCATTAAATAGTACTAAACCATAGAGCGTAACAAAATGGATAACTAATGGAACGAATAAACACAAGCCACCGTTACGAAAATTCTGACGAAAGTAATTAATCTATAAAACTGCCCACCCAAACCCAGCATCGTCCTGCAACGCTCATTTACATACAAATCAACTTTATAACTGCTCGCTACAGTATTTGCTCCGGGCGGTTTCCATGGCCGAAACCACACTTGATTTGCACACTTTAATTGCTCGCAGGATACTGACCGATTCTTTACTTTAGAACTTCACTGCCCTATTCGTAGCAGAAAAATAGAAACAAAAAGAAAATCGTGAGCGCTGGGAAAGCTTTATCGACTTTTATACATTGTTACTTTTGTTACAAACGCACACAGGCGCACGCTACAGTCAGTTGGACAGTAACAGAGGTGCTCGACTTGTTCTGACGGAGCACGTTCGAAATAAATGTTGATTGCATTAACTTTTTTAAACTTTTATACCTTTTCTTTGACTGAATGCAGATGCTTGTAAATCTGTCATTTGCCAGAAAGCCGTTGGTCAGAAGAAAAAGCCGTGCCCAAATGGACATTTCCCATAAAATATTGTATTGTGACCAATGAGAACACGTTCCCTAAAACCTTCTACATCTTTTTATTCTGATGATGATTTTCGAATGTGAAAAAGTTATCAAAAGAGTATATTACGATCAAATGCTTTTTGAGGCTTTTAGAAAACAAAATCTTCAAACATTATTTAGGTTAGGGAAAAATATCAAAAATTGTGCTATATAGCAAAGTTATGTCAGAATATACTCAGAAATTACATTCACTCAAATAAAAATAACGCATGTGTATGGCAAAAAATTATCCTGGTGTGGAAAAATATAACAAAATCGACCAGAGCATTTTTGCATGAAAAAATGTATTGCTTACACTATATTTTTCCAAGTAAACTTATTATTTCATAAATTATTTGATTAATTTGCAACAAAATTTGTACCCACATTTTTTCATAAAACTTTCTCTTTAGAATTCAAGTATAATCATATTCCTCAAGGAATATTGAAGGGTGGCTTCAGAACATTTGCAAATGTCTTGGAATGTAGGACTTTTTCATACTTTCAAAGCGTATTTCTTCTGGCGGACATCCATTTCTTCTATGTATACTTTTTATTATCAAATTGGTTCCGGAATATGTTCCCGGATTTACCTAAAAATATTTCAAAAGTTCAGTTTTTCCTCGCAGTTCGTTGAAACTTTTACTAGAAATTCTACTATGAATTCCTTTAAATAGATTTCCCAAAAATTTTATTACAAATTCTTCTACAAAGTTTATCAAAAGTCTTTATAAAATATTTAAAAAATACATCACAAATAGCGTCAAAAATTCTTCTGTTTTTTTCTAGAAATGTTGTCTCAACTTCCCGGATTATTTAAAAGAGTGCTTCGTGAAGCCCAAGCAGGACAGTTCGGTTTTGCGTCGTCCGATTGATTTTGCTGACGGATTCGCGCGTATTTTCGTTGCCGGAGAATTTTTCCCCTGTTTTGACTGCGACGCTTGCTCCTGCGGGGCGGGTGATGCGGTCAGGATCGAACGTGTTACGCGTGGAGTGCAGTGAAAATGTGTATAGTATTTTACGGAAACCCCAGTGCGGCGACGGAGAAAAACTGCTTCACATCCTGGTAAAATCGTTCTTTATTATTGTTTACTTTACTCACTTATTACCAATTCAAACTAAATACGTGCCAGGGTCGAAAATATAATTTTCGATTCGGGAAGTGTAAAAACATTGCATATATCCATTTGATATCTGGATGTTTTTATGCGGGGCTTACTGTAAATGAAAATGACCTCAGAATGTGTGTGTATTTACTACCATTCTTGAAATGGGTCGTTGGAATTTCAGTAGAGCTATCACCTTTCATCTCCTGGGCTAAAATTGTCTGCAGATATAAAGATATCGAAGGGTATCATTAAATACATGCATACAATTTTCTTCCATAAAAGCACTGCCGGCCAGTGGGAGGTGGATTGTATCACACACACACACACACACACACACACACACACACACACACACACACACACACACACACACACACACACACACACACACACACACACACGCACACACACACACACACACACACACACACACACACACACACACACACACACACACACACACACACACACACACACACACACACACACACACACACACACACACACACAACTTCCCGGATTATTTAAAAATTGAGAAGAAAATTGTTTTTGAAATATTGCCTTCGAAACTTCAGAGGAAATTTGTTAAAAAAAAAACCAGGAAAACTTTTGCTGTAGAGAAACATGTAGCAAATTAACTTGGAACGGGAAAAGATTTATTAAAGTATTCATAAAACAAATTGTATTGAACTTCCTTAAATAAAACTTCTTTAGAAATAGTTTTACAATTTTCGGCAGAACACTTATGCTTGGTTTGAATTTGTGTGCGATACGAGCTCGGAATTTCTAGGCTTCTAGCAAAATTCTAGAAAATCAGAAGTCAAAAAAGGATAGAAGGATAAAGAAGATTCTGATGGAACTTCTTGAGAAATTTGTTTCATGTGTGGTACCTAGTTATTTGTAAATTCCTTACAGAGGTTTTAACTATCCTGTAACTAACTTCTTGAGAAAAGATTATAAATAATCACTTATCTTGCAGTGTACCATTGCTCATCTATTGAATTACCAGCTTCAACATTTTGTTGTTTCTCTTTCCTTCGCATGACACTTTGAGGAACTCCGTACAAAAATCTTTCATACTCCAAAAAGCAACATTTTGAAGAATCTAGGAGTTTTTAAAAATTGTCAAAAAAAAGGCTCTCTTTTATCATGTTTGAGATTATTGTTGAGGAAGTTCTTCAAAGAAATTTTTCACAGCTAATTCTTCTAGCATACCATGCTACCATGCTTAAAACCATGCTTGTCAGGCATAAGCTAATCTGTGCATGGCTTTATTTTAAAGATAAAAGATTTCAATTTAATCGGAAGTCCCCTTGGTTATTAATATTTATTCTTGAGAATTCATCTGGAGTTCAACCAGAAACTCGTCTAAGAATACCTTCACAGATTGCTACATGAACCTTCTAAAAATATACAGTGGGATTCCGTTTTTGTCATGCTCCGTTTTTGGCATGCTCCGTTTTTGGCATGCTCCGTTTTTGGCATGCTCCGTTTTTGGCATGCTCCATTTTTGGCACCCCCCGATTTTGGCAACAAAAGGGATCCGTTTTTGGCAACATTTTTGAATTTCATTGAAATTTGAAAATATTTGTGAATGTTATTGTGTCTGCTGATTTAGACATTTGAATGGCAAGTCACTGCACACCGACTACATTCCAGAGCTCTATTGTCGCCGATATTCCTTCAAATCCCACCAACTACTAAGGGATTTCGTACGCGCCTATTTACTTCGGGATGGTCCATGAGGCCATTAATCTCCATCAGTATCTCAACTAGAGAAAAACCTCTTTTCTCAGGCATTCTTACTGAAAGAACAGCCCACAATAGTCTGCCAGTAGGTGATACACTTAATGAATCCACTTTTCTTCAGATTTGGAACACTTGAACAAGACACAAGAGCAACATGAAGTCTATGACTTCACAGATTAATCATAAATTTCATCTCACTATTTTGTATTTCATTTTTTTTATATTATTTCGAAGTGCCGTTTAATACCGCCACCATGACAAATGTGCGCACAGTCCAAACAACATTTTATTTTCAATAACATCAGTAAAACGTGCGATAAATACGATTGAGAGTGTTTAAATGTTTTGTTTGTAGTATTAGTGTGTATATTGATCTTTCTGCGGCATTTATTTAGAGCTACATTTCATATTTGTAACAGATTAAGTAAGATGTTAGATTTGTTAAGAAACGATCCTACATTTTATAAAAATATTTTTTATCGAGAATATGAGTGTAGAACTAGCCCTCGTGTGTTAAAATACACTCAAATAAAGATTTAAAAAAAAAAAAAAAAAAAAAATATCGAGAATATGGGTCTCATAATATAATCATTAGGATCCTTACAAACTGGGTCTATCAGTTTCCTAACTTACCCTGGAGAAACCTTAGGGGATTCTTGGTTTTAGGGAACTTCTCAGAAATTTCAACGTATTTTTGAAGATATCTGCATGTTCCTAATGGACACTGAGGGTTTTTGCGGAATCCTGAGAATGTATAATTGGTTATTGAATATTATGTCCAATATCTGATGCCCAATAAACTCTTAAGATTTCTTCTTTAGGAACTATCTGCACTATTAACTTCAGAGATTCAGAATTGCCTGCTATAGATTCCACTGTGGAATGTATTCGCTACAGATTTCTCTGAAGTTTCCTGATGAAAAGCATTTATGGATTTGTCCACAAGAATATCTCTGAAAATTCTTTTAGTTTTTTCACACTTTAATCGTCTCGCCGTTGTATTTTGTACAAAACTGTTGAAAAAACCTCGCTTTTGATCGGAAGAACTGTCAATAAATTTCCGGTGGCTCCAGATGAACTTTGGAAGTATTGCTAGTAAAACTCTGGAGGAAGTCCTGTAAAAACTCTGGAAAAAATCCTAGATCAATTGTGGGGGAATTCCTTAAAGAAACTTGGAGGATTTCCGGAAGAAGGAGGAATTTCTGGAGAAACTACGAAAATAATTTCTGGACAAATCCGAGGAGCTCCCAGTGGAGCTCGAAAAATTCCCGATTCCCGATAGAGATCCTCGGGAGATTTTTTCCAAGCATTCCCCCGGAGATTTCCCCCAAGAACTCCTCCGTGGATTTTATCCAGGAGTTCCTCAGAGGATTTCAGACAGCAATTTCTGCGGGGATTTGGTCCAGGATTTTCTCTGGGGATTCCGTCAAGAAATTCGTTAAGGAATTCCTCTGAGGATTTTCTCCAGAAATTCTTTCGGGGATTTTTTCCAGAGAATTTTTCAGGAAATTTCCTCCATGAATTTCTCTAAGGATTGAAAACCGATATTTATCCGATTATTTTTTCCAGGAATTCCTCCGGGGTTTCCTTAGGGGATTTCAAGGATTCCTCCGGCGATATCCCTAGGAACTCCCCCGTAAATTTTCTCCAGGAATTTTTCAGGGGATTTTCAATAGCTATTACTATAGGGATTTTGTGCAGAAATTCTTCCGGGGATTTCCTTCAAGAATTTCTCTGGGGATTTCCTCAAGAAGCACTGCCAAGGATTTCCTCCCGAAGCTCCTCCAGGGTGTTTCTCCAAGAATTCTTCTGGGGATTTGGTCCAGAAAATCTCTGGCAATTTGCTCCAGGTATTCCTCCAGGTATTTTTTTCCAAGAATTCTTCCGGTGATTTCCCCCAAGAACATCTCCGGGATTTTCTCCAGGAGTTTTCAAGGAGATTTAGAACAGCCAATCTTTCGAGGATTTTGTCCAAGATTTCCTCTGTGGATTTCATCCAGAAATTCTTCCGGGGATTTACTCTAGAAGTACCTCCAAAGATTTCATTAATAATTACCTCCGGGGATAAAATTATGAAATTCCTCCGGGGATTTTCTCCGGAAATTCCTTCGGGGATTTTTCAGAGAATTTATTCGGAGATTTCCTCTAGGAATTTTGCTGGGGATTTGCACCAGGAATTTCATGGGAGATTTTCTTCAGGAATTCCTTCGAAGATTTGCTCCAGGATTTCGTCCCGAAATTCATTGAGAAATTCATTCGAAGATTTTTCAGTTAATGTCCTGAGATTTCTTCTGGGAATTCCTCCAGGAATTCTTCCGAGCATATTATCTGACAATTTGTTTTAGAAAATCCTCCGGAGATTTTTTGAAAGAATTCCTCCGGAAAATTTCCCCAAGAACTCCTCCGGGGATTTTCTCCAGAAATTCCTCAGGGGATCTTAAATAGCAATTCCTCCGGAGTTTTACTCCAAAAATAAACACCGAACCACCTCAAGGGGATTTTCTCCAAAAATTTATCCAGCATATCCTCCGAAGTTCCTCCTAAGCTCCACCGGGAAGTACTTTGGATTTCCTTCATAGCTGCTTTGGAATTGTAGCACAGTTCTTTCAGGAATTCTTCCAGGTTTTTTTTTTCTCGGATTTCCGCCATGAATTCCTTTTCGAGTTCTCCAGCAATCCTTCCGGAGTTCCTTCAGCAGTTCCTCCGGAGTTCCTCCTGGAGCTTTGGAGGAACTTCGGAGGATATGCTGGATAAAATCCAAAAGAATTGCTGAAAGAACTCCGTAGGAATAACCGGTGAAGTTTCAAAAGAATTCCCGAAAGAACTCTTAAGGAATTCCTGCAGAAACTCTGGACAAAATCCTAGTGAACCTCCAAAGGAAATCCTGGAGGAACTACGAAGTTATTTCTGGGTGAAATCAGGAGGCGTTCCACATTGCTTCGAACGTATGGCACTTGGGGACAAAAGTCATAACGGGATGTTTTATGCGGTTTTGCCCTACGATGTTGAGGAGGATCTCGTTATACACAAAAAAAACTCATTATTGGCATAAATGACACATATTACATTAGTAATGGCATGAGTGGCTTATACGTCAAATTTTACATTTGACACCATAGAACAGTGCTCGCTTGGAAGAAATGTTCAAAATAAAAATGCATGGAAAAGTACTTGAGTCGTTTGCATGAACGATGTATGTAACATGCGTAACCATAAAAGTGTCTCAATAACCAACTTTTTATAAAAATATTGAAGTACGGATTATTCCAATGAATCAAATGAAATCCAATAAAAAAAAGGTTAAATAAAGTTTATTTTTATTAGCAACCCAATTCATTTACGAGCTATTAATCATCCGAGAACTGAATTATTGCTAAAAAGAAAATTGAAATGTCGTTTGACCAGATGGTTTTATTTTCTTTTACTTTGATCATTTTCAACGGAACGTCGCAATGGTTCCGGTCAGCAAACTTTCATCCGATTTTCCTGCTTCCGAAAATGTTTGTTTGTACATGCTGTGTCCTAAACTTCCATCGAAACCCCACTTGCAAACCAGTTTTACAGCAGTAGAAGCTTCCAACGAGATATCCTTCATGATACTGGATGCAGTACAATTCTTGAGCTGTTGCAGATAGACTGTAGCAGCTGTTTCTGATGCAGAAATCGGTTTCGAAATTATTTTTTGTTTCTCTTGCTTTAGTGCACAAAGGCTAGGAATCAAGTTCGGATGTAATTCGTCCAAAGTGGTTCGAAGCAAATTGTACTTTCGTTCCGACACATCTAAATCAATGATCAAAGCTAATGCCTGTGCTGCAGTAATGACCTGTACTTGATCCCCACTTGAAGAATTTGATAAATTGTCAGCGAATGCGAGCTCTTTGTTGATAAGATCTGCAACACGTCCCTTTTTAGTTTTCTTTCAAGACCAGGACGTTAGGCAACGATTTGTCGTTTCGATTGTGTTGTTCACACATATGGCCCTCTGTTAAAACAAATTTTCAACTTCTATTCATTTCTCTCGTCGCTCGCTTGCGATTCTATCCATCTTGTCATTTCATTACTTTCGTTACTCCCTTTCACTCTGAGTATAGGTATTGTTATTCACCGAAAAAAGCCAATAAATTTTCATAATAAATGAATTTCATAATGCAAAAGGTCTTTAGCTCGTTCTCAAATATTATGGAGAAAGAATCAGTGCCATAACTGTACATAAAATTCAGAACATGATTTTTTCGATTGGGTGGAGCGACAGAAAACTACTGCTCGAAACAATCTTTATTGATAGTTGTGGCAGCATATCCTAAAAATCATAAGATGACATACAATTGGCAAACAAATGCAGCTGGAATCTCTTCCAGCATTTAAAAAAATACTTCAAATTTTATTTTTAAGTGGATTTCAGAAAGGTACTTTGAGGTACTTTTTTGTATGAGCAAAAAGAAGATAAGTGTTTTAATTTTCTTCTGTATTAAAAAGCATGTAGCTCAGAAGCATCTTTTTCAACAATTGTTAAAATATATCACAGAAAATTGAATGGAATGACTCCTACTTACTTGTTTCAATACGGTCCATAACAATTTTCATTTTGAAAATATAATAAGGATGGGAATAAAGTGAATTGTAGAGGGACTGGATTGACACGAAAACAATGAATAATATAGAACGATGAAACAACTTGTTAACACGTGGTGTTTTGGTTTGTTTTGAAAACTGCACGAACTTTCTAATATCTGTACCTGAGACGAGACTCGCGGAGACGGTCTTCTTTTTCTGTGATTGCTGAGTTTTTTTTTCTTCTTCCCCTCTGTGTTTTCATCGTTTTCATCAATCACACGCCAGCCGTTCAAACCTTCACATGAACATCTCAGCTAAAAATTATTGCGTTTTCCTCACACCGAAGCATAAATAGCCTTTTGAGTGAAATTCCATACCAGCAAACGTAGCAGACAATAAAAATAACTAGTCCTGTGTTTAGATTTATCAACATCTTTGGAAAATCCGCTCCGCTGACTGAGGTTTTTTATTAACAGTTTACTTTGAACACAATACTTTTCACATTTTCAGCCATAAAAACGGTGGGCTGCATTTGACGTTTCGTGAGAGGGGAATCTGGGCTGCATATGACGTTGATATTGTTCCTCTTCGCGAGTCTCTCTCAAATCTGTACTACACGCTCAAAACATATGTTAACATCATGGCCTACTTGATGCGGTCGACTGTGATGACTTTTGTCCAAGGGACGAAGCACTGTACGTTTCTGGAGAAACTTCAGATGTGTTTCTGGAGGAATTCCGGAGGCGTTCCTAGAGCAACTCCGGGAAAATTGCTTGACGTACTCCGGAGAAATTCCTATAGAAACTAAGGGGGGAATTCGATGCAATTCTCACTGCTGAGAAAGAACACCGGAGGAGGTGATTCCTTCCAGGAATTACGGAGGAACTTTCGAGGAATCGCTGGAGGAGTTCCAAAAGAATTTCTGGAAGAAATCTAGAAGAATTGCCTGTGGAAATCCGGAGAACGTTCCGAGGAAATGCTGGACGAAATCCGGAAGAATTGCCAGAGAACATCCAAAATAATTCCTTGAAGGACTTAATTAAAGACATGGAGGAACTCTGAATAAATTCCTGGAGGTAGTCTAGAGAAATTCCCGGAGATTTTTTTAGAAATTTTCTGAGGAACTCTGTACAAATTACCGGAGGGAATGTTGTAATTTTTTCGAAGCAACTTCAAAAAAACTCCTAGAGGAGCTCTGGAGCATTTCCGAGAAATCATAGTGAAACCCCCATGAGTCGATGTTCCATTATTCGATATTGACACATGAAACCATACAAAAACCCATCATTTCATGGTTACTATGATGGTCCCCTCATACAACTTTCCAAAGCATTTCTGTTCCATGAATCGGTATTTCCATGTCGGTGGTCCTTTCAGATATCGACTGAGAGCGGTTTGACTGTATTTGAGGAACTATGGAGAATTCATGGAGATATAAGAAAAATCCAGGACGAACTACGGAGGAAAATTTGAATGAATTCCCGGTGGAGCTTCAAAAGAATTCCTAAAAATGCCATTTTAGGAAAAAATCTCCGGAGAAATTCCTGGTGAAAATCCACGAAGGAATTCCTGTAGCAAATCCCCAGAAAAAAATCTAATGGAAATTTCCGGAAAATTTTCTGGAGGAACTCCTGAAGTAAATTCCTGGAGGAAATGCTATTGAGAATCCCCTGAGGAATTCCTGGAGCAAATCCCTGGCATTGATGTTGGGGGATATCTCCGGAGTAATCCTTGAAATCCTCTGAGGAATTCCTGGAGCAAATCTCCAATGAACTTCCTGGAGGAAATCTTTTGAAAAATTCTCTGGAAAAATCGCCGAAACAATTTCTGGGGAAAATCTCCGGAGGAGTTTGTTGATGAATTACTGGATGAAATACTCAGAAGAAATCCTGGACGAAATGTACGGAGAAATTCCTTGACGAAATCTCTGGAGAAATTCCTGGTGCAAATCTTCAGATAAATAATCTGAAAAAGTCTCAGAATGAATTTCTGAAGAAAATCTTAATGGATTTCTAGACTAAATCCCCAGAGGAATTCCTGGACGGAATCCACTGAGTAAATCCCCGGAGCATTTCTGGAAAAAAAATCCCCAGAGGAATTGTTGAAACAAACTCCCGGAAAAAATCCCCTAGATAATTCCTGGACTAAACCTCCGGACAAAATCCTAGTACAAATCCCTAGAAAAATTTCTGAAGAAAATTCTAAAAGGGATTCCAGGAGGAGTATGGAGAATTCCTGGAAGAGCTCCTGAAGATATCTGTAGGCAAACTTCGTTGTGGAATATATATACATATTCCCGTAGTAATTCGTGGTGGAATCCTTGGACGATTTCCTAAACAATTTCCGGGATAAATACCCTGATGATTCCTAGAGCTGTCCTGTATGAGTTCCTTTATTTATTTTTATTTATTTTTTTAACTAAGACACGGACACGTTAATGCTTCCAGTGGACGGTTATGTCCTTTGAAGGAAGCACCGCACTAGACAACGAACTAGCATGCAACGCCCAGTGACACAGCCGAAATACGTTCCTGTCGAATAGTTTTCCGGAGTGAATCGAACCCACACTCCTTGACTCGACGCGGCTGAATGCTTGGTAACACTAACCGCACGGCCACGAAGCCCAGTTCCTGAAGGATTCTCCGAAGGAATATTTAGCCGAATTAATTGCAGAGCGAATCGCTGGAAGATGAATAAATATTGTTTGAAAACAGCTGCGATGGAATATTGTTCCTGTTTTTACTTACCTCAAATGAGTAGGAACTCGATACGGTGGCAGTATCAGCGAGAAAAATCCGAACTGATAGTCAAACATGTATCGAGCCAGTTTTGGAACAGTTCAAATCTTGGTCCAAATCCGACCAAAATTGAATCAGGCAGTTAGCCTGTTCCAAGAAATAGACCAGAAAACTGGTATAAAATAAAATTGAAAATTATTTGCAACACCAATGCAAGCTCCAATTTATAACATGGTTCAACAATTTGGACCACCGGTGAAGTTGCCCTAGGTTGAAGGAATTCTGAAGGAGTTTCAGTAGAAACCAGTGAAAAAAATCTTGACAGATATCCTACAGATGCCTGGGATAATTTCAGAAGCAACAATTGTAGCAATCTCAAGAAAAAATCATATAAGAATCTGTTTACTTATTTTATGAATTCGTAAAATAAACACGAAAAACACTAAAACAGATTTCAAAAATTCCTTGTAAGAATTCTTGAATAACTTTGATGATTCTATGGAATAATACTCAATTACATTACTAGAATGTCTTGATAAATCTCTACATGAGTTCCTAGAAGAAACTCTGGAAGAATCTTTGTCAGAATTCTCAGATCAATATCTGAAGGAATTAGCCGTAGCGGTAAACCCGCAGCTATTCAGCATGACCAAGCTGAGGGTCGTGGGTTCGAATTCCACCGGTCGAGGATCTTTTCGGGTTGGAAATTTTCTCGACTTCTCAGGGCATAGAGTATCTTCGTATCTGCCGCACGATATACCCATGCAAATATGGTCATTGGCATAGTTAAGCTTTCAGTTAATAACTGTGGAAGTGCTCATAAGAACACTGAGCTGAGGAGCAGGCTCTGTCCCAGTGGGGACGTAACGCCAGAAAGAAGAAGAAGATCTGAAGGAATCCTTAGAGAATTTTCAGCGAAATTCGGAGAGGGATCGCTATAGTTTTAAACGTGCAAAAATCTTTTAAAAGGGCTACTTGTAATTTTCATCTCATTTATTTTTTTTTTCAAATCTAGAAATTTTAAAATTGCTAATAATTTAAAATTGTGTTCCAAATATCTTCATAAATTCTGAAAAGTATTCCAATAATCTTCCGTCTTCCAAATGTCTTCCACACGACTCAAATGTCTTTCAATGGAGGACATGTCTTCCAACCTGGCATCCCTTGTGGTGGAGACGCAGGTGACTCGTGACCAACACTGAACGGAAAATCTCGCCGTAAATTGAAGCTGAAAATGACCACGGTTCATACAAATATTTGTGTATGGACAAATGCCACGAGGAGAGGGAGGTGTCTGAAACCCCAAAAAATGACCACGTGGTTAATGAACAGCCCCTAGTCATTGAAAAACGTTCATGGAGGGATTCTAAGAACGAATAAAACAAAAGCCCATTTTCAAAATTCTTTGGACATTGCATTGTTATAAATTGCTTTCCTCCTTCCCGTCGCATTTATCTAATACTAACAGTTGAAAATTATCTATACTAGACCAAATAGAAGCTTCTATCAGCAGTCAAGAGTTTTTTTTCTGATCACATCATTGCGACAGCTGGAAGATGGTATAGAAGAATATTTGGATGTTTAGTATTGGCATTTGCAGGCGCCTCTACAATTACCATCACCCAAAAAAAACTGATAGGGCAAACACTCCCTTAGTGGAGGTAGCTCCGATAGTGGGGGTAGTGTGTTTTGGCGTGTTTCGTACTAATAAAAGATTATGTGACATTTTTCTATGATGCACGATGCAAAAATGATACATGTATTCGAATAATATTCATGCATTTTAACCGTAAAACTATTTAAAACAATTTTGTTGCTTAATTTTTTTGCTCCTTTGTACCTATAGTGGTGGATCAGTACCCATAGTGGAGGCTACCATAAGAAATCAATGGTTTGCGCCACTAAAGGAACTATTCTTAAAACATATCTCCACTAAAGGAACTGTGTTCCTATTATTGGTGCAAGGTTTTTTGTAGGAAAATTTAAAATTAATCGTTATGTTTACACATTTGAGTGATAGAAGGATTTGAGATCTATCGAATGATACATTAAAATCATATGTTTCATGGTTTTATCTTTTATTTATTTATTTATTTAGAAGTAATGATTATTACATCTAAGCTACATTTTGTTGACAATGTTACGAGTTCTACAGAAAATCCCGCAGAAATAAAGTCGAAAATTGTATCTCAATTGTATCGATTGTATTTTCATCAGAAGCATTAATTGGTGGAAATACAAACATTTTCTTCAAGAATTCGTTAAAAAATATAACGGTATTCTTGTGAAAAAAATAAACTCAATAAAATGAATGAAACTTGGGATTTCAACTGCAAAACTTTCAACAATTTTCAGAATTATTTTATTTGAAAATGACTTCTCATATTGCTTCAACAATTCCATCACACATTACTTCTTTAACGAGATTTTTTTTTTTTTCAAAAGAATTCTTCCAATCCTCTAATCATTCATTTTACTACTCTCAGCAAAATATTTCCCGAGTCTCTCGATTAAAAGCATTGAAAAAGTGACATGATCCAAGAAAGGCTTGCCGATTTTTACGGACCTTTCTGTAAATAGTTGATGGATATATTTCATCTTCTTTTGTTCTGTGTACAAAGAGTGTGCTTTTCAGATAGTTTTTGGGTCAAGAGCTGAACTCAAAAAGGCTCCAGGTTTACAACATTTGTTATAGTTGCCATGCATTTTCTGGTACTCTTGGAGATTACAATAATAAAAAAACAAGCATTTCAAAAATCCCGATTTTGGCAATGTGTATCCCCAATTTGGCAACTTAAAAATCACGCCTTGTTGTCTAAAACGGTAAGGCACTGTAATTGTATTTCTTTTAGATATTAGGAAGTTTCTTTCGAAATTGCCTACATTTAGGCGTTTTCTGCGGTATTCGTGAAAATTAATTATTTATTAATAGTATTGTATTATTAAGAACTGAGCAAGCTTATTCGGATTCAGGGAGTCTAAATTATGTAGGGTCGATGTACCAATAGCCGCATAGCTAAGAACAAAAATTCGTATAAAATCGAAAAATAACGCTAGCGTCATTATTTTTACATCATCTGAAAGCTTTTTATCCTGGTTTTGTGGGAAAAATATGAAAACTACGAAAACTCAAAAGTTTGTATTTATTATCGCGTGTTCCACTATAGGAATACATGTGCCAATACTAGCACTATTTCTAATTTCTGTTCATATAGTAGCACTAGCATCACGGCGTGGGCAAAATACTTATCAAAACCGTCTTTTTATAAAACTTTTATATTTTTCCTACAAAGTGTGGAACAAACGCTTTCGTTTGATGTTAAAAAAAGTTAATGCATCAATTATTTCGTAAAATAAAAAATAGTTTCTCTCAGTAGTGCTACTATAGGAACAATAGGTTAACTATAGACGCAAGGGAGCTCAGATTTTAAGCAAAACTCATTATTTCGATCATTTTTCGAACAAAATCAAGCTGTATATCAATGGTACTTAGATAAATAGCTCCTGACCTTCATGTCAAAAAATGTTTTGAAAAGATTGATAGCAAAACGGCCGTATAAAGCCACTAGTGCGACTATAGGGGACTGTCTACTAAGGGAAAACCGACCCTATGTAAAATTGTTTTCAAAACTAACAATTGTTGACAAGTGATCAATTTCACCCCGACATAGAATCCCCTGATTTTTATTTTGGAGTTAATTTAAACACTAAATATACTGCCCATAAACGCATAATTGTCCCATTTGAATCCCTATGTTAATTAAAAAAACTACGATGCAGGACATTTTCAGAAATTTTGTTTAATCATTCTCAACTTCGCACCAATAAAGTTATACTTTATATAACACTTTAGGAACATACCTAAAATGGAATGGTATTTTCAATCATATTTATATTTTTATACAATTATAAATATTGTCTTTCATGTTGTGTATAGCTTTAAGAATATTTCAAAGTTTGAAATTTAGCAAAATTATTTTTTGTTATGATAACCTGTCGTTGATGTGTGGAATGTGCCATATTATAACACGAGATGTCTTAGAATAAAAATACCCAAATTTAGTATTGGCTCTGCTGAATCTGAAAATGCTGTCGAAATTCTTACAACTCGTTTATTTAATTGTATTATTGCAAAATAAAACTTTGCAAATCAGCCTAGATGTAGGCAATTAATCTCGAAATTAGTACGTATTACAAGAATAAACAGTTTTAGGAACGAAAAAAAAAATGCTGTTTGATTTTAGGAATGAGTTCAGCAGTTCACAGTTAAGCTTACAAAGCATTTCAAACACTCAATGCTTGCATATAGCCTTAGCACTAGCGGATTGTCTTGTACTGGCTTTTTTAACAGTATTGCTTACACCTTCAAAAACTGTAAATATTTCTATTCAAAGCTAACCTTGTTGAAATAAAAAAATATTGAAATCATCATTAGCCATCTATAGACAAGCTCTGTTTGTGGTTCCTAACGACTGTGATGGCTTATTTATTTTTGGGTTTAATCGGTTATAAAAAGACACGTCTTCAGTTCGTTTTTAACGACACCGTCTTCAGTCATTTAACTGCACAGACTGTAACTTAACACTAGACAACGGACAAGCATGCTCCAGTGGCACAGCCGAGAAATATTCCTGATGAAAAGTTTCATCGGCTGAAGCGGGAATTGAACCCACACTCCATGACACGATGCGTTTGAATGCCTAACGACACTAACCGCTCGGCCAGTAAGTAAAAAAGGAAATGTCTGTGACGCCAAAGAAATATTCAGCATCCTTGGGAAGAAGTACAAATTGGTATCAACCTGCTCACCCCAGTGATTAATTTGACTACGGATTGCGGTACCAAAGTTCGTTCTCAATACAAAGGAAAGGATTCTTCTTCTTTCTTCTTTCTGGCGTTACGTCCCCACTGGGACAGATCCTGCTTCTCAGCTTAGTGTTCTTATGAGTACTTCCACAGTTATTAACTGAGAGCTTATTATGCCAATGACCATTTTTGCATGCGTATATCGTGTGGCAGGTACAAAGATACTCTATGCCCTGGGAAGTCGAGAAAATTTACAACCCGAAAAGATCCTCGACCGGTGGGATTCGAACCCACGACCCTCAGCTTGGTCTTGCTGAATAGCTGCGCGTTTACCGCTACGGCTATCTGGGCCCCATGAAAAGAAAGGATTATGAACCACAAAATACTTAGTAAAATATAGCAATAGTTATTAGAAATTAAACCCAATCAGATTCGGGTGTCGTTTTCTATTCATTTGATTTTTTTTGTAGACCTACTGGCTTTTTTTATACACTGTAAATATTCTTCAAATAATTAATTAGTGAGCACGTTTTATTATATTTGTCCACATTTTTCCACCCACCTTAGACAAACATTTTACACTGTTTTTGATGAAGTATTGTCAAACACTCGACCGTTTCTATTTCCCAACGCTACAATTATTCCAAGGTGCTGTGTATTTCACGACATGGAATACCCTGCCCAGTAGTAAACCTTTTCTGTGGCATCGTAGAGAGAATGTAATATATGTAGGTATAACTCGAAAAATTCGTTCGTATGCAGTAGCCCTAGAGTCAGCGGTCGCCTCGTGCTCCAGTAAACCTTTCAAGGATATAATATGCGTGCAATGCCCTAGTCACAAAAAATCCATAGAATAAACTAATTAGCAAACACACGAACGAGTGTGGTGGGCGAAATGTAGTTAGTGACTGAAGTGAGGCGGTGGCTGGCGAAGAAATTGGCCGTAGACATGTACCTTGCAAGAGGAACGCGAACGTTTGTTGAGACCTTGTCGCTTGTTCGAACGCCTGTAAGCTTTCCACCGTTGACTGTAGACTTTCTGGATCAGGAGATTTTGTGTTTTATAACCGCATTAGGCTGTAGGTACTTCTAATCTTATTATCTGTTTTCTATTTTTTTCGCATTCCACGTTCAACAAACCGGGTTTTTATCTATCATGCACAAGTGGCTGCTAATTTTCTTCTTTATTTTTTCGCACTTAATTCACTTTCCTGGTGTGACCATCAGAACATATTTAATTTTCTTATTTTCTCTCTGGTACATTTCTAATGCGAACACTTTTTCACACCGAAATAACCTTTTTATCCGAGCAAATATTTGCCCAACACTCGACAAACTTCTTTTCACTTCTCCAGTTTGAAGGACACATGATATATGGCTTGGGAATTTTCATTTGAAGAAAACCTAGTGGTTATAGGAAAAGCTTCCCCAAGGGAAAGGACACTGAATTCAAATTATCTAACCCCACTACTAATTAGCTAACGCCTATTGCTTCTAACACTGTCGAAATCGTAAAGAAAATTCCACAATCACCAGCAAACCAAGTGCAAATTTTCACCCACAAAAAAGTGATGAGTTGTAATAACTCCTTTTTTTACAAGAAATTACTCAGAAGAACCGCACAACTAAACGGGGATACCGTTCCCAGTTTCATCTCGACTAATACTGCTGCGCCCTGAACGTAGACTACACGGTTGTAACCAGAAAATCGTTGTACACCGCCGTGTCGTCGTATTCGTCTTCGGGGAAGAGAAGACAGGCGCAGAACCGGCGGCAGTTGTCGGCCAAGCACACGAACCCGACACGAGATCGACAGGGTGGTCCCCTGAATGTATACGCACGTTAACGTTGTCTTTATGCCGCCGTTCGCCACCACGAAGTAACGTCAGCTGTGGTCTCCGCATGTCGTGACTGCACTCTGACAGCTGACTGGGAAATGGACAACGTGCAGGGTAGAACTAGGTCTGTTAGCTAATTCAAAAATGCGTTTGAAATTTGCTTTAAATCTTGTGTGTTTCAAAATTACAAAACATTTTGAAATTTTCAACAGGTACTATCAATTATTAGTTAATCTTTATTTTTGAATAACGATTCAAAGGTTAAAAGGTCTTTGCATCAACTCATTGCATTTATTTTATTATAACGAAATGTCAGTTATTTTTAACGATATATTTGTTAGTATAAGCATGAAGGAATCAATACACGCTTTGCCGAATATTTGGACAGACATGAATAAATAAACAAACATTGGTTTCAACTTAGAAAAAATCTTTGCGGTGAAAACATTTGTTTGGCTATGTATCAATCCAAGCCAAAATTTTAAATATTTAATATTTCATAGTTCGTCAAAAAAAGTCGATCTGAATGCACAGAGACAAAAAAAATCAGTGGGGGTTGTGTGACCTTCCTTTAGTTATAATTTAGAATGTAATGATTTGTGCATTTAAGAACATCGAGGAGCTCTCCGTTTGGAGAAGTGCCCCAGCCATCGATATCGTCATAACCACAAAAAAAACGTCACGGAAAAAAATGAAAAGAATCGGTTGAGAAACGACGGAGATATAGCTATTTGAAGTTGACCGTTTCGTATGAGAAAACAATACTGTAACTGTTAGATTCAAGTTTATCGTCAAAAATCAATAGTTTTCAAAATTTGAGTGAAATGTTGCATAAATTTCTGACCGATTGGTTGAAAAATGTTCAAAATCTAACATAATTTCAGGACGGTCGCAACATTTTAGATTTTCAATTGACACCCGTAGTTAACGACAGCATAATGGCGTTTTCAGAATGTTAGTGTCTACTGGAACATTTTGCATTTTTTATTTAAATATCTTATCTATTCAAAAACCCGACACTGTGTTTTATTTTAAGGTTATCAGAATTCATGTGCCATATTATGTTTTAAACTTGAAATTCAATATGAAGAGTTGTTCTAAGATTTACATAGACTCCCTCCTCCCCTTTTTGTACCCATCCCATTTTTAAAGTATTGCAAATGTTGGAATATTTGACATCGATTTTAGTCATTCTACAATCCACCAGCTATCTATCCAGAAATATCGTGGTTTATGAACAACCCCTTGACTGTACTGTGGAGCTGTCCATAAATTGCGAGTTCATTTTAGGGGGGGGGGCGGTTTGTTCAAAGGTTACGGTTCATATAAATAAAAATAAAAAATTGAAGAGTTGACACAAGGAGAAGGGGGATAAAAAATAGCAAAAATATAACCACGTGGTTTATGAAGAGCCTATTATGTTTCATGTTTACAATATCGAATTTTAGATCAAGAGATTACCCATGAACCACTTGGCCTTTTTAAATTTGTATATGGACAAAATGGCACAGTAAATGGCTGGGCATGGCGTACCATTGGTACCTCGCGTACCTGCAGAAATAAAATAGACCTCCTCGTGGTACTGGCCGGGGTACGAGTAACCTTGGGGAAGATCGGGTTACCAACCCCCGGTGGGAACTTTGGTCGTATGTTGACAGAGAAGGGGGGGGGGTTTGATTCTGTTTTTGCTTCTGCAAACCTAGAGCGTCTGTACTCCATGTTAAGGCGAAGTAGGCCATTTGTATGAAATTTGTACGCGTCGTTGATGATTGTTGTCAATTCATCTCACGATTTCGAATCAAAGAAAATCTGTTGGTTTTGCACTGACACAGCAGAAAAAGTATCAGCATTCTTTAAGCATGTTAGCGCGTACAGTGATACATTTTCAAGTCAATATAAACTATCTAGACTGAGTTTTATCACTCGGAAATGCAAGCTGAAAAGTCATCATTGTTGCCAAAACAAATGACGGGCTACTTAGCCTTAAAAGCGGCTCACAACAGCGTCTGTTCTCCATGTCAGGGGCGGCTGATCATCGTTCGAGTGTCAGAGAAGGACTTTAAGCTAAACTGCGCACTATGGTCCTCCGAAATCTAGGGGATTGGTATCAGGTCCTGCAAGCCAACTGTAAAAGCACATCAGCACAGGAACGTCAACGAGAGAATACGGACCGGTACAATCGGCAAAGACCACAAACTCGGTACGTGGAACTGAAAATCTCTCAACTTCATCGGGAGCACACGCATTCTCTCCGATGTACTGAAGATCCGAGGTTTCGGCATCGTAGCGCTGCAAGAGGTGTGCTGGACAGGTTCGATTGTGCGAATGTTTAGAGGTAATCATACCATCTACCAGAGCTGCGGCAACACACGTGAACTGGGAACAGCTTTTATAGTTATAGCAAAAGCGCGTGATCAGGTGGTGGCCGATTAACGAATAAATGTGCAAGTTAAGAATCACAGGCCGATTCTTTAACTTCAGCATAATCAACGTGCATAGCCCACACTCCGGAAGCACTGATGATGACAAGGGCGCCTTTTACGCGCAGCTCGAACGCGACTACCGCCGCTGCCCGAGCCACGACGTCAAGATCATCATAGGAGATTTGAACGCTTAGGTTGGCCAGGAGGAGGAGTTCAGACCGACGATTGGAAGGTTCAGCGCCTATCGGCTGACGAATGAAAACGGCCTATGAATGATAGATGTTGCCACCTTCGCTACCTGGTGATGGTGAAACTGCGCCCAAAACTATCCATCATCAATGATGTACGGTACCGACGCCCGCCCAGGTACAATCTCGAGCGGCTGAAACAACCGGATGTCGCCAATGCGTACGCGCAGCATCTTGAGGCAGCGTTGCCGGATGAGGGCGAGCTCGATAGGACTGCTCTTGAGGACTGCTGGAGGACAGTCAAAGCAGCCATTAACGACGCTGCCGAAAGCATTGTCGGATATGTGAAACAGAGCTCAAGAATTTGGATTGGTTCGACGAGGAGTGCCAGGAGGTTTAGAGGAGAAGAATGCAGAGCGGGCTGCAATGCTGCAGCATGGTACGTGGCAAAACGTGGAACGATAGAGACTGAAGCGGAAACAGCAGACCCGCCTATTGCGGGACTAAAAGCGCCGCTTGGAAGAGGTGGAATGCGAGGAGATGGAGTTGCTGTACCGTTCTCAAGAAACGCGGAAGTTCTATCAGAAGCTCAACACATCCTGCAAAGGCTTCGTGCCGCGAGCTGAGATGTGCCTGGATAAGGATGGCAGCATCTTGACGGACGTACACGAGGTGATCGAAAGGTGGAAGCAGCACTACGATGAAGACCTGAATAGCGCAGAGAACACAGACACAGAAGGTCAGGACAGCGAAGGCGATGGCTACGTCAGCACAGCGGATAGTGGAAACCAACCAGCTCCCACGATGGGGGAAGTTAAGGGTGCCATTCAACAGCTCAAGAACAACAAGGCCGCTGGCAAGGATGGAATCGGAGCTGAACTCATCAAGATGGGCCCGGACAGGTTGGCCTGCAGACAAGTGGCTGATAGTCAGAATCTGGGAAACGGAACAGCTACCGGAGGAGTGGAAGCAAGGCGTTATATGCCCTATCTACAAAAAGGGCGACTAACTGGAGTGTGAAAATTATCGTGCAATCACTAAGCTAAACGCCGCCTACAAAGTGCTATCCCAGATTCTCTTCCGTCGTCTATCACCTATAGCAAACGAGTTCGTGGGAAGTTATCAAGCAGGTTTCATCGACGGCCGCAAGACAATGGACCAGATCTTTTCCGTCCATAAATGCCGTGAGTATCAGGTCTCTACGCACCATCTGTTCATCGATTTCAAGGCGGTATACGACAGTATTGACCGTGTAGATCTATGGAAGATCATGGACGAGAACAGCTTTCCCGGGAAGCTCACAAGATTGATTAGAGCAGCAATGGATGGTGTACAAAACTGCGTGAAGATCTCGGGCGGGGACTACGTTCGTTCGAGTCTCGGGGGGACTACGACAGGGCGATGGACTTTCGAGGCACGATTTTCACGAGATCCGGACGATTTGTTTGCTTCGCGGACGACATGGATATTATTGGGAGAAAATATGAAACGGATTTGTTCACCCGCCTGAAACACGAAGCAATAAGAGTCGGGCTAATGGTGAATGCGTCGAAAACAAAGTACATGCTGGTAGGCGGAACTGAGAGTGACAGGGCCCACCTAGGAAGCAGTGTCACGATAGACAAGGAAACCTTCGAGATGGTGGACGAGCTCGTCTACCTCAGATCCTTGTTGACGGCTGACAACAACGTTAGTCGAGAAACACGAAGAGGCATCATCAGCGGAAGTCGTGCCTACTATGGGCTCCAGAAGAAACTGCGGTCAAGAAAGATTCACCCCGCACCAAATGCACGATGTACAAAATGCTCATAAGACCGGTAGTCCTCTATGGGCATGAGGCGTGGACTATGCTCGAGGAGGGCTTGCAAGCTTTTGGGGTTTTGGGTTATTTTTGTGGCGGCGAAGGATGAGCTCGCTCGACTCTACGGCGAACACAGTATCGTGAAGGTAGCTAAAGCTAAAATGATGTGCTGGGCAGGGCATGTGCAAAAACGCCGGACAACAACCCTGTAAAGTTGGTTTTCACTACGAATCCGGTCGGAACAAGAAGGCGTGGGGCACAGCGAGCTAGGTGGATTGACCAGGTGCACCAGGACCTGGAGAGCGTGGGTCGCAGTCGAAGATGGAGAGAAGCGATCATGAACCAAGTGAATTGGCGAAATGTTGTTGGCGAGGTTTTATCAAGCTAATTGATTTTAAAACCAAATAAATAAACAAATAAATAATAACTACAACCTACCAAGAGCATCAAAGTGGCTCTAGAAGTCATCCCAGAGACCCAGACCGTCGTTGAGAGCCCTCCGACACCCAGAAAATTTGATGGACGCTCCAAGAGACCGATATTCCCTCCGCAGCCCTCGCCCAGCCGGTATTCGTGGGCATCTGTGAGCTCGAAGAGCGCGTCGCTCGCCCCAGCAGTCCGTCCATCAGTAGACCACCCAGCGTTCAACCCAACAACTCCCAGAATAACCTCCACGTGCTCCACTTCCGGCCGGCCGCAACGTTCCACACTACACACCCAGACACTACAAACACACCAGTAAGTTGAAAAAAAATATAAAGTTTAAAGTCAAGTAAGTGTGTTTTACTTGTGTTCTTGAACAGCTCCAATATGCCGATATAGATCCAAAACGCAGACAAAAAATTAAAATTGCATCGGATTAGTAAAAAGTAGTATAAAATCTATTTACAAGGCACCGAAATTGCAGGGTACATTTAAGTCGACAAATTCAGTTCATTCATTCTTATTTATGATTTAGCGACTATTGGTCTCAAATTGAAAACACTAGTCTATTTACCTACATTAACATTGCCAAACTTCAACGGAAAAGGAGACGAAACTGGCAAAAATTCATTCACTATATTTTCGTATTTGCCATATTCGCCGCCTATAACCGTTTAACTGTAAACAAAATGTCATTTTTGTACCAATTGTTGTTCTATGACACAACCATTTCAATACGAAATATGCATCGCAGAGTCATGATATTTAAAATATTTAACTGAAAAAAAATCATCTGCCATATCAACAGAGTAAAGTTAAACTATTCCAAATTGACACCCTGTTGCCTTTAACTAATGGATCAATCATCTGCTCTTACATTTTCCTAACACAAAGTAGAGAGCTTGACCTCGTATGATTAATAAATCAACGAACAGCAGTAAAGTCAGCCCACAAATTAAGAACAATGCATCCAACAGCAAAAAGCTCCTGTTATCATGCTCTCCGATCGGATTGCCCAAGCAGGTTGAAATTGCTACAGAAAATCGACATTTGTTGAACATCGTATCACGCACGATGACATTACTGAAAAATACATACAAACATCATCGCTGACAAACTTGATTGTCACATTGTATCCTCCATCCGCCCACTAACTGGCCCCCCTCATACATACAAATCGAAGCTCAACCATGTGACTCCGAAGCGCACCGGGTGTTGTATGTGTAGGAACATCCACCTCGTGCCTACAATGCGGTGGGAAAAAGTCCTCTCTCTAACACGCATGTCCTGGAAATGTCTTATCGGTCGTGATATCGACAGTCATAGTCCACGTAGTGATTGTAAGGATAATAATATTTTGAAAATTTTTGTTTGTTTATAATTGAAAAAAAGTGAAAAATCGTACAATCCAAATAGTAAACTTGCAAACAATACTCCAAAAGAAGCGGAATTCTGTACAAACAACTATAGAGGAAAACTTAATTGAGTATTGTTTGTAAGTTGAATTGTGTTCAAAGTGTTCAGGTATGTACAAAATGGAAGGTGTAATATAGTGTACATCTCATATGCATTAAATAGCAACAAAAATAAACACGTTATTACGAATACTTATAAAAAAAAAAGCAGTTGCCGCGCTTAGACGAAGTTCTTTTGTATGCTTTTTTGTAGTAACGTTACTAATATGTGCAATGAGCAATCATTGAAAATCAATCGAACAAGAACTTATGACATATGTAATAGGGTGATATGCTAGTATCCATCGTATTAAGCATTGATCAGTGAGAACTGCAATTTTCCTAGTATTGCAGTGAATGATGCTGATACAAACCGATGCCAAGGCGGCATCCACAAATTACGTAACGCTCTAGGGGGAGGGGGGGAGTAGACTCAAGCGTTACGGTTCATACAAAAAATTGAAATTTTTCATACAAAAAGCGTTACGGAGGGGGGGAGGGGGTCCAAAATTTCAAATTTTAGCGTTACGTTCGCTGCCTGGACGCTGCCCTAACAGTTCTTTCTCAAAACGGCTTTAGCATTGTACAATAACATTTTGATAAATCTTGATCTCTTTTTGGAAATAATGCAAAATAAAAGCATCTTACCGTATTCTCAATCCGTCGTATCGTTTTCAACTCCGTCAACAATCAGTTTCCAGATTCGTCTCACAACTTACGGCTCACTGTGTGTATTGAGTGGTTAAAACACAACATATCAACGCTATAATAAAATGTTTTACTAGAATATATAGATCTACGGGCATCTCCCTCCATTCCTTCAGCATGATGGAATATACTCATTTTCTTTAAAATTAATTGTTCGTCATCAAAATTCCGCCCGAACATATGAACACAATTCCTTTTGACCGTACAATTATGGCATTTGCTCACAGTACAGCGAAAACAACACAATCAAAGGAGCCGTATTTTTACGTCGAGCGTCGCGCACACATTGATACGCACAAGCTTTTTTTTCTCAGTACGACGGATTGAACTTTGTTCACATTCTCAATTATACGCGGCGGTTGAGGAAATTTCGTAAAATTTGGTGATTTATTGAAGTTTTACGGCGTGTGATTGGAATGAAATCCTTCAGTGAAAAAGTACGAAGGTTTTCCATAGTGAAAATAAGTGCCCGGCGAAGTAAGTCACCCACGGGGGCGGGAAGAAACTTGTGTTGGAAAGTGGTGTGACTGATGTCGATCGCTAAGCATTTCTCTCAAATCTTGTTCGTCCATGCGATTTCGGTGAAAAAGTGCAAAGTGGATAATTGGAATGAAGTTATTTACTAAAATACAGTAGTTTTATTGCATTTTTGGTTTACAAGTGTACAAACCATAACAGCTTTTACAAAATTACACTTGGATAATGAATCTATGTTGCAGGTAAGTTTGAATATCCACCGTAGTGGAACATTTAAAGTTTGATACGACGAATAGTAGCGCTTACGACGAAGTAGAACAAAACCCTACAACACTGCGATAAGGTATCCACAGTGATGAAGAACAAACATTAACCAGTTTAACTCATTGCAATCGTCTATGTTACATTACTCGTTATTAATCCAAGTAAACCTAATGGAACAAAATATTATATTTACGTATAGCTTTTCGAACAATTATATATTGATAATTTACGTTCTCCAGAGGGTATATTAATTATATTTTAGAAACGATGTGTAACTATAATTTTTACCTTCATAGTCAATATTTGAACAATGCGCAACAACGAATACAATGTCATCAATCGAGAAAGCATGAACATGAACAGTAGTGTGTGACAAAATTCAGATTCTCGCTCAAGTCCACTTTTTGGATTCCATTCCCATAACAACTGTGCAAAATTTCAGCTCGATCGGTGAAACTATAATTAAGCGCCGGTCGTTCAAAGTTTATATGGTATTTACTATGGTACAACTTACTTTCCCTATGAAAAATTGTCAAAGATCACCTATCGACATCTATAAAAACAACTAATCACAGTCTTCGATAGATAACAATGCGGAACACTTGTTCTTTGTTGTATTAAGCATCAAAATACTTAATTTAGTGTAAAGGTGAAATATCTCAGATAAGGGCCCAGATAGCCGTAGCGGTAAACGCGCAGCTATTCAGCAAGACCAAGCTGAGGGTCGTGGGTTCGAATCCCACCGGTCGAGGATCTTTTCGGGTTGGAAATTTTCTCGAGTTCCCAAGGCATAGAGTATCTTCTTACCTGCCACACGATGTACACATGCAAAAACGGCAATTAGCATAGTAAGCTCTCAGTTAATAACTGTGGAAGTGCTCATAAGAACACTGAGCTGAGAAGCAGGCTCTGTCCAAGTGAGGACGTAATGCCAGAAATAAGAAGAAGTGAAACATCTCAAAATTCAGATATGGCCGCCACAATGGCCGATTTGTGCCCCTATTCACGTTTTCAAAGGCACTAAACTGAAGAAACTGTTGGCAAACGATTCTGATCTTCTTATTTTAAGCTTTCTACTAGTGCACAATGCCAAAATAAAAAGTGCACAAAATCTTTGGAATCTTCTATTGACACGGTAAAGCGTTTTTTCTCATATAAGCAGGTTTACAGGTTTTCACCTGTAAAAATTTTGAACTGCTATTGCAAATTAAATGTAATATGTTGCTAATAAAATGTTTATTAATGCTTTTTTTTATTTAACCCTCTAATACCCAAATTTTTATTTTCAATCTAAATATCATTTTTCGTTATCTAAAATCGTTCTAAACACGTTTTGGGCAATGATTTATTTTTATTTAAAAATTTATGAATTTCTATTTTTGATTTTTATAATTTTTGTTTTTGAACATCCCTATCCTTTTTCATTTTTTCTTGAAACCTCTCCTGATTACTGATTTTTGGCAATAATAAAAAATCACATTTTTACGGTACTTTGGAAAATATATTTTTTTAAATTTTTTTCTGGAGCATATTTTATTTTCCGTGTAATTAACGGAAAAACAGGTTTGAAATTATTTCAATACCATAAGGCTCTTCTTCCATGATAGGTTGATTGTAGAAAAATATTAGAGATACGTTTTTTTATATTACACGTTAAATTAACCCCAGGCATTTGTAGGTTATATAAGAATACAATGTTTCAAACATTTTTCAAAAATACAAAAAAGTTTCAAAAGTCATAAAAAACTTCCCTTATATGCGTGTTATGAGCCGAGGTTTAAGCCAAAAATAAAATCATTTTGATTTCCGAGCTACAAAAAAATACACAAAATTGCAAAGTGTACCCCATCTAAAGGCGGGGCTGGGTATTAGAGGGTTAACCAAATTAGGATTATAGTGTTTTCTAATACAGAACACCTAGAAATAAGAAATGAACGTAATGTTTGGAATGATACTATTTCATTTATTTAGTTAACATCTAAACAGATAACACTGAATCATCAATTTCACGCCATAATACTCGGTTCGTAGCCATCCTCGGTTCTGCCCCATGCTCGCCAAATCCGCGGGTGTTGGTGTGATTTTTTTTACCGCAGCTTCTTGTAGAAGCCATAGTAGGCCCGACGTCCACTGATGATGCGCCTCCGTATTTCACGGCTAACGTTATTGTCAGCCGTCAGCAAGGATCAGAGGTAGACGAACTCGTCGACCACCTGGAACGTATCCCCGTCTATCGTGACACTGCTACCTAGGCGAGCCCTGTCACGCTCGGCCCCACCAGCTAGCATGTACTTTGTCTTGGACGCATTCATCACCTGTCCAACTTTTGCTGCCTCGCATTTCAGGCGGGTGAACAGGTCTGCCACCTTTTCAAATGTTCGGCCGACAAAGTCCATATAATCAGCGAAGCAAACAAATTGGCTAGACCTCGTAAAAATCGTACCCCGGCTCTCCGCATAACACCTTCTAGCGCAATATTGAACAACATGCATGAAAGTCCATCACTTTGTCGTAGTCCCTGGCGGGATCCAAACGAATTGGACTGTTTGAAACCTTCACACAATTATGCTCACCTTCCATCGTCGCTCTTATCAGTCTCGTGAGCTTCCCGGGAAAGCTGTTCTCGTCCATGATTTTCAACAGCTCTATACTATAATATGCCGCCTTGAAATCGATGAAAAGGCGTTGGGACCTGGTATTCACGACATTTTTGGGGATTTGCCGTACAGTGAAGATCTGGTCCGTCGTCGATCGGCTGTCAACGAAGTCGGCTTGATAACTTCCCACGAACTCGTTTACTACAGGTGACAGACGACGGAAGATGATCTGGGATAATACTTTGTAGGCCGCATAGAATGGTGATCGCTGGAAAGTTCTCACAATCTAGCTTGTCGCCTTTCCTGTAGATAAGGCATATTATCCCTTCCTTCCACTTCTCCGGTAGCTGTTCTGTTTAACGTGCAGTTTCTGTTAGCCAGTGCATACAAATGACCAGCTTCTCCGGGCCCATCTTTATGAGTTCAGCTCCGATACCATCCTTACCAGCAGCTTTATTGTTCTTGAGCTGGTGAATGGCATCCTTAAGCTCCTTCATAGTGGGGACTGGTTGGTTTTCTTCCGCAGTACTGACGAAGGCATTTCCTTTGTAGTCCCGTTCTTCATTGCCTGTGCTCTCAGCGCCATTCAGGTGTTCGTCGAAGTGCTGCTTCCACCTTTCGATCACCTCACGCTCGTCCATCGAAATGCTTCCATTCTTATCCCTGCACATCTTGGCTCGCGGCACGAAACCGTTACGGGATGCGTTGAGCTTCTGATAGAACTTACGTGTTTCTTGAGATAGGCACAACTCTTCCATCTCCTCGCACTCCGTCTGCTCCAGGCGACGTTTTTCTCCCGAAAGAGGCGGCTCTGCTGTTGCCGTTTCTGTCTATAACGTTCCACGTTCTGCCGGGTCCCTTGCTGCAGTATGACCGCAGGCGCTGCATTATTCTACTCCAGAATCTGCCTACATTCCTCGCCTGACCTATCGTTCCGTTGATCCCGTCCCACGTACCCGACGTTGCTCTCAGCTGCATTGTTGATGGCTGCCTTCATTGTTCTCCAGTGCTGTAAAACGGTGAACAGAGTCTGTTCATGCACACCAGAAAAATGCCACCGCATCGGTGGTTCATTTTGTGCGATTGCGTTCTTGCTTTCTTTGCTCACGATCGCCCGAACACAAATGCTGTAAAAGGCATCGCATCATTTTATTTTGACATGCAATCACGCGTCCGATTCCCTGTGATATTTCTACAATAACACCACATATCGGTCAATTTTCTCAATACTGTCGTACATTAGTTCGCAATCTATCTATTATAATCATAATCCATCCAGTAATTCACAAAAATAGCTATGAACGGAAAAAAAGAACGGTTGTGAGCAGACTCTCCTCATCCAGCAATCACGCTCTTTTTACATTTGTTTTGTTCTGGTTCTCCGATGCAAGAATCTGTGACCAAATCGGTCGCTGTTGGTTCGTGAGCGTGTGAGCGTGGATCCTTACTAGTGGTTCATTTTGCGTAAACGGCATGATTCTTTCCACCACTGCTGTTCTCCAGCAGTCCTCAAGAGAGGCTTCATCCAGCTCACCCTCTTCCGGTAATGCAGCCTCGAAGTACTGCGCGTACGCAGTTGCGACATCTAGTTGCTTAAGCCGCTCAAGGTCATACAAGCCCCCTTCCCTGTCAGCATACGACCAAAGTTCCCACCAGGGTTGGTTACTCGATCTTCCCTAAGGTTACTCGTACCCCGGCCAGTACCACGATGAGGTAGGGATAGGAGTAGCTGTTTTGTTTGTTTGTGTTAATTAACGACACTCTACACTACATGGTGCATTCGTGTTGAATTTTAATATAAATTCATTAATTAATTATTCTATCTACCTAATTCAACCAAATTAAATTATCAACTTTTCTAAATTTCCTACACCAAGTAATTCTGCAGCCTAAATCGGGAGACTGTTTTCGTTCTATATCTTTTTCAGATTCTTGGCCCGGGCTGCGTGTGTGCGTTCCTTCATTCTTTTCGCTCGATGGTCTTGTCGACTGCTGGGCTAGAGGCTAAGGACCACACAAAGGGGTCTATTTTATTCCTGCAGGTACGCGAGGTACCAATGGTACGCCATGCCCAGCCAGTTACCGTGCCCATCTGGAATGATGCTAATAAAGCATTAAAAAACAAAAACTGCCACTTAGCAAAAAGTTTTTCAATGAAAACCGATTGGCAAGATAACGATGATTGACGCATGTGCAACAGTGGCACAAATTAAACCAAATCTCGATTACTTTTTCAGTAACTATTATACGGTTTTGAGAAATTTAATTCAGAAGAATCACAACCTATACATTGCTTAAATTTTGCATACAATGAGCTTGCGTTCAAAAACTATGGAGTTCCTATTATTTCACACAAGAATTTTATGACAGAATGATAAGCCGTTTTATTCAGTTACTAGCGACGTTTTTCTACCAGTGTAAAATCGACTCAAGTAGTGTTTTGTTTTTAATCGTGATTAAGTCATTTTGTTTCTCCATACAGCGAGGCGGCGAAAGTAGTGGTTAGGTTGCGAAAGTTGAAAATCTTACTTTCGTCGTTTTGTAAATCCGAATGGGTAATGAGAATGGGAAGAGAATAAAAATTTCTTTTTCTAAAGTATAATTTAAGTAAGTAGCCTTGAAACCGCTTCATACAGGCTTTCCAGACAGTATCCTTCGGACCAAACATGTCCTCTAGGCCGTCCCTTATTTTTTGAAAATTCGAAATGTCGTCTCGTTTTGGTATGAAAAAAATCAGGTAAAAATTTGAAGTCCGTACGTCGACGCTAAGTGGTCCCCCAACGACCCTGAAGGTATTAGGTGTAGATGACCCCCATGCGCCAAATCCAGCTCGCTGCTCTAGTGTACGCAACATGAGTACGAAATGCCACCACCGGAATGCAATTTACCGGAAGACCATTTACCGGAAACCATTTACCGGAATGAACCATTTACCGGAAAACCATTACCCGGAAGGACCATTTACCGGAAAATTATTTCTGCATTTCTTGCCTTTTTCATTAACGTCCATTAAACCGTTTTACGGTCATTCTGGTCAGTATTTTGACTTGATAGATTAGAAATGATCACCAACGTTATCGTACAAACTACGCCAAATTTAGTCCTCTAAATCAAATGATGTCTGTTTACAATGAGCACTGTGAAATGATTGATCTAAGTATGCCCCGGACCAAATTAAAATCATATTTTAACTCACTAGGAAATCTTAGAATATAAGAAACTATGTAACTATGTAGTCTACAAATGATTGACGAAATAAATAAATTTTGTAAAATTTTGATAATGGACAGGGGAGGTTCTTCCTTCAAAAAACATAAGCATCGAAGAGGAGTTTTAGGATATCTTCATACTTGATCATGTCAATATGCACCATCTTCATATATTTTCATTTCATAGATGATTCACCCTTCTTTTAAAAATAAGCTGTTCTTTCAACTTATCTTTGCAACTTGTCTTGGCTGAACTGGCTAAATTTGGCTACAACTATGTGACTTTACTTTTTACATTCGACCGTCGGTTCTACAAGTGTCCAAATTTTAATACATAAATAAGCAATTATTTGAATTTTAACACGATTGGTTGTGCTACTTTTCGCCGAGTGTCAATTCACTTTCATTTCTGCATACGTCAATCAACCGTATATCCCTTTTCTAGAATGACCCATTTCTGATATTTACCCTTCATTATTTGGTTGGCGGTTCTTTCGAGCTCCACCGGTCTCGGCATTTTTGGCAAAATGTGTTTAGTCTAAAATGATCAAATAACTTCTTCATATGATTGCTTACTGTTCTTTCTAGTATATTACCCTGGCATTGGATTCGAGTTATGACATTCGTAGAAAATTCAGAGTCATGACATTCGTAGGAAAATAGCACAATCAAGCAAATTCAAAGGAAAAGCAGATCTATTGAGGGTCAATATTTCGGAATCCAGAGATGGACGTCCAAGGCACTCTTAGTTTCGTCTTGATTTCTTAAGCTTACCTCAAACCATAAAGGCTTCCCTACATCAAGGCGATTTTTTACGGCGACAGTGACAAACATTTCAAAGATTTCGCTGCATGCACAGTTTGATAAGCGTGTCTAAGCCACAGCAATGCAATTTCGCAGCGATTTTCGTCGCGTCGGTCTAGATGATTCCAAAACTCTTATGTCGCTTTAAAAATCGTGTTGATTTGGGGAAGCCTTGAAGCTAAAATGACAATTGCACTGTTGTATGTCGCTTCCCTTGGAAGATAAGTGTTATTTTTAATTTTTTTATACAATAATTAAATTTGATTCTAAACTGTTTTAACTGAAGGGAATAAAAAAAAACATCGTAAATCCAAACATTTTTAAATGCTTAGATATTCCATTTACTCCAATGCACCCAACCTTATTTGTCAGGCGATTTATATTGACCTCGTTAATATTTGGCATCAATATGTTTGACAAAAATAATTCTTTTCATTCGTCTTATCCTTGCCTGTCATGTTTAGTTTAATAGCCTAAATTTGAAGACATAGTTTTCCGATCTATATCAGGCGATTATTTTCTAATTAAATTGCAAGTAAATTACATGTTCAATACAAATTTGGTAACGTAATTCGTTGCGACAAAGTGAAGCAATTCAAAAATATCAAGCTGAGGTTGGTAAAATTGAATACCGACGGTTCAAAATTATTTCTTGTTGGCAAATTTGACGTCGTTTAAGAGCTAGAGTACTTACATATTTGTCAAACTATGAACGAATGCAAAAGTGGTCGATAGACATAGGCTCTCAGCTATTAACTAGAAATACTACTAGAACAGCTTTGTCCCAGTTGAGCCGTAACGCTGGCAATAAGAAAAACATACTTGGTCCATACCATCTTTATCTTTTGAAAAGTGTTTATGGAAACCGAGGAAATCAAGAATGTCCATGGTTAGCGTGACACAATTTGTACTGAGCATCAGTTAAAGAGAATAAAAATTGTATACAAATGTAATGATAAAGGTCGTCGAAAATGGAAGATTTGGCTTTCCGGGTAATGGTGCATTCCGGTAAATGGTTTTTCCGGGTAATGGTACATTCCGGTAAATTGCATTCTTGGTAATGGTGTTCCGGGTAATGGCATGGAATCATTCATGCCTCTCTCCGACAACTGCGCAACACTAACTTCTTATGGACTCCTGCACACCGAACCGCTTATGGCTATGATAACACATTGGACAGATCTTGTAGATTATTCAACGGCGTTTACGATTTGTTTAATTTTAATATTAGTAGATTAGTTTTTAAAAATAAAATTAAGAATATTTAAGCAGTCGGTGTGGCATCCGCCATAGATGTTGAACTAATAAATAAAAATGACTACTAACGATAATGGACAGGGGAGGTCCTTCCTTCAAAAATCGTAAGCATCGAAGAGGAGTCTAAGATATCTTCATACTTGATCATGTCAATATGCGCCACGAAGATGGCATATTTGCATTTCAGATAACCCTTCTTTTGAAAACAAGCTGTTCTTTCAATCAACCGAATGCAAATTTCACTTTGCAGCTTGTCTTGACTGAACTGGCTAAATTTGACTAAAACTATGTAACTTCACTTTGAACATTCGGCCGTCGGTTCTCCAAGTGTTCAAATGTTAATAAATAAGCAATTATTAGAACTATTAATACGATTGGCTGTGATACTTTTCGCCGAGTGTCAATCCACTGAATGGTTGGTTTGACTTTTATTAACGAGATTTTTAGCCCTGGGCTAGTTCATCTCGGGACCAACGGCTTTACTTCCCTTCCGAAGGAAGTCGTCACTATAACTTTTTACGTCATAAGTGACTATGTCGGGGATGGGATTCGATCCCAGGTCCTCGGCGTGAGAGGCGAGTGTTCTAACCACTATACCAGGTCCGTCCCCTCAATCCACTGAATGTCGTTTCCGCAAATATCAATCAACCGAATGCAAATCCCCCGTAGGGAGCCGGATCCTATTCTAGGAACTTTTGATTCACTTCGGCAGTGGGGTTTTTTGAAAGCTACAGAGCTCATATTTGGCCACAATCTTCCTCTTCTTTCTGGCGTCCCCACTGGGACAAAGCCTGCTTCTCAGATTAGTGTTCTTATGAGCACTTCCACAGTTATTAACTGAGAGCTTTCTTTGCCGATTGACCATTTTTGCGTATGTATATCGTGTGGCAGGTACGAAGATAATCTATGCCCTGGGAATCGAGAAAATTTCCTTTACGAAAAGATCCTCAACCAGCGGGATTCGAACCCACAACCCTCAGCATGGTAATGCTGAATAGCTGCGCTTTTACCGCTACGGCTATCTGGGCCCCTGACCACAATATACGTCGTATTAATACGATTTTTATTGCAAAATTTCAGCAAATTCGGACCTGAAAACCCCCCATGCCAAAGTGAACCATAGAAGTGCCCAAGTGGTTCTGCACCCTATATCCCTTTTTCTAGAATGACTCTTTTCGGGTCATTATCAGAGTTGCTATATATCAATCATATCAGCTGATATCTGATGGTCCAAAACTATCACTATCACTTGCGAGCTATCAATATCACTTTGATTTGACAACCAACAGCAGTGATGCGACATCGCACTCTAGATCAGAATCACTGTGGAATGAGTGACCACGTGGTAATTATCCATGCTATTATTGTTTTTTAGTGACCAACAAATAGTTTCATTCTATCTGCAACACTGTCAATAATATCGTATTGATAACTTGCCATTTTAACTGCTCAATTTAAGGCTGAACTTAACCCATCAGTGATATCCATAGTCTATCGCCATCAATGGACTTGTGATGGAGTAGACAGCATGATGTTGATGTGATATAGATTGATCCGAATTGTATCGCAGTCGGCTTGTACAAATCAGCAAATTTGAAGCGTTGATAGTGACAGCGAGCAACTCTGGTCATCATATATTCATCCTTCTTTATTTGGTTGGCGGTTCTTTCGACTTCCACCAATCCCAGCATTTTTGGCAAAATGTGTTTAGTCGAAAATGACCAAAGATCTTCTACTTATGAATGCCTACTGTTCTTTCTAGTTTATCACCCTGGCATGAAATTCGCGGTACAGACATTCAGAGTTACGACATTCGGAGATAAATAGCACAATCAAGCAAATTCAATGGAAAAGTAGATCTAATGAGATTCATTCAATACCTCGGAATAAAAAGATGGAAGTCACATTGGCGAATAGTATCCTAATCTAGATCACCAAGGAACTCTTTTTTTTGATCTTGATTTTTTTAAGTAGATGAAAAAACCGAATTTAGTTATAATAAATCTTCGAGCCCGTTTAGTAGAATACCTATACCGAATTTAGTACTATTCCATTTAATTCCACTAGAGTTTGTATCCTTTGACAGATACGCGAATTTCGACCTCAACTGTAAGGCCGTCTTCAGTGTCGTGTACTAGACTCGACTTGGAATTAAATGGAATAGTACTAAATTCGGTTTTTAGCTTTCTTAAAACCATGAAAGCTCCTTCAAATCAAATTTATTTCTTACGGCGACAGTGAGAAACAATCGCCGCGATTTCGCTGAAAGTACAGTTTTATGAGCGTGTCTAAGCCACAGCGACGCAATTCCGCAGCGATTTTCGTCGCGTTGGTCTTGAAAGTTCCATATAGGGGTTCCTGGGGTAATATGCACCACTTAAGGAAAATGTGCCGAAATGAACACTAAAAAACATGTATGTAATGTTTTAATACACGAATCTAGTTGGTTTGGGTTCACCCTACATGGTGTTGAGCGAATTTTCGTCATTATTACATTAGATTGTTGGAAAATTTAACTTTTTTCGAACACTACTTTTGCGTGAACTAAGATTGATGCGGGGCACGATGTACCGCTTTTTGGGGCAGAACGCACCACAACATTGAGGCAAGATGCACCATCGTGTTTTAAACGTTATTTTATTTACCGTAAAAACATGAGTTTTGGATGATTTTCGTCTACAAGATGATACAATTGTGCATAAATCCATTAGTAAAGACTCCAAATGACCTAACTTTTATGATTGTAGTTTGTTTTGGAATGGATCGGTCTGCCCCAACCGGGCGCTTAACAGAAAATGTTATGGAAAATGGAAATCGTTGTGTTATTTCGCCAAATCATATCATCAACAACTTACCCAGTCTCTAATCATCTGTATTATGGTGGAAGGTTGTAAAATATCTCAATTCATTCTTTCAAAACAACAAGTGAAATGTTCGGGAAATTTACATCAGAATCGTGCTTTTCGAATAAATTGTTTTACCTCCCTGTTATGTTTTTCAAAATGTATCAAATTCTCAGGGTGTCAACAATTTGCAACGTTTCATCAATCCGCATAGTGTTTTCTCTCAAAACTCGTTTATTTCAGAGAAATTGACAAGGTGCGTTTTGCCCCGGCAGTGCTTATTACCCCAGGAGCCCCTAAGAGTGCTTGTAGCGACTCAACAACGAAATCGCGACGATTTTTATCGATGTCGCTGAAAAAAATCGCGTTGATTTGGGGGAGCCTTAAAGCTAAAATGAGAATTACACTCTTGTATGTCGCTTCCCTCGCAAGATTAGTGCTTTTTATACTTTGATACAATATTAAAATTGGATTCTAAATTAACGGAATAAGAAAACCATCATAACTCCAAACATTTTTTAATGCTGAGTTGTTCCATTCACTCAAATGCACCCTCCTTATTAGTTTTTATTTTATGCTGTGAAAGTGTTTCAATTGGTTATCATCTTCTTTTTTTCTTTCTGGCATGACGTTTCAACTGGGACAAAGCCTTCTTCTCGGCTCAATGTTCATATGAGTATTCCAACAGTGATTAACTGAAAATATTCTTCGGCAATTGACAAAGCAACTCTTTTCCAATCCGAAAAAAATCCTATATCAGTGGAATTGGAACCTGCGATACTTGCTGTGCTGTGGTCTTGCTGAATAGTTGCGCGTTAATCGCTACGAATATCAGGGCTGTTGTAAGCCGTTCAGTTCTGGCATTCAAACCGCAAAAAAAAAATATCCGCGAAGGTTTATTGTTGGTGCATTCCGGAAAATGGGTTTCCGGGAAATGGGTCATTCCGGGAAATGATTTCCGGGAAATGGCATTCCGGGAAATGTCATAGAATCAAAAACTAATTCTATTCATTCTTTCTATCCATGCCTGTAATGTTTCGATTTACGACAAAGTAAAGCTATTCAGAAAGATGAAGCAGATGTTTATAGAACTGAATACCGCCAGTTCAAAATTATTCCTGGTTGGCAAATTTGACGACATTTTAGAGTTAGAGTATGAACTTACACACTTGTCAAATTATGAACGAAGGCAAAAATGGTCAGTTGACATAGGCTATCAGCTATCAACTGTATAAATGCTCCTAGAACAGCTGAGAAGCAGGCTTTGTTCCAGTTGAGTCGTAACGCTGGCAAGAAGAAAACAAATTTGGTCCATGTTTGGTGATGTCTTTTGAAAAAGTGTTTATGGAAACCGAGGGAGTCGAGAATATCCATGGTTAACGTGACATAATTTGTGCTAAGCATCGATGAAAGAGAGCAAAAATTGTATACAAATGTACTGATAAAGGTTGTCGAATATGGAAGATTTGGCTTTCCGGGTAACGGTGTATTCCGGTAAATGGTTTGCCAGGTAATGGTACATTCCGGTAGATGGTCTTCCGGTAAATTGCATTCCGTGTAATGGTATAGCATCAACTTTCATATTTTCTGGTAAAGCAGCCTTAAACAACCTAATTATAATCTATTGGATCATCAAACACCTCTTTGGTTGTAAACATAGCACAGAAAATGTAAAATATTTGCCTCTGTTTCTTGATCAGAATGAGAATGTGTCAGCGAATATTGCAAATGGTGACATACAGTGATCGGCGCCAAACATGGACCTATGCACGGGTTCACTATTTGTTATTTATGTGACAATGGAAACCAGTGAATTCGGCACCGCTTAAACGTCAAGTTAGTGAACTCGTGCATAGGTCCATTGAGCTCTCGCCGAGCGGTGTCACGAACACATGCGCAAATTTGCTGGTTGAAAATACTGCCATTTGATTTTGCTGGGAACAGCTGATCTTTGTTTATATTTTTCAATCAACCGAATGCAAATTTCACTTTGCAGCTTGTCTTGACTGAACTGGCTAAATTTGACTAAAACTATGTAACTTCACTTTGAACATTCGGCCGTCGGTTCTCCAAGTGTTCAAATGTTAATAAATAAGCAATTATTAGAACTATTAATACGATTGGCTGTGATACTTTTCGCCGAGTGTCAATCCACTGAATGGTTGGTTTGACTTTTATTAACGAGATTTTTAGCCCTGGGCTAGTTCATCTCGGGACCAACGGCTTTACTTCCCTTCCGAAGGAAGTCGTCACTATAACTTTTTACGTCATAAGTGACTATGTCGGGGATGGGATTCGATCCCAGGTCCTCGGCGTGAGAGGCGAGTGTTCTAACCACTATACCAGGTCCGTCCCCTCAATCCACTGAATGTCGTTTCCGCAAATATCAATCAACCGAATGCAAATCCCCCGTAGGGAGCCGGATCCTATTCTAGGAACTTTTGATTCACTTCGGCAGTGGGGTTTTTTGAAAGCTACAGAGCTCATATTTGGCCACAATCTTCCTCTTCTTTCTGGCGTCCCCACTGGGACAAAGCCTGCTTCTCAGATTAGTGTTCTTATGAGCACTTCCACAGTTATTAACTGAGAGCTTTCTTTGCCGATTGACCATTTTTGCGTATGTATATCGTGTGGCAGGTACGAAGATAATCTATGCCCTGGGAATCGAGAAAATTTCCTTTACGAAAAGATCCTCAACCAGCGGGATTCGAACCCACAACCCTCAGCATGGTAATGCTGAATAGCTGCGCTTTTACCGCTACGGCTATCTGGGCCCCTGACCACAATATACGTCGTATTAATACGATTTTTATTGCAAAATTTCAGCAAATTCGGACCTGAAAACCCCCCATGCCAAAGTGAACCATAGAAGTGCCCAAGTGGTTCTGCACCCTATATCCCTTTTTCTAGAATGACTCTTTTCGGGTCATCATCAGAGTTGCTATATATCAATCATATCAGCTGATATCTGATGGTCCAAAACTATCACTATCACTTGCGAGCTATCAATATCACTTTGATTTGACAACCAACAGCAGTGATGCGACATCGCACTCTAGATCAGAATCACTGTGGAATGAGTGACCACGTGGTAATTATCCATGCTATTATTGTTTTTTAGTGACCAACAAATAGTTTCATTCTATCTGCAACACTGTCAATAATATCGTATTGATAACTTGCCATTTTAACTGCTCAATTTAAGGCTGAACTTAACCCATCAGTGATATCCATAGTCTATCGCCATCAATGGACTTGTGATGGAGTAGACAGCATGATGTTGATGTGATATAGATTGATCCGAATTGTATCGCAGTCGGCTTGTACAAATCAGCAAATTTGAAGCGTTGATAGTGACAGCGAGCAACTCTGGTCATCATATATTCATCCTTCTTTATTTGGTTGGCGGTTCTTTCGACTTCCACCAATCCCAGCATTTTTGGCAAAATGTGTTTAGTCGAAAATGACCAAAGATCTTCTACTTATGAATGCCTACTGTTCTTTCTAGTTTATCACCCTGGCATGAAATTCGCGGTACAGACATTCAGAGTTACGACATTCGGAGATAAATAGCACAATCAAGCAAATTCAATGGAAAAGTAGATCTAATGAGATTCATTCAATACCTCGGAATAAAAAGATGGAAGTCACATTGGCGAATAGTATCCTAATCTAGATCACCAAGGAACTCTTTTTTTTGATCTTGATTTTTTTAAGTAGATGAAAAAACCGAATTTAGTTATAATAAATCTTCGAGCCCGTTTAGTAGAATACCTATACCGAATTTAGTACTATTCCATTTAATTCCACTAGAGTTTGTATCCTTTGACAGATACGCGAATTTCGACCTCAACTGTAAGGCCGTCTTCAGTGTCGTGTACTAGACTCGACTTGGAATTAAATGGAATAGTACTAAATTCGGTTTTTAGCTTTCTTAAAACCATGAAAGCTCCTTCAAATCAAATTTATTTCTTACGGCGACAGTGAGAAACAATCGCCGCGATTTCGCTGAAAGTACAGTTTTATGAGCGTGTCTAAGCCACAGCGACGCAATTCCGCAGCGATTTTCGTCGCGTTGGTCTTGAAAGTTCCATATAGGGGTTCCTGGGGTAATATGCACCACTTAAGGAAAATGTGCCGAAATGAACACTAAAAAACATGTATGTAATGTTTTAATACACGAATCTAGTTGGTTTGGGTTCACCCTACATGGTGTTGAGCGAATTTTCGTCATTATTACATTAGATTGTTGGAAAATTTAACTTTTTTCGAACACTACTTTTGCGTGAACTAAGATTGATGCGGGGCACGATGTACCGCTTTTTGGGGCAGAACGCACCACAACATTGAGGCAAGATGCACCATCGTGTTTTAAACGTTATTTTATTTACCGTAAAAACATGAGTTTTGGATGATTTTCGTCTACAAGATGATACAATTGTGCATAAATCCATTAGTAAAGACTCCAAATGACCTAACTTTTATGATTGTAGTTTGTTTTGGAATGGATCGGTCTGCCCCAACCGGGCGCTTAACAGAAAATGTTATGGAAAATGGAAATCGTTGTGTTATTTCGCCAAATCATATCATCAACAACTTACCCAGTCTCTAATCATCTGTATTATGGTGGAAGGTTGTAAAATATCTCAATTCATTCTTTCAAAACAACAAGTGAAATGTTCGGGAAATTTACATCAGAATCGTGCTTTTCGAATAAATTGTTTTACCTCCCTGTTATGTTTTTCAAAATGTATCAAATTCTCAGGGTGTCAACAATTTGCAACGTTTCATCAATCCGCATAGTGTTTTCTCTCAAAACTCGTTTATTTCAGAGAAATTGACAAGGTGCGTTTTGCCCCGGCAGTGCTTATTACCCCAGGAGCCCCTAAGAGTGCTTGTAGCGACTCAACAACGAAATCGCGACGATTTTTATCGATGTCGCTGAAAAAAATCGCGTTGATTTGGGGGAGCCTTAAAGCTAAAATGAGAATTACACTCTTGTATGTCGCTTCCCTCGCAAGATTAGTGCTTTTTATACTTTGATACAATATTAAAATTGGATTCTAAATTAACGGAATAAGAAAACCATCATAACTCCAAACATTTTTTAATGCTGAGTTGTTCCATTCACTCAAATGCACCCTCCTTATTAGTTTTTATTTTATGCTGTGAAAGTGTTTCAATTGGTTATCATCTTCTTTTTTTCTTTCTGGCATGACGTTTCAACTGGGACAAAGCCTTCTTCTCGGCTCAATGTTCATATGAGTATTCCAACAGTGATTAACTGAAAATATTCTTCGGCAATTGACAAAGCAACTCTTTTCCAATCCGAAAAAAATCCTATATCAGTGGAATTGGAACCTGCGATACTTGCTGTGCTGTGGTCTTGCTGAATAGTTGCGCGTTAATCGCTACGAATATCAGGGCTGTTGTAAGCCGTTCAGTTCTGGCATTCAAACCGCAAAAAAAAAATATCCGCGAAGGTTTATTGTTGGTGCATTCCGGAAAATGGGTTTCCGGGAAATGGGTCATTCCGGGAAATGATTTCCGGGAAATGGCATTCCGGGAAATGTCATAGAATCAAAAACTAATTCTATTCATTCTTTCTATCCATGCCTGTAATGTTTCGATTTACGACAAAGTAAAGCTATTCAGAAAGATGAAGCAGATGTTTATAGAACTGAATACCGCCAGTTCAAAATTATTCCTGGTTGGCAAATTTGACGACATTTTAGAGTTAGAGTATGAACTTACACACTTGTCAAATTATGAACGAAGGCAAAAATGGTCAGTTGACATAGGCTATCAGCTATCAACTGTATAAATGCTCCTAGAACAGCTGAGAAGCAGGCTTTGTTCCAGTTGAGTCGTAACGCTGGCAAGAAGAAAACAAATTTGGTCCATGTTTGGTGATGTCTTTTGAAAAAGTGTTTATGGAAACCGAGGGAGTCGAGAATATCCATGGTTAACGTGACATAATTTGTGCTAAGCATCGATGAAAGAGAGCAAAAATTGTATACAAATGTACTGATAAAGGTTGTCGAATATGGAAGATTTGGCTTTCCGGGTAACGGTGTATTCCGGTAAATGGTTTGCCAGGTAATGGTACATTCCGGTAGATGGTCTTCCGGTAAATTGCATTCCGTGTAATGGTATAGCATCAACTTTCATATTTTCTGGTAAAGCAGCCTTAAACAACCTAATTATAATCTATTGGATCATCAAACACCTCTTTGGTTGTAAACATAGCACAGAAAATGTAAAATATTTGCCTCTGTTTCTTGATCAGAATGAGAATGTGTCAGCGAATATTGCAAATGGTGACATACAGTGATCGGCGCCAAACATGGACCTATGCACGGGTTCACTATTTGTTATTTATGTGACAATGGAAACCAGTGAATTCGGCACCGCTTAAACGTCAAGTTAGTGAACTCGTGCATAGGTCCATTGAGCTCTCGCCGAGCGGTGTCACGAACACATGCGCAAATTTGCTGGTTGAAAATACTGCCATTTGATTTTGCTGGGAACAGCTGATCTTTGTTTATATTTTCCACCAGCATTTTTTAAGTAGTGTTAGTGACATGTAGCGTGTATGTACACGAGCGCAGAAACCACTATTGGGTGGTGTGTGTCTGTCTTGGTTTTGTTCATGACTTGTTATCTTCCGCGAACGATAAATGTCATGCGTGTTGTATGAATGCAGGCGGATAAATGGGATGCAATTGTGGCTCGTGTGTCAATGTTCGTTAAATTTTCCAAAGCCTGTATCTAGATTTTATGCAATTTAATTTCGCAATGATGAAAAAATCATTTCTAGCGATCAACAATACAGTATTTTAATAATCTAAGAGGGCCGTCGCTCTTGCAGCAGCATGTTTTGAACCAGTGGCGCGGGAAGTGGGTAGGACAGGTAGGATATGTCCTACGCACAAAAATACCTGGATAGGACAGTCAAAGGATTGTCCTACCCATGATTCAATACGAAGTGACGTCATTCATACAGAATTTCTACAGCCAGATGTAAATATTCTTGGATAAATTGCCATCAGTGTTTTTTGAACTTAAAACTTAAACAAATTACTGGATTGCATGGAGAACTATCATTAAATTTCTAAAGAATCGTTTAAATAATTTATATATTGATCCAAGATCAATAGTATTGTATACTGACCACTCGCATCTTAAACAAAGCTCGCTTGTTATACACAGCTCTAGCGTAGTATTGCTGGAGATTTTTAGGGATATCTGCAGGAAAATGACATGAATTTTTTTCCAGAAATCAATGATTTTTTTTTACACAATTCGGGATGATTTTCTAAAAGTAATCCTTACGTAACATCTGATGAAACTTGATTGAATTCTGATTACTCTTGAAAGTTCTGTGTAAGAACTTTTAGACTCTCCAGGAAATATTGGATGATTTCCTGAATAAATAGTTATATTGCTCAGAAATTATATTTTTATCTTACATAAGCCTTACCAGGGGCTCTTCTCTACCGGCTGTGACAATGTAATAACTTGAAATTGCGTCTGTGCGAGCCAAGATTAGACTAATAACTTACAGTATATTTGTTCTTTGGTTTCCATACTGAATTTCTCAAAACCTGTTTATCAATTCAATAACATTTCATTACTTGTTCACATTATCTTGCAGAAATTCATTGAAAATTCTCTGAAGAAATTTGTATAGGGAGATTGGAGAAATTATTGGAATAACAGAAGTATTATCTAGTGTGAAATCTTAAATAAGTTTTCAAAATATCCAGTGAGATTGTACTTGAGAAATTTCTCAGCAGCATTAAACTCAAATCTCAATCAATTCACTCTCCAGTGAGAGCCAACTCATTGGAGATCTGCTTCGCAAATCTCACGCTTGAGATTTTGATGCAAAATCACTTAATCAGCTCAAACCGTAAAAATGATTCAGTCGCAAAACCCGTATAAAAAAAAATCCAAACTTTTGATCAAACCCCTAATTTACGAACTAGCAACTCGGCCGTTCTAGCAACAAATTGCCCTGTTGTAATCCAACTCAACGATGTAAAAGTAGGCCTTTGCCAAAACGACCAATGGGAAGTGGTCTTTTTAGACAGGCAATCGGTGTCGTTTTTGTACTTTGACCTGACACGTCTTGTCATAGAGAATCATCACTACATAAAAAGTCGAAAATGATTATTTATGCAACAAGTTAAAAGTGATGATTTTTTAGCACGAGACGTACATTTATCCAATGAGGCTCGCCGAGTTAAATAAATACGACGAGTGCTAAAAAAATCGAGTTTTGCAACGAGTTGCATACAACATTTCTGGGAATTACGAAAAATGCCGTTTCAATCGGATTGTATCTAGGATCACAAATACATTTCAAGTGACCACTCGTGGACGTCTGTGCATCATATAAACTTTGTATTTTAGAATCAGGTAGGCATACTACATACTACATACTACATGACTTAGACAAATTTTTACGCTGCCATCAAACTGATCAATACTCGAGTACAGACTTAGTAAAATGCACACAAGCAAGATTAAAAAAATGTGCAGTTACTGTTTAATGAGCTAAATTGTCTACATGAGCCAATAGATAAAGCTCCGAACATGTTGGGAGTAAACTTTACTCTACTCTACCTCGTCGTCAACAACGGTCTGATTCCAAATCGGAATCGCTCACCTGAGTCGGATCCGGAGCGTCCAACAGATGTGTAAAAAAATGCTACTCACTGAGTAATGCAGAGCTATTCAATGTATGGCTTTAAAGGACATTCAGATGTTTAGTGGACGATTCCCCAAGCAGTATAACTTTTCAGCACCAAAAAAAACAGTGCTGAAAAGTAGCACTATTTCTATAGTCAGGAAAAGTAGGCCGTTATGTTGGCCATATCATAGATCAAAAGTATGCTAAACAATGGAATTGCAAAAAGATTTTTATTCTATTATGTTGCATGTAGTGGAAGTTCAACCAAAAATTGCAATTTTCACGAAAAAAAACTATCAAATAGCCATAACTTTCCCAGATCTTATTCGATTTCTATAAAATTTAGCATGAAAGTCTTTTACATGAACAGCATTCTAATTAGCATAACATTTGAAACATTTGTTTCAAATTGATTGAGCTACAAAAACGAAACGTTAACTTCACTCGAGCTTTTTCCCCCACTTTACTCTAATGTAACTATGTCATCCTGTAGCTGTAAATTGTAACGTACTAGCCCAATTTTGAGAGCGGTATCAGATTCAACAATACCTAATTTATTAGAGACATATGTTTGATCCTTGAGACACGCAAAAACGATACACTGTGTTATTAATCAAAAGGCCATGAGAATCAATTAAATTGTAATTAAAATTTAATTAATTGATAAAATTGATTGAATGAATAAATTAATTATTGAAATAATTAAAATTATAAGTAAATTAAAATAAGAAACATCTCAAAATAAAAACAACAAGGAAATTGAAATGACGATTAGGGCGTCTGTACCAGTGATAGTGGCAATAGTAACGGGTTGAGGAATGAAAAATCGCCAAAAAATAACGGAAACTCGTTTTTTATATCTGAATACGTCAATCGAAAGCTTTTCTATTATATTTCACGTAAAAAATAATCTTAGAATGATAAAACATTAAATCTATCAAAAAAGCATTTCCTCCATTACTGGAACACGTTCCAGTAATAGTGGTATTTGCTAACTTTTGTTCCTATAATAGTGGTTTACATTGATTTCTCATTGAGACTCACTATTATAGGAACGCCCCACTATAACTGGTGCAAAGGAGCAAAAAAGTTAAGGATTTTAATTGTTTTCTACTATTTCCTTACTATTTCACAAGATTTTTTTTCACACATTCATATCATTTTGACAATGTCCATGTTAGAAAAATACACATAAAAATAAAAATTGGCTATAACACGCTTGAAACGGCACTACCACTATTATTGGTACACACACTATGACTGGATCAGACACCCTATGTAATTTTGTGAAGTTATGATAGATTAGGCCGGGCCGAGCCTTTAGCCGAGTGGTTAGAGTCTGTGGCTACAAAGCAAAGCTATGCTGTAAGTGTCTGGGTTCGATTCCAGGTCGGTCCAAGATCTTTCCGTAATGGAAATTTCCTTGATTTCCCTGGGCATAAAGTTTTATCGTACCTGCCACACGATATACCAATGCGAAAATGGCAACTTAGGCAAATAAAGCTCTCATTTAATAACTGTGGAAGTGCTTTTAGAACACTACGCTGAGTAGCCGAGTCCCAGTGGGGACGTTAATGTCAAGCAGAAGGAAAAGGCGTCCGGTACTGGAGGATCTCCTTAATATCAGCTCTATTATAGTAGCTAAAAATAATTACATAAAATAGCTAGGCTGACGACTATTTAGTAATTAGACATACTTAATAAGAGAATCTAATTTTCGTAGTTTCAGTATTTAACTACAGAATACAATAACAAAAACAAAAACTGTACCAGAGTTCACTTAGACTGTCATCGATTTCAATTGAAGGCATGGCCCGTGCTGCCTTAATCAAAGTCAGTTAAAAACCGACTCCAACCGGTTCATCAATCCGACTTCGAACCAACTTGTTTGTTGCATATTTATATTGACTGGACTTTGAACTTTTCTCTCTTGGCGCACTTTGGCGCGATTCCCGCCACACTGACTGTCCTTACTCTACGCTCTCAACTTACGCACGTAGCGAACTGCAAGTCATAGAGCTTCTGAAGTGTTTGCCTTTAGAGGTGCACTTACGGGAAACTTTACCATCCAAAATTATAAAAAACGATCCAGTTTAGTTTCGAACGGTGGTTTCATATTACTAAGCGCAAACTTTCTGACAGCTAATCGGCAGTGGTTCTACAATGTAGGAAGGGTGCACATGGGAGAGAAGCATGTCAAGTGAAACAAAATTATGCTCGTCCAACATACGCCAGGTAGCATGAGCGAAGATAGACATAAAAACCAATGCACGCAGGGTGAATAAGAAACAACGAATGCGTTTTCCTATGAATACCTACGGTAACGTGGGCTAGGGTGTAATTATACCACTGTCTATCTGTCTAGAAATTGAGTTTGTAGTGAAGAGGTATGAGATATCGCACATACCTATGCATGCAAGGAAATAGCATTGGTCTATTCATGTATGAGTTCTTTTTTTTTCTTGTAAGATGCTCTATCATCTCATGTGTAGGCAAACAGGGGAAGTATTGAAATCCGTATAATTTCTTGTAATTTGTAGTAGTCATGATTGTTGAGAAACAACACTTATTATGGAAATTGTAAGGGAATTTTTCTGAAAAATAAGACGCTATCTATCTTTTACACATAAAAGACTATTGATAGACATACAACAAACTAAGAGGTTTCAATAGCAAAATTCTTAAGAATAATAAAAATACAGCAGACAAAATTTACTATACGATTGAAACACGAATAATAAACGATACAAAAATGTTTAAAAGGATGAGAAGTAACAAAATAAAACTGGAAAATTACATTACATACGGCAATTTAACCGAAAGGTAATTGGATCTTATTATAGTAGTTAACGCAACAAGTTGTAGAATGATGATTCTTACAGCACGATTCTTACATCTATCCAACGAGGTTTTCCGAGTTGGATAATTAAGACGAGTGCTGTAAAAATAGAGTTCTGAAACGAATAACGTAAAACATTGTTTTTGCAATTTTGTAGAATACCACCTGAGGGCATCAGTAATCAGCATTTAACATTATTTTTAATTTGTTTTATGATTATCCATAATGCAACTCAAAACAATTGCGTAACGAAATAGCGATTTCAGTTGCGTAATGATTAATACCGCTCTGCATAATTCAGTGCAGGAAAGTAGGCCGTTTAATGACAGATTGACGTGATGAAAAGCAGCCTATAACGATGAGAAATTGAAAATAGTAGTTTACGCAACAAGTTACGACGAGTGCTGTAAAAATCGAGTTCTGCAACAAGGTGCGTACAACATTTATTTCAATTTCATAGAACACCACTTGAAAGTAACAGAGATCACATCTGGATGCATGCACCGTCATTTTGTAATTGCTGAAAATAATAATGATTAATAACGCAACTCATAACAGGTGCATAATGAAAAACGTGTTGCGTAATAGTCATAACGCGATTTCGGTTAGGTAACCACTGTTACCACTCTACATTATTCAGTGTAGGAAAGTAGGCCGTTTCATGGCAGTTCTTCTTCTTCTTTTCTGGCGTTACGTCCCCACTGGGACAAAGCCTGCTTGTCAGCTTAGTGTTCTTATGAGCATTTCCACAGTTATTAACTGAGAGCTTACTATGCCAATGACCATTTTTGCATGCGTATATCGTGTGGCAGGTACGAAGATACTCTATGCCCTGGGAAGTCGAGAAAATTTCCAACCCGAAAAGATCCTCGACCGGTAGGATTCGAACCCATGACCCTCAGCTTGGTCTTGCTGAATAGCTGCGCGTTTACCGCTACGGCTATCTGGGCCCATGGCAGTGCACTAATAGTGGAGGTATTATTTTTCACTGACATGCCATGCGATGACATCATTTTTCTCGTTAGGTAAATGGACGTTATTTCCAGTCAAATCAATAATTATTGTTTTGACTGGAAGTAACTTCCATTTACTGTTTACTGTCCATACTGTTCGACAAAAAAAGTCGATCTGAATGCACAGAGACCGGACACCCCGGGCTTAAAAGTATAAAATTTAACAAAAATAATGGCGTTTTCGGAATGTTCGTGTCTGCCCCAGGTCAGTTTTAAAATATGCTAGAACATTTAGCATTTTTTATCTAAAAATCTAATCTAATCGATAACCCGACACAGTGTTTTATATTCTGGACAGAAGAAATCATGTGCCATATTATGTTTTAAACTCGAAATTCAATATGAAGAGTTGTACCAAGATTTGCATGGACCCCCCACCCCTTTTTTGGTACCCTCCCCTTTTTTAAAGTATCGCAAATGATGGAATATTTGGTATAACTGGTTGAAATAAGCGATTTTAGTGATACTACAATCTCTCCAGAAATCTCGTGGTTTATGAACAACCCCTTTACCATACTGTGGAACTGTCCATAAATTGCGTGTTCATTTAGGGGAGGGCTGTTCAAAGGTTACGGTTCATGTAAATAGCGTTAGCGTTAGCGTAGTTACGGTATACTTCGTAGATTGGATACTAGCAACATTTGTAACGAAAAATATGTGCCACCCTAGTGGTTTCCTAAATTTCATTCACTATTTCACAACGTGAGCTTTTGGTAAACTTGTGCTGCCACCTAACGGACACTAGGAGAACTTCTGATAGCTTAATTTTCGCGCACTTGTTTTGAGTTCCACCCATGTGTTCACTGCGACTACTCGAGCGTACGATTGCAACAGATTTAACGTTCATTCGATTGTACTCGAGCAATATGGATTGTGTGGAGTGATCGAATGCGCTTATTTGAATTTGCATGGAAACTCTTTGACGCCTGGGAAACAGCCGAGTAGTTTTCCATTGCTTTTTCTTGTATTAGAAATTCTATACCCAAATGGGTATAATAGCCTATTCAATTGGACAAATGCGCCATTTGAGCAGAGTTCTTAGTCAAAGCCAGACGTGTTAAGTACTACTGGATAGTAACGGAAAGTTATTAAATTGTTAAATCACGTGCAAAACCTTATATTATTGTGAAGAGTGAAGCAATGTAAGTAGTGAGTTAAAGTGATTTATCCAACAACTTCTATAAAGTGTTATAATCTTATATCTAGCTCTTGAGATAATTTGACGTTGAAGCACATTTTTGTTGCCTAGTAAACCGGTTAGCTGTGACCAAGTTTAAACAGGCTTAGGTAAGCATTTGAAATCGCTTGTTAGGCGTATATTTAGCTTTTAACATCCCGTTGAACAGGACACCCTACTCAACGTGGGGTGCTGGTGCGGACTCAACGTCTAAGAACAATACCACGTGCTACCTCGCCCGAACCGTAGGACGTCGGTGTGATCTGTGGCTTCAGTAAACGTGTCTGTGGCTTCCAATTAGTTTCAAGCACCACTGCTTAAGCTGATCAGCGTGAAACCTTCGTTAGAAACCACGTGCTCGACGCCCAAATTCCGTGACTGTTAAGTGCTCGATTCCAACGTTTCGGTTGCCGCTGTGCGTTCATTCCAAGCGCAACGCTTACACCAATCCGACACTCAAGAAAATCTGCTCGAACGGAAGGCTCTGCTATTCGGCCTAATCTCAGCGTTCATCAGCCAACCGTTGAATCTTTCGAGCACGGAGTGGGCACTAGGCAAGCTAACCGTCGTGGTTTTGGGAGCCACTGTCCAGACACCTTCGAACAGATCATCCAGCTGGAAATAGTTTTATGCGATCGCCAACGAGGAACATCGGCCGAACGATTGACGCGTCGTGGGAGTTCACCACCCTCAGCCAGGTTTAGCAAAGAAGCTAAGGTAGGATAGAATTAGGAAATCTGCCCCTCAATAAATGTATGCCCCTAAAATAGAAGAGAGATTAATACAAGCGGCCGTTTGGGCTAATAGTATCTAATTTCTTTGGTCAAATGGTAACATTTTCTGATTTTATTCTGAATTTTTGATCGGTTTGTTTGATGATTGATTTCCATTTGGGTTCAAAGGGTTTCCTATAGTATTGTTGCTTTATGTTTGGGTGGTTACAGTGAACGAGAGTGTTTGAACTACTTTTACCCGCCTTCAGATAAGAGTCTCAGCCGGACTCAGACGCACGTCAGCAGTCTCCCTAGTCCAGGGAGTGGCGCTTAAGCTGCTGAACGGTTGTAAGTACGTTTCGCTTCGTTACATTTGGCGCCCAACGTGGGGCCCTTTAAAGTGGTTACCGTTGGAACTGAATTGGATTTTAGTCAATGAAATCATTTCTTACGTTTATCTTTTCTTGGGTCGGTTGTTAGTTGTTTAAGGTTAAGAAAGTAATTTATAGTGGATTGAATTCGAATTCGGAATAGTACCTACTTAGTAGAATAAGATTGAATTGGTTTGTAGCTTAGTTAATGTTTAGTCTTTGTTTTTCATTTCATATTATCTCTTATTACTATATTTTGATTATTATTATCAGTATTATTATTTTGTATTTGCTGGATTCTTTATTATGGATTTTTATCGAATAAACACTAATGATCTAGAGGAGGAGGAACTCAACTATGAACTTAGGATTCGAGGAGTTCCTACGGATGGTCCTCTAGAATCCCGTCGCCGAACGTTGCGTAACTTGCTTCGTGAGCGACAAAATGAGTATAATCAGCAAATCGCTGATCATTTGATGGCGACCGAGTATTAAGTATTACCTCGACAGCTTCATAGAATCGGGTTGCTTTTATCGTCCGGTCTTCTCGCTGGTTGTTTATCCAGATTGGTCCACTACCACATGCGAGTCCGGCGTTATATCCCTAAGGATGCCACACAAACGGAAAATCAAAAGTTGTTGTTAGACCTGATTTCGCGAATGGGAAAACAGTATTTCGACGTTAACTTTGAAATGGTCTATGGATTGTCCCATGAACGCGAGATTTTGGCAACGGAAATTGTCAATCACGAGGAAAATTCCGTCGACAACCAACCAGTTCTACCTCCTGGTGGGGTTGTTCGACGCGAGATTCAACCGACCGGGACTCTGTCCGAACCGGGTAGGTCCACGGGTACGATGGGGGACCGAAATGTTGAAATGTCTTCTGGTGTGGATCCAGATTTATGTGAAGGAGCAATAGGAGGAGAAGCCGATCCAAATGTAGGCCAGTGGGACAATCGTTCCACTAGTTTGCCATTGAATCTTCGACACTCCGTCCACGATGACACAGTATTCGGATCCCAGATTGGCGCGGCCGCACCGCCAAGGCGATCTCAACCTCCTCCGGGATTTGCGTCCCACTCTCTGAGAGGTGCTCAGCATGTTGATGAGGTTTGTAGACCTGAAGTCCTCAACCCCGTTTCGGGTTTTAAAACTCCGCCGGTGAATCAAACCGATCCTTCGGTACCTCAGGGGTTTTCCAGTATTCTTCGTCAACACAATTTCAATTTTGACAACCCGCAGTTTCAAAGTAGTGGTTGTGAGCCTACTCAGAATCAGAAAATAGTACCGACCGTACAAGGAGCTAATAATAGTGCCTACGGGGTTACACCTAGGGCCAGACCTGAGTTAAGAAACCTTCCGGCACCAGCGGTGTCAGCTTTGAACCGTAATATGAATGAATATGTTCATGTGTCGGAAGTCGAACAATTGGTTCGTCGCGCAGTACGGGAAGCTCTTGAACAAGAAAGACAAAACCAAGGGACAGGTGAATGTGATCTTCCTCGTCTTTCTGATCATCTTACTCATGTAAGATTGAATGACGCAGGAGCCGAACGACTCCTCCAGGGAAGAGAAGCTTCTACTTCTCAACGGGCATTTTACGAACCCGCCCCTCCTCTTCAAATGAATCCCCAAGGTTTATATTCAGAACACGTTAATTCGCGGAGTCAAGCTAGAACGCCTCATGAACCGGTTCCACCTATGCCAATGATGCAACCGGATCGTGCAGCGCAAGGGTACACAGCATCTAGAATGTTCCTTGGCAACGAGCACCAGTATCCTGCGCCTACCGGAACGCCTCTCGATGATGCCAGAAACTATCAGATGCCTCGGGATTACCGAGCACCCAGAAATGATTTTTCTGTGGGAGATGCTAGTTTTGGATATTCGGGTCGTAGACAACCACACCAGCAATGCGCAATAATCGAAAAGTGGCCTAAATTCTCAGGAGATACTAATACCGTACCGGTTACAGATTTTCTGCGTCAGATTGACATCCTTTGTCGATCTTATGCGATCAGTAAGCAAGATCTGAGAATGCACGCCCACCTTCTGTTCAAGGAGGGAGCCTATGTGTGGTATACCACCTATGAAGAAAAATTTCTTTCTTGGGAGATTCTGGAGACGTATCTCAAAATGCGATACGATAACCCGAATCGGGATCGTTTGATCCGAGAAGAGATGCGAAATCGCAGACAAAGGCCTAACGAACTGTTCAGCGCTTATCTAACTGATATGGAGATGTTAGCGCAAAGAATGATTCGTAAAATGAGCGAGCAGGAAAAATTCGAGCTGGTGGTCGAAAATATGAAGATTACATATAAACGACGACTAGCTCTAGAACCAATCCAGTCCATTGAACACCTGGCTCAGCTTTGTTTCAAGTTTGATGCCTTGGAAAGCAACTTGTACCATGTTTCTGGTCCACCTAAACCCGTGGTAAACCAGTTGAATCTTAACGAGTTGGATTCGGAAGATGAGCCTGAAGTAGAGGACCCTGCACTCCTTTATACTCTGCAATCAAAAAAGGCTTGGCTTTCGAAGAAAACAGGAATCAAATCTAAGGCTTCCAATGAGACTAAAAGGGACATCCAAACATCCAACCTAATGTGTTGGAACTGCCAGCAAGAGGGACATATGTGGAGAGACTGCGATCAACGCAAGAAGATCTTTTGCCATATATGCGGTCAGGCAGAAACAACGGCATTCCGTTGCCCTAATAAACATAATCTTTCTTCGGAAGAGGAGAAAGAAAAAAACGAATAAGCGAAGATGATTTGGGGAATCGTTATCCTCCGGATGATGAAAAGATTCCCATTTCCTATGAACACTTCCAAGGGGTGTATCATATAAAAACTCATGTAAACCGATGTCCTCATCTTAAAGTACGCATCCTCACCGAAGAACTGGAAGGCCTTGCGGACACAGGTGCCAGTGTATCAGTTCTTAGCTCGTTGGATGTCATAAAAAAACTAGGACTCAAAATTAAGCCCGTTGCTCTCAAAGTGTCCACAGCGGACGGTACGACGTATCAATGTTTAGGATACGTCAATGTCCCTTACTCTTTCGAAAACGTAACTCATGTGGTTCCAACCTTAGTCATCCCCGAAATTAGTAAAGATTTAATACTTGGGATGGATTTTCTTAATCAATTCGGGTTCCAGTTAGCCCCGCCCAAAAATATAACTATTAATGTTCCTAGCCCAGAAAACAGAACCGTAGCTAGCTTAAACGGGTTGGAATTCTATTTTGCTGAAAGTTATTACGGGGAACCAGAACACATCTGTTTTTATCTCGCACCCGATCAGAGCCCAAATCTACGAAAGGATTCTGAAGTCGAGGACGCAAGTCTAGAAATGCCCACGATCGAAATTCCTGAGAACACCATCAAAACGCCTTCGGATATCACCACTGAACATTCGCTGAGTGACGAACAAAGACAGCGTCTTTTTGAGTCCATTCAGTATCTACCTGCTACCAAAGAAGGACATCTTGGAAGAACGAATATGATTAAACATGATATCGAACTACTACCAGATGCAAAACCGAAAAAAGTTGCTTATTATCGTTGGTCTCCCACGATAGAATCTGTGATCGATGCCGAGATCGAACGAATGCGCAAACTTGGCGTTATCGAAGAATGCCTCGGTGCAGTGGATTTTCTTAATCCACTACTTCCGGTTAAAAAAGCGAGTGGGAAGTGGAGGATCTGCCTCGACTCTCGACGCCTAAATCAGTGTTCAAAAAAAGATGAATTTCCGTTCCCCAATATGATGGGAATACTTCAACGAATCCCAAAGTCAAAGTATTTCACGGTAATTGATTTATCCGAATCATATTATCAAGTTCCGTTGGAAGAGTCGGCAAAGGATAAAACGGCGTTCCGAACTAATAAAGGTTTATTTCGATTTGTTGTCATGCCATTTGGGCTGACCAACGCACCAGCCACCATGGCTCGGTTGATGTCGCGAGTTCTTGGTCATGACTTAGAGCCTCAAGTCTACGTATACCTGGATGACATAATAATCATCTCAAATTGTTTTGAAGAGCACTTACGCCTCATTGAAACAGTAGGCCAACGGTTGCAGGCCGCGGGACTTACTATCAATCTACAGAAGAGTAAGTTCTGTCAGTCAAGAATACGCTACTTGGGATATGTTTTATCTGAAGATGGATTAACTATGGATGTTAGTAAAATCCAACCGATTCTTGATTATCCAGTACCTAAAACAGTAAAGGATATCAGGAGGCTCCTCGGGCTCGCTGGTTTCTACCAGAAATTTATTCCCAATTATTCACAGATCACTACCCCTATAACTAACCTGTTACGCAAAGATCGTCGAAAATTCGCCTGGACCGAAGAGGCCAACGTAGCATTCAACCTCCTAAAAAGTGCTTTAGTCAGCGCACCAGTTCTTGCCAACCCAGACTTCGGAAAACCTTTTGTGATCGAAACCGATAGTTCCGATCTTGCCGTGGGCGCTGTTCTCACCCAAGTGTTGGAAGGAGTTCGGAGACCAATTGCTTATTTTTCAAAGAAATTGTCCGCCACCCAGAAACGCTACAGCGCGACCGAACGGGAATGCCTAGCTGTACTTCTAGGCATTGAAAATTTCAAACACTTCGTGGAGGGACAAACGTTCATCATTCAAACAGATGCGATGAGTTTGACTTTTCTACAAAGCATGTCTATTGAAAGCAAATCTCCCCGTATTGCACGATGGGCCTTAAAGTTGGCAAAATATGACATAGTACTTCAATACAAAAAGGGAAGTGAGAATATTCCCGCTGACGCACTATCACGAGCAGTTTGTTCATTAGGTGTGTCCTTACCCGATCCGTACATTGAGCAACTTCGCAGAATGATTGAGACACATCCCGAGAAGTATCCTGATTTTAAAATTGTTAATGGGAAGATCTATAAATTCCTTACGAACTCTACTTTGCCCGAAGACCCTAGTTTCCGGTGGAAATATGTTGTTCCTCAAGCGGAACGGATGGGTGTGATTCAGTCAATACATGACGAAGCACATCTCGGCGCAATTAAAACACTCGCAAAAGTCAGGGAACGTTTCTATTGGCCGCGGATGACCACGGAGATAAAGCGATTTTGCACTCGTTGTGAAGTCTGCAAGGAATCTAAAGTGCCTAATCTTAACGTAACTCCGCTCTCTGGGAAACCAAAATCCTGTAGCAGGCCATGGGAGATAATATCCATGGATTTCTTGGGTCCCTATCCCCGTACGAAAAATGGGAATGTGTGGATACTCGTCGTGTGCGACTATTTTTCAAAATTTGTTATGGTGCAGTGTTTACGCACGGCGACAGCCCCAGCCGTGTGTGCCTTTGTCGAAAATATGATTTTTAACTTATTCGGAGCACCTGCCGCCTGTATCACAGACAACGCACAAGTTTTTAAGTCGGAGAAGTTTCAAAAACTCCTTCATCACTATGCCGTTACACATTGGAGCTTACCGGTTTATCATCCGAGCCCTAATCCTACAGAAAGGGTTAATCGTGTCATTGTGACTGCGATTCGATGCTCGTTAAATAAAAGGATAGACCATAAAGAGTGGGATGAATCAGTACACTACATAGCTCGGGCTATACGCACAAGTGTACACGATAGCACCGGATATTCTCCTTATTTTATCACCTTTGGAAGAAATATGGTCAGTACAGGCGAAGAATATGAGCACCTACGTCGTACACACACAGGTTTAGACCAAAAGCCCGAAATTCGCAGTCAAGAAATGGAAAAACTTTACCAAATCGTTCGAGAAAACCTCATGAAGGCTTACCTAAAATATAGCGGCAGCTATAATTTGAGAGCTAACATAAAACAGCATTTCAATAAGGGCGACACTGTTTACAAAAAAGAGGTTCATCTGTCAGATAAATCTAAAAACTTTGTGGGAAAATTTGCGAACAAGTACAGTAAAGTACGTGTTCGGGAAGTAATTGGTTCCAATGTTTATCTCCTCGAAGATTTAAATGGGAAACCATTAACTGGTAGTTACCACGGCTCCTTTCTCAAGCGAGCCTAGTTGGTCAAGCTATGACGGTGCTTAGGGCAAAGCACATAAACCAGATTTTACAATAAAACACCCTTCGTGGTTTCAAAAATCAGTCCAACGTTGAGAAGTTACTACGTATTACCTCCGTTGTTGACCAAACCCAGTTGTAAAGAATCCCTACAGCATATACAAAAGCTCTCCCTGTGATTCAGCATCACAGAGCAGCGCACCATATACATTTTCGTTTACACTTGTTTTTCCAAATATTTTGTCAATATTTCAGCAGCCTTCCGCATACAATTTATCTCCAACGCATAAACTCACCATAAATCCTTCCTTTTAATCCATTTTTCAGTAAATAAGCATCCAAATTCCGGAAAATTCCGCTTTTGTAGATCATTTGAAACTCCATGCCTTTTCACTAAATCAGTTTTGTTTCTTTTTTTTTCAACTCTTGAGTTCAGTTTGACAGTTCTATTCAGAGTCAATGTTCGAAAAGTAGGTGCAGGCGATATTTTGAATTCGAATGAAAGCTTTCGCTCTAAAGTGGTGTAGATTAGGGTAGGCAAGAAAAATCTCGTTGAAAGTAACGAGCTATTTTTTTTTCGATTATTATCGAAAGTAATTCGGTTTGATAAATAAAGTAATAATTTCCAAATATGTTTGGAGTTAATTGGTCGGAAAACGAGAATAAATTTTCAGATATATCTGAAGTAAGTAGGTGAATAAATAAGTCCGATACGCTGATCATGAATCAGTTTAGAAAGGTTAGAGTTAGATTTGGTCTGAACTAAGCAATTGACCCCAGATTGGATTGTGCCGTTAACTGTTTTGCTATGTTCTAAAATCAAAATAAGAGCATTTTCAAAAAAAAAAAATACGTCAAAATAATTATAATATTTAATATTTTATGGGCTTATACCAGAATATTATAAAAATTATGAAATTTTTTTTAGAATTAAAAAATTTCATAATTTTTATAAAGTTAGAATGGGCGAAATGTAACGAAAAATATGTGCCACCCTAGTGGTTTCCTAAATTTCATTCACTATTTCACAACGTGAGCTTTTGGTAAACTTGTGCTGCCACCTAACGGACACTAGGAGAACTTCTGATAGCTTAATTTTCGCGCACTTGTTTTGAGTTCCACCCATGTGTTCACTGCGACTACTCGAGCGTACGATTGCAACCGATTTAACGTTCATTCGATTGTACTCGAGCAATATGGATTGTGTGGAGTGATCGAATGCGCTTATTTGAATTTGCATGGAAACTCTTTGACGCCTGGGAAACAGCCGAGTAGTTTTCCATTGCTTTTTCTTGTATTAGAAATTCTATACCCAAATGGGTATAATAGCCTATTCAATTGGACAAATGCGCCATTTGAGCAGAGTTCTTAGTCAAAGCCAGACGTGTTAAGTACTACTGGATAGTAACGGAAAGTTATTAAATTGTTAAATCACGTGCAAAACCTTATATTATTGTGAAGAGTGAAGCAATGTAAGTAGTGAGTTAAAGTGATTTATCCAACAACTTCTATAAAGTGTTATAATCTTATATCTAGCTCTTGAGATAATTTGACGTTGAAGCACATTTTTGTTGCCTAGTAAACCGGTTAGCTGTGACCAAGTTTAAACAGGCTTAGGTAAGCATTTGAAATCGCTTGTTAGGCGTATATTTAGCTTTTAACATCCCGTTGAACAGGACACCCTACTCAACGTGGGGTGCTGGTGCGGACTCAACGTCTAAGAACAATACCACGTGCTACCTCGCCCGAACCGTAGGACGTCGGTGTGATCTGTGGCTTCAGTAAACGTGTCTGTGGCTTCCAATTAGTTTCAAGCACCACTGCTTAAGCTGATCAGCGTGAAACCTTCGTTAGAAACCACGTGCTCGACGCCCAAATTCCGTGACTGTTAAGTGCTCGATTCCAACGTTTCGGTTGCCGCTGTGCGTTCATTCCAAGCGCAACGCTTACACCAATCCGACACTCAAGAAAATCTGCTCGAACGGAAGGCTCTGCTATTCGGCCTAATCTCAGCGTTCATCAGCCAACCGTTGAATCTTTCGAGCACGGAGTGGGCACTAGGCAAGCTAACCGTCGTGGTTTTGGGAGCCACTGTCCAGACACCTTCGAACAGATCATCCAGCTGGAAATAGTTTTATGCGATCGCCAACGAGGAACATCGGCCGAACGATTGACGCGTCGTGGGAGTTCACCACCCTCAGCCAGGTTTAGCAAAGAAGCTAAGGTAGGATAAAATTAGGAAATCTGCCCCTCAATAAATGTATGCCCCTAAAATAGAAGAGAGATTAATACAAGCGGCCGTTTGGGCTAATAGTATCTAATTTCTTTGGTCAAATGGTAACATTTTCTGATTTTATTCTGAATTTTTGATCGGTTTGTTTGATGATTGATTTCCATTTGGGTTCAAAGGGTTTCCTATAGTATTGTTGCTTTATGTTTGGGTGGTTACAGTGAACGAGAGTGTTTGAACTACTTTTACCCGCCTTCAGATAAGAGTCTCAGCCGGACTCAGACGCACGTCAGCAGTCTCCCTAGTCCAGGGAGTGGCGCTTAAGCTGCTGAACGGTTGTAAGTACGTTTCGCTTCGTTACACATTCATGTTTCTTTTTAATAATCTCATCCTGACTACTTTCAAAAACAAGGCAGGGGAGTATACCTTGTTCAAATCATAAACAAGAATACTAAAAGCATGAATATCGCTATTCCCGGCCACGCCCATCTTTACCGTAACTTGGGATAGGGGAAGGAAATGTTGATGTAGCACTTACTTAATGAGAGGCCACCGACTCAGCGACACCCTCATAAGTGCTACGGAGTTGGAGGTTGGGGAAGGTATATTGTCAGGATTCGCTTAGAAAGCTGGCGATAGACCATAAACATTTGTTGTTTAAGCGTTTTCAAATTAATCTTTTGAATGCCGGCAATCAAAAGAGAAAACAATAGCTTATTTATAGTATAAATAGTATTTCGCGAAATGCTTGTCGATTGTGCAGTAATATTTTTGCTCAATAACCAGTAAAAAGCAAAACCGATCCCTCCAGGGTCATCGGGTTGTATAAAATAACGATACGCGTAAAAAAAAAAATCACGCCTATTGAAAAACTGTACTGTGCCCATTTAAAAACTGTACTGGGTGGTACTGTATTTTCAGATAATCGAAAAACGAAAGGAAGCGCGTTCGAACTAAACACCCTGGGATAACACAGTCGGTTTTTCTGCTCAAAATTATACGAAAAGCAGAATCGATCCCTCCAGGGTCATCGAACGGTTAAAAAGCATCCACAATCGATTGTTAGTTGCGTAACACCCGCCCAGACAGAATGCGCAATCTGAACATAATTATCAAACTCCGAAAATAACATTTTCCGTTCAAGAAACGATCAGAAGTTCCACGACGCGGACAAAAACGATCCGGAAGGCTCACAAAAGAAAAAGTATCATACTGGAACAAACTCACCGGATTGATTCTCTAAATTTATGTGCTGCCTGTCACTTCCGGAACTTAGGGCAGCCAAAAACCAACAGTACTGAGGACACAAATCAAACAAATCACTTTTTCATTTTGCACTTTTCACTATTCCATTTCTGAATGTAAAAACTGTCCTGCTTGGGCTTTACGAAGCACTACCCAGCAAGACGCTCCAAAACAGGAAAAAAACCTCCGGCGACGAAAACATGCGCGAAACCGTGAGCCAAATCTATCGGACGACGCAAAACCGAACTGTCCTGCTTGGGCTTCATGAAGCACTACCCAGCAAGACGCTCCAAAACAGAAAAAAAAATCTCCAGCGATGAAAACACGCGCGAAACCGTGAGCTAAATCTATCGGACTACGCAAAACCGAACTGTCCTGCTTGGGTTTCACGAAGCACCAAAAGGTTACGGTTCATGTAAATAAAAATAAAAACTTGAAGAGTTGACCACAATGAGAAGTGGGATTAAAAATACCAAAAAATTAACCACCTGGTTTAGGAGGATCGCTTGTAGGTTATTTTGTTTCTTGTTTACAATAACGAATTTTAGATCAAGGGGCTATCCATAAACCACGTGGCTTTTTTAATTTGTATATGGACAAAAGACCACGACGGGGGAGAGGGATCTTGATTTCCAAAAAAAAGTCCACGAGGTCGGTCCAGGATCATTTCGTAATGGAAATTTCCTTGACTTCCCTGGGCATAGAGTATCATCGTACCTGCCACACGATATACTAATGCGAAAATAGCAAACTTAGGCAAAGAAAGCTCTCAGTTAATAACTGAGGAAGTGCTCATAAGAACACTAAGCTGAGAGGTATGAAATTTCATATCCAAAAAAGTCGTGCATTCAGATCGACTTTTCTTGTTGAACAGTGTTATGCTTGAATCGAAGTTTTCTTGAAAGAGACAATTAGTCAAACACGATCTCGCTGATTCATAGGCTGAATTCGCACATAGTCCTGAGCAGCTCGTGTTTGGTAGGTCAATTAATTGAAGGATAACTTCACTGTGTCGTACAAATCTGGTGAAGGGTGACAAATGCTGCACATTAGGGCTGTTCAAAAATTAAAATCCAGTTTTCCATATCCATATCATAAAAATAGTGTTCTGTGAAATTGTCAGCCTTCTTGGTGGTGATTCAAAAGTGACCCAAAAACGTTGTTGTTTTATATGGAAATTACTATGGAGAAATATTCAAAAATGATCAATACACATTAGTACTGGAATATAAGTACAAATAATTCATTCCATAGTACAAACTGATTCTTCAAATAATAGTAAAAAAATTTGCTAAATTCAACGGATAGGAGAAAAAACATTCATGAGATTGTTTGCTAGTATTTAGCTTCATAGCCCTACAACCATGTACAAGAATCCCAAACAAAATTAACTCAGAATCGATTTAATTCCTCAACAACATCCTCCATTAAGATTTGAAGCATGAGTTTTCACTATGTTATGATAAATTTGAACTTACATTACAGTACTAAAGTGTTTGGAACATTTTTCAAAATTTCTCTACAGTAGTTTTTATACAAACCTGCTTTGGCTTTGGGCCACCTTTAAGGTAGAGATGAATCGAAGCCAAACCTCAAATTTTCAAGAGCACAAATTTGGAGAAACAAAAATCTTTTTAAGCTGAAAACTTGATCGATTGATTAATTGCTGGTGGTGACCAATCGATCAAGTTTTCATCTTCAATGGGTGTTCGGTTCTCCAGATTTGCGCTCTAAAAAATTTGAGATTTGGCTTCGATTTATCTTCACCTTATATCACCACCTAGAACGCTGAAAATTTCACAGAACACTATTTTTATGGTAAGGATGGTAAGGAAGATATGGGAGGTTGGATTTACAAACATTTTTTGATTTTCAATCGTCCTACTGCACATCCATCGTATTGGGTCGTATCGCACATGCAAAAACATGAACAGACTGGCTTATTCACAGCATGCTTAATAATTGGCAACATATTATCTAGATATCTAACAAAGTTTTTGGTATTAGAGGGGTAATGATTACGATGTCTACAGAACTTAATAGTTGTTTAATTCTGGTGTTCAATATTTGCAAATTATGTTAAAGAAATCTTTTGCTATTACATTTCATAGTTTCAACATGCACCTTCAGTATTCTAAGTGATTGTGAGCAACTCACGTACGAGCTCGTACCCAACCCGAGCTCGGCGATGATAAACCGCCAAAGCAGTATATGTCGCTCACTTGCCCGAATGCCCACCGCTCTGCCACACTAAATGCGTGTTTATATTTATATGTACATTTCTGAGCGGAGCTCGGGTTAGTTCACGGACGGTTCTCCATCAGTTCACCGGCTTTTTATTTTCGTTTGATCGATTAGCAGTGTATAGTGATCCTATCGTCAACGTCGTCGTTCGTATTGCAGACACTAATTTCCCTTGATTAGTTTTTTGTTAATTTGTTGTTTTAATTTGAATGTGAAAAAACTGTGATCTTACCTGTATTTTAAAGAAAAGGTGAATATGAAATATTGAATTGTGCATGTTTAATGTGTCTATTTTAAATGTGGAGATAGGATAATCGAACCGAAAACTGATATTTATAGTTATTTCCTCTCAAGCTCACCTGTTGCTCAGTCTAGTGCTCATGATCCCATAGGAATTGGGAAAATTATGGAATTACAAACTTGTGATATCTAAAATATTTATACAAAAAAAAAATTGAGTTTTAAGATTGGCTTACACTAAATCAAAACAATGCTAGAAAAGGGCGCGATGGCCATTATCAAGTTGTTTGCTTCAGTTTCGAAAACAATAGGCAACTGTGAATGTAATCCATCATTTCAGAGCTGATTTTTTTTTTTTTTTGAGGAACTGATTTTAATTGTGCAGTCGAACAGAACACGTGCATAGCCGCTTTTCAACCGAATATCTGATTAGCATATCAGTTCAAATCCAAAAGTACCAATATCTTATATAAGCGTCGATTGAACTGTGATATGGAAAAAAAACCCGACCTACGCCAATCTGATATACTTTGTGGAAGTCACAGAACGTGCTCGGTGCATTAACAAACGCGTTCCGATTTGTGGGTCAATCCGTACAGCGATATTTTTAGCCTTAGAAGAGTTGTTGCGATTGCGAAAGAAGAATTTTTTATGTGGCACAATCGTTTGTGGCCTTCCCCTCTCGAAGTCGTGTTGTGTTTTTGATATTCGTAAGTATAGTATAGGTAGTGTGACCGGCAAGCTATGCACAATGTTCGGAAAGAAATAAAGTTTGATCAAAACTAGTTTGATCGCCTTAACCGAAGAAACATCTAATGTGCTATTTGGTGTTTTTACTATTCCATAAGGGACTTTTCACATACTATATTATTATTTTGAAGTGTACATTTATTAGAAATGCATTTGTATTAAAAACACAAATTTTGGTTATATTTGATCGAGTTTAATTGAAATGTGTAGGTATGAAAAATAAATCAATATACCAAAAATATATAAAAAAAATCGTTAAAATAATGTAAAATATTTAATATTTCAATCAGATATAATAAGAAAATCAGCAAATTTCTGCAATAAAAATTAAACGATTTTTGTGAGATCTAAGAATACTTTTGATACGTGTACTACTTCAAATGGCGGTGACATTATGCAACACATATTTCACATATTCATGCCAAATATATAAATTTTACATATCATTTTTTTTTTTTTTGACTTTGAAGAATGTGATAATATAAAAGTCAAAGTAATTTTAATTTGTGTAAGGTATGTTTTGAAATAATACGAAAAATATGAAAATCTCAAAACAATTTTTGGTAGTTTTGGTCGCCTTTTTTCATAAACCCCGACCATTGTGCAATGTGAAGCTGTATGCCAGGATGGACTTTGGATCTACGCGACTTTCGGTGGAAATGAATGAAATTGATGCGAATGACGCGAAGAGACGAATCGGCGAAAAAATAACGGACGGCCACGGACAAAATGTTCCGGACCGTCATAACTCGAAAATGATTTCAATGCCGTGAAATATTTCTCTCGGTGCCTCTTCGCGGGATGACATCTTTCGTGTGCTCGCGCTCGAGCGAGAGGAAAAAAAGTGGACTTTGTACTCGGATTGCAATGTCATCAACACTTATCACTATGTTGTGGCTAGGTGGGTTTGAACGAGGCAGAAAACGGTCCGCAGAGGCTGGGTTTTAAAGCACGCAACTTTTTTAGCGGCGTAGCATTGAATCAAACTCAATTAGATTGTTTTTTTATTGTGTTATATTTATATATGTAATGATATAACATTGATTGATATTTTATATTATTATTATATTTCACTAATTAACTGATGGTATTATGTTTTAAATAGTATTGTTTTTCTAATATACGTGACATTCATCAATGATATCATATTCAAAACTTTGCATTTTATGTTACCTCACCCGTTTCAACTTGTTCCTTAAAGCACTTTTTGTGATAGAAAAATTGCATACATCAGAAACAAAATTATGTATAAAAAATTAAAATTATGTATAATTTCCTTCTACATTTGCTCAAATGTTTCAACATTCAACGTCCTTCATTCAACTAGTGTACTAAGTACTCTGTCAGGGAGACAGCTTTAGAGGCATCTTCGAAATTTTAATCATCTGTAGTCTTCTTCATGCTATTAATACAGCTAGGGTAGATGTACCAATAGTGGAGGTACTAAGCACGATTGAACTTCATTTAGTCGCCTAAATTAATGTACATGTTAAAGTTGTAACGGGAAGTAACGACCATTGACTTGAGGAGAAAAATGATTTCATCGCAGAAATCCACGGCATGTCAGTGAAAAATAATACCTCCACTATTGGTACACTGTTCCTTTAGTTGCGGTATATTTTTAATTTGTGTTCCTATAGTTGCGGTATCCGTTGTTTTCTTATGGGATCCTCCACTATAGGAACACTTTACCGCACTATTGTTACAAGTAAGAAAGGTTTTAACAATTTTAGTGATATTTCATCAGTTTTAAAGCAATTTACACGATATTTTCAACTATTCCGTGTATCAACAAGCCAATACGTCGATTGGCAGTGTCGGTTCTGTGGTTAATGTAATAAAATTAGTAAAAACGGCACTACCGCAACTATAGGAACACCCACAACTAAGGGAACACTTACCCTAGTCCATTTTGATTCAGCATACAACATGGCCAACCTGAAATTTTGTTTGAAGATCAAAAGCTTGTTCTCAATACAGAGTTAAAATTGTATGTTGATAAATAATTAGATAATTGGGGAAGGGCCTGGTTTAGTGATTCCTTGAGATATTCACGTTTGACGTAGAGATTATAGTGACGGCTTTCTTCGGAAGGAAAATAAAGCCGTTGGCCTCAAGATGAACAGGGCCAAAAATCTCATTAATAAAGATAGAAAGTAGAAAAAAGTAGACATTTTATACTGTATTTTATATGAGTCCTAAACGTATACATTAACTTTATTAACGTGCTTTACGCCCTTGGCGAGTTCATAACTCCGGATAAGTGCTAAAACTTAACTTCATCTGACCGATTGGGAATGAGGGAATCGGACCATATGGGAAACAATAGTTCTTTGCCAGAGAGGTCTATGTCATCCTTAAACAAATATTTTTTAAATTTTATAATAATACCTTCATGCCAAACACTGTCGAATGCTTTTTCTGTGTCTAGAAGAACAAAACCAGAAAAATAGGCTCTAGATTTGTTGAAACGCATCAAATTTGTTACACTTTAAAATCGACGAGTGGTTAAATGTCAATGTCGGAGTCCGAACTTGATGTGAACCACCATTCTGTTCAAAATACCTTTTCCAAAAAGTTAACTGGTAAAGGATAACAAGCTGATTGGACGATAGCTAAAAGATTCGTTTGGATCTTTGTGTAGTTTTAAAACTGGCACAACATTGGAACATTTTTAAGGAAATATAATAACTGAAAACATTTGTTTAATATATCAACCAAAAATGATTAGCTACATTCAAGAAGTTACTAGATGAGAATGTAAACTCTCATAAATTCAACTACCAAACGCATAAATTTCTCTAAATTTGACGACTGCAGTACTTGTTACGAAGGAAGCATCTAATAACAGTACTCTTTTTATATTGGCTTTATGCACTAGCAGAAAGCTTAAACTAAGAAGATCAGGAACGTTTGCCATTGTGATGGCCATCTTTGGATTCCGAGATGTTTCACCTTACACAGTGTTTTAAATAAATTTCCGTCCTTTCTTGATTTTTATTGAATCATCAGTGTTTGCATCATTGAAATCTGAGTTTTTTCAAACGAAGGGACTCCTATATTGACACCCTTTCTCCTTTTGTACCTCTCCCTCCTATTGCCAAAACATGCCATTCACAAATTACGTAACGCTGGATGGAGGCAGGGGATAGGTTAAGGCATTACGCCTCATACAAAAAAGAATAAAATTTTCTATATAAAAAGCGTTACTGAAGAGGGAAGGGGATCAACATCTTTCAATTTTAGCATTACGTAATAAATGAACGCTGCCCAATGTCTCATGTCAAGCATTGTAGAGATATTTTTTATGATTTAAATACATCACAGTAAGAGTAAATCGCTATAGCACCATTTTATGATCGCGAATTGCATCAATGTGATAAAAAATGATTTACCAAATCGTACATAACTCTTGATTAAAAAATATACACCTCTTATTTTCTCATATTTTGTGTGAATTTAGCTCAGCCTTGCAAATGACGCAAAAAAAAATAAAATCGGTGGTTGCGAACATCCTGAAAATGTAGTGTTTTTCCGATTAAATCCAATATAACGGCAAAATTCAATATGGTCGCAAAATATTTTTATTTTTGCAAATGAAGCTCCTCTGTTTTCTCTTTCCAAAAATATGTTATATACCAACCCCTTGGTTGTTGAAGAAATTTCTGAGTTATGGCAGTTTGAGTGAGTCATGAATTGCCAAAAATCGAGTGGTTTTCAAAAACTGTTTTAAACTAACGTTCATTCAATTGACAAACTCAATGCAGTTTCTTCAACTTTTGAATGAGCATAAATATCAACATTTTGAAAGACCAAGTGTAAGTAGCGAGCCGGTCTCAGCGAGAACTATAGTATACTCATAGGGAAGCTCCGGTTTTGGCCATACGCCAGTCGCAGTCATAGTGGGTTTAACACTGTTTTGCATAGCCAACCAGCATTAAACCTTTTGTCTTCAGTATATCACACCCACACTATAAAGGTACATTTATTGACTCGTCCGAATTGATTCAAAATAGGACAATAATTAATAGGGTCCTAAAATGTGTGATAAAATCTCATTTTTATTAAATAACACGATAGACGGTGTTCTCCTATAACGGCTATATCATATTCAAACCTAAAGTTTAAAAAATGGGTCCAAATTTTAACCTTGACATTTTTGATCATGTTTGACGTTCACTTAGTCGACAAAAACGCCACAAGGTCTCAATTTTTTAACGCTAATGTTGTTTGTTCCTATCTGACATTTCGGAAGTGAAACGGAATACAAAATACACCAAAAAATGGAGTTTTAACTAAGGAGTGCGACAAAATCTGATAAATCAGTAAGTAAATGAAAAACCGGATTTAGTAATATACCATTTAATACCACTAGAGTTTGTATCCTTTGACAGATACGCGTATTTCGACCTCAACTGTAAGACCGTCTTCAGTGCCGTGTACTAGACTCGACTTGATAGATCAGAAAAAAAAATTGGTCGTGAACCTACGAAAAGCATTCAGAAATTGAGTAAACATGTGTTTCTGGCCTAAATTTAAGCGTTTGGTACTAAAATTGGGACAGGGCGTTAATCTAGCCATGGTACTTCTAATTTGGCTACTCCTATAAAAAATCAATGTGATTGGCAAATTAAGGAACCAAAGCTAAATCTCTGGTCTTAACTAGTTCTGATGGCGTATACAGACCAACGAGTGTTTCAATGCGAAAAATGGTATCAGCTCATTTCTAATATTTTTTTATACATACAGTCGACTCTCCATAACTCGATATTCAAGGGACCATCGAGTTATAGAATTATCGAGTTATAGAACATACCGATACCAAATATTTTAAAATCAAAGGTTTAAATTTCTATATTTCCAATACTTTCATGATCATTTCTGCAACATTTCGTTGAAAGCATTTTGAAAAAATATCTTTGGACACATTTTTCAAAATGTTGGAAAAATCCCTTATTTTTACTAAAAAATCATTTTTATATTTTTATGTTTTTAAACTTTTATTACAAATTGCAAGTCCTTTATTCACTGCCAAACTAGGAACGGTCCATGTCTCCCAGTATAAAAAAATGGTTTTTAGATGGATATCGAGTTATGGAGGGAAAATTACCTCTCACGTGGCATCGACCATTGGAGACATCGAGTTATAGAAATATCGACTTATGGAGAGCATGATTTATGAGATTTTGAAGGGACCGCAAATTCCATCGAGTTATAGAATATATCGAGTTATAGAACATCGAGTTGTGGAGAGTCGACTGTAATATGGATTGAAAGCTTGCGTTTGACAAATTTTTTGTGTTTTTTTTTTCATTAGGCCGAATGCCATTAGGCCGAATGCCGTTAGGCCGAAAGGGTCGTTAGGCCGAAAGGGTCATTAAGCCGAAAATGACCGATAGTTCAAAGGAAGGTTAAATGGGTTAGTAACCGCGATAGGTTAGGATAATTTGCATTAGCCAACAATATCCGTGAAATATAGCTAGGAAGGCCTTTGATTAAAAGAAAGAAAAAACATTGATAGCCATAAGGTAATCTTACGTTTAATCAACTTTCTCTTTCCTGTACACGTACGCATATGGATTGTTTTCATACAGAACCCGTTTCCGTATGAAAACAACAAACAAAAAATCCCATATGATCTTGTTGCTGGGAGGAAAAGGGTTCGATTGCTTTATTTGAAAAAGTAGTAAATGATCAAATGTTATTTCGGCGTAACGGCATTCGGTCTATTGGCCTTCGGCCAAACGACATTCGGCCTGACGGAATTCGGCCTAATTGGAGTATCCAATATAGCTATCAAGTGTCCCAAAGTCCATAATAAACCTTGTAGAAAAAGTTCATTAAAAGTTTACTATGTGGTCTTTCAACGGTGCATAAATGGGGAGTGTGGCAAAATTTGTTGATTTGTTGTTCAATGATTGATTTAATTAATGACTTGTGATTAAGATTATAATTAGAGAATGAAATTTGCGATATTCATGATTATGATTAATGATTACACTGCGAAACACGTTTTGTCTCAAGCACCAAAATGCCGCAATTTATTAAATTAAGGGTTGCCAGCTTGTGTGTCAATTTATTCGCCTAATTTGCCACAGAATTTAATCTTCATGTGTATAGCAATTATAAGCAACAAAGTTCATAATACTTTCGATGCTCAAAAGTTTTTTTTTGCTGGTTTCGAAAAGTTTTGTATTTTGCCATATAAGAGAAACGAAGAATTGGAAAAATCGATTTAATTTCAATTGAATCGTGCAATTTCAATCAAATTACCGTAATCCGGGGTAACATTGATCAGTTTTAAGGATATTTCTTAAATATTTCATTCAAAAATGCAAATATTGTGAGTTATGTATTTTTAAAACAAGTACTGCCACCCATAGCTCGTGACTATATTGTATTTTGTTTTTTGAAAGATTTAAGCATGTTTAAAAAAAATGTTTTATGTGATTTTTTCATTCAGCTGATATGGGGTAACATTGATCATCCATGTAAACAACGTATTGTAATACTGAAAATGTCTTTACTTACTTAAATCATGGCCCCTGAAGCCGAATATGAAGTCCAAACGCTTACATCACATTTACTTTTTGAGTTATTTTAAAATTAAAAAAAACCTCAAACAGCGGAATACGCCTAAAGGTAGGCAATTTCCTAAGGGAATTCTACATTCTTAAAAGTAATTCGTTAATGTTGCCTAATTGAACATACTTATAAAAGTTTGGACAGCGGAATCGTTTTTGGCGATGCCATTTTTAGTGAGAACCGCATTTTCCTTGCTCATATCGCTTGCAGAAAATAATGTGAGACATAAATCTTCGGTAGTGTCATCCTTAACAATTGAAATCATTGTTTCGCAAACTTGACAAATTTACGCATAAAGTTACCGCAATTTTTGCAAAAATCTAATTTTTCAATAGCTTATGAATATAAGAAAGAGAAGCAACATTCATGCTTTGGAAATGTTTCATCAATAAATGATGATGCCAACTTATTACGAGATGAGCCATTCCGATCAATGTTACCCCGCTGATCAATGATACCCCGGATTACGGTACATCTGAAATGGAAGGTAAAGTCACATACTGCATGTTTGGTGGATTAGATCACAATTTAAATCATACTTAAAATTTCATGTAAACGTCAATGAAAACAATGTTACATACTAGTTTGACGACCTGTAGCTAAAAATTGTGACGTACTTGAACATTTCTGAGCTTCAGCAACCCGAAATCTGCTAGAGACACATAATTTGATTCTTGAGACACGCAAAAATGTCATCTTTGTTACGCTGTGTAATTGATATATATGGTTCTTTATAAGAATACCTTAAATTATATCCATTCATATCACGACCGCACTGATCGATTGAAGTTCACAAGTTTTTCTTAACTTATTAGCTACTTCTTATGTCATGCATTAAAAATTTGTATGTAATTCTCACGTATTTTTTGATACGGAGAAGACTCATTTTCATAAGTGTTACTGACCATTGTTATATGCACGCTTATGAATCTATATCATGAATAGTATGTTATTAGCATCGGTTCTCGTAAATCATTAATTTTTCGTATAAAATTGTTACGAATATTGTATTTCAATGGATTGTCTTATGAAAGCTAATATTACTGCTTCTGCAGTGTGGGCATGAAGGTGAAACTTGGATTGTTTCTAGAGGTATCCATAAGTAATTTTTGAAATATTCGCTTCTCGTTTCTTGGCAGTTATGATTTTGCATGTTTACCGGTTCGATCTTCGAAAAATTCTTCTGTTCCCTGGCAGTTATCCGCAGAGTAGAAAAAAAAACTGCACTGTCTCCATTCAAACCACTTCGACTGAGATTTGTTATAGTGCTCATTGGAAGATTTTTGCGAAGTTACTTGACCGATGTGTTACATGGTTTTCAGAGAGGTCTTTTTAACGAATTCATCCCGAGAGTGCTCTAAAATATCAATAGATACCATGTTTTGCGAGGTCCTCTTAAGTTTCTGATGAAGTCCTTGAGTTAATCTTGTGAAATTTTTCGTATAATTTTGTGAAACTCGAGACAAGCTTCAGTTTTTTGGAGATTTCATTAAAGCTAAAGAGCTCATACTTTGCAACAATATGTACCATTCATAATCAATCCATACTGCTCAGTTTCAAACAATTTTTCCAGAAAAACAACCCAACGAAAAATAAATTAAGGAGGTTTTGCTGCATTCAGTTGTTTGGTATAGTGAACTTTATGAAAAACGGACAAGAAAAACCGTGAAAAATGATCAATTTTACCCGAAATTACGGCATTTCAAGAATAAACAACCGTACTTCTTTTTAACTGTTTTCTAATCTGAATCGACTAAAGAACTCAAACAACCATATAACATTTTACGCGCAATTATTCAACAAGGTCATGCTTAGGATGATGGAATCGAATTTCTCCGGTCGAAATTTTCCGGTTGGGCATTATTTCAGCTTTCCAGTGAATTAGATTTATTCACTTGCATTGCATTGACATTTGAATACAAAAAATGTCAGTTGACAAAGAAAGTTCTATGTTACTACCTTATAGAACTCTAGGCCTGAGAAGCAGACCATATCCTTGAAGTGAATGTAATGTCACAAAGAAGAAGAAGAAAATGAAAGATTTTTTTTATTTATTCATTTATTGACCACCTTGTAAGGTAAGACATACATCTTTTTTATTGTTACATTTAAGATTGCCATTGATGGAAAAAATGACTCTAACGTACATAATTGAATTTTGAAAAATTGTTCTCTTTAACTAACACAACCGTCTATTGTAAGTACAGTAAGAGATCCCTTTTGAAGCATGCTTTAGAATTAATCAGCTTAATGGAAGTCGGCAAACTATTCCAATTAACAATGCCTCTGACAAAGAAGGATTGACTATAATACATTGAACTATGTTGTGGAACTCTGTAATTACCTGTTCGTGTGCCTCTCAATGGTATAATTTTTTCATTGAGGAAAACTGGATTTGATGTTTTTATTATTTTGAAAATATTGATGCATGTTCTATATTTGTAGAAATTATTGAAAGGACAGCCTATAAGGTTCTTTTGTAGGTGTGATACATGTGAGTATCTGGAAAGGTTGTATACATATCTAACACACGCGTTTAACGCTAGTCTTAATTTGTGAAGTGATCCAGTTAAAGCATTTGTGTAAACGAAATCTCCATATATGAAATGTGGAAGCAGCAATGTTTTAAAAAGTTTTAATTTTGTATCAATATTGCTATTTCTAGTCGTAAGATTTAGTCGTTTTCATGAACCATAAATTTTTGAACACTGATATATAATATGGTCCTCCTACTCTAAATTATTTGTGAATATAACACCTAAATTGTTGATTTTTTGTACAAAAATAATTTCGGATTCATTGATATAAATTTTTGGAGGGGTAATGTTGGTTTTTTGTTTGGAAAAAGGTTTGGTCTTACATTTTTTTTTAATTAGTAGAATTTTGTGTGCACCCTTGCTCGATTATTCTAGATCTGATGTTTGATTTGCAGTTAAAAAAAATGACAGCCATGATATAAGTAACCACTAGCCCATTAATTCATCTCTTTAGACTTATAGGGCTAATATATGGCATGTTGTAAAATAGCACTATATAAGCAAGTAGCGAATGCAAGTGCTATATGGTTAGTTGAGGAGTCAACGAATCGGTACATTTCGCATGGTGTGAAACGACATTTGATCTAATTTGTCAGTAAAAGTTATCATGTCATAAAGTCAAAACACTAAGTTAGCATGAATATAGCAGGTCTTGTTTCGAAATTTCACAATTTTCAACCTATTGTCTGTGATAAACCATAGTGCCACTGCACAGTACTCGAGCTATTTATCTTGATGAAACTAACCGTGTCATCACCGCCATTCAATCCATTCTTACACTCGTTTCTTCTCTTCCTTGATGGCTGTCCTGGGTTTACCAAGCAGACCCAAGTGGAAGACTGAAGAAGCTCATTTTCCAATCAAGAAGGCAAAACACTCGACAGGGACATTTTCTCGAGAACACTTCCTTACCCGGCAGCCGAAGAGCAACAGTATTGACATTTTTTCAATAATCCTTACTGGATCACTTGAGGTGGGGCCTTCCTTAACCGAGTGGTTACAGTCCGCGGCTACAAAGCAAAGCTATGCTGAAGGTGTCTTGGTTCGATTCTAGGTCGGTCCATGATCTTTTCGTAATGGAAATTCCTTGACTTCCATGGGCATGGAGTAGGGGAAGACGAGGTAAGAGCGCCCGCCGGGGTAAGACGGACCACCTTCAGTTTGGCATTAAAATGGCAATTTTCTTAAATGTTCATCAAGCACTTACCATAAACACAAGATTTTTGACATTCCGGAGTATTAAGTGTGATATTTAAATCAAGTTTTTCATAACAAATGTCAAAAACAAAGTTTCTGCTCGTCAATATTGAATTTGATCTAAATTTAACAGATGCTTACTTAAGGATTTCGGAAGGGATTTTTTTGGAAAAACATAACAAATTACCCGTCCATGCTTTAACAGAAATGTGAAATATGCTTCGGTGAAGTGGAATATGCATTGTAAATATTAAACTCTGAAATAAGGCCATAGTTGTGAAAATTGCGCAAGCGGGGTAAAACCGACCACTGTTGACGGTGTAAGACCGCCACCCCTAATTTATAACAAATAACTGTGTAAACCATTTTCAAAGTTTTCACTACGTTGTACTTTACTGTTCAGGTGAAATGAAATCAATTTTGTGAAAAATCAAAGCCAAATCCGCATAGTTTTCCCAAAATATGGGTGTTTCAAGGTAATAATAAGTATACATTTAAGTTTTTTTGAAATAATTCACCCTAAAAATAATTCAATATTTACGTTAATCAATGTAGAATTCATAAAACATTATACTTTTATGAATCACAGGGAACTGATATATTTTTTCGCAAAATTGTGTACGAAAATCGTTGTGGTCGCTCTTACCCCGTGGGTGGGCGTGATAAGACATCACTTTTTAAAAGCTTCAAGAAATAAATATTTTTTAGAAATACAACACCTGTGATATTTTTTGATCATGCCTAAGGCTTCAAAAACCGACATGCTTCGTCGAAAAAGGATTTATTGATACCTGATTTTGACATATGAATTAAATTGCTTAGGCGGGCGGTCTTACCCCGTCTTCCCCTATCATCGTACTTGCCACACGATATACGAATGCGGAAATGGCGACTTTGGCAAAGAAATCTCTCAGTTAATAACTGTGGAAGTGCTCATTGCACACTAAGCTGAGAAGCATTCTCTGTCCCAGTGAAGACGTTAATGCTAAGAAGAAGAAGATGATACGAATCATCAAAGTTTTCAATACATTCGTTATTGAAAAGGTACTGTTCCATAATTTGGAAAACTATGTAATTGGCCATATAGAATAAACGATGATTTTTTTTTATAAAAGCATCAAGCTTATTATAAATTACAATTAAAATATTATAAAATCGTGAAATTATAATCAAACTATGTCCTATACAAATATTTAAGTCTTATTTTCAATCCCAAATTTTCAATTTCCAAAAAAAGTAATAAATCATAGTTGAAATTTCACTTCAACATCATTAAAAGCGGAATTAAATATAACCTAGCGAACTGTTTGACAAAATTGTGACGTGATGGAAAATTTCTGAGAGTGGATGCAGCAACTCCAAATTTACTAGGGGCACATAATTTAATCATTTGATCACTCGAGAAGGTTATTCTTGTTCCGCTGTGGTATTAGCAAGGGTGACATTGTGTCAATAGAATTATTTTGCAAATGGAAATAAGTAACATAATTATCAACAAGTCGTAAAGTGAACATTAATATGGGATTTTCTAGGAAACCTTCAGTTATTTTGAACAATGTTTTTCAAACGTTGCCCAATTAATTTAAAGCCATTTCATTCGAAGTAGTAACTAGTAGTTTATTCAATACCTATGTTTACAAAAAAATCCAATTTCACCTACACAATGCACACAACTGACAATTTTCTGAAACGGAATTGCTTACAATTCGACGCAGTATTGAGCATTTGAGCCGGCGCGCGGTGGCAGCCGGAAGAAATGGGACTAAATGTTGTGTGCATTGAAGACGTAAGTATAGCTGATACAGTCAGCGAGATGACGATGCTTTTAAGTGCTGGCGGAACATTCTTGAACACGGTTTGCGTCCCACGGTTTGTTTTTAATTTCAAAACGCTTCCACCGGAGAACGTGATGACGGTTCAGTTTTTTACCACAACAACCTAGCTTGTTTGAAGTTAATTATTGTGTTTGAGAAGCGGAAGATGATGTCTTTGCGGGCTTTTGGAGATGCGAGATAGTGTTTAATGAGCATATCTACGATTTTGGTACTACAATGATAATAGCTTAAAGACATTTTTATGAAAATTATTGGCGTTACGTCTCAACTGGAACAGATCCTGCTTCTCAGATTAGTGTTCTTATGAGCACTTCCACAGTTATCAACTGAGAGCTTTCTTAGCCGACTGGCCATTTTTGCATGTGTGTGATACTCTATGCCCTGGGAAGTCGAGAAAATTTCCTTTACGGTCTTGATGAAAAGCTGCGCGTTTACCGCTACGGCTATCTGGGCCCTCAACTTAAGATTAGATTGAGAAAATCTGTGGAAAACATCAACATATATCTCAAACGAAAGCTTTCCAGCAGCGATAAACAGTGCTTATGTTACAAACCACCTTGCCGATATAAACTTCATGCATTGCGCCAATCTGACTCCAAGCAGAGCCTCCACTACGGACGTTCAATGGACGGCAATTTTACCCTCACTTTACTACAGTCTTATACAGCAAGAGCCAATCTTCGCCCTCAAACCCGTTCTCGTATAGCTTCTGTTGCTGCAAGCGGTATAGCTCTGTTCGGGTTAAAAAACTGTTGCTCTGATATGGCATTGAAAAATTCAATCCCCTGCCCATATGCCAGATTGCAGAGCAATGTACCTACATTACACGATTCGGATGAGAAGCCCACAGTAACGGAAGACGGAAGCAAATGCTGCTGCTTCCTGCCCCAGCGAGCACCAGTGTCAAAGATATGTTGAAAATAATTTAAAAATTTATCGCTTTTATCCGAACCACCAAAAAGGAAAGGAGATTTGGAAAATGGCCTTGTCCACCCGAATAAAAATGTTCTATTAATTCAATAGTGGCTCTAATTAAAACACCATACAACATATGGTGTAAATTAGAGTCTATTATTTATTTATTGTGGGCTTCGTAGCCGTGCGGTTAGTGTCACCAGTCATTTAGCCGCATCGTGCTAGGGAGTGTGGGTTCGATTCCCGCCACAGGCCGGTAAACTTTTCGTGAGGACTGTTTTCCGACTGTGCCACTGGGCGTTGCATGCTAGTCCGTTGTCTAGTGTGGTGCTTCCTTCAAAGGGCATAAATGCCCACTGGAAGCATTAACGTGTCAGTGTCTTTTTTTATTGTTGAATGGTTGACTAGGTCACAACATTTATTGCTTTAAAAAAAATCATCGTTACAATAATTGTATAAATAAGCTCTATTGTATTTCAATTGTTTTTCAGAACTTTTTACTGCCCTAAAACAGCTTTCCGTATTTATTCTAATATCCATTATGTAAAACAAGATTTCGTGTATATAACACCTATATCATTCGCCAAACAAAATATTTGTATCATAATCCGGGGTAATATTGATCAGTTTTTTTGATACTTCTTCAAAATTTTGGTTGAAAATGTTAATACTGCAATTTTTATATTTTTCAACGATAATAATACATACTTCGTATGTATTCCAGTCGGCTCGAAAATAATGGAAAGTGGAGCTGATAGGATTGAGAATAGCTTCATGGGATATTTGGAATGAAACAGGACATGATCAGAATCAAAATCAACATGAATGACTAGTTGGTTACAAAGATGACTAGAGTCAGTTAAGACCAAATCGATCGTAGAAGGGTTTCTAGAAAAGCAAAAAACAAGTAGTGCTGTCAGGGTATTGAGTTGAGAAATATCATAAAGAGCACTCATCAAATAAAATTCTGCTGTTGGAATTACTTTGCGAATTATTCCATGAGCGATCTTTTACATTAAAGTCACCAATGAAAAAAAATGTGACTTATTGCGAGTCAATTTCCGCATGTCATTTTTAAGCAAATTAACTTGCTGCCCAGCGCTTTGAAAAGACAAATAGGCACGGAACTCAACGAAAAAAAAAAAAACAATAATTTTTATTGTTTTGTGCGAAAAATGCTTTTCATACCATCCAATAAAAATACCAAACATTATATTGTTCTGATCTAAATAAAGAATGGAAAATTGTAATGTAAAAAAATCTAATATTTTATTAGGGCTATCACTCTGTTGGCGAAGCGGATAGCCCAATGCCAATCCGCAGTCTCTCTTCAAATATTAAGGATGTTTACAGACTGAATTGCGGCAGTGCTATATTTAGACCCGAAAACACATTAGATTTCGACATGTTTTTCGCAGAATCTCCTACAATGTGACCCACTTTTATTCTTGTTCGATGCATATCTCCATGCCAGCTATAAAAAAAAACTAATAATCATTCTTCTTCTCTGTTCTCCACAGACTTAATAGCGTAGCCAAAAGGAATCCCTATCGGAATTTTACAACCTGAATCAGTAGAGTCATATTTACAAAACACAAAACACCTAGTAAAATAAGCATGATTCGAGGAGTATCGTCGCGCCTCTCCCTACTGAGCAATGCCACCAACGCGGTGAAAAAATCCTGGAGAAAGCAATGTGTTCAAGCGCTTAGTACAAAGAGTCAGTTTAAGTATTTAGAGGACTACGTCTTCCCGCCCGAGAATGGCTTCGAGCAGAACTCGCTGTACGGCAAAACGCTCCAGGTGCCCCATACTACGCTGGAGCAGTATGTGTGGGACAATTTCTCCCAGTGGGCCAACCGAACGGCCGTGGTAAGTGTGAAACTCAATGTATTTTATATGTACCAAAAATTGTTTTTTTTTTTATCGAAAATGTTTCAAAATGTTCTCCCATGAATGCTTTCTAACATCAGACTTGTTAGAAATTAAAACAACTGATGATGAATTTGAACAACTGATCGAAGCAAAACCATAGTTTCTAGACACATCTGAACAGACAGTTCATTGTAATTAATGCGTAAAGTCAAATTCATGCCCACTGTAGAGCCCAATTAGCCATAGCGGTAAACACGCAACTATGCATCAAGAAAGTTTCCAGGACATAGAGTTTCTGCGTGCTTGCCACACGATGCGCGAATGCAAAAATTTCCAATTGCCAAAGCTTAAGGTCAAAGCCAAACTTCAAATTTTCAAGAGCACAAATCTGGAAAATCAAACATCTGGTTAAGCTAAAAACTTGATCGATTGGTCACTAGCTGGTGGCTCAAACGGGTGTTCGGTTCTCCAAATTTGTGCTATTGAAAAATTGATGTTTGATTTCGATTCATCCTCACCTTGACTGCCCATGAAGGCATAACTGTCCCATATTGAATTAGTAGGCATTGAGAAAATAACGCTCAAAGTTTTAAGTTTTCCATCTCATACAAATCTTTATAATTCTCCAAAAAATTTCGGGATGACTTATTCATTCAGCACCAACGCACAGATTACTCATTTTGCTTCTATTGATCAGCAAAAAATATAAACTTGAACATAAATCAAAACTCGCAGTTGCTATTGGGCATGAAAGTTCATATAGAGACTGTTATGCCTTTATTTTTCAATATGGGACTACATCAACTTCATATTTTTCCACAACATTTTCAAACAAAATGTGCTAAGTTTTATATGTATATTAAAGTATATATTACAACATGAATGTTGCGATGAAAAAAGGTGTTGGTTCAAAAATCAATATGGGACAGTTATGCTTTTATGGGCAGTTGAGCTCTCATTTAATAACTGTGGAAGTGCTCATTAGCCTGGGACACGGTTATATGAAAAATTTAGATTCTCGCTCCAGTTCACTTTTTGGATTGCATTTGGGTCCCATAACAACTGTGCAAAATTTCAGCTGAATTGGTGAAACTATATTTTAACACCAGCCGTTCAAAGTTTGTATGGGAAAACTTACTTTTGCAAAGAAAAATCGCCAGAGGTCGCCCATAGACCTCTATAAATATTCTGAACGCAGACCTCGATTGGTCAAAAACCAAACTATTTCTTTATGAAAGAGATAATTTTCGTTCAAGTCTAGTTATGCAAAAAGCTCATAAAAAGGAGATTACAAGCAGATTGGAAGATAGCCAGAAGCTTCTGCAAGATTTTTAAATTATTACAACCTTGGCATTATATCGTTTTACAAGAGAATGTGCCACCGAAAACATTTGTCAAATACTGTTCAGCATCGAACTGCCGGACGCTTCGAAAGCCGTACACTGGCCTTTTTCATAGTATTTTTGGACCAAATTCCGATTTTTTTGTCTAGAATCCATAACTATGACGTCTTTTAAATTCTCCTTGCATAAAAGTTGTGTAAAAATAATTTTCGGGTGATTTAAGGCCGGTGTCTGGGATTCGAAGCACCCTGACACTTTGAATGAACACGATTTTTCAACAAACGATAAGCCGCTTTCTAGGAGTTTCCTAATGAAGATAAAAAAAAATCTGTCATCACCAGAGGCGATCATTATTCTAATGATTTTCCAAATAACCTTTGAGGGATTAGGCAAGGATTCCTCGATGGATTCTTCAAGATTTTTTCTATAGGTTACTCCATGGATTCCTTAATGTAATACTACAATTCTCGATATTTTTTGTTTTATAGGGGATCATCCGGGGATCTCTAGAGATTACTTTAAATTTGTTCTAGAGTTTCCTCCAGGGATGGCTCAAACAACTTCTACAGCGATTCCTTCAGGAATAAATCCAGAGGATTTCAAAAACTTCTTCAGCAAAGGAGTTCCTTGACAAATTCCTGTAAATTTCTTGGAGGAATCCCTGGAGACACTTGTGATTAAATATTTGGAGGAATTCATAAGGGAATCTTTAGAGGAATTTGTACAGAAATTTTCAGAAACCAATAACGAAACTCGGAAAATTCCTAAAGGATTACTTGGTAAAATCTTTGGAGTGATTTATGTAGCGGTTTTCTTGGAGATATCTCTGGGAAAATTTTTGATAGAAAATATTGAAGTAATTTTTAAAGAATCCCTGGAGAAATCTTCGAAATAATAAGTCGATAGGTCTACCTGGGGAAATTTCTGCAAGTATGCTTCGAGGAATTTCTGCAAAAATCACTGGAGAAATAACAGAAGTAATTATTCAAGATCCCTGGAGCAATTCCAGGATAAAGCCAAGTATTTTTATAAAGATTTTCCGGGAGGAATCCTTGGCGGAGTCTCTGTTAAGATTTCTGGGGAAAGCTCTATAGTAATATCAGGACATAACGTTTGAAGAATTCCTGATGAAATCTCTGAAGAAATTGCTGGAATAATTGCTTGAAAAGTTCCCGAAAAATATCCTTGGAGAAATTCCAGGAGGAATCTTAGTAGATATTATACTGGAGGAATTTATGGAGGAATCACACGCAAAATTTCTAAAAGAATCATTGTAGAGATTTTCCTGCAGAAATTTCAGAAAATTCTATTCCAGGAGGAATCTTAGTAGATATTATACTGGAGGAATTTATGGAGGAATCACACGCAAAATTTCTAAAAGAATCATTGTAGAGATTTTCCTGCAGAAATTTCTGGAATAATATTTGGATTAATCTTTAGACCAGATAGAATTTCTGAAGGTATTCCTGGAACCATGTTGGAACCGGTCTAAAATATCTAAAAGTTCTCGTAGGAGGAATTTAAAGAGATATTCTCGGAGGAATCTCTGAAGATATCCCTAGTGGAATTCCTGGAGAAATCGCTTTAAAGATTACGATAGAGATTATCTTGGATGAATCTTCGAAGGAGTTCTAGGAGAAGTCCCTGAAAGAGTGTCAGAAATGGCTGGTGGAAACATTGGAGATATTTCTGGATAAACTATTGATGGAATCTCTGGAGGTTTTCCTAAAGGAATTACTGGAGCTATATTTTGACTGGTCTCAAAACATAAATAATGACTTGTCGAATGATGTCGATTTGTTATACAGTCAACTTTCGTTCTTTGCACTGAACCGGTAGCCCAACTAGGGAGTCGATGCCGGTTATGGACCCTTTGCGTATTATGGACCCCCTACAGAAAAACATAAAGTTAACACTCAAAGCAAGTTTATTCCTATGAAAATCCACCGGGGGAACTTCGATTACATTGTTAGTCAGCAGTTTCAGGCAAAATATTTGGTTTGAGACGCATAAATACAGATATTTGAACAGTTTTGTAAATGAAACCACACAAGAGGGTCCATAATACGCATTTCCAGATGGGTCCATAATAGGCTCGTCGGCAGCGAGCCGGATTACATGGGAATCAAATGGAGGGTCCATAATACGCAACGTAAAAATTTATAAACAATCGGACAACAGTTTTTCAAATGCATATTTCGCTGGAAAAATCGAATGATTTTGTATGTTTCATAGACGTACTATGAAGTAAAAACATTGAATTTGTTGTTAGACTCCACAAAACGTATATGCGTCTGAGATATCATTGCGGAAAAGCGTCTAGAATGAATTTCAGCTACTAAGGGGTCCATTACTAGCATTGAAACCCTAGTAAAATACATTTCCACTAATCGGGCTGAATTTTCTGCTGTCAAAATATCGAATACAATAGAAATTCAGAGCTACCAACATTGATAAATCGATACTTATGTCAAAAAGTGACGTTTTTCTTCGCTTTAAGTGGGCTTAGCCCACATAACGGGAGCCCACACGGGTAGAAATCAAAATCCAAAATCATGATTATGCACCCGGATATCATGATTCCAGTGTGTTTCCATCTTATGAAAATACACCATGATTTGGACTGACGATATCATGAGTCAGATTGTCGTAATGCGACACAAGTTGCAGCTGAGTGCTCGAAATCATGCATCGAATGCTCGAAAATCATGATTCGCGCATCCATTTCGGATCTATTTATATTTCTGTCAGTCAACCCGATAAAATGAAAACAAAATATGGAAGAGATTCGAACCAAGAATCTTCTGATTGAGAGCCACGTACTTTACCACAGTACCAATCTATCGTGATGAATGATAGGTGATCGATGCGAATGACTTGAAGCAAAGTGCACCGCTTTGTGTTGTTGCTTTTATGAAGAAGGTGCACATCACACCCTACCGGAACCGGTTCCGGAATTTTGCGAACCAATCCGGCCAAATCTAATTGCTGATACCCTTGGTGCTTTTGTAAATCGGAATGAAAAATCACGAAATTTGAACCGTCGTACCATACATGCGTATGAACTTCTCTTTTGGGTATGATATGTAACAGTTCCTTTTGAAACAAGTTCCAGGTGCCCTTGTGTGAAAAGTGGCCATACTTACAAAAAATGTCCAAGGTTCCATTTCCCAGTTTCATAACTTTCATAAAAGCTAAAACAACGAAAATCGGTCATGGGTCATGTTTGACCGTTAATGCATGAGGTACACAGCTAAAAATATATTGTAAATTTCAGTTTATTTTCATGCACATATTTGGAGCATCAAAATAAACTGAAATGTCAACGATAAATCTTTTATTTTTCAATCGAATGTACTTTAAATTTACACGATCATGTAACATTCTAGCATCTTTAGATGAAAATTAACCGTGATGCTGTAACAATACATGAATTTGGTTTATTTTTACTACATTATGCTGTTTACACTACATTGGAATTTAAATATTTTTATCTGTGTAGCGTCACTCCTAGAGGTCGTTGAAACCTTCTTATAGCAAGAAAATGTTTGTTTTCAGAAGTTAGGAAAAGTCAGAAAACGTCAGATTTCTATCTCTTTTCTCCACAAAGTTACAGCTCCTTTAGAGTGCCGATTAGCCAAAAATGACCCCAATTCACAATGCTTTACTGTAATATTCAATGGTCAACTTGTCATTTCTTACAGTGAAAAAATAAGCTTCATTTTGTTCCCCTATAACCCTCTAGTTGGCTTATTCAGTTCCATTGATAGCAGTAGTGTAGCATCACAAATCCTTCCCAGTTTTACTTTACCCACATGTGAACTTTGTACAATCAAAGTGTCGAAGCCCAGCCGGAGGCGCACCACTCACCAGACATTTGCTGCCAAAATTGCTGATTGCCGTTTAGTGATAATACAGTGTGTCAATCATTACCGTGCAATGCGGAGCTTATCAACGTTGACTCGGAGGGGTCAAAATCCAGTTTGCTCACGGTTTATTGTTTCATCTTTCCTCATATTTACTGGATGCCAAGATAATAGAGACCTGGAAATTGGACCGAACAAAGACTAAAAGTTGTGTGTGTCTGTATGATTTAGTGCAAAGATTCGGTGTCACCTTCTCGCAAATGGGTTATCATGGCATTAGTGACGAACGCAACTACAAGGCCAATTCCAAGCAATCAGTTTTTTAATAGAAATCGCACAATTCTTAAATGGGTCAAATTTAATAATTTAGAGAAAGGTGGAGCAAAACTTCGAGTAACCTACAATTCTCTTTTCAAGATTTCTAGCTGAATTCATATCAAATATTATAAATTTAATTGTGGTTTGGACCTTATTTGAGTAAGATACTCTCACTTCTAAAATTATAAAAATCGATTTAGATTAGGACTATTTGTTGGTTTTGGACGTGAAAATTCGGTCTAATGTTATTGCATGAGGCAAAATAAAATTATAATTTTAATAGATTTTTATATAAGGACGTTACCAGGATTATCATTTGGAGAATTTTAGGTAAAGACTGGGTTCGGAAAAAAGAAGCACACAAAAATGATCACCAATTATTTATTTTAAACCGGATACTTCTCAAATTTTCAGAGATTAAACAACTATATATTAGCTATGTTTTAGCATTATTTATTTATTGAATTTCTTCCCCCAAGCCGAATGCTCGTACATCTCTTTTAACACTGCTCATAAGATCTTGGACGAGGCTTTACTTATCTTTCTTACACAGTTTCATCCAGTTTTTCCTCAAAGCTCCATCTGTTTTAAATGTTTTTCCACTTTTCTTCATTATCGCCCAAAACTTTTCGATCGGACAAAGTTCAGGTGTATTTGGCGGTTTTGCTTCCTTCGGGAGCACATCAACGACCTTCGCTTCGTACCAATCCATTACTGGCTTGACCCTGGTGTGAGCGGAGAAAGGGCGGCAAGCGATACAGCTTCCGCGCACGCAATTTGGCCACCGTGTTTTGCTTGTCAGTCCGGTTTGGCGCCTTCCTGACCTTAAGGGGGACAGGATCCGTTATCAAATAGAGAATTTTCAAAATCAGTTTTTTCGTTCAAGATCACGAAAATTTACATGAAAACGTGTTCGCTGTATTCTCTTCTCCAACCAAAACACAGTGAACACATTTTCGTCGAATATATTTCAGTTTTGAACAGAAAAACTACTGTTGAAGTTTCAATGATGACGATGATTACGATGACGGATCGTTGAACGTTAAAATACGTAGCCCAGCCCGCTTCATGGTCTGCTGGATGGATTACTTCGACGAATGGACCTTTTTGGCCACGTCTTAGGTGGAAATGTTCGATATTTTGTGTTTCAGTCAGCAAACTTTACTATTTCTTTACTAGTTTGAAACATGCCCCACCGGTGCATTGCGGTTAAAGTTCGTTTCATGTAATCTATTTTAAAACTGTTATAACTAATAGTGTGTAAATGTTTTGACAAAAGCTTGTTCAGTAAAATTGTAGCAAATATTTTGAAGGTTCACTGTGTGGTATTCATTAATGTTTAGCCGTTACAGTTTTTTCTGAAAATATTGATTATTCAACTAAAGACGGACTTTTGCCCCACCTCTCTACGACTACCTTTCTCTATAACTATTACTCTTACTGTGACATTTTAATTTACACACCCTTCAATTCAAAATAGCAAAATTGATTCGTTACAGGTATGTGGCGTAACCGGAAGGAGCTACACCTATGGACAGCTCCGGGACCACTGTGCAGCGTTGGCCATTCGGCTCCAGCAAAAGTGCAAACTCTCATTCGGCGACACCTTGGCCATCTGCCTGCCGAATTTGCCCGAGTTTCCGGCAGTGGCATTCGGGGCGATTGAGGCAGGTTTGGTGGTGACAACCATCAACCCAATCTACACTGCTGGTAAGCATTCAATTAATGATTGTTCCAAATAAGCCCCATAAGCCTTCTTAATCAATGGATAGTACATCATATAGGTACAATTGGCGCCCATTTTGGAGTCAGCGTACGCCCAAAACGCCACCGATAAGATAGCCAGACTAGGAAATACTCACGAAAGTCTTTGACCGTTATCTTGGACGAGTGGATTTCTCAAGCATTTTGAAGTGCTCTTGCAAACAGCAGAATGATGAATGACCCCACTGTGTATGGAATGTTTGTCGCACTTCATGCACAGATAGCGGCGCTTATCTCTTGTATCGAGCAATTTAAGTTGTACCTACGTTATTATTTGCTGATATGTGGAAAGATGACTTTACAATGGAACATCCAGCAAATTGCAAAACGCTAATCATATATTTAATGAGCAAAACTTATATTTTTTTTTATTTTTTTTTTTTTTATTTTTTTTTTAGTGTTCAATGAGCACTTTCCCAGTTATTTACTGAGAGCTTTCTTTGCCAATGTGCCATTTTCGCATTCGTATATCGTGTTGCAGGTACGATGATACTTTATGACCAGGAAAGTCATGGAAATGTTCATTACAGAAAAATCCAGGACCGACCTGGAATCGAACCCAGATACCCTCAGTATGACTCAGCACTCGGCTAAGGAAGGCTCCACATAAATACTCTAAAATTATCAACAAAGTCATCTGAGGAAGTGATCTAAGGAAATTTCAGGACATATTCCTTCGTCTGTTCCACAAGATTCTGCAAGCAATATTAGAAGGAAAGCCCTGGAAATTTTCTTGGAGGAGTTCCTGAAAAAAAATCTAGAATATTTCAAGAAGGAATTTCTTGCATTTTTTTTTTCGAAATATCATTAGAAAAAATATGTAGAAATCTCTAGAGAAAGTGGAGAATTCAATCAAACTATACTTAGAGTTATTCTAATAAAAACTCTTTAGGAATTTATTGTTACTGTTTTGGAGAAGTTTCTGAGGAAAACAATTTTAAGAAGAATTCTAGAGGGTATATGGTGAAGCATTTTTGCCGGAAATTAACATTTTTAGTGTTGTTGGGTACTCAACTTCTCATAACACTCCACCTTGCACTCGCCAGATAGGGAACACGTTTTTTGGCTTCAGTCCGGCTTCCTCCATCTCCTCGATGATTGTCTCCGGGGTGTATTCCGGAAGCCCCCGAATTAGCACCTTCAACGGCTTGCTACCGGGGGCTTTGTGGGTGTAGAATTCCAGCCCCTTTGCCTTCAGTAGCTTGCCAGCCTTCTCGTAGTCACTGCGATGTCGCACATGACCTTCGTGCCGGTGTGGCACAGCTTGAACAGCGGCTTGATATGGTGGGCCGCTAATTCGGACCGCAGTGCCGAGTGTCCTTCGTCGCCGTGAACAGTGGGGCAACCTTCGCCTTCTGGGGGACTTGGTCCACTGGCAGGGAGGCAAACTGGTTGTTCGCCAGCAACCTGTTGTTGTAAGCCGCCGGGATGACATCGTCGTTTCGCGCGCGTTTTGGCGCACTCGTTTGTCCGTTGTCGGCCACCGGGCAGGGTTAGAGGCGGGATTCGCCTTCTGCTTGCGGTCGCAAATGCTATGGGCCGCGATTGGTCTGCTTTTGCTTGCAGAGAAGCTTTTTGGCTAGCCACCCCAAGGAGGTAGGTTTGCGTCGGGAAACTGTCGCGGGAGCGCGAAATCGCAAAAAAAAAACGTTAGGTGCACTTCGCACTCGAAAAAACTAACTTCGGAAAACGAGCGAATCCGCATAGTCTGGCAACAGAATGATGATACAAATATGCGAATAAAAGACTTATTTATATTTTTTCTCTTCGGTGAAAACGGCAGTCGACACTCGTCGCGCTGCGTGATAGGCTCCGAGCACAGCCAGGTAATAGCCATATGTCGCAATCGCTTGCTAGTATATGAGGGAATGATGAGTGGTTGATTGCATCAGTCTATTTTGAACGCGTTGACCATCGGTTAGTTTCTACCTCTCGAGCGTGACGGACGCAATTAGTCAATAGCACGGGAAAGTTAAGTAGATAGTTGGAGCGAACCGTCGACAGCATGCGCCACCGTTGTAGGCAGACCGAAGCGAATCAGTCGGCAAACACCACAGCCAGCACCCCAGAGCTGGCGAAGAAGAAGAGGAAGGCCGATGAAGCTTCCGTAGTGTAATTGTTTCTCTCCAACAAAAGGTACAGCACCACCTGCGATGACCCGAAGAGGATCCAAGCGGAGCTTCGGAATCGCTATAAGCTGGACGCAACCACCGTCTACATAATGACGTGGCGTAACGAGCTTGCGAAAAAGTATCCGGATTGTCTCTATCTGGTGTATTTTTGCAAAGGCTCGGTTACGCTGAACGCTCTCCAGGTGGTCCGAACAATCGGAAGCATCATCTTCAGCTGGGAGCTATATCGTGGAAGACGCCGCAATGTTACCTAATGCCAGCGGTACCTCAACTTTGGACACGGCACCAGGAATTGTCACCTCTAATCCCACTACGGAAAGCCATGATTTAGCTGCCTGCCCCAGGAATGGGGCTGCAGTGGATGATGCGGTGGCATTCAAGTGTGCCAACTGTGGCGAAGCACACCAGGGCTTCGTTCGTCGGAGGCTGAAACGTGAAGCGTTTAAGCAAACCCGAAAGGCGGCATCAGTATCAAACCAGCTGGGACGCATTCAGGCCTGAAGATTTCTCGCCCTTCCCAGCTGGCGGCAATTTTCCACAGGTGCCTTCCACCTAGCCACGTCGGCATCCTCCCTGCCGCTGCGAAACAACCGTGCGGTAAAGCCACGGATGACTGCTTGTTGTCTGATGAGGAACTGGTCAAGCTGGTCATCGAGGTGCTCCTCATCAAGAACTCTAGCTTTGTCGTCGGTGGTGACCTGAATGCAGAACTATCGGTGAAACCGGAACGAAAAGCTGCTCTTCGAAGATGAACAACATGGATTGTACACGGTGCAATTCCCAGACGAACCCACCTTCATCTCAACCGGCAGGAAATCCCTCATCCCTGGACTTTTTCCTAGCTAACATCCAACTGGTGGTGGCTCCCGCTCCATCTTACCTGCGTAAGGACTACCACCACGTCAACTGGGTGGTCTACGCACGAATGGTGGACCGCCGCGTCGACGAGAACCAGCCATTGGACACCGAGGAGATCTGAGCAAGAAAAGTGAAACAGTTTGCTTCCAGAATGGGTTCGATCGTCAACGAAAGTTTCGGACTTGTTATGAGTACTCCGAATTTTTTTAAGGCTTGTCACGCTTGGCTTGACCCTATATCGTGGACGCATTGCGCAATCTGATCTTCCATCGGACTGTGGATTTGCGATCCAAGCATCTGGGATGAAGCAATGTGATCACCGATTGCATTGACTTTCTCGAGCGGAGTGATCAGAAGCGAATTCACCGACCTTGAGAAACAGGTTTGAGGTGAAACAGGTTATGGGGAGGGGGGGGGGGTGTTATTTCAGGACTTTGGCTTCCTTCCAAAATGGTTTAAATCGGTCATCAAGGTTCTGGAACTTCTTCTTCTTCTTGGCATCAACGTCCTCACTGGGACAGAGCCTGCTTCTCAGCTTAGTGTTCTTATGAGCACTTCCACAGTTATTAACTGAGTGCTATCTTTTCCAAAGCTGCCACTTTCGCATTCGTATATCGTGTGGCAAGTACGATTATACTCTATGTCCAGGGAAGTCAAGGAAATTTCCACTATGAAAAGATCCTGAACTGACCGGGAATCGGTTCTGGACCGTATTTTTTTTCAGTTTTGCTCGAGACATGTTTACATCAATCATTTCACAATGTTGATCATATATAGTCATCATCTGATTCAACGAATTTGACGTACATGAGTTTAGAAATAAAGCGCGTTCGCGGTTGAACACAAGTTGCAAGGTTTAAACCAAAGTTGAACACCGGTTTTGTTCATGGGAAGCAGGAGTACCGCAAGGTACTTGATCCGCTGCTCTACAGCATATATGCATCTGACATTCCTCCACTTGGCAACGGCTGTGTGCTCTTTCTGTTCTCAGATGACACCGCAATAGCCGTCAAAGCGAGGGTGCCTACGAGCGTTGCCAACCTTCCAGATTTGTCTGGAATATTCCAGATTTTTTAAGCCCCATTTTACAAAAAATCGGAAGATCCAGATAAAATGCCTACCGAAATAACCAACAAGCTCAACGATGCCTTGACGCCTTTGCTGAATGTGCTTTCACCTGGAAGATCAAGATCAATGCTTCCACAGTAATTTTCCTTCATAGGCAGTCTTACAGACTGAAACCCCCACCAAACTGCTCCTTGATCATGGATGACAAAGGGGTTGAATGGTCGTTAGAAGTACTCCACCTTAGACTGTTGTTCAACGATAAACTACTGTTCCGCTTGCATGTCGATAAAACTATGGTTAAGTGTTCCGCCCTAATCAGAAGCCTGTATCCGATCATTTGCCGTAGATCTCGCCTCACGAGGGTTAATAAACTGGCAGTCTTCAAACAAATAATTGCTCCTGCAATATTTTACGCAACCCCGGTGAGGAAAACAAACTTCAGCTGGCACAGGATCGTGCACTTAAAATGATCCTTGATGGCCTTATGGCACAAGGATCACAGACTTGGATGATGAAGCAAACTGTCTCAGTCATAAAATCAGAAAAAAAATAAGAAAAATTTGCCCAAAAGTGTATTATGTATGTGGTATTACATGGAGCGTTGGCTAGGAACTCACATTATTTGGTTTTAGGCTATCTTAGAAAAACAACCATATCAAAAATGTCTATCGAACCTACTTCACATTGATTCATTAATATGCATTCTCTTGATTTTCAGAGGAAATTAGCAGACAACTGATTGACAGTGATTCGAAAATCCTGTTCGGAACAGCAGCAAATTATCCAGTGCTGAAGCAGGCTACCATACTGGCAAACAAGCAAATCCCAATAGTTTGCGTTCGAACGAGCCAAGATGAGAGTATTCCAGATGGAACCATCGATTACGCTGAACTGTCGAATCCATCAGGTGAGAACTTCTTATTAACGATTCTTCGGTAGTCATATCGTTTATTCTGAATCTTCTCATCCATGTAGGAGTTCACTTCAGCAACCTGAAGCGTCACAGTCGACATCCAGATGATGTTGTGTTCTTGCCATATTCGTCGGGCACCACCGGTCTACCGAAAGGCGTAGAGCTGACTCACACCAATATCATTTCTAACAGCGAAATGCTCAAGGTTCAGGCTGGCTGCGCTACCGTCGTGTTGCCCACGACCGACACTTTCCAGGACGTCCTTCCATGTGTGCTACCATTCTTCCACATCTATGGTCTAACGGTTACAATGATATCAAAGTTGCAGCAAGGATGCAAACTTGTCACACTACCTGCATTCAGGCCGGATACATTCCTCAACTCACTGACCGTACATAAGGGATCGGTTCTGCACTTGGTGCCTCCAATAAGTGAGTAATGCTAACTGTAGAATTTGAACCATATTTCAGTAACTCCATTTTTAAACTACATACCCTAATTTCAATTCCATTACAGTCCTATTCCTGAGTGGCCACGAAATGGTCAAGTCCGAACATCTGGAATCGGTGCGCAACATTTTCTCTGGTGCAGCACCAATGGGAGCATCCGACGCGGAGCGAATGATTGCAAAGGCACCCCAAATCCAATTCGCTCAAGGCTACGGTCTCACCGAATCGTCTCCGGTGGTACTGATCGGTGCTATGGGATCTAAAAACTACGCCTCTGTCGGATCGCCACCACCAAGAACCCAGGCCAAGATCGTTGCATTGAACGATCCGACCAATACGGCTCTTGGACCAAACCAGAACGGTGAACTGCTGGTTCGCGGACCTCAGGTCATGAAGGGCTACCACAATAACAAACAGGCCACGGATGAAATTTTCACCGAAGGTGGATGGCTACGCACTGGAGACATTGCACATTACGATGAGGACCTACAGTTTTACATCACTGACAGATTGAAGGAACTGATCAAAGTCAAGGGATTTCAAGTTGCTCCAGCAGAGCTGGAAGAGCTCCTTCGGGATCACCCTGCCGTAGCCGATGCCGCGGTCGTTGGTCAGCCCCATCCCATTTCCGGCGAAGTTCCTCGTGCTTTCGTCGTGAAAAAGAAAAACGCCAATATCACTGAAGAAGACCTGAAAAAATATGTCGCTGAAAAGGTGGCAGTCTACAAAAAGCTCGATGGCGGAGTCACCTTTTTGGACGCCATTCCCAAGAACGCGTCCGGAAAGATTTTGCGACGACAGCTGAAAGAAGAGTATTGCTCTTGAATAGCATAGCATAAGAATAGAGTAAGATTTTAGAATAAGGACTGAGCAACGATTTTAGTACTTCATTCATGGATGCACAACATCTGTCATTCCTTACGTTGGCGGTGCTGCAGTCGTTTTACTATCACATGTGTATCTACATCTCATTAATTCCATAATCTTCAGACAGTCAATCTGAATAACTTATACTCTGTCACTAGGGAGCGTAAGGTTAAGTAGTATTTGATGTGATTGTTGCGTTGTTTTTTATTATTTTCTGAGAGAATGTCCAGTGGACACATCTCAGATGAACGAATTTTGATATTAATGTAACAGTACGAATACTGGTTTGTGAAGCATTTTCATGGTTATCTAAATACAATTTACAATAAAACAAACTTTTAGAAACTGTATGGTGTATTTCCAGGATATTCATTTTATATCAATGATGACAAAAGAAGAACCAATTCATATTATCCACCTAGATCGATCTAACAGGGTGCTTTTGCCGGCCAATAATAAATACAGCATAACAAAAAAGCATTCTTCATTAAGAACATTATTTCTCAGGATTGGGTTTCGATAATAAATAGGTTATGGCTCTTAAAGGGGCCTTCCTTAGCCGAGTGGTTAGAGTCCGCGGCTACAAAGCAAAGCCATGCTGAAGGTGTCTGGGTTCAATTCCCGGTCGGTCCAGGATTTTTTCGTAATGGAAATTTCCTTGACTTCCCTGGGCATAGAGTATAATCGTACCTGCCACACGATATACGAATGCGAAAATGGCAACTTTGGCATAGAAAGCTCTCAGTTAATAACTGTGGAAGTGCTCATTAAAACACTAAGCTGAGAAGCAGGCTCTGTCCCAATGGGGACGTTAATGCCAAGAAGAAGAAGAATGTCTCTTAAAGAGACTAGTGTTTTCTACAGTATATGTTTGTAGATTTCCTATTTCAAATAATGAATGAATTCCATCAAATAACAAATCATATATGTATACGAGAACTTTCAACAAATGTGTTGCCGTTCTTGTTAGATAACTTCTTCCTAGTAATGACTAAACTCAGAATAGCCGCCAAAATGAAGTGTCTATTTGATAGTAATTATGCAATTAGGTACAAGCATAGATGATACAATTGGTATTTGCTGCTCCGTGATTGACTAGAACAGTCGAAATTGCACAGAGAACCTATGAACGGTGCTTGAGATTTGCTAATCATTCTCAATGTGAACAATTCGAAAGCTCAGATTATAATAAAGTCTCTCATGGGTTCTGCACAAAAATAAGTCCCTATCTTTCACTCTCTCATGAAATTAGTAAACAACAAGGCCAGTAAACGTCAAAATCCCATAAAAAAAATCAAAACAATGCAGAACCACATAATGGCGCCGGCCACGTCCTTACGGTGACTAGAGACCGAGATCACCTCTGCATCTCGACGGTTGTCGCAGGAAGGATTTGTGTCACTGGGAAGGGTTAAAAAGTTACATGATCAGGCATCACCTAGGTAAGTGATGCGACTCAAAAAAATTTTGATTTTAAATATAACTATTTTTATGGGGGTGATTATAAACGTAGACAAATGTATGTCGGCACCTGTGGTGACGAACTATTTAAAAATTATTGTTGATTCCAAAAAATATAATTTTTCAATTGATATATGCTCTTGATGAAAGTTTTTGCCGACACACGGGGTGACGGGCCATTCATTATTTATTTACCTACTTATCACACAAATATTGCACATTGTAAAAATATAAAAGGAACTTTCTCACCAAGTGTCTTTGCATGCCTTCATAGAAAGATAACCAGCTGCAGCTGCCACAGGATGCTTCATTCAACTCAGCGTAGGCGATTCGAATCTTGCTTTTCTTGATTTTTATCCGGAATTTGTTTTTTGATGTTCTTGTTTTTATTTTTTTATGCATAAATTTGAGATGATTTGGTATTGCAATATACAATATGAATGGGTTTGCAGTTAAGGGATGGTACACAAATTATGTCACGCTAAATTTCAACTTTTTTGACCCCCTCCCCCCCCTTTGTCACGTTTTTTGTATGAGTCCTCCGAAATTTTTGTAAGGCTTGTCACGCTTGGCTTGACCCCCCCCCCCTCGGAGCGTGACGTAATTTGTGCATGACCCCTAAGAACGTATTTAAGAAAGGGGCCGTCCATAAATGACGTAGCATTTTTTCACTGATTTTTTACACCCCCCTCCCCCCTCGTAGCATTTCGTCACAAATGCTGGTACTCCCCCCTGGAAAATACGTAGCATATCGAGCACCCACCCCCCCCCCCCTTCTTCTTCTTCTTTCTGGCATTAACGTCCCCACTGGGACAGAGCCTGCTTCTCAGCTTAGTGTTCTTATGAGCACTTCCACAGTTATTAACTGAGAGCTTACTGTGCCAATGACCATTGTTGCATGTGTATATCGTGTGGCAGGTACGAAGATACTCTTATGCCCTGGGAAGTCGAGAAAATTTCCAATCCGAAAAGATCCTCGACCGGTGGGATTCGAACCCACGACCCTCAGCTTGGTCTTGCTGAATAGCTGCGCGTTTACCGCTACGGCTATCTGGGCCCCTGCCCCCCCCCCCCCCCCCCCCTATATTCTTTTATTTGTTTTCCTTAGTGACTGGGTTGAAACAAAAAATTGGAATTCAGAAGTACAATACAAAATTTGACATTAATTACTGACTGAAATGAAAGGATAATCTATTCTAACAGTTTGATATACAGTAGCGCTGAAAAGTGATTTGGAAAAGTTTTAAATAAACATTTTCCTTGGTTTTGGTTTCCAGTTTCTTATAGACTAAATTATATTACACACTTAGATTTTTTTCACGAGCTCGGCTGTGCAAATCTCGGTTTCTCGATTTTAACCGAGACTCAGCCAACAAATTGTTCGGTTGCTTAGCAACGAAGCACGATTTACTGATACTCGGCTTTTATTTGCTGAGATCCCAGGAAATTTGTTTGCTGACTACTCGGCTGTGCGGATCTCGGTTGAAATTAGCCGAGATTCGGCATTATGAATTAAGTGTGTACTATTGCTTTTCTTACCATAAAAAACAAGTTTACTATAAAAAATGTGAAAAAAAAATTGATTGGATTGATGATGCTCGTTACTGTCGAGTAAGGGTCCAATATATTTTATAATATATTGAACAAACAATTCGTTATATTAGAGGATTGTTTTTTTTTGAATTATTCGTTGTTAGGAAATAGATTTCAATGAAGATGATCAAGAAAATATATTAATTTGAAATGATCATCGTTAATATTATCCAATTTCAAATCATTTTAGCAAACAGTGGGCAGATAAAGAATAGATTACACTTGAAATGTTTGGAATGTTTAGAAAATTGTAGCGATTATTATACAAATACAATAATCTCTATTATTGTTTCAGTTGATTTTTATTATTGTTTCCATATTGAAATAATCTTACACAACCTATAATAAAACCGTTGAATAATGAAAATTCTTCAAATTACCGAGTTATTAACAAAATTTAATGATAGGGCAATTTTGTTAACACTCGAATCATTATCCTCATTCTTTTTCAGGCTATTCCATCAAGAGCATTGATATATCAAAACAAATCATGAGTTGATTGGGTGGAGATCTCCTGCAACATTGAAGGCATAATTCACGGAATAAATATCTTGCTTTAAATGTAATATTTGCCAAGAAGAGCATATTTTATTTTCTTGAAGAAATAAAGCCCCAACAGAAAATATGGATAAAACTAAAACGGCTGACTTTATGTCATGTTAACAAATGGCAAAAAATATGCTCTAGCATTGATTTTTATTTAATTCATTAAACTTATTTTGTTTATTTATCAATTTATTAATTTAGACCCGAATATAATATAATATTCACATAATTATTTAAAGCTTCAAAACATCTGTTTGATTTCATTTATCAAGAAAATCTAAAGTTTCATAGATATTTTTTCAATCTTGTCATATGAATGTTTTGAAGCCTAATCAAATTTCATAACCCAAGTTTATAAGTAAATAAAAAGAAGTATCATTAAAAATAATTGTATGCATTGTATTATTTTCAGCGACTTGATTACGGACTTGATTCAAAATGCTACGTCCAGTAGCTAGGACCCCCCTCCCCCCTAAAAAGCTACGTCATTTATGGACGACCCCAAAAGGGGGATTTGAAAAAGTGGTTTTTGGTGTATGCAGGTCATTTTTTTCTCGTAAAGACCCCTACTGTTCCTAGAAAAATGTTCTAGCTGCGCCATCACATCATTTAAAAAATAACAAAAAAAAAAGATAATATTTAAGTTCTTTTGTCAAAGATTTCGTTTTTTTCTTAGTGATTCGATTATCCAGAGGATTCGTTTATCCGGAGTGAAAAAAAAAATGATGCTCCGAATAATCAAGTCTGACCTGTATTATCGTCAGTTAAATATTTATTATCCCATATTCAAAAACTATAGAAAACCTACAATCAAGAACGCTCGTGACAGAAGCAAAATTATGACCGATCGCTAGACACTAAGCTACAGAAATGATGTAGGAATAAAAGGAAATCTCTCACCGAATTTGTCCATGACATGGCTGAAATTAATTGTCAATCTATCCAGCAAGATACTTTTCACAAAAATAAAAACTAAAACCGTATCGTGAGTGTACCAACTGCGTACCATAGCGTACCTTGCGGGGTTTTGAACGTACCTCACGTTTTTATCAAAAACGGTGATCCTGCTGGATAGGATTTTTTCGGAAAACGCATGTACCAACGATGTACCTTCCGGATCTAACCTCGGTTTTAAACGTAACTCAAAATTTTCCATACTTCTCTAATAAACTTTTTTAAATCGCTTTATATGTTCCATAATTGCACAGAATCGAATTCCTTGTAAAGTTTAAGCCCGAAAACATGTATAAAACTTTATACTTTAGTTGAAATTTGACAACTTTAGGGCAAAAAACCTAATCTCATAACGCTATAAATGAGATTTCGAATAAATCCCTTAATTTAACAAGATGTGTTAACATAATTACCTGGATGTATGCAACACTCAACATTAAACATAGAAGCACAAACAAAATATTAGCCGTGATGTGAACGGGTTTAATATGTAACATATAGAAAATATATGATTCTTAGGGATACATAAGTATCAACTATGATATATTAGGAAAGTTTAATGTAATGCAATAAAGTTTACTAAAACCACCTGAAAATCATTCCAAGGTTTGTAAACTACATTCACACTGTACTCACATTGCACGTACCTCGATATACTTCATATTTTATAAATAATTTGTATGCATATAAAGAAACACCAATACATGGTTTCAGCCAAAATTACATAAGAACGTTGCATAATTGTTACTTAAATGTACTTAAGCTACCTGAAAATCATTCGTAGGTCTGAAAAATACATTCTCTCTCTACTCACATTGAACGTACCTCGATATATTTCTTATTTTATAAATAATTTGTATGCATATGAAAAAACACCCATATATAGAGGTTTCAGCCAAAATTATTGAAGTACGTTGCATAATTGTTACTTAAATGTACTTAAGTCACCTGAAAATCATTCATAGGTCTGTAAACTACATTCCCACTGTACTCACATTGAACGTACCTCGATACATTTCGTATTTTGTAAATAATTTCTATGCATATGAAGAAACACCCATATATAGAGGTTTCAGCCAAAATTATTTTAGTACGTTGCATAATTGCACGAAAGTCAAGTAATTTCCAGAAAAGATCCTGGACGGACCGGGAATCGAACCAAGACACCTTCAGCATGACCTCAAATATTTCTCTTTGATTGAATATTCCTCAAAGAGGCGCAAAACCTTTTTATCTTTTCAATACGTTATACGGATTGAACCATAACAAAGCCAGAATCATGACAAATCCAAAATAGGCATTCAGATGGAAAATCTTTTTGAGAGTTGGTTCAAATTTCAAATCTGAAAAAAATGAAGGCAGCAAAATTAACAAACAGAATATGATAGTAATTATACAATAATTTCATAGCAGGAAGAAATTTGCTTCTAAGGATATCACAAACAGATGAAGGATGAGTATAATATAAAGTTTTCAAACCACTAATAAATTTGCTTCTAGCTACAGTATTGTAAATTTTTGCACCCTATACGCTTCCAATCGCGAAACGCAACATACTGTTAGCCATCTATACTTTGGTAGCGCAACTAGTCAGATGATGAGAGATTTGATTTTTCACGCATCCATCACATGCCGCTGTGGGTAAAAATGTTTTATTTTCCTGATATAAAACGGTTCACAGTGAAACAGTTAGGCGGAAAAGGTAGGAATATCCATTCTCTATGTTCTACATACGTTTGTTTTTTTGTATTATTGCACTACTTTCATAAAAATTGAGATCCGGCTGGTAGGAGCACTAGTTTGAGGTTGGAAAACCAGGATATGTGAGGTTAGTTTCATTGGAAATTTCGCCTGAGCGATTTTTGCGCTTGAATAAAACACGCTTCGGGACATTCTCCGCTGCCCCTAAAAATACCATCGGGTAGATAAATGAATTCTCTACCATTGGATCTCATTCAATTTCATACATAAGTGAAGTAAGCGGTGAAAATTAATATTTTGTTCCGAATGTTTTGAAACCATGAATGAGTTTGACATTGCTCTCGTCAACCATCATCATGACGACAGCAGCACACCCCACCGGACGAATTGTCGTATTGGGAGCGAATCGGACGCGACGATTTGTAATCGTTGCCAAAATCATTCAAAAGCCAAGCAACTACTGTGAATTTGACGTTTCACCAGACTTGCTAACACAAAGGCAAATCACCTACATTAATTCGCTCCCAAAACGACAGTTCGTCCGGTGGGGTGTGCTGCTGTCGTCATGATGATGGTTAACGAGAGCAATGTCAAACTATAAAAAAACAAACGTATGTAGAACATAGAGAATGGATATTCCTACCTTTTCCGCCTAACTGTTTCACTGTGAACCGTCTTATATCAGGAAAATAAAACATTTTTCCCCACAGCGGCATGTGATGGATGCGTGAAAAATCAAATCTCTCATCATCTGGCTAGTTGCGCTACCAAAGTGTAGATGGCTAACAGTATGTTGCGTTTTGCGATTGGAAGCGTATTGGTTGGCTCGCAACGATTTTTTTTCAGAGGGATGGCATCATAGTTTTTCACTATGGTATTTGACAGGTCTTGTTGTGCCTTCTTATCGGGAGCATAAATTTATACTCCAGTTGAAATTCTCACGCACACTCATGTATTTGTTGAATGTTTACCTTCCGTATGAGTGAAAATGGTACAAAATGCGCCAAACAAGACAAAAATTGCGCAAAGCTGGTATGTGAGAATGTGCATTGAAAGTCTTCGGTTTACTTATCAGTGGTTTAATCCGCGTTCGCAATGGCATTTAGCCATCTATCCCGCGCATCGATATTGGTTGGAAACTTGTGATGCGAAATATTATTATCGTGATAATTGTTCTTCTGATTATGAGAATCGACATCGAAAGAAGGAAATAACACTTCATTGTGGTTTTTATGATAATATATATGAAACTTACTTTTATTTTAAACCGCGAGCTACGCTATGGAAATAATAACGAACAATATGCGTAGATTTTGTGTGCCTAGGTTCATTTTCCAACATTCACATCAGCTGCATTGCTTATAGCGTAATTGTATTGGTGAGCGCTGCATGCGTTCTATAAGAGGCAACAAAATATGGCCATCATATCGGCCCCCTGATTTTTTCAGTCTGTTCGAAAGTTGGCGGCGCGTTTTGATGTGAATGAAACAAACAATATATCTCAAGCATACGCACACTTTGTGATCAATATCTTCATAAAATTTTCTACAACCACATAAATTGGTACCCTTTATATTTACTCGATATAAAAAACTATTTCATATGTAATGATTTGATATTATTCTTGAGAATGTACAAATAAAATTTCTACTTGCAGTCATGTTTTTAAACCAAGGAAAGTTACTAACATAAGGAAATGGAATGACACCAATGTCCTTTATCACTTGAATTCCAAAAATCTTGCCAATTGTCCAAGCTACATTTATTATTTTTTTAATGATATTCACTTATAATCATAGTTCTTTTGTAAATACTTCCACGAGTAACACCTAATTTAGCCAAAGATTCAGCTTGTTCATTTCCATAAATATTACAATGTACTGGAACCCATACAAATTTAATTAAAAATCCTTGAGAACATAATTCATACAAAATATTTTTAAGTTCCAAAATCATGTCATGAGTTTTTAATTTAATTTAATTCAAAGCAAGAAGATAACTCAAACTACCAGAACATATTGTAAATAAATTCGGAGTGAGAGATCTAATCAAGTTACAACAAAATATAAAGCAGTTAGTTCAGCTTTTAGTTATAACAGTTTAAACATTGATTTTCTTTAACGTGCTTTTGCCCCACCGGTGGGCAATAGTTCGAATCAAGTGTGGGGCAAAAGTTCCCAGACTAAAACACAAAATATCGTTACTTTTATGTTTTGGGGTTGAAGACAATTTAAAAAATCATGACGATTAAGTTATTCACTTATGAATAAACTGATAGATACAAAATTTCCAATTTAATGAAAGAAGAAACGGGAACAACCGTACCAACCGTTTCAATTCAGGGTTATAGGAAAATCGTCGGAAGTGGCGATGCTAGAAAAGTTATTGCGCACTCCATTGTTGTTCTCCTGGGATGGGACAAAGACAATTCTTTCTAATGCTCTGGCACAGAGCCTGGGTTTAAGCGCCATTACTCGCTCTCTGAAACGAGATAAAAACCCGCTATACAGGGACCGCATGCAGTTTTCCATAAATTTAAACAAATTTGGGCAAAATAATAAACATGATTTTAAAAATAGTATACAGTAATGTCCTGATTTTGTCAGCCCCATGTTGCATTTAGGGTTGACAAAATCGGGAAAATGCTAAAATCGGAAAAAAAAATTCGACTACTTTTAATTTTTATTCTCGTTTATAGACTTTGCTTAATGTTTTTGTCAATATTTACAGCGTTTTTTATATTTTTGTTGAACCGTAATAATATACAAGATCCCTAACGTAACTGCGTTCTGTGACAACTGCGGTACAATGTGAATTCATACTTTAGATGATCGTATTGACGTGGCCAATGTCATACCTGACTTTTTACATTATCCAGCTTTTTACGCTGGACATGCCATAAATTTTGAATCACCCCTATATGACATTTCTTGCCAACACTATAATTTTTTATGGTTGGATCGTAGCAATCTTTGTAGTGAAGCAATTTTCTGATGTTGACGAACAACAAAAATATTCGTGTTTCCAGGATGCAGCCTAAAAAAAGTTTCATGTTTTATAATCTTGTATATTTTGTTGCTTATTTTAGGTAAATAAACCAGGAGAAACTGTTGCAAAGTTTACAAACTGAAAAAATACAAAATCACATCTGAACCTGAATGCATGCCAGCACTCAGGCAAATGGACTATCGATAAACATAGGAACCCCTTATGAAAATTCGCCACAAGAAATCGGGTTGAAATTCATAAATTTGCCTTATGAAACCAGAATTTGAAAACAAAAAAACGTTTAACGCGGCAAACTGGAATCGAACCAAGAACCTTGCGATCGATAGGCCCGAGTGTACACCACGCGCCTATCGACGCCTTGATGTAGAATGATGCTAAAACGATACATAAAGCGTTCGTATTGCAATAATCGTTCCACCTTCCATAAGGCAAAATGTATGAAATTCGTTAGTCCAGTTCGCAGCGTGAGTGATTCCTATTGATCTAGCAAAACACACTTTTTCGGTTTGCCGTTGATTGTCCTAATTTTATTATATATCATGGGGGGATATGTAGATGGGAATAAATTGAAAATCCTACATTATTCGCAACTGCGTAAGGTTGCGTCCACCGTTACCAATGGAGCAATGCACGAGTTCACCCGTTGACGTTCGAGCGGTGCCGTGTTATTTACGTGACCATGGCAACAAGTGAATCCGGCACCGCTCAAATGTCAAATTAGTGAACTCGTGCATTGGTCCATAGAGCAAAAATGTTGTTTTTGTGGGTATTGGGCAAGCAAGTTTGTGGGATATAAATACCTATTAAACCTAGCAAAAGCGTGCGGAAGTTTGCGCTCTGGGGTTGAATCATCAAACAAAGAAGACTAAGGTCGTAACTTGTGACATGAGGACGTAAAGAACAGTGGCTTTCCGTGGACCCTAGAAATTAGTTCATTTATTTATTGATGCATAGGAGAATTGTGTTCATTACTAAGAAAGTTCATTAGTGAACGTAGCTAGTTTCTATTCAAAGTTCTTAGTTTGTTGCGGTATCAAGCAAATATTTTTAATCCAAATGTATTATTTCGATACCCGATGATTGAAAATAAATGGGAATCATGCGGTATAAAATTCGACCGCCAGCTCAAAATGTAGGAAAGTCTACAATTTTCACTTTTGTAAATTTTCCAGAATCTTAAAATAATTAGCCTTTTAATAACACCGCTTATCGCAAACGAATGGCCGAGAAACAGTGATAAGTAGGAAAATTTCAGTATTTTGACGTGATGTGACGATGTTGATGTAACTTTTCGTATTCACTTTAATCCAGTCATCCAAATAATCTAAAATTCATTCACAGGAGAATAATCACGATGAATCCTAATAATTGATTGCTTAAAATGGTACAAAATAATTAAGAATTACAATAAAATTGTTAATAATATAAAATCATCAAGAGACAATTAATAACAGTTCAATCAACAAAATGAAATCATTGTCTACTAAGACCTCGCTATAACATCTGAAGGCAAGAAATGTCAAAATCAAATCACCCCTTGTTGTTTTATAGCGAGCGTAAAAAGCTGGATGGTTGTACCTCATATTTCCACATTAAAATAATGTATTTTTTTAAGGCTGACAAAATCGTGTCAAAAAGGGTGCTAAAATCGGGGGTAGACAAAATCGGGTCATTACTGTATAAGGTTGGTACAAAAGTAAATTAAGAATAACTTCAATATGAATAAATTTAGATTAAAAATTATAATATTGAGTATTAAAAACGATCTCACCAGAAGTTCAGAAGTGTACCAACGCTTAATTGTCATCAAACGTCAATATCCCTCCGCAAAATCGCTAGTAATTGGCATTGGCGTAGGAAAAGGGGGGGCCAGGGGGGCCTGGCCCCCTCCAGAACCAACCAGGCCCCCCCCCAGAATTTTTGATGATAATGAAATTAAAAAAAATAAAAACAAACAAACAATTTAACATGTAGCAAAATCTTCGGAATCCAATGTACAAGACACTTGTTATAGACAAACATTTCTTCAGGAGTTACATTATTTTATGTTGTAGAACACTATAGCGAGAAAACCTCGCTTGTCATATACAGCATCAGCGTGGTGGTTCTGACTTTGGTGAATCACGCGATAAACGAGAGCTCAAAAAAGGGCTGTCGATCGATTGGTTACTGTTAGAACCACGATGCAACGCTGCATTGATCAAGGAATCTTCCCGGATGTATGGAAGCGACAGAAATTGGTGCTACTACCAAAGGCGGGGAAACCACCAGGTGACCCGTCGGCGTATAGACCTATCTGTCTACTAGATACGACGGGCAAGTTATTGGAGAGGTTGATTCTCAACAGACTAGTACCGTATACGGAGAGTGCGGACGGCCTGTCCAACAACCAGTTTGGATTCAGAAAAGGTAAATCTACTCTGGACGCCATCCAGTCGGTCGTTCAAACAGCTGAGGTGGCAATCGAGCATAAAAGGAGCGGCATCCGTTACTGCGCGGTTGTCACTCTGGATGTGAAGAATGCGTTCAACAGCGCAAGCTGGGAAGCAATAGCACACGCGCTTCACCGCCTCAAGGTACCGGTGCAGTTGTGTAAGCTTCTAGAAAGCTATTTTGATGGTAGGATTCTACTGTATGACACAGAGGAGGGGCAGAAAAGCGTTCGAATTACCGCGGGAGTACCTCAAGGTTCAATCCTGGGCCCGCTGTTATGGAATGCGATGTACGATGACGTACTGAGGCTGCCCCTTCCGACGGGTGTTAAGATTGTTGGCTTCGCCGACGATATCACCCTAGTGGTCTATGGTGAATCGATGGAGGAAGTAGAGTTGACAGCAGCGCACTCTATTTCCCTGGTTGAGGAATGGATGAAGTCTAGGAAACTAGGACTGGCCCGTCACAAGACTGAGGTGGTGGTGGTCAACAACCGCAAGTCCGAGCAACGGGCGCTTATCTCGGTAGGTGATTGCACCATAGAGTCCAAACGATCCCTTAGGCATCTTGGGGTAATGATTGATGACAAGCTGAGCTTCGCTAGCCACGTTGAATATGCCTGTAAAAGGGCATCTACGGCTATAGCGGCGCTTTCGAGGATGATGTCTAACAGCTCTGCTGTAATTGCCAGCAAACGCAAGCTGCTGGCAAGCGTGGCGCTATCCATACTAAGGTATGGAGGACCAATCTGGTCAAAAGCGCTTATAACGAGAAGAAACCTAAAGCGGTTGGAAAGCACGTACAGGATAATGTGCTTAAGAGTAGCAAGTGCATACCGGACGGTATCTAAAGAGGCCGTGTGCATCATAGCCGGGATGACGCCCATCGGGCTCATCATCAAGGAAGATGCTCAATGCTTCAACCAAAGGGGTACCAGAGGAGTCCGCGACACGTGTAAAGAGGAAACGCTCAGAAGCTGGCAGCAGGAATGGGATAACTCCACTAAGGGTAGATGGACCCATCGGCTAATACCAAATGTGTCAGATTGGTATGGTAGAAGCCATGGGGAAGTGAACTTCCACCTGACGCAGTTTCTGTCAGGACATGGTTGCTATAGACAGTACCTGCATAGGTTCGGGCACTCAGAATCTCCTGCGTGCCCCAATTGTGCTGGTGTAGAGGAAACAGCGGAGCATGTCGTGTTCGATTGCCCCCGTTTCATTGTTGTGAGAGGTCGCATGCTCACTACATGCGGAGGGGACACGTCCCCCGACAATATTATAGAGAGAATGTGTGCGGATGCCGAGTGCTGGAATGCAGTAACTACGGCTGTCACTCACATTATGTTAAAATTGCAGCGTCTATGGCGCGCCGACCAAGAGTTGGCTGCAGAGGATTAGCCCTGCCGAGGCTGGTCCCTTGTAACATTGTTTAAGTCGGCTAGGAGAAGCAGTTTGCCTAGGCTACTTCTGCTACACGTGTTGTGCTATATGCACTGGTCCCTTCCCGAAGAAATACCGTAAGGTGGTTCCGGGGAGATGAGGGTCTGAGTCCAAGGGTCATGTCGATGCACTGTTCACCACTTGAGCAATTCTAAATGAATTGCTCCAGCACAGTGCATAGGCTGGTTTTAGCGGGTCGTCGTTGGTGCGTCATCCCCGCATTCCCTGAGTTATCTTCTCAGGGGATCTGTTTGCAGATTTCCCCCTTGTAAAAAACAAAAAAAAAAGAACTAGCTTCTTGTTGTATGTGGTAAGCGTAATTTTTCGACATATCCATTGTAAAAAAAACCTTGGTATAAAAAAAATGGAAGTTTAATTCCAAAAACTCGTTTTTTTTTGAATAATCCAAATAATTCTGTTTCAGCATAGAGCAGCACCGCATTCTGATTTCTCATGTTTTTGGAGGATACCCTGCTCGAGGTGTGTGGTGATGATGAGTACCCTTATGAGAATCCACTAAATAAATCCATACATTAACTTCAACACGTATAATGTCCGAAAAAAATAATTGAAAAAATAGACAAACCATAGCTTTCTATGATTTCGATTCAATTTTTTAAGTAGTTTTGCATGAAAAAATTCATTGCTTGAATTATATTTTTTCAAGAAAGATTATTATTTCAAAAATTATTTGATAAATATTCAATAGATTTGTAGCACAATTTTTCAAAAAGCTTTTCGATATACATTAAGGTACACCGAGGCAAGTTGAAACGGGTGGGGTAATATGAAATGCCAAGTTTTGAATATGATGCCAATAAATATCGGCAAATTTTTCTACCCTAAACGTTTGGACCATTTATTAACTTGATGTTTTTGTGTTATTGTTTCTTATCATACTACCATTTCACTATGATACCTTTTCATTTGATCTTACACCAGCCATTTAAACTTGCCCCGGTGTACCTTATAAAATTTTAGTATAATCAAACACCTCAAGGAACATTTAAGGGTGGCTTCAGAGCTTTTGCAAATCTTTTCGAAATTAGTCAATATTGTGGGATTTGTTCATACTTTCAAAGCATTCATCCTGGTGGACATCCACTCCTATGTCTACTTTTTATTATCAAATTGATTTCGGAAAATGTTCCCGGTTTTACCTTAAAAATGTTACTTAATCTTTCAAAAATTGAGTTTTCGCTCGCAATTCCCTTAAAAAATCATTAATTCTGTCAAATCTTATTCATAGATATTTCACTGAAAGTTCTATTACAAATTCTTCTTTGAATTGCTTTAAATAGTTTTCCCAAAATTTTTATTACAAATTCTTCCGCGAATTTCATCAAAAGTCCTTAAGAAATATTTCCAAAATATTGCACATATTGCGTCAAAATGTCTTCTTTGTTTTTTGTTTTAGAAATGTTGGTTTTAATCCCCGGATAATTCAAGAATTGGAAAAAAATTGTCTTGCCCTCGAATATTTTGAAGAAATTTTTTGAAAACCCCCAGGAAAATTTTGCTTCCGAAATTAGCATAGCGGTAGAAGAGTCTGTAGCAAAATAACTGGGAAGGGGAAAATTTATGAAGATATTCATAAACAAATTTTTATTGATTTTCCTTAAACCACTTCTTCAGAAATTGGTTCTTGGTTTGATTTTTTGTGCGATAAGAAAGCTGAATTTCTAAAGGCTTTCTGGCAGAATTCTAGAAAACCAGAAATCAAGGAAGGATAGCTTTTAAGGATAATTTCTAAAGAAGATTTTGATGGACCTTTAGATTTTTTTTTTATTTGTTAATTCATTATAGAACTTTTTACTATCCTGTAATTTACCTGTAGAAAAAAATATTAGAAACTATCTTTCATTGTACCATTGCCCACCTATTGTTCGACTGTTCATACTCCAAAAAACAACGTTTTAAAGAATCTAAAAAAGGTAAATTATACAAGTTTTGAAAAATTACAGAATTTTTAGGCGTATGGTTTCTGATTCCTTAAAATCCATTAGGAATTCCTCAACAAATTTTAAAAATAATGCAAAAGTTTCCACTTAGATTTAAATAAAAGTCTCACATTTTTGCATTGAACTTCTACAGTACTAAAAAATAGTCGATAATAAAACCTTCAAAATAGTTTGTTTGGAAATTATAGAGGTAGGAAAAAAATGGTTTCTACATCAATATGGTCACCATAGTATCATGAATCTTTAAAGTTCATACTAAATATTATATAAAATTCTATTTACAAATACTTTCAGTAAAAATTCCATACGTTTTAACACGGATCATTTTCTATTATAAAAGACGTCGAAAAAGAACACGATTTTATGTAGTAAATTTCTCTAAGAACCACTTAAACTTTTCTGTGAGGTACATTGTTAACATGTTTCAGAAATTCTTAAATTTTACGGCAGGAATGATTTTTTTCCGAATTATATTTAAGCTGCAATTATTTCAAACCTTTCGTTTCTTTAGAAATCTGATGTGATATAAATACCTATTAAACCTAGCAAAAGCGTGCGGAAGTTTGCGCTCTGGGGTTGAATCATCAAACAAAGAAGACTAAGGTCGTAACTTGTGACATGAGGACGTAATGAACAGTGGCTTTCCGTGGACCCTAGAAATTAGTTCATTTATTTATTGATGCATAGGAGAATTGTGTTCATTACTAAGAAAGTTCATTAGTGAACGTAGCTAGTTTCTATTCAAAGTTCTTAGTTTGTTGCGGTATCAAGCAAATATTTTTAATCCAAATGTATTATTTCGATACCCGATGATTGAAAATAAATGGGAATCATGCGGTATAAAATTCGACCGCCAGCTCAAAATGTAGGAAAGTCTACAATTTTCACTTTTGTAAATTTTCCAGAATCTTAAAATAATTAGCCTTTTAATAACACCGCTTATCGCAAACGAATGGCCGAGAAACAGTGATAAGTAGGAAAATTTCAGTATTTTGACGTGATGTGACGATGTTGATGTAACTTTTCGTATTCACTTTAATCCAGTCATCCAAATAATCTAAAATTCATTCACAGGAGAATAATCACGATGAATCCTAATAATTGATTGCTTAAAATGGTACAAAATAATTAAGAATTACAATAAAATTGTTAATAATATAAAATCATCAAGAGACAATTAATAACAGTTCAATCAACAAAATGAAATCATTGTCTACTAAGACCTCGCTATAACATCTGAAGGCAAGAAATGTCAAAATCAAATCACCCCTTGTTGTTTTATAGCGAGCGTAAAAAGCTGGATGGTTGTACCTCATATTTCCACATTAAAATAATGTATTTTTTTAAGGCTGACAAAATCGTGTCAAAAAGGGTGCTAAAATCGGGGGTAGACAAAATCGGGTCATTACTGTATAAGGTTGGTACAAAAGTAAATTAAGAATAACTTCAATATGAATAAATTTAGATTAAAAATTATAATATTGAGTATTAAAAACGATCTCACCAGAAGTTCAGAAGTGTACCAACGCTTAATTGTCATCAAACGTCAATATCCCTCCGCAAAATCGCTAGTAATTGGCATTGGCGTAGGAAAAGGGGGGGCCAGGGGGGCCTGGCCCCCTCCAGAACCAACCAGGCCCCCCCCCCCCAGAATTTTTGATGATAATGAAATTAAAAAAAATAAAAACAAACAAACAATTTAACATGTAGCAAAATCTTCGGAATCCAATGTACAAGACACTTGTTATAGACAAACATTTCTTCAGTAGTTACATTATTTTATGTTGTAGAACACTATAGCGAGAAAACCTCGCTTGTCATATACAGCATCAGCGTGGTGGTTCTGACTTTGGTGAATCACGCGATAAACGAGAGCTCAAAAAAGGGCTGTCGATCGATTGGTTACTGTTAGAACTAGCTTCTTGTTGTATGTGGTAAACGTAATTTTTCGACATATCCATTGTAAAAAATACCTTGGTATAAAAAAAATGGAAGTTTAATTCCAAAAACTCGTTTTTTTTTTGAATAATCCAAATAATTCTGTTTCAGCATAGAGCAGCACCGCATTCTGATTTCTCATGTTTTTGGAGGATACCCTGCTCGAGGTGTGTGGTGATGATGATTCCCTTATGAGAATCCACTAAATAAATCCATACATTAACTTCAACACGTATAATGTCCGAAAAAAATAATTGAAAAAATAGACAAACCATAGCTTTCTATGATTTCGATTCAATTTTTTAAGTAGTTTTGCATGAAAAAATTCATTGCTTGAATTATATTTTTTCAAGAAAGATTATTATTTCAAAAATTATTTGATAAATATTCAATAGATTTGTAGCACAATTTTTCAAAAAGCTTTTCGATATACATTAAGGTACACCGAGGCAAGTTGAAACGGGTGGGGTAATATGAAATGCCAAGTTTTGAATATGATGCCAATAAATATCGGCAGATTTTTCTACCCTAAACGTTTGGACCATTTATTAACTTGATGTTTTTGTGTTATTGTTTCTTATCATACTACCATTTCACTATGATACCTTTTCATTTGATCTTACACCAGCCATTTAAACTTGCCCCGGTGTACCTTATAAAATTTTAGTATAATCAAACACCTCAAGGAATATTTAAGGGTGGCTTCAGAGCTTTTGCAAATCTTTTCGAAATTAGTCAATATTGTGGGATTTGTTCATACTTTCAAAGCATTCATCCTGGTGGACATCCACTCCTATGTCTACTTTTTATTATCAAATTGATTTCGGAAAATGTTCCCGGTTTTACCTTAAAAATGTTACTTAATCTTTCAAAAATTGAGTTTTCGCTCGCAATTCCCTTAAAAAATCATTAATTCTGTCAAATCTTATTCATAGATATTTCACTGAAAGTTCTATTACAAATTCTTCTTTGAATTGCTTTAAATAGTTTTCCCAAAATTTTTATTACAAATTCTTCCGCGAATTTCATCAAAAGTCCTTAAGAAATATTTCCAAAATATTGCACATATTGCGTCAAAATGTCTTCTTTGTTTTTTGTTTTAGAAATGTTGGTTCAAATCCCCGGATAATTCAAGAATTGGAAAAAAATTGTCTTGCCCTCGAATATTTTGAAGAAATTTTTTGAAAACCCCCAGGAAAATTTTGCTTCCGAAATTAGCATAGCGGTAGAAGAGTCTGTAGCAAAATAACTGGGAAGGGGAAAATTTATGAAGATATTCATAAACAAATTTTTATTGATTTTCCTTAAACCACTTCTTCAGAAATTGGTTCTTGGTTTGATTTTTTGTGCGATAAGAAAGCTGAATTTCTAAAGGCTTTCTGGCAGAATTCTAGAAAACCAGAAATCAAGGAAGGATAGCTTTTAAGGATAATTTCTAAAGAAGATTTTGATGGACCTTTAGAATTTTGTTTTATTTGTTAATTCATTATAGAACTTTTTACTATCCTGTAATTTACCTGTAGAAAAAAATATTAGAAACTATCTTTCATTGTACCATTGCCCACCTATTGTTCGACTGTTCATACTCCAAAAAACAACGTTTTAAAGAATCTAATAAAGGTAAATTATACAAGTTTTGAAAAATTACAGAATTTTTAGGCGTATGGTTTCTGATTCCTTAAAATCCATTAGGAATTCCTCAACAAATTTTAAAAATAATGCAAAAGTTTCCACTTAGATTTAAATAAAAATCTCACATTTTTGCATTGAACTTCTACAGTACTAAAAAATAGTCGATAATAAAACCTTCAAAATAGTTTGTTTGGAAAATATAGAGGTAGGAAAAAAATGGTTTCTACATCAATATGGTCACCATAGTATCATGAATCTTTAAAGTTCATACTAAATATTATATAAAATTCTATTTACAAATACTTTCAGTAAAAATTCCATACGTTTTAACACGGATCATTTTCTATTATAAAAGACGTCGAAAAAGAACACGATTTTATGTAGTAAATTTCTCTAAGAACCACTTAAACTTTTCTGTGAGGTACATTGTTAACATGTTTCAGAAATTCTTAAATTTTACAGCAGGAATGATTTTTTTCCGAATTATATTTAAGCTGCAATTATTTCAAAACTTACCAACAAAGTTATTTCAAACCTTTCGTTTCTTTAGAAATCTGATGTGAAGTGCTTCATAGAGGAATTCATAAAGCAATCCCATAAAAATATTAAGTTATTCCAGGAGCAGTTTTTGAACCGAAAATTGGAGAGTGTTTAAATTTTTATATGTTTTTTTTTATGGAAGAGTCCTGAGATTTATATTCGCAAAAAATGAATTATTTCGAGAACCTGAAAGAATACTTGATGGAACTTCCGGAGATTTTTTTTAGAAGTTTATGAATGAATTGCATGTGCTTAGTGAATCTGATGAAAAATTACTTCTAATGAAATCCCAAAAGAATCGTTAGTGCGGTTTTAAGAAAAAAAGAAAAGCTTCTCTGAGCAATCTTGAATAACATTTTTCAATATTTTTTTTTAAAGTGCTCATAAAATTTTGAGCTTGAGCTTGAGCTTGATTGGCCGCCCGTGGATGCACTCCAGTATTGCCAGATCAGCTGCACTTACACAAGGAACCAACCGAATGACTGCTTGGGACTAACAGGCATCCTCAGTGTATAAGTGCTGGTGATCTTCTATTTTTAGGCAACAATGGCACCTGCCACGTCAGAATGCAGACCAATGACCCACGTAGACCGTATATTCCACTGCATCCACAGTTCAATGATGATGCATTGAACTGACTCCCACGTAGACCGTATATTCCACTGCATCCACGTCAGTTCATGCGGGAGTGTATGGATTGGGGGAAAGGCATGGCAGAGAGGTTTGCTTTTGTGGTTAGCAGACTGCCTATGTATCAGGCGTAAGAAAGGCGTGCGCGTGGAAGTAGGAAGCGTTAGGGAAACGGTTTCTTGTCCGTCTCTGGTTCTAGCGTTTGCTATGAACGAATAGTTTGAGTGTGATATATTTAGAATGGAAGATAGAAGCAAGTGAGAGATATACAACTACAAAGTACGAGGAAAGGGACGGGCCTGGGATTGAACCCATGACCTTCTGCATATGAAGCAGAAGCGGTAGCCATCAGACCACCAATCCCGTCTATTTTTTTTTTAAGTGCTCATAAAATTTTTGTGGAATATTACTAGGAATCCGATTTTTTAAGCGGTTTGATAGAGATTCTTCGAGAAATTTTCTGATGAGATCAAAAAGTCTGAGAATAATTCTATTGGGGAATCCCAGGACGAACTCAATGAAAACTAGTAAGGAGTTCTTGAAAAAAGCGCTGAAAAGTACGAACATAATTCATGAATAAATTCCTGTAGGAATTCTCAGAGGAAACTCTTCAAACCACATGATTGAATACCTGAAAAGATTAAAGAAGAAACACAGAATACAATCCTTGTGAACTTTTTGCTAGAATTCTTCAAAGATTTTTGACTGGATACAACAAGAATGAATCTTTTTCGTAGCGATAATTGAAATTTACAAATATCACTGATATGCCGCAAAATGAGACAAAATAAGATATAAATGAAATCGATACAAATCTGTAAAGACTACGAAATTTGTGAAAATCGTGATTACTTCTGACTACTTCCAACATTACTTCTGTAAAACAAGTATTTGCTAGGCCCCCCCTAGGCCCCCTCCAGAAAAAAATGTTAGCTACGCCAATGGTAATTGGAGGGGATTTTAACCTCCAAATTACCAAATAACCTCCAAATCATCACCTCTAAGTTAGTTCTAATACGCTCTGTTATGTGAAATATGATGGCGCGTCGATTGTCGCAAGTTTATCGTTGATATGATATTTGAAGTAAATGTCCCTTCCTCGAATAGCATTCGAACCGCCATAACATTTAACCTTGGGTCTTTTTTGACCCATTTCAAAATTCAAATCAATGTAACATTTGATTGAAATAACCTAGCACACGTCACATGTCTAGTTTTAGTACAAAACCTGAAATGTCCCACAATACGGGCATCTCCGGTGGTCATTCCTGGGTTATTTCGGTGGACCACATGAACCAAAGTGGCCATTTATCTATAATTGAACTAGCAGAATCACAGGGATCCAAAATCATGAAGATTGAGCCGTCGCATGCCTACTTTTGGTACTAAAACTTTGTTGTATCATATTACGGGTTTCCCGGTGGCCATTCCGGTGCTCCAAAAGGACCAGAATAACCATCCATTCATCCTTTTGGCAAAATACATCCAAAGATAAGAAATCGTAAATAATTGGGCAATATTCATTCATGTAATTTCATCGGACTGTCTAGATTGGCTACCTTCCGGGACTCCAGGAACCGGTTCCGCATAGACCATACTGGACCGATTTTTTCGGGAGATGTGCGCCGGTAATTGGTTTCTTACCACAGAAAAAATGTTATGCCAAAATATCCATCAACCGAATAGTACCGATGTGAATTACTAAGTGATTTGAGAATCTTAATTCACAGTCCACGTGAATACCTATTCAACAATATAAGGACGATTCAGATTACTTGTTTAGTTTCGAAACTACAGGTTGTCAAAGTAAGGGTCTCTGAAGAGACTTTTTTCAGATGTAGCAGGTTCCCGGTGGCCACAGTGACCAAATCCGGATCTCCGGGAGAGTTTCTGAAACTAGACATGTGTGCCTTTCATTTAAGCCCAACAGAACTAAATTCGGTCAACACACTGATTTTTGCGAGCTGTTAGAATTTTCGGGTCGAAAACGACGCTAAGTCACAATTTGTAACTTTTTGTTAGGAACTAAGGAAGGTTAAAATATTTGTTTTGAATTGAGCTTAGTAAAACTTTTGCCCACTGCACTCTACTAATTGTGAGGACGTGTACAGGTGTTTAAAAATAAGGAAGTATTTTTTTTAGGTGAAATCAACAATAAAAATCGATATGGTTATCTCTGTATCATCCCCCGATTTGAGTAATTGTTCATGCTATGCTGTGCTATGCCTCTGCAATAATGGTCTGTTACCATTGTAGAAAGACAATAATAATTATCACACCGTTTTATATGTAAATCAAAACTTCACAGACAAAATATATTATAAAAAAAAGTTGTATGGAACTTTTACAAACCCACCTCCTTTAAGGACTTCATTTGACCCGTTTTTCTCCTATAACGTTATGGTCAGCCTAATTTTTTTTTTTTTTTTGAGTGCTTCGTGAGGCCCAAGCAGGACAGTTCGGTTTTGCGTCGTCCGTTAGATTTTGCTCACAATTTCACGCGTTTTCGTCGCCGGAGATTTTTTTTTCCTGTTTGGAGCGTCTTACTGTGTAGTGCTTCGTGAGGCCCAAGCAGGACGGTTCGGTTTTACGTCGCCCGATCGATTTTGCTCACGATTTCGCGCGTTTTCATCGCCGGAGAATTTTTTTTCCTATTTTGGAGCGTCTTGCTGTGTAGTGCTTCGTGAGGCCCAAGCAGGACAGTTCGGCTTTACGTCGCCCGATCGATTTTGCTCACGATTTCGCGCGTTTTCGTCGCCGGAGAATTTTTTTTTCCTGTTTTGGAGCGTTTTGCTGGGTAGTGCTTCGTGAGGCCCAAGCAGGACGGTTCGGTTTTACGTCGCCCGATCGATTTTGCTCACGATTTCGCGCGTTTTCGTCGCCGGAGAATTTTTTTTTCCTGTTTTGGAGCGTCGTGCTGGGTAGTGCTTCGTGAGGCCCAAGCAGGACAGTTCGGTTTAGCGTCGTCCGTTAGATTTTGCTCAGAATTTCACGCGTTTTCGTCGCCGGAGAATTTTTTTCCTGTTTGGAGCGTCTTGCTGGGTAGTGCTTCGTGAGGCCCAAGCTGGACGGTTCGGTTTTACGTCGCCCGATCGATTTTGCTCACGATTTCGCGCGTTTTCGTCGCCGGAGAATTTTTTTTCCTATTTTGGAGTGTCTTGCTGGGTAGTGCTTCGTGAGGCCCAAGCAGGACGGTTCGGTTTTGTGTCGTCCGATATATTTTGCTCACGATTTCGCGCGTTTTCGTCGCCGGAGAATATTTTTTTTCCCCTGTTCTGGAGCGTCTTGCTGGGTAGTGCTTCGTGAGGCCCAAGCTGGTCAGTTCGGTTTTGCGTCGTCCGTTAGATTTTGCTCACAATTTCGCGCGTTTTCGTCGCCGGAGATTTTTTTTTCCTGTTTGGAGCGTCTTGCTGGGTAGTGCTTCGTGAAGCCCAAGCAGGACAGTTCGGTTATGCGTCGTCCGATAGATTTTGCTCACGGTTTCGCGCGTGTTTTCGTCGCCGGAGAATTTTTTTTTTCCCCTGTTCTGGAGCGTCTTGCTGGGTAGGTATTTGGGAAGGCCCAAGCAAGACGGTTTGTTTTCGGAACGCCAAGAAGTTTTGCTGTCAGTGTCAGTTTTGTGTTCAGGCGAGAATGGATTACCAACTGGTGAGTTCGTTTCATGCTTATGATAACACATTTTTTCTTGAAAGCGTAACTTTTATGTAATATTAAAACAAACTTTGTATGCTATTTTCTTATACAATTTCAATATACATATATTTTTCTCTTTTTGACATTATTAAAAATTATCTTTTGAATTGTTCGACATTGTGAATGTTGACGTATTTTTTAAAACTTCTACCATATCGAGACAAAATGCACAGTAATACTCATATGTCATTTTCAAACAAACTATGTATGGTTCGTCACTACAAGTGTCGGCATTATTCCTGTTTCATATAATTTAAAATATATACATGTAATTTTCAGTTTTCGTCATTAATAAAAACATCTTTTGAATTGTTCGACATTATAGATGTTGACCTATTTTTTAAAGCTTCTACCAAAAACTTCTCGAGACAAAAATACAAAACTAGCTTTAAATCAAGGCTGGTAGCGAGTCACTTTTTAGTGACTTGGTCACTTTTTTTAAGCCAGTCACTTTAAAGTCTCTTTTTTTAAGCCGTTTCAACTAAAGTCACTTTTTTCGTCAAAAAGTCACTTTTTTCAACTATTTTGAGCTACATTTTCATGAGAAAATTATAAATCGGTTTTTTTTTAAATTTAGGCTATGTTTAAGTAAGGTCATCATCAGATAAATTTCATGTCAGTATCAGAATTTTGGTCATGGTTCTCCTGTGAAAAAGCTTGGAATAAAGTTAATCTTTCATAGAGTTCCACGTAATTTGTAATAGTATCTAAGTTATTATTAGTGTTTAGTTTTTTTAGTAGCTCGTGTATTTCCTTTTAATAGCATTTTTGTACCTTGTGGTGGATAATTAGACGTTTATCTTCCATTATCTAACACTTCGTTTTCAAGTCAATTCAATACGCGTTCTGCTGGGCAGTGCTTCATCAAAGCCCAAGCAGAAGGTGAAGATGCATCGATACCAAACCTCAAATTTTCAGGAGCACGGGCCAGGAGAGGCGGACAGCGGATCGGGCTGAGAGCTTGATGAGTAATGATCTATCGATCAGGTTTTCAGCTTGAACCGCTGTCTGGTTCTCTAGTTTTGTGCTCTTGAGGGCTTGCGTAACTTTTTTTTGTCGTCGCGTCGCCGAATTTTTTTTTCTCGTTTTTGTTTGCACGCGCTCTGAGTGTAAACGAGTTCAGGTTTTCGCGTCGCCGGAGTGATATTTTACTTTTGTGAAATGAGCATGCTGAATAAACACCTGTTCAATCAGGGATGGATGATCAATTTGGTGAGCTCGTTCCATGCTTTTATTTTAAATATACAATATATTCATTCTGATATGCATTTTTTCATGACAACGGTGGACAGGTTACTTAAATGAATTGGTTTATCGAAATATGAACAGTTCGTCACTGAAAGTGTCCACATAAACTCTTGTACATTAACATTAAAACTACTAATTGACCTTTATCACTTCATTTTCTCCAGAAAAAAATAATAAAATAAAATACTAAAATCACTAGTAATTAGTATTTTTATTTTTTGCAAAAAGTGAAGTGTTAAAGTTCAATTAGTAGTTTTAAACATACTCTAATAATCCCTCCCCTAAATTTAATAAAAAAGTGCAACATTTAAACCCCATTCCTTTCCTTTTACCTGATTTTTATCATTATAGAAAATCAACTTTGAATGACCGACGCTATTGACCTTACTTGGTAGAAGCGTTAAAGAAGAATATAATAAGCTAAATAGAAAGCATTCTTCTCTGAATATTACATTTGACGGAACTTCATCTATACGCTTATAATGTTTCTAAACTGAATCTTAAATTCTTATCGACTTGAAGTCATAGAAAAGTTTTGGGAGCTACACAGTTTAAATTGAATTCAATTTTAGCTGTTTTTAAGATGTATTTTTTATGCGAGTTTGGATGTACATTTCCAAATGATAAAAAATTTGTTTTCACAAATTTTCCAAATTCTTATTGAAATTTTGAAAAAATAATTACTTAAATGATATAAAAGACATACAATTTTGAATAGAATGAAAATCTTCTAAAAAAGGATTGTTTACGTACCTAAATGTTAATTTTCCTGTTTGCAAAAAATTTAGGCAATATCTTGAAATTTTGGAAGTACAATAAAAATGTCCAAATATGATACTCCACTAGACCTATACTACCTGTAATAGATCATATTGAATATTCCCTATCATATTGGATATTGATCGTAAAACAGTATAATAGAATTGAAATAAAACTGATTATGGTTTGATTTTCAAGTCACTTTTAGTCACTTTTTCGAGAATCGAAAGTCACTTTTTAGTCACTTATTTCTCAAATCTGGTCACTAAAACAACTTTTTTCGGTACCACTTTTTGCTACCAGCCCTGCTTTAAATATAAGTCGTATATTTCCCCCTTGTCCATGGATCGCATCACCGACCAGAGGTGACTCCCAGATCTTTTCCTCCCTCACTAATAAACACCCTTCCCGTGGTGATTGTGGAGATGCAGAGGTATTCTCGGTCTCTAGAAGCAACAATCATTACACCCTAACATTCCTTCCCCATCCCAACTGACTGTAAGGACTTGGCCGGCGCCGTTATTGATCAATAATATTAGATCTGCTAAAATTGCACTTCGAGAGTAAGCGGAAACTCCCATCCCTTATTCATTTGGATCGTAGTGCAATTCTTACCAGTTCCGATCAATCACGGAGTAGCAACCACTGACATTTACAGTCAGTCTATACTATGCTATGCTATGCTATAACGTTATGGTCAGCCTAATTTTTAACTATCAAACAAATACGATTTAGTAATCGTGTAAATTAATCCTCAATGATTGATGAGCATTATCGTTCTTGTAACCCCATTATACAAAAATATTCACGTCTGCCATGTAGACAAAATAGGCCAAAAAATAGAAAAGCACTCACGCAACTCTGTCAGTTTACGGCAGATTAGCAAACAGCATCTCAAATTTAGCAACATGAAATAAATTCGCCTTCCCTTGTATTAAATACCGGAATCGCACTGTATTTCACTACTTAAAAAGCTTTTTTTTTCTAAAGCTTCCTATCCTTCGGGATGACTTTTCTTCTTTACCCACCCAAAGCTCGACGTATGTCTGTTTGCTGTTATCATAAGCTTTTCTGTGTGGATATGTACATTCTACTCTTTGAACAATTCACACAAAATTGTTCACGAAGCTCAAATTATCGTCTAGAAACTCAAGAGATGAACTACCGTCTCAAAAAATATTTCAATTAAGAATTGTTTTAGCATAATTACTAGTAACGGCGCAATGATTCTAAAAAGTTTGGGAGCCTTTGACTTAGTTAACAAGCTTCTGATTCTACAGTGCGAAGCTTGTTATTACTTAGAAAACGAATTTATTCACACGTTATTTCACAATGCTACGAGAAGATAAGATCTTCATTCATCTCCTCTCATCTATAAAAAATAATCGAATTAATTATCAAACTTGACAAGCCTCGTTGGATAAATTTATAAATCGTTTTACAACTTGTTACTTAAATAACCAACCTGATTTCGACAATAATAAAAATAATCTTAACGCCAGTCGAACACAATCTTGTATGAACTATTCCAAGCGCTACCTCTCTCACTAATCATCGGGTTTCTCTCTCACGCGAAAGTTTAAAAACCAAAACATTTCACCCCACAACCAAAACAGCTGAAAACGAAATTGCAGTCGATCCGTCATCTTCGTTCTGTTCAGTGCACGTTCTTTAGATCCGCTGTAGAAATGCATCTGTGAGTTCTTGCCGTTTTGGAAATCACTGCACCAACAACAATGATTGTCAACCTGTTACGAACCGGCACCAAGTGCAGCAGATCGGCCCTCTATCGGAAGAGTTCCCCTAGGTTTACTGCTGGGTCATCGTTACGTCATAATGATTGGTCATTTTGTTCGCAAAGACAATTCTCGTGGAGCGGCGTTCCGGAGTGCCGAAGCAGATTCCGCTGTTCCCCCGGCCTATTTCGCAACAGTGCGACGGATTGGATGCGTTTGAGTCGATGGAGTAGCAGCAGTACATCCAATGCGGCTTCCGCTGTCGGAAGCGGGGCCAATTTGACACCTGTTGAGAAACCTCCGAAGGTTAAGCTGAAATCAACCGATGTGAAACGATTGCTGGAATTTGCCAAACCGGAACGATGGAACATTGCAGGTGAGTAAATGGGAAATTTTGTGCCGGAAGTTGCATGATATAAAGAGTGTTGTTTCCTTCCAGGCGGTGTCAGCTGTTTGGTGCTTTCTTCGGCAATCACGATGGCCGTTCCCTTTGGGTTGGGAAAAGTACTGGACGTTATCTACGCGACATCCGGAGAGTCTGGAATAGCCAAGGAGAAACTGGACCAGTTTTGTATGTTGCTGGCAGGTGTATTTCTGCTAGGTGGATTGGCCAACTTCGGACGAGTTTATCTTTTTAGTAATGCCTGTAAGTACCAACCTAATATTAAATGGTCAGTGCGCATCGTACTCAATACCTATCTGCTTTAGGAATTTTTGAAACTACTTTAAGCATCCTGGCTACAACCTCTGAATTTTATTCGCGAACTTCAATGTGAGGAAGTAATGTAGTGTGATTGAACAATTATTGTCTATTCAGGCAACATAGAATTGTAAGCAGGCTGTTGAGCGGTAGGGTGTCGATTTTGTAAATTTATTGGTTGGTAATTACAAAATTCCTGGAGGATGATACATTATTAGAATCCACTAACATATTTTTGTAATGTAGGCCTTACTGTAGTGTTCGCTACCACACAACTATGATTTTTCGTTGTATCCGTTTCTGCTTAACAGTCTATCTGCGGGTAATTTAGAATAGATTTTGCTGCAACTTAATTGAGCTACACAATGGATTGCTCACCTTTGATAAGTAGTGATACAGGACTGATTATTTGATCGATTGCGAACGTTTAACAATTGGCAGGCTGTGAAACTGAATGGCCAAACTGTTAATTTATAAATTAAGTGAATGAACTACGATTATCATTCATCTTACCGTTCAAGGTCACAATTTTATAAGGTTCAAATTCAAGAGATTTAACGTTATAACGGATGATTATTATAATAACTTAGCTGCAACAATAGATAACGGACTTAATGCATGAAGGATTTTACATAACAGCTTTTAACCTCACCATTCATAAAGATGTGCTATATACTGGGATCAATAATGGTTCAACTCATATAGATTTCGCAAGCGTTGCTGTAAATATTAGGCATGATCATATTAAACCACTAGTCATATTAAGCATAGCAATACTATCAATACCTGCAGTGGCATTAGCACTAATTTAACTAACTATGATTATTTGCTTAAAGCGACGAATTCAGTGGATTTTTTAGAAATTCTTATAATACTTTTCACAGGCAGTAAACTCAGTGGTAAACCAATGGCACATCATACTCCTATTGTTTTCGTTCGCACCGATTTCGGTACCTAGCTGTCTCTGTCATCAGCGTGGCGTCAGTCCTCTGGACAGGCATTAGGTGTGGCGTGATACTACCTTCAACGCTGGACACATTGGGGCATGTAGAGTTGGACGGGTCTTGATGTGGCGCAACCAACACAGGCTTTGAAAAATAGGAGCATAGAAACAACATTCTGTCAGTTATTGGCTCGCAAAGACGCTTCGAGAAAAGCGACCATCAAGTTACTACATTGACACAGTCGGTAGAGACGAGATAATTTGAAATTATACCTTGTAAGTGCTAAACAAAATAGAAATATAAAGAAATATAGATGAAATAAAATAGTAGTCTCCGACGGACATGGGCGGAGATGAAAGGAAAACGGTTTCTGATGGAAATAGGCACTTCATTTTTAGGGGAAGGGGTGGTAAAATGAACACCTTAAGGAAATCATCTTGTTTCTGATAGAAAAACGAGGAATTTGTATAGTTCTATCGCACAACATCGAAAATAGGGATGTTATCTATAGCAGCGACATGAATTCAGACTAAAATAACTAAATTTTCACATATTTTCATCGCTATCAAAAAGCGATGCAAATGTTCATTTTACCTGCACTATGTGGGTAAAATGAACAGCGATTGGTGGTAAAATGAACACCACGCAAAAAACGTGAGCAAAACAAATATTTCTGAAAATTTTCATTGCCCCACCGAAAATACATCCATTAATGATTGTAACCCATTCAAAAAGAAATCTAAAGGTATTAAATTTAATATCATATTATAACGATATTCACCTCACTGAAAAACCTCAAGTCTTCCGAGCTAAAAGTTATGTCAGTTCTAATTTTCAAACGTGGTTTTCTAAAATCTTAGTTTTCGTTGATATTTTTACTTCAATTGCCCTGAGTATCAACTCGCACACGCAGATTTATGCTCTAAATCGTCCGTGCGTGATAAAAATTCATCGACATTTGTTTTTTCTCGGTAAAAGGCACGGTGTTCATTTTACCTCCCCTGTTCATTTAACCACCACTTCCCCTACACCAGGGTGTCTACTCATTTACAAAAATGAAATTCCCTGATATTTCCAGGTTTTACCAGGATTCAAAAAATAATTCCAGATATATGAAATTCTTCAAACATAAATGATTGACGAATAGTTAATTTTAGAAGGCTAAAAAAATTGTCCAAACATGGTACTTAACCTAATATCTAACAATGAATTTCATTTTTTCCTTCAATAAAAAAAAACAATCTGATTTGTTCTAAACGTGTAGACAAGATAAGGAAAAAAAATAAAAATTTTGATGATTTTTATTTAATTTCCACGAAAAACAAGAATGTTTATCAAATGATCTGAAAGTGCCTTTATGATTAAGTCAGATATAAAAAAGAATTATTCAATCTTAAGAAAAAATAGTTATTTCCTTAAAATGGAATTCAGATTTTTGAACATCAGCGACGTACCCAGAATATTTATCTGGGAGAATTTGATATTGTTTCCTAGATGATATCTTGGGGAAATCAGGACTAATTGTTCTCAAAATAAGAATTTTTGAGACCTCTTGCTTGAAAAAAAATATAAACCAAAACGGATACAAAAGGACACCTAACAAGAACCACGACATGAGAGTTTGATTCCTAAGTAGAACAGACATTTTTATAAGATTGTTTCTAAAGCTTTTTTTTTAATTCCTCGTGACCTTACAAGTATTACTGCTCGTTTTACTATAGATTTCATTCAAATATTACCGAAGATCTCTTCAGGAGATTGTTTTGAGATTTATCAAATTTTAAAATACCTTCAGAAATGCTATCTGGAATTTTTCACAGAAATTCCTCCATCAAGAATCCCTCCAAATTAATTTTCTCAAAAAAATATTCCATTGATATCCCTAGGACTTCCTCCTTTATTTATTTTTAATACTCAAGGAATTCTCTAAAGATTTTTTTTTTTCCCAGTCATTCATATAGGGATGTCTCGAGCGAAATGTCAAGGAAATTTTTCAGATTGTTGTGGAGAAAATTGTTAAAAATATTTGCGAAGAATATCGAAAGATAATCTTAGAGTAACCTCAGATGAAACTTGTGTGAGTTCTAGCTATGCCTTGATAAATTTCTACAAGGATCTCTAAAACAACTCCTATATTGTTTATAATATTCTTCCTAGAAATTTCTTGATAAATTACTAAGATAACGAAAAAATACAACCTCTGAATAATGTTCTACAAGACTCTTTGATGAAATTCGGACAGAATCCATGCAAAAATTATCAATGAATGATCGCAGCAACAACTGTAATAATTGTTGTAATATTACTGGTATTAACTATATTAACTTGAATAAAGTTTTGAAGAATACATGGGGATTTGGAAATATTATTTGATTTCTTTCAGAGAAATGTTGAATATAAATACGCAATACGGTTCAACGCAATAATAATATTTTGATGGGAAGCTGGGAAAATGCCGTGAGAAAGTTCTGAAGGAGCTTAATGAGAAATTAACGTTCAAATTTATCAAGGAATTCTTAGAAAAGTTTATAAAAGATTTCATCGAACAATGCCTGAAGGATTTTTCGAGCGAATTTTTAGAGTAATCTAGGATGAATTAAAAAAATCAGAGGAGGTTGTGTACAAGACACGACCGCATGACGTAAACTACGCCATAAATTAAAAAAAATCGACATAGAAATAATTGTTGGGTTTCTTGAAAAAATGACCAAACGATATTTATTAAAAACTCAGTAATAAACCTTTGCAGAAGAGCTCCTGTAGGATCTGTGTTAAATCTTCTAGAAGTAACAACTGAAGAAATCAAATCGAAAAAATTATTGCAAAAACATCTGGAGGAAATCTTGGAATAATCGGCAAGATTTTTTATTCAGGGTAATCTTTATGTATTTTCTAGACCAAATTCTGAAGAAATTTTTCGAAGCATGCAATGAAAAATAGCTGGTAGCCTTCTGGAGAAAATACTAGAATTCTAGCATTCTTCGGGATCTGATAAAAATATCATTAAGAACTTGTGGAAAAGTCGCGTAATAGTCTCTGATGGTTTCTCTTGAGGCTAAAGTTTTGCACCAGAATTCACTGCAAGCAGATTCATTAATTACATAATTACATCAATAGAGACTTGCATAATAGTGAGCAACTCTAGAAAATATACTCTTTTTTTACCTTTTGTAAATTTTGCTCTCTTCATACAAAGTTTATTATTATTGTACAAAAGGCAAAAAAATAAATTGAAAAAAATTGGAATGTCTCAAACTATGTTTCATAAGCTCATGTACGACACTCAACTGGAACTGTACTTGCCTTTACCAACATGGCAATCTTAAGTTCTGCTTCCTTGTCTAAACATATTTTATGCTGAATATATAACAATCGTTAAAAGGACTAAACATATCATTTAGCGTTTTGATAGCGGCGCAGCCAAAAATTTTCTGGTTGAGAAGATTTGATGTCACAAAAACGACATATTTTACCATGTATATGGTGCTTCAAAATAATTTCCCTGAGTGTAGCCGAAATTCCCTGAGAATTCCAGGTTTTTTCCAGGTTGAAATAAATTCCCTGATAATTCCAGGTTTTCCAGGTTTTTCCAGGTAGTAGACACCCTGCTACACGTTATGGACCAATGCACGAGTTCACTAATTTGACGTTTGAGCGGTGCCGAATTCAATCGTTTCCATGGTCACGTAAATAACACGGCACCGCTAAAACGTCAAATAGTGAACTCGTGTATTGGTCCATTGGCCAACGCTATGAAGAAGATGATTTGATATCAATCTACCAAGGGTTATGGTTTGGATGTCCATTCTTTCATTTGCTCAGAAACGACGTACTACACATGTTCGCGCGCAATGTAATCACGGTTTTCGGACACTACAAAAACTCGCGACGGACTTCAATCACAACGAACTTTATTACGCGAACAGAAAATTATTTTTTTTAAATAAAACGAACGAGGTCTAGTTCTCGCGGCGGTATATTTACTTCTGCCTATATAAATCAATTATCGCTCTTTGCGGACCAGCTGATCTACGACCGAGAAGCGATCGTGCTAATAGATACGTTCACTAGTGTGGGACTAAATTTAGATTCTCGCTTCAGTACACTTTTTGAATTGCATTATATAAAAACTGTGCAAAATTTCAGCTCGATCGGAGAAGCTATATTTTAGCGCCAGCCGTTCAAAGTTTGTATGGGATTTACTATGGGAAAACTTACTTTTGCAAAGAAAAATCGCCAGAGGTCGCCCATTGACCTCTATAAAAATTCTGAACACAGACCTCGATAGGTAATTTTACGATCAAGAATATTGCCGAAGACCGCGAAACAATCCGACACTTGTAAAAAAGTTATTCAATGAAAACCTTTTGGCAAGGCGACGTTGATTAACACGCAAAGGAATAACAATAATAACAAAATAGGGCAAAATTTCCGAATAGTCTATGCTTAAGGTGATTATAAAACGAAGCCAAACTTTGAATTTTCAAGTGCACAAGACGAGACAATCTGGATACAGTTCGCGTTGAAAACCAATAAAATTGCTTGCTTGCTGGTGGTGACCAATGAGATACATTTATTTATTTATTTATTACCGTGAAGGCCCCTAACTCTGCGCAGCTCCTAACTCTGCGCTTTTTCACCGAAATCCACCAAAATCTGGTAAAACACTGACATTTTTGTTCAAAATTTATTTTTCATATATTGCTACAATAGTAATAAAAAAGCAAACGAAGAATTTTCTTGACAAATTTACCTTTGTTACTTCAATAAAAAATAAACTAGCTTTAAAAATATTGAAAAACTTCCAAATTGACTGCCCGTTAGCAAAAATGCTAAGGGAGTACCTCATCACTTAAGTCATTTGAAGCAAATTAAAGAGAATATATTTTCGATTTTTAGTACGTAGGCTCTAGTTTATTTATCGATCAATCATCACTGATAAAGTGCAACTTATTTTCTCTCCATTTTCTTATTCTTCTTAAGTGCGCATAGTAAGGAACCATTTTTCAACTATGTTCCTTACTATGCGCAGCAGTTATAAAACCTTATTTTCAACATACAATCAACACTCCAGAGGTCGATATTGAAGGGAACCATCGACTTGTCGACACCATCGAGATATGGAATAGAAATGCTTTGGAAAATTGTTTTTGGGGACCATCATGGTAAGGGAAGATTAAAAAATGACCTCCATCATATTTAAAGGATTTCTACACACCGATCCCTCAATCCTCTGTCGCGATTTTTACAGTACCTAACGCATGCATTGTCACATTTTCATAGACTCCACCTTCCCGTGAACGATGGACGTAATTTTTAAATGCTCCCTAACCATGCAATAAAACAATTTTGATTTTTTGTATAGTTTCATGAGTCAATATCGAGTAATGGGACATCGAGGTTTAATCGCATTTGCAACATAGAAACGCCAATAAAGGGCTGTTATTGATCTGCAATAGGAATCGTTCATTACTTACGTCACGCTTATACAGAGCGGCGATACTTTTCGATTGAGTGATGAACACTACATTAAGAATGGATATACCCTTACGCTTAAACTATTCTTCGTATTTAGTAGAAATGTTCGGGTTTCACCAGCGCCAGGTTCTTATTTATTTTCTTCAAACCCGGATCCGACCCGAATCGAAACAATAATTTGATACCAAACCCGGACCCGAACCGAACCAAAGAAATTTATTGTTTTATATTTGCTAGTGAAAATACATAAACAGTCAAAGCTTATTTTCCCTTACACGCCAAGGGTGAACGCAAAAAAGACATAGTTTGTAGCCTTTTTGTATCTTGGTTTAGGTTTTAGAAAACTAAGTTAATTACATGTTTTGGAAATCATATGATGATTTCAATTGTTTTGAGAGTTGCACTTAATGGTAATCAATTGAATTATAGATAAAATTCACTTCACTTAGTAAACTTGTGTTAGAGACATTCCACGCTCCACTGGGGACGTAAAGGCGTATGAAGCAAGAAAATGAAGAGAAATTCGAAGTTTAAATGCTAGTAATGCTATTAGTAAAACACTTCAACTGTTCTAAAGAATTTATCGAGTGCGCAGAGTTAGGAACCTAAATGCGCAGAATAAGGAGCATTGCAAAAATCAGTGCGCAGAGTTAGGAACACGAACACCCTTGAGAAAAATTAAAAATTTGCAATAAAAATCATTACTTAGTGAAGCTTTTATATTTTTTCCTTATACATAAGATCAATAAGTATTTGCTTCCAAAATTTCAGAATATTGTTTTTTCAATTAATTACAGCTGTTTGAAATTTGAAAAGCTTTAAGTGCGCAGAGTATGGGGCCTTCACGGTACATGTCTTCGAACAAGTCGCACAGACTGACACTTATGAACTAATACTTCTTTTGAATGTTAACTTAGACATATTAAAATCAAATCTGTCAGATACTTCGTTAAAACGACGATAACAAACATAGAACGGATTGTTCTGTCCAAACAAAGTACGATGCACAGGGAACCGGAGAAAATCAGCTTGTCGAGTAGTTTGTTGATGTTGTTCAACAGCACTGAGCAGTCTATACGTTGTTACTTAAGATGTCAAACACGAAGAAGCGCTGAAGCAAAACCCTCCTGCAAGCCAAAGTTTCTAGATGGACCACGGCGCGTCGATGCTCGTACGGTGGAAGTCGAACTGGATCAGTCCATGGTAGCCGACGGAGCGCGTAACGAATAAAGTTGCGCTGAATTTGTTCAATCTGGTTGGATTGGGTGGTATGGTATGGCGCCCAAACAAGTACGCCGTATTCCAGAATACTTCGTACTAACGAGCAGTAGAGAGACTTCAGGCAGTAGACATCTTCAAACTCCTGAGCAGGGTGGCCACCGAACCGGGAAAACGGGAAAAGCGGGAAAAAGACGGGAATCTGAATCCACCGGAAAAAACCAGGAATTTGAAAAGATCACCAGGAAAATCGTTTTGTACGATCATCTTCAAGCTGTAATCTACAAACCAAGCTCCAAAATAAGTTATAGGATGTAGTTGTGTTTAATGATATTGCCATGAGGCATCCGCAATTTTGAACAAATATTTTTCAAACATTAATGATTTAATTTCTACTACACCATATTTCTTTAAAATGTTCCACTCTTTTCTTGGTAATGTTTCGAAATATTATTTTGATTTTTTGTTTTCGCACTGTCAGGGCTAATATTTTTTGAACTTTTCTCTACCTTTTTTTACTCCACGTTACAGATTGGTTTAGCACTCTTCTGTAATTGCTGAATATAACAAATAATCTTGAAAACATGCCTTTATTTATGTAAGCTTGCAATATGTCACTAGTTATCTTATCGGCAAAGTTTTGAATAAGGGCTTATTTACGATTCGATTTTAATAACGTTGAAGCTGTTACAGCTCATTTAAAATGTGTATACAAAAAGCATTACGAGAGGGTGGGTGGATAATTGATAATGATAAAAAAAAAATGATAATTTTCGGTGTTATTAATATTGTGAATGAGCCCTATGTGTGTGTTTCTACATGTGTGGCCTTGCTTCATCCATACCTTGAACTTATTTGCTTTAGAGAACTTCTTATTTTTATGAAGAATATTCAAAGGATAACAGTTGATATATTTTCAATTACGGTAAAGAACTACTTGAGCACACCTTGATGATTTATTTAGGCACTTGCGGCTTTTGTCGGCCAAATTATCTGAAATTTAGCATAAGGATGCACTTAAGATGATTATAAACCAAAGCCAAACCTCTAAATTTCAAGAGCACGAGTCTAGAGAACCAAACAGAGCTCTGAGCTGAAATTTTAATCGTTTTATCATCATCAGAATGCAACCAATCCATCAAATGTTCAACGCGAACGGTTGTCAGGTTCTCTAGATCTTAAAACATGAACTTGAAAAATTTGAAGTTTGGCTTAAAGGGCATATTGTTGGTAAATATGGTACAAATAGCATTTAAATTAAACCCCTGTCGTGTCAAAAGTAGGATCTGTTTTATTAGCTCAATTAACCATCTCTTTCCCATGATAGATAGTTCCATTGATTTTCGACGAACGCGAGACAAATCGATTCTGTTGAATTTTCTATATAGATTAGAACAATCTACACGAGTAGCAATCAGAATCCAAAAACAAGATTATGACTTTTGTTGTGGATTGCTCGGAATCATGAATCACAAGCCCAAAATCATGAGCTGCGCATCCGTTTATGATCACCATAACAAGTAAACATAACAAAGTAAAAAAAAAGCCAAGCGAAGTGCGAACCGAGAACCTTCTGATTTAGAATCCCGTATCATACAACACTACCACTTTAACATTTTGAAATAGAGGAGATCGAAACAAATGAAATGATACAGTGCACCCCGTTTAGTGTTGTTACTCTGGATGTTACGCATATGAGGAATCATGATTATGACTCCAGGAACCATGATTTGTGGTAATGGTATCATGAGCTATTCAAATTATGAATTTCTTGACTTGTAAATCATGATTTGGGAATCAAATTTTTATCCGTGTAATAGTCAACTTATAGTTCCAATAATGAAACTATTGATTGTATGAATTTGACTATGACTAAACAAATATAAACCGATTTCAAAAAAAAATGTTGCATTGAAACGATTTTTGATATAATCTTTGAAAAGAATGGATCAAAAATCGGGAAAAGTATCTAAAATATACCGGGAAAAAAGCGGGAATTTCAAAATCTCTGCCTGAGTGTTGCGTTTGATAAATCCAAGTACCGCAAAGGCATGTTGTTGCAGCTATGTGCTGTCCAATAGAACCCCGAGGTCCTTTACGGTGTTGACTCTGGTGATATTAGTTGCCGACATTCTGTAGCCGAAGTCAATCGCATTCCTCTTTCGGCTAAAAGTGATGACGCAACATTTTTGAACATTCACTTCCATTCCATTTAGCATGCACCATCTCACCAAGACGTCAATATCAGCTTGCACAGCGCAACAATCAGTCAACGATGAAACGCGGAGCGCTGTTTGCTTCTCAAGACTTGAGAGGTGGCTTCGTTCTATAATCACCTTAATAACTTTTTTCACAAGCATCGGATTACTTTGCGGTCTTCGACAATGTTGTTCATCGTAAAAATACCTATCAACTTCTGCGTTCAGAATTTTTATAGAGATCAATGGGCGACCTCTGGAGAATTTTCTTCGCAAAAGTAAGTTTTCCCCTAGTAAATCCCATACAAACATTGAACGGCTGGTGCTAAAATATAGTTTCTCCGATCGAGCTAAAATTTTGCACAGTTGTTATGGGACCCAAATGCAATCCAAAAAGTGGACTGGAGCGAGAATCTAAATTATTCATATAACCGTGTCCCAGGCGGATCTACCCCGTTTGGCATACAGTCGTTTGGCATAATAGCTGTTTGGCATAATGCCATTTGACATAACGATCGTTTGACATAATCGCCATTTGGCATAATAGCCGTTTGGCATAATTGTGAAAAACATTGAGTTTGATCAAATTCCTTCCATTAAGCAAAGGGGTGTGGATAAACTGCTCACGATCGTATATTCCGTTGTCAGTTAGGGGTCATGCACAAATTACGTCACGCTCCAAGGTGGGGGAGGGGGTCGAGCCAAGCGTGAAAAGCCATGCAAAATTTTCGGAGGACTCATACAAAAAGTGTGACAAAGGGGGGGGAGGGGGTCAAAACAGTTGAAATTTAGCGTGACATAATTTGTGTACCATCCCTTATTGATAAGACATCGTTCTTATCTTTATTTTTCAAGGAAACCAATATCCAATGAAGCTCTTTTGGAATTGCATCATACATGACTACCGAGGTCATTATGTCCGGGAAATTATAGCGCATTTTTAATAAAAATGTATCCAACGCCCAAGTTCTTCAATGTCATTTGGAAAAAAAGGAACATGGTATTTTATGACGCATCTTATATTCCCGCATATTACTATACCATTGCAGTATCTTCCTTTTTCAAATTATGTCAAACGACCATTATGCCAAACGACTATTATGCCAAGCAACTATTATGCCAAACGACTATTATGCCAAACGACTGTACTGCCCATATTCGCATAACAGTCCCATGTCGACTTTTCACCGATTTGCGTTTTCTGCATAATTCAACTCAACATCGTCAGAAGCTCGATAAAAACAGCTAAAAAAGTAGCCTTTGTTCCTAACTTGTACAAAAACAAAACCCACTTGTGTTGTCCCATCTTGAAAATATTCGCATAACAGTCACATCAAAGTCCGTTTAAAGACATAGTGGTTGAGCTCAGAATGGGTACCCCTTCTAGTACTACTAGTTATTTACTGATGTGTAACGAAGTAAAGGGAAATCAATTACACAGTGAAACCTCCATGAGTCGATGTTCTATGTCTTGATATCGACTCAAGGAACGATACTAGAAACAAAATTTCATGACACCTATGATGATCCGCTCAAACAGCTTTCCAAAGCATTTCTGTTCCATGACTCGATGTTTTCAGATATCGACTCATGGAGGTATTTAAAACACACTTGCTTACGGCATTGTAAATTTTATGTATTCGCGTTGTTTCGGAAATATTTTTAAATTAGTTGATATCACACACAATTTTGTATTGTTTTTTATTATGGTACATTAATGGGTGGTACGAGGGTAATAAACATAAATGAGGAACAAAACAAATAAAACGAGCCACTGTATTTTTGATCTACGATCAAGGCTTACAGAAGTTGCCTGTAAAATTTGTTTCGTCATTCTGGATCTATCATATCACAGATTAGCATGTTTCGTTCTGAATCAGTTGTTCTGAAACATTTTGCGTTCTTTAACACAATATTTCCCTAACTCGATAGTCGCCTTAACATCGAGTTTACGGAGAGTTGGCTATACCTACTATAATAACTATTTTTTTACGGCCAAAGAACATAAATAGCAAAAAATGAAATAACCAGTGTTTTAATAACAACCAGTGTTTTAGTAGCTGACGAACGAGCCGACGAACACAATGGGACTGGTATGCAAATATATTGGCATGTTATGTTGTATATATTCGCATAACAGTCTCGCTACGATTTTTGTGCATTTTTAGGCAAATTTTCAACTTGAGTTCAAAAGAAATTTAGGGTGTCAATGCTAGTAATGGACCCCTTAGTAGCTGAAATTCATTCTCGACGCCTTTCCGCAATTATATATCAGGCAGATATACGTTTTGTATAGTCCAATAACAAGTTCAATGTCTTTACTTCACAGTACACCCATGCAACATACAAAATCATACGATTTTCCCAGAGAAATATACATTTGGAAAACTGTTGTCTGAATGCCTATTATGGACCCTCCTGGGGTCCATTGTTTACAAATTTGACGTTGCGTATTATGGACCCTCCATTTGATTCCCATGTAATCCGGCTCGCTGCCGACGTGCCTATTATGGACCCACCTGGAAATGCGTATTATGGACCCTCTTGTGTGGTTTCATTTACAAAACTGTTCAAATATCTGTATTTATGCGCCTCAAACCAAATATTTTGCCTGAAACTGCTGACTAACAATGCAATCGAGGTTCCCCCGGTGGATTTTCATAGGAATAAGGTTGCTTTGAGTGTTAATTTTATGTTTTTCTGTAGGGGGTCCATAATACGCAAAGGGTCCATAACCGGCATCGACTCCCTATTAGGTTCATTCGTGCACTCAGCAAATAGCGACATTGTAGGGAAAATTAAGAAAATGATGTACTCTTTTCATTGTTTATTCAATAATAGTCTTAGTTTGTCAATTGTCATAGTCATAGCCTGCTTAATTATAAAATCATTCACCATAGCCTATTACAACTCGGCCATCCTGACATTCTCGATGTCCTCATCGAGACAATCAATATTTGAGCTATCATCATCAATCCATTTCCGCATATTTTGTGGTAAACAAACCGCGTTTAAAGGAACATTCAAAATTTGAAACCCTTCAATATCAACTTCAACATATCGATCGTTTGGCAATATTTTAGAAATTTTATATGGGCCTTTGAACTTTGGAGATAATTTGTGTGAATCAATTGTTTTTAATACAACGGAATCCCCTTCTTTGTATATGGTTATTTTTGTACGCTTTCTATCAGTCATTTTTTGATTATAACTTTAAAGTTTTAAATTATTTTGTTGAGCTTTTGCTCTTATTTCAGAAATATTTGATTTTTATCTCATCATTCAAGTCTCTTTGCATTTTCACAAATAACAAAATACTAGGATAATTATTTATTGATTTATTATAATTGTTGTTAAATACCTATTCTATTTTTGGCATTAATATGTCCCATTTATAACTAGTCTCATTACACAATTTTGCCAACATGGGTGTTAAAGTTTTGTTCATTATTTCTACCTGTCCATTTGCTTGTGGAGTTCGGATTGCAGTTTTTATATGTTGAATACAATTTGAATTTAAAAAATCTTGAAATTTTGTCGATGTAAATCCGGTTCCACAATCAGTGATAATCAGGGATTGAATCCTGAGAAAATTGAGAGAATCGCTCACGTATCGCTCTCTGTAACTATCATAACATGCTGCACATTATGAGAGACTGTTTATCGTATACTGCTACAAGTTTGATCAGATTGGGGGGATACTAGTGCATGATAAAACCCCTCTAAACATGCTCCAAGCCTGGGGGACACTGTTGTTATTGGAAGTTCGTGGATTGTTTATCGTGCCAGTAAAGAAAAACACCTATCCCCAACGGTAAACAAGCGAGAACAATGGATTTTATCATCGCTCTCTCGTTGGGGCTCTCGCTCGCTGCTTCCATTTATCAGACTTGTTACACCTTGCGATACAATGACGATCGTGGACCGCAACAGATGGGATGTTTTTCTTTGCTTGCTTTGATCGTGCTTCATTCTCAAATGAGAGCGAATTCTGCAACGCCTGGTGATAATTCTAACAGGTTTGCTGTAGTAATTCATGTAATTTCCTAAATGCAAAAGTATTTCATCTGTATTAGTTGTTTTAGTTGGATAAAGCTTAGTAAATTTAGTAAACGCGTCAGTCATAATTAAAATATATTTAAATTTATTATTAGGCTGGATTTTTATAGGCCCATAATGATCTAAATGTACTGTATTGAACGGAGTATTTTCTTTTCCCACTATTTTGAAAAATCATTCCTTTTTCCAACTGGGTTGTAAAAGATACACGACAAGCAGTTTTTGATATGCTTCTTTACATACTTCCTCATATATGAAAACCAAAAATTCTTTTTTATTTCTACTATAGTTTTTTTCCTATTCCTATATGTCCACGATTATCATGGCAAATCCTTAATATATTATCAATCATATTTTTGGGAACTACCAATAGATTTTTGCCATTGTCTTTTCTAAATAAAATTCCGTCTAATAAAATAAAATTTGGAAAAGTCGATGCGTAACCCATGTATTTCATAGCGGTCGTTTTGGTTATTGAAATGAAAATCGGCTTGTTTAAGAATATAGTCTGTAACATTTGGAGGCATATTTAAGTAGATCCGCCTGAATTACAAAATAAAACCGATTTATCGAGAATGAATTTTGAATATGTATTTAGCCTACTATAATCACTACCGTAAATAGAAAAAGTGGGGCGAATAGAAACAAAGTGACCTACAGGTAGAAATGCGTCTATTATGTAAAGATAAACTTAAAAAACCTACTGAAAAAATTTTTTTTTGTCCATTAGTTCAATAGTAACAGAGTATTGACAGACTATTTTCAAATCATAAATTTTGCTACATTTTGCTTAAACAAAATAAGAAGAAAATATTGTAATCTCAACCATTTTTGATAGCTTGAAACATCCGCCATTTTTGACGATTTGCAACATGATCAAAAATTGAAATTGTTTTTAATAATTTCATTTTTTTTCTTCACTAGGTGAATTCGTTATGATATTTCTTTAAGATGCACTCGAACAAGTGTTTATTTTTCCATTTAAATGAAAAAAATATTGATATTTACTGAACAGTGTTTCTATTCGCCACATTGCGGGGTGAATAGAAACATACAACATTTTTACAAATATTTGTACGAAATAATTTTTGTTTTTTAACGGCAATTGGGATCTCAGCTAAGGAAGACGGGACCCAAATTTGAAAGTAATAAAAATGGTTTTTATCTACACGGTTTAAGTTGTACACATTCAAACATGTCGGGGAGTGTTTCTATTCGCCCCATTTTACGGTATACCATTGATCATGGGGCCCCTACACATTGCCGATCAAGGTCATTTTCAAACTGAATTTTTATCTACTTGTTAACGTGTTAGTTTTCTAGAAATCAAATTCATATTATTAAATGAAATTCTTTTCACCAATAGGGGGCCCCCTATGAACTCGGGGCCCGGTGCGGACCGCACCTACCTAGAACTTGGGACAAGTAGGCGTAGCATGGCAGTATGATGAACTTACCCTAGATTTTGCGCTTAGCCTACTGTTCTGTTGAGTGTGGTGGACGATTTGAAGTGTATTCCATGGCGGCTCTTCAAGAGAAATCCTGTCCGGACAGTTGGGAGATATACTATCAGCGCCATGTCGACATCACCACTCGAATCAAAAGAATACATGGTGATTGGATTAAAGAAAGGTCTATGAAGGCGTTCAAGTTTACATAATCAATTTCGCTCTTTCGGAATTTACTAAAGTAACTATAATACTTACTTCAGATATTCTTTGATATTCCTGAAAAAAAAAACATTATATTATATTTTCTCTTAAACATCTTCAGATAAATCCCAAGTAACATTGATAGCTGAATAACAGTTTATTCAACTGAAATGAGCTCTGTAAACAGCATTTTAGCTGAATAAGCTGTTATTCAGCAACCAATGTTGATTGGGATGTTTGGTGGTGTTCTTAGATTCATAGATATAATTTAGTAAAACCAAGGGGGACGTTGGATCGTTACCATGAGGGATCGAAATCCGTCCACTTCATACAAAACGCCTACTATTTGTATGAAGTGGACGTATTTTGAGCCTATACGGATTTCGGTCCCCCACTCAAGGCCTTGCTGCACCTGGTCCGATCGGATTCGAAGCAAACTTCATATTTACCGGCATTCTTGCAATGTGCACTGCCCAGCGTATCCTTCCAGCTTTGCCCACCTTCTGGATACTTGGTTGGCCATAGAGTTGGGCGAGCTCGTGGTTCATTCTTTGTCGCCACATACCGTTCTTTTGCACGCCGCCGCAGATAGTCCTTAACATCCGGCGTTCGAGCATAGTCCACGTTTCATGCCCGTAGAGGATTACGGTTTTTATGAGCGTTTTGTACATCGTGCATTTGATGCGGTGCACCCCGTTTAGTGTTGTTACTCTGGATGTTACGCATATGAGGAATCATGATTATGACTCCAGGAACCATGATTTGTGGTAATGGTATCATGAGCTATTCAAATTATGAATTTCTTGACTTGTAAATCATGATTTGGGAATCAAATTTTTATCCGTGTAATAGTCAACTTATAGTTCCAATAATGAAACTATTGATTGTATGAATTTGACTATGACTAAACAAATATAAACCGATTTCAAAAAAAAATGTTGCATTGAAACGATTTTTGATATAATCTTTGAAAAGAATGGATCAAAAATCGGGAAAAGTATCTAAAATATACCGGGAAAAAAGCGGGAATTTCAAAATCTCTGCCTGAGTGTTGCGTTTGATAAATCCAAGTACCGCAAAGGCATGTTGTTGCAGCTATGTGCTGTCCAATAGAACCCCGAGGTCCTTTACGGTGTTGACTCTGGTGATATTAGTTGCCGACATTCTGTAGCCGAAGTCAATCGCATTCCTCTTTCGGCTAAAAGTGATGACGCAACATTTTTGAACATTCACTTCCATTCCATTTAGCATGCACCATCTCACCAAGACGTCAATATCAGCTTGCACAGCGCAACAATCAGTCAACGATGAAACGCGGAGCGCTGTTTGCTTCTCAAGACTTGAGAGGTGGCTTCGTTCTATAATCACCTTAATAACTTTTTTCACAAGCATCGGATTACTTTGCGGTCTTCGACAATGTTGTTCATCGTAAAAATACCTATCAACTTCTGCGTTCAGAATTTTTATAGAGATCAATGGGCGACCTCTGGAGAATTTTCTTCGCAAAAGTAAGTTTTCCCCTAGTAAATCCCATACAAACATTGAACGGCTGGTGCTAAAATATAGTTTCTCCGATCGAGCTAAAATTTTGCACAGTTGTTATGGGACCCAAATGCAATCCAAAAAGTGGACTGGAGCGAGAATCTAAATTATTCATATAACCGTGTCCCAGGCGGATCTACCCCGTTTGGCATACAGTCGTTTGGCATAATAGCTGTTTGGCATAATGCCATTTGACATAACGATCGTTTGACATAATCGCCATTTGGCATAATAGCCGTTTGGCATAATTGTGAAAAACATTGAGTTTGATCAAATTCCTTCCATTAAGCAAAGGGGTGTGGATAAACTGCTCACGATCGTATATTCCGTTGTCAGTTAGGGGTCATGCACAAATTACGTCACGCTCCAAGGTGGGGGAGGGGGTCGAGCCAAGCGTGAAAAGCCATGCAAAATTTTCGGAGGACTCATACAAAAAGTGTGACAAAGGGGGGGGAGGGGGTCAAAACAGTTGAAATTTAGCGTGACATAATTTGTGTACCATCCCTTATTGATAAGACATCGTTCTTATCTTTATTTTTCAAGGAAACCAATATCCAATGAAGCTCTTTTGGAATTGCATCATACATGACTACCGAGGTCATTATGTCCGGGAAATTATAGCGCATTTTTAATAAAAATGTATCCAACGCCCAAGTTCTTCAATGTCATTTGGAAAAAAAGGAACATGGTATTTTATGACGCATCTTATATTCCCGCATATTACTATACCATTGCAGTATCTTCCTTTTTCAAATTATGTCAAACGACCATTATGCCAAACGACTATTATGCCAAGCAACTATTATGCCAAACGACTATTATTCGCATAACAGTCCCATGTCGACCCACTTGTGTTGTCCCATCTTGAAAATATTCGCATAACAGTCACATCAAAGTCCGTTTAAAGACATAGTGGTTGAGCTCAGAATGGGTACCCCTTCTAGTACTACTAGTTATTTACTGATGTGTAACGAAGTAAAGGGAAATCAATTACACAGTGAAACCTCCATGAGTCGATGTTCTATGTCTTGATATCGACTCAAGGAACGATACTAGAAACAAAATTTCATGACACCTATGATGATCCGCTCAAACAGCTTTCCAAAGCATTTCTGTTCCATGACTCCATCGACTCATGGAGGTATTTAAAACACACTTGCTTACGGCATTGTAAATTTTATGTATTCGCGTTGTTTCGGAAATATTTTTAAATTAGTTGATATCACACACAATTTTGTATTGTTTTTTATTATGGTACATTAATGGGTGGTACGAGGGTAATAAACATAAATGAGGAACAAAACAAATAAAACGAGCCACTGTATTTTTGATCTACGATCAAGGCTTACAGAAGTTGCCTGTAAAATTTGTTTCGTCATTCTGGATCTATCATATCACAGATTAGCATGTTTCGTTCTGAATCAGTTGTTCTGAAACATTTTGCGTTCTTTAACACAATATTTCCCTAACTCGATAGTCGCCTTAACATCGAGTTTACGGAGAGTTGGCTATACCTACTATAATAACTATTTTTTTACGGCCAAAGAACATAAATAGCAAAAAATGAAATAACCAGTGTTTTAATAACAACCAGTGTTTTAGTAGCTGACGAACGAGCCGACGAACACAATGGGACTGGTATGCAAATATATTGGCATGTTATGTTGTATATATTCGCATAACAGTCTCGCTACGATTTTTGTGCATTTTTAGGCAAATTTTCAACTTGAGTTCAAAAGAAATTTAGGGTGTCAATGCTAGTAATGGACCCCTTAGTAGCTGAAATTCATTCTCGACGCCTTTCCGCAATTATATATCAGGCAGATATACGTTTTGTATAGTCCAATAACAAGTTCAATGTCTTTACTTCACAGTACACCCATGCAACATACAAAATCATACGATTTTCCCAGAGAAATATACATTTGGAAAACTGTTGTCTGAATGCCTATTATGGACCCTCCTGGGGTCCATTGTTTACAAATTTGACGTTGCGTATTATGGACCCTCCATTTGATTCCCATGTAATCCGGCTCGCTGCCGACGTGCCTATTATGGACCCACCTGGAAATGCGTATTATGGACCCTCTTGTGTGGTTTCATTTACAAAACTGTTCAAATATCTGTATTTATGCGCCTCAAACCAAATATTTTGCCTGAAACTGCTGACTAACAATGCAATCGAGGTTCCCCCGGTGGATTTTCATAGGAATAAGGTTGCTTTGAGTGTTAATTTTATGTTTTTCTGTAGGGGGTCCATAATACGCAAAGGGTCCATAACCGGCATCGACTCCCTATTAGGTTCATTCGTGCACTCAGCAAATAGCGACATTGTAGGGAAAATTAAGAAAATGATGTACTCTTTTCATTGTTTATTCAATAATAGTCTTAGTTTGTCAATTGTCATAGTCATAGCCTGCTTAATTATAAAATCATTCACCATAGCCTATTACAACTCGGCCATCCTGACATTCTCGATGTCCTCATCGAGACAATCAATATTTGAGCTATCATCATCAATCCATTTCCGCATATTTTGTGGTAAACAAACCGCGTTTAAAGGAACATTCAAAATTTGAAAACCTTCAATATCAACTTCAACATATCGATCGTTTGGCAATATTTTAGAAATTTTATATGGGCCTTTGAACTTTGGAGATAATTTGTGTGAATCAATTGTTTTTAATACAACGGAATCCCCTTCTTTGTATATGGTTATTTTTGTACGCTTTCTATCAGTCATTTTTTGATTATAACTTTAAAGTTTTAAATTATTTTGTTGAGCTTTTGCTCTTATTTCAGAAATATTTGATTTTTATCTCATCATTCAAGTCTCTTTGCATTTTCACAAATAACAAAATACTAGGATAATTATTTATTGATTTATTATAATTGTTGTTAAATACCTATTCTATTTTTGGCATTAATATGTCCCATTTATAACTAGTCTCATTACACAATTTTGCCAACATGGGTGTTAAAGTTTTGTTCATTATTTCTACCTGTCCATTTGCTTGTGGAGTTCGGATTGCAGTTTTTATATGTTGAATACAATTTGAATTTAAAAAATCTTGAAATTTTGTCGATGTAAATCCGGTTCCACAATCAGTGATAATTCTAACAGGTTTGCTGTAGTAATTCATGTAATTTCCTAAATGCAAAAGTATTTCATCTGTATTAGTTGTTTTAGTTGGATAAAGCTTAGTAAATTTAGTAAACGCGTCAGTCATAATTAAAATATATTTAAATTTATTATTAGGCTGGATTTTTATAGGCCCATAATGATCTAAATGTACTGTATTGAACGGAGTATTTTCTTTTCCCACTATTTTGAAAAATCATTCCTTTTTCCAACTGGGTTGTAAAAGATACACGACAAGCAGTTTTTGATATGCTTCTTTACATACTTCCTCATATATGAAAACCAAAAATTCTTTTTTATTTCTACTATAGTTTTTTTCCTATTCCTATATGTCCACGATTATCATGGCAAATCCTTAATATATTATCAATCATATTTTTGGGAACTACCAATAGATTTTTGCCATTGTCTTTTCTAAATAAAATTCCGTCTAATAAAATAAAATTTGGAAAAGTCGATGCGTAACCCATGTATTTCATAGCGGTCATTTTGGTTATTGAAATGAAAATCGGCTTGTTTAAGAATATAGTCTGTAACATTTGGAGGCATATTTAAGTAGATCCGCCTGAATTACAAAATAAAACCGATTTATCGAGAATGAATTTTGAATATGTATTTAGCCTACTATAATCACTACCGTAAATAGAAAAAGTGGGGCGAATAGAAACAAAGTGACCTACAGGTAGAAATGCGTCTATTATGTAAAGATAAACTTAAAAAACCTACTGAAAAAATTTTTTTTTGTCCATTAGTTCAATAGTAACAGAGTATTGACAGACTATTTTCAAATCATAAATTTTGCTACATTTTGCTTAAACAAAATAAGAAGAAAATATTGTAATCTCAACCATTTTTGATAGCTTGAAACATCCGCCATTTTTGACGATTTGCAACATGATCAAAAATTGAAATTGTTTTTAATAATTTCATTTTTTTTCTTCACTAGGTGAATTCGTTATGATATTTCTTTAAGATGCACTCGAACAAGTGTTTATTTTTCCATTTAAATGAAAAAAATATTGATATTTACTGAACAGTGTTTCTATTCGCCACATTGCGGGGTGAATAGAAACATACAACATTTTTACAAATATTTGTACGAAATAATTTTTGTTTTTTAACGGCAATTGGGATCTCAGCTAAGGAAGACGGGACCCAAATTTGAAAGTAATAAAAATGGTTTTTATCTACACGGTTTAAGTTGTACACATTCAAACATGTCGGGGAGTGTTTCTATTCGCCCCATTTTACGGTATACCATTGATCATGGGGCCCCTACACATTGCCGATCAAGGTCATTTTCAAACTGAATTTTTATCTACTTGTTAACGTGTTAGTTTTCTAGAAATCAAATTCATATTATTAAATGAAATTCTTTTCACCAATAGGGGGCCCCCTATGAACTCGGGGACCGGTGCGGACCGCACCTACCTAGAACTTGGGACAAGTAGGCGTAGCATGGCAGTATGATGAACTTACCCTAGATTTTGCGCTTAGCCTACTGTTCTGTTGAGTGTGGTGGACGATTTGAAGTGTATTCCATGGCGGCTCTTCAAGAGAAATCCTGTCCGGACAGTTGGGAGATATACTATCAGCGCCATGTCGACATCACCACTCGAATCAAAAGAATACATGGTGATTGGATTAAAGAAAGGTCTATGAAGGCGTTCAAGTTTACATAATCAATTTCGCTCTTTCGGAATTTACTAAAGTAACTATAATACTTACTTCAGATATTCTTTGATATTCCTGAAAAAAAAAAAACATTATATTATATTTTCTCTTAAACATCTTCAGATAAATCCCAAGTAACATTGATAGCTGAATAACAGTTTATTCAACTGAAATGAGCTCTGTAAACAGCATTTTAGCTGAATAAGCTGTTATTCAGCAACCAATGTTGATTGGGATGTTTGGTGGTGTTCTTAGATTCATAGATATAATTTAGTAAAACCAAGGGGGACGTTGGATCGTTACCATGAGGGATCGAAATCCGTCCACTTCATACAAAACGCCTACTATTTGTATGAAGTGGACGTATTTTGAGCCTATACGGATTTCGGTCCCCCACTCAAGGCCTTGCTGCACCTGGTCCGATCGGATTCGAAGCAAACTTCATATTTACCGGCATTCTTGCAATGTGCACTGCCCAGCGTATCCTTCCAGCTTTGCCCACCTTCTGGATACTTGGTTGGCCATAGAGTTGGGCGAGCTCGTGGTTCATTCTTTGTCGCCACATACCGTTCTTTTGCACGCCGCCGCAGATAGTCCTTAACATCCGGCGTTCGAGCATAGTCCACGTTTCATGCCCGTAGAGGATTACGGTTTTTATGAGCGTTTTGTACATCGTGCATTTGATGCGGTGTGAATTTCTCTTGGCCACAATTTTTCTGGAACCTATAGCAGGCACAACTTACACTGATGATGCGCCTTCGTATTTCTCGACTTACGTTATTGTCAGCCGTCAGCAAGGACCCGAGCATAGCATAGCATAGCAGCATAGCATAGACTGACTGTACATGTCAATGGTTGCTACTCAGTGATTGATCGGAACTGGTAAGAATTGCACTACGATCCAAATGAATAAGGGATGGGAGTTTCCGCTTACTCTCGAAGTGCATTTTTAGCAGATCTAATATTATTGATCAATAACGGCGCCGGCCAAGTCCTTACAGTCAGTTGGGATGGGGAAGGAATGTTAGGGTGTAATGATTGTTGCTTCTAGAGACCGAGAATACCTCTGCATCTCCACAATCACCACGGGAAGGGTGTTTATTAGTGAGGGAGGAAAAGATCTGGGAGTCACCTCTGGTCGATGATGCGATGGGCAAAGGGGAAATATACGACTTATATTTAAAGCTAGTTTTGTATTTTTGTCTCTAAAAGTTTTTGGTAGAAGCTTTAAAAAATACGTCAACATCTATAATGTCGAACAATTCAAAAGATGTTTTTATTAATGACGAAAACTGAAAATTACATGTAAATATTTTAAATTATATGAAACAGGAATAACACTTATAGTGACGAACCATACAAAGTTTGTTTTAATATTACTTAAAAAATAAGCTTTCAAGAAAATATGTGTTATAACAAGCATGAAACGAACTCACCAGTTGGTAATCCATCCTCGACTGAACACAAAACTGACACTGACAGCAAAACTTCTTGGCGTCCCGAAAACAAACCGTCTTGCTTGTGCCTTCCCAAATACCTACCCAGCAAGACGTTCCAAAACAGAAAAAAAAATCTTCGGAGACGAAAACACGCGTGAAATTGTGTGCAAAATCTATCGGACGACGCAAAACCGAACCGTCCAGCTTGGGCGTCACGAAGCACTACCCAGCAAAATGCTCCGAAACAGGAAAAAAATCTCCGGCGACGAAAACATACGCGAAACCGTGAACAAAATCTATCGGACGACGCAAAACCAAACTGTCCTGCTTGGGCTTCACGAAGCACTCTGTCAGCCGTCAGCATGGACCCGAGATAGACAAACTCATCAACCACCTCGAAGGTACCGTCATCTATCGTGACAGGATCCTATAACATTTTCCCGAATACCTACCATTATCAGTTCCGCCAAATGAACACCATATATGTTATAGAATAATAAGTTGAGGTTAAGAACGTCTTCTCTTGTTCGTTGGAGGTCATTGTCTATCAATTTGCCGCTAACACATATGACAAAAAGAATCTAAAGATCTGGAAATAGAAAACTGCTCCTCAGTAGGAAGAAACTTTAAAATATACTTTACTCCATGATAATATAACAACGGTACTAGCCTAGAAGCCGCTAACGTGAATATAATATACTAGGTACTTGATTTTTCTTCGTTATTTGATATCATGTTCTTCTTTTAATCAACAGCTATTACTTGATTTTGTGAGGATGGCTTTTCGAACTGAGGTGTCATTATGTAATGAGACGTCCATCATTTACGGCGGGGTAGGGTTTAACGAAAGTGTGACAGCGCATGTTTTAGGTATTGAACCAAATGTCACGGAGGGGGGCGATGGGGGTCTAGAAATCCCGAAAAACGATATTGTATTGTATTGTATGTCAATTCATCTGACTATGTGTCTGGCTAAATCGAGTGACGATCCCAAAGGGCAAGAGCTGGTAAGTAGCGTATGTTCTGGGAATCTTCATGTCCCGGCGACATGCGCGACAGACGGCAAGTTGCCGGAGTTAAAGTCCTCTAAATACCATCAACAGACCAATCAAAATACTGGACTTCCTAAGGACCAAATTCCTCAAGGGATCCCAGAAGCCCAGAACCATCCAGGGACCTCGAAATCCTCGAGTTATTTTGGGCATCCAGTGACTAGGAAGTGCTCTGGGCATTCAAAAGACCAGCAGTACTCCAGAACACATACGGACCCAAATTCCTCAGAGGGTTCAAAGGACCGGAATACTCCTGGGCTAGCGACGGACAAAAATGAAACTGGGCCACCAAAGAACCAGAACTGTCCTGGGACTTCAAAGTACCATGACGTCTCTGAGCCTTCAAGGGATCGGAACTTCTCTGGGGCAAAAAAGGACCGGAATATATCTGGACCTTCGAAAGATCGGACTATTTCTGGGCCGCCAAAGGACCGGAATGTGTCTGAGCTTTCGAAGGAACGGAATTGTTCTGGGCTATCAAAGGACCGGAATTCAGCAAAATCTAAAAAGAAACAAAACCCTCTGGATCATTAAAAGACCATAGACGTTTTTTAAAATTGAATATATCTAATAAAAGTAAAAACAAAATGAATAACATCAAATTTATTCAAATAAACCTTCACCATGCCAAAGGAGCAACCGGAGTCCTTTGTCAAAGATTCAAGAAAGAAAACTTTAGCGTGGCATTGATACAAGAGCCCTGGGCTCATAAAAGCCGAGTTCTTGGAATCAATAGTCTGATAGGAAAACTAATTTATGACGAAAATAGTTCAAAACCGCGAACAGCAATTTTAATAAAAGGGGGAATCAAATTCGTACCTATAACACAATTCATTACCAAAGATATAGTTGTGATTCGGTTGGAGATTCCTACATCCCGGGGGAAAACAGAAGCCTATATAGCTTCTGCTTATTTCCCTGGAGATGGGGATACAGTACCTCCACCCGAACTGGCAGATTTCGTAAATTACTGTAAAATGCACAATAAATACTTCATAATCGGATGCGATGCGAATTCCCATCACACAATATGGGGAAGCACCAACATTAACAAAAGAGGTGAAGACCTTTTTGAATACATATCTTCAAATAATATGGATTTATGTAATAAAGGAGATCAACCGACATTTGTAACAAAAGTTAGACAAGAAGTATTGGACTTAACAATGTGTAGTCCTATACTTTCAACAAACATAAAAAACTGGCATGTTTCAGATTACGAATCATTATCTGACCATAAACACATTGTTTTTGAGTACATTGCTGGTGCATTAATCAAAATAGCTTTCAAGAATCCTAGGAATACCAACTGGGAGCGATATGCGTCAAAAGTGCAATTTGAAAATATAACCTCGGATAACGTAATCGAATCTACAGAACAACTGGACAGAATTGCAGAAAATATAACTGAAAAAATATTACAGGCATATGATGCAAGCTGTCCAGTCAAAGAAGAACTAACAAGCAGGGATGTTCCTTGGTGGAATAAAACCTTAAACAATTTAAGGAAAAAATCTCGGCAACTTTTTAACCATGCGAAAGTTTCTGGGCAATGGGATCAATACAAGAAGGTCCTTACGATGTACAATAAAGAAATACGAAAATCAAAAAGGCGAACCTGGAGGTCTTATTGTGAAAACATGGAGAAAACTCCAGATGTAGCGAAACTGCAAAAAGTGCTTTCTAAATACCATTCAAATGGTTTGGGAACTGTACGGAAAACAAACGGTAAATTCACTGTTGATACACAGGAAACTCTTAAAATAATGATGGAGACGCATTTCCCAGGATCATATTTAGCGTCAAGTGAAGATGAACGGGGTGCTCATATTGATGAGAGTTGTAGGCCAACCGGGACTATAAGCAATTCATCCATACCTAATACCATCTTCACGCGATCTAAAGTTGAATGGGCAATAAACTCCTTTGAACCGTTCAAATCGCCTGGGAAGGACGGAATTTTTCCTGCACTTCTACAGAAGGGTGGAGAAGCACTGATTGATTATCTAACAAATATTTTCAAAGCTAGTCTAACGTTTGGTCACATACCAAAGATATGGACTCAAGTTCGTGTTGTCTTTATTCCTAAGGCCGGAAAAAAGGACAAAACAAATCCAAAATCTTTTAGACCGATAAGTCTTACATCTACCATGCTTAAAATCATGGAAAAGATTATAGATGAATATATTAAAACAGAATATTTGCGCACAATTCCTCTTAATAGGTTTCAATTTGCTTATCAACCATATAAATCTACTGTCACAGCTTTACACAATTTAGTTACAAAAATAGAAAGTACTCTTGACAAAAAAGAAATTGCTCTCGTTGCATTTCTTGATGTGGAAGGTGCTTTTGATAATACGACTTACAAATCTATAAAAAAATCAATGGATAAAAGAAACTTTGACCCCAGCGTTAGAGTTTGGATAATGAAAATGCTGAAAAGTAGAGAAGTGTCTTCCGAATTGGGGGAATCATCGATAACGATAAGGACTACTAAGGGTTGTCCTCAAGGAGGTGTATTGTCGCCTTTATTATGGTCCCTTGTTGTTGATGACATTCTCAATAAACTAGTAGAAATAGGCTTCGAAGTTATAGGATTTGCTGATGATATAGCCATAATAGTACGTGGAAAGTTTGATAATATCATCACAGATAGAATGCAATCTGCACTAAACTGCACTATTGAGTGGTGCCAAAACGAAGGGCTAAATATAAACCCATCAAAAACAGTTTTAGTTCCATTTACTCGTAAAAGGAAAATTACACTCAAAAGCTTGATAATTAATGGATCAATTTTACAATATTCATCCAGTGTAAAGTATCTAGGGGTCATTCTAGATGATAAACTAAACTGGAGCTTACACTTAGAGCAGGTCATAAGTAAAGCCACGAATGCTCTCTGGGTGAGTAAGAAAACATTTGGTAAAAAATGGGGACTCAAACCTAAAATGATTCATTGGATTTACACGGTTATTGTAAGACCCAGAATTGTTTATGCCTCATTTGTTTGGTGGCCTAAAACAAATCAAATTACATCCCAACAAAAGTTAGCGAAATTTCAACGTTTGGTCTGTATGGCTATAACAGGAGCAATGCACAGTACACCATTAAAAGCCTTAGAGGCAGTTCTTTATAAGCTTCCATTACATCAATACGTGCAAATGGAAGCTGAAAGGAGTGCGCTAAGGCTGCGAAGAACTACCATTTTTCTAGAAGGCAATCTTTCTGGGCATCTTAGTATACTGAAAGATTTTCGTATTGATAAAACAGTACAGATGATCGAAGACTGGATGGAAAAAATCCTGAACCTAGATAAACCATATGAAGTGATTAATACGAATCGCCAAATATGGGAATCAGGAGGGCCTATTATTTCACCAGGATCGATTATTTTTTACACAGATGGTTCCAAAATGAATGATAGCGCCGGAGCTGGTATTATAGGCCCGGGGATTCATGTTTCAATACCTATGGGAAGATGGACAACCGTCTTCTTTGCAGAAGTATACGCCATCTTAGAATGTGCATATATATGTTTGAAAAGAAACTACAGACATGCAAGGATTTGCATATTTTCAGATAGTCAGGCGGCTCTGAATGCATTAAAATGTTTCACATGCCAATCAAAATTGGTTTGGGAATGTATAACAATTCTTAAGCAATTGGCTATGAAAAACCAGGTCCATCTGTACTGGGTGCCAGGCCATTGTGGGATTGAAGGAAACGAGAAAGCCGATTTACTTGCCAGACAAGGCGCAAGTTCTCAGTATGTAGGACCAGAACCTTTCTGTGGAATATCTAAATGTGTAACACAATTGGAATTAAAACAATGGAAGGACAATATGATTCAGTTTAATTGGAAAGCTATAAAAATTTAAGGCAATCCAAACTCTTCATAACTCCAAACAAACAAATAACGGAAAAAATCTTGAATTTAAATAAAAAATCACTAAGAATATTTATTGGGCTGCTTACGGGACACTGTCCGGCAAGATATCATTTGAAAAAGATAAGTCGAAGTCAAATTGATGTCTGTCGGTTTTGTGGCTGTGAAAAAGAGACCTCTCAACATCTGCTTTGTGACTGTCCAGCATTATTTGCAAGTAGGAAAAAATATTTCAACAAGGGCATTCTAAATCCTTCTGAAATTTGGTTACAGAACCCTAATCTAGTAGTAAAATTTATTTTAAAGGTCATTCCGGATTGGGATAACTCGCATCATCAGATAACGGCAGTTATCCTGAATGGTAACTCTCCGTACTGAGCACGTTGCGATAGTAAACAGGGGTATACCACAATAGATCAATTAAGGGTCGCAGTGGTTCAAATCCCAACAAAAAAAAAAAAAAAAAAAAAAAAAAAAAAAAAAAAAAAAAAAAAATGTGTCTTAATGAACAATTAATATACGTCATATTTGAATCTTCCCTGATGATAATGCTGATATTGATTTCATTTTCACATGTTAATGTTAGATACCTCTCCCGCCATCCTTCAAAACATTATATTATTTGATGGTAATGCATAATTATTTTTATATTGCTTGAGGCAATGCGCGTTCAACATATTCTGGAAAGGGACTAAACTATGGTTCGAAAAATCTCAGATGAAAATGTTAACTGATATTATACTGAAAACTATTTCAAAAGTATATCGCTAAAGAACAGCTGATGATAAAACAAGAAAAACTCATTGATGAAAACGTTAAAAATTGTGATGCCGACAATCACTTTGCACGTAAAACTTTCGTAAGAATATCTGATAAGACAGCGTAACAAAAATGGCATTTTTGTGTGTCTCAAGCATCAAATTATATGTCTCTGGTAGATTTTAGGTTGCTGAATCTGATGCCGTTATCAGAAATGTTCCAGCACGTCACAGTTTTTAGCTACAGGTCACCAAAGTTGTATAAAACACTGATTTCATTGATGGTTACATGAAATTTTTAGTATGATTTATCAAGCTTCCTTGTGATATAATCTACCAAGCTTGCAAAATAGGACTTTAACTTTCATTTCTGATATAATTTGGTTGAAATTGCACGATAAAATTTAGAATAAATCGATTTTTTCAACATGCTGGCAGTTTCCATACAAAATTCCTCGTTTCTTCTATATGAAAAAAAAAACAACACATTTCTGAACCATCAAAAATTAACTTTTGAGCATCGAAAGTTTTATAAACTTTGTTGATAAGTATTGTTGAACACATGCAGTTTGAGTTCTGAGGCAAATTAAACAAATAACTTTCCATACAAGCCTGAAATGGTCAAATTTCGCATTTTCAACAGCCAATATCTCAAAAACTAGACGTGCTACGATATTTTTGGAAACGGAATTGGATTCATCAACCCTTAATTAAATAAATAGTGGTATTTTGATGCTTGAGACAAAAACGTGTTCCGCAGTGTAATTAGATAAAGGACAAATCTCGTGTTGGAAATTGTAATACCAACAAGATGTAATGGCCCGTATTCACAACCAGTCTGACTCTTCTGGTTGCTTCGCGTTTCGGGCAGGTGAACAAATCTGACACCGTTTCAAGCTTTCTTCCAATAATATTCATGTCGTCCGTGAATCAGACAAATTGTCCGGAACTCTTGAAATTCGTGCCTCGACTTTTTAGTCCCGCTTTCCGCATGTCACTTTCAAGCGCAATATTGAACAGCAGTCACAAAAGTCCCTCACCCTGTCGTAGTCCCCGGCGAGATAAGAACAAAATGGAGTGTTCGGGATCTTCACGCAATTTTGCACACTGTTCACCGTTGCTTTAATCAATCTTGTGAGCTGTTCTTGACCATGATCTTCCATAGCTCTAAACGGTCTATACTGTCGTATGCTGTCTTGAAATTGATTAATAGGTGCGTAGGGATCTGGTACAAAAGGATGTCTGAAAATTCAGTGCTGTGCAAAAAAACATGCGGACTACTCCGAAATTAATTGTGCGTCTCCCACTCTGTGCGAGTAAACTTAAAGTAAGGTGCAGGAGACAATTTGGTTTTGTGCGGGACAAAGCGAAGCACAATCTCTACTCCTCCAGTCTCTTTCGTATCAGCACAAAAATTCACTCTAGTAAAATTTCAGCAAGATATGCTTTGAAGGCAGACAAGCTTAATAAGTGCTCTACAAAATCTATAGTTGTGGATCTTAATATAATTGGTTAGGTCAGAAACATACGGTGCTAATGAATTATGTTCATCGTTTGAGAGTTTGGCACTCACATATTTGAAATGAATTCAAGTAAAAAAATAATAATTACTCGTGCACGTCTCTTTCGAATTTAAGGTTCGGTCTCGCAGCAGCGCGTATAGCACCGAAAGATATTAGAGACGCACCCTATCCCTGCCAGGATCTCGCAGCATTTCTGATGGATTTGCAGCACGGAAAAGGTCTGATTCGTTGTCGAGCTGCCGTCGATGAAACCTGCTTGATAAGTTCCCACGAACTTGATTGCTATAGGTGATAAACGACGGAATATAATATGGGATAGCACTTTGTAGGCGGCGTTTAGGATAGTGATTGAATGATAGTTTGCATACTCCAGTTTGTCGCCCTTTTTATAGATAGGGCAGCTCCTCCGGTAGCCGTTCCGTTTCCTAGATTCTGACTATCAGCCGATGTAGACAAGCGGCCAATCACTCCGGTCCCTTCTTAATGAGTTCGGTTTCGATACCATCCTTGCCAGCGGCATTGTTGTTCTTGAGCTGTTTAAGTAATCGCATCCTTAACTGCCCCCATCTTGGGAGCTCGTTAGTTTCCACTGTCCGCTGTGCTGACACTATCGCTGTCCTGATCTTCTGTGCCTGTGTTCTCTACGTCATTCAGGTGTTCGTCGTAGTGCTGCTTCCACCTTTCGATTACCTCGCGTCTGACCGTCAAGATGCTCCCACCCTTATCACAGCATATTTCAGCTCGCGGCATGAAGCCTTTGTGGGATGCGTTGAGCTTCTGATAGAACTTCCGCGTTTCTTGATAACGGTACAGCAATTCCTTCTCCTCTTCTTATCATCCCATAATAGGCGGGTTTACTGTTTCCGTTTGTCTGTATCGCTCCACGTTTTGCAGCCACGTTCCGTCTTTTCCCCTACTCCTCGTCGAACCAATAGTTTCTTGAACTTTGTTTCACGTATTTATTTAACAATGCTTTCGGTAGCGCCATTAATGGCTGCTTTGACTGTCCTCCTGCAGTCCTCAAAAGGGGCCGTATCGAGCTCGCCCTCATCCGGCAACGCTGTCTCACGATCAGTCTTGGGAATTGTGACCACAATTCACCACAGTTCATCGATTCTGCCATTCCACCAAAACACAAAGCAGCAGCAGCATCAATACCATCAGGCGTTGCGCTGCCAACGGCTCACACACTGCTTGACTGTTTTTGTCTCTCCACTATGACCATTTTCGGGCAGCCATTCCAAGCTGAATGATTGAAAAAAGTGTTAAATCATTCAATCGCTAATATTTCGCTTGTGTTTTCAACTAATTGAAATCTATTAGCTCCAACAGAAAGACCACAATCATTCCGTTACGATACATATAAACAAGTTCAATTTCATACTGCCTTTAACGAGCAAAAATGCAAAACCCCGAAAACCGCAAAAATCGTGTCACCACTGTGCTCGAGTCGTTTCCGTCATTTCGCATTCGGGGTTGAAAAACGTTAGGAAGAAGAAGATTACATTTTTTGAAGAGCCGTGACATTTTTTGTTTTGAACCGTCATGGTTTGCTTTGGATTTTGATGGTCGTGTAGAAAGATGTAAATGTAGAGGCGGTAAATGTTTGCTCCAGTACTTTTCTCATCCCTGCTCACGATGCTGCGCGTACGCTTTGGCGATATCTGGTTGATGACGAATAGTTTTGGGAGCAGTTTTACCATCACCAGGTTGTGGTCGACGTCAATGTTAGCGCTACGATAGGTTCTGACGTCTACGTCCACCGATCATCGACTTGCGATTCTGTCTGCTGAGGTGATCCCCAGGTGTATCGTTACGGGAGACTGTGCTAGATACAGGCGCTACGAATGGCAGGCCGTTCTCGTTCGTCAGCCGGTGGGCGCTGAATTTTACAATCGTTGAGAGATTTGCAGTTTCACGTACCGAGTTACCAACCGCTAGACCATTTCCGTCTGCCGATTGTTAGGGGCTGTCCATTAATTATGTAAGGGTTTATGGGGGGAGGGGGAGTTTGGTATTTCTTACGCGCCATACAATTTATTTTTAATTTTCATACAAAAAATCTTACCATGGGGGGAGGGGAGTTGAAAAACCCTGAAAATTATCTTACGTAATTAATGGATCGCTTCTTATGGTGTGTATTCTGTCGTTGACGTTCATGTGCTGATGTATTTTTACGGTTGGCTTTCAGGGTCTGACACCGACCCCCTAGATTTCCTAGAAATTAAATAAGGAACAACAAAATTAAAAGTGAATAAAAAAGAAATTTATTTTCAAATTTTTCGGAAAAAAATTTAAACGTTTAGGCGGCATCCACAAATTACGTAACGCTCTAGGGGGAGGGGGGAGTAGGCTCAAGCGTTACGGTTCGTACAAAAATTAGAAATTTTTCATACAAAAATCGTTACGGAGGGGGGAGGGGGTCAAAAATTTCCAATTTTAGCGTTACGTAATAAATGGACGCTGCCTTAGTCCTATTTATCCTACTTTTTTTATTTTACCTCTAGATCGTCCTTCTATAGTTTATTTTTTCACTTTAAATATTTGAAATATATAATAAGGGTCGAAAAATTGCTCATATCAAAAGATAAATAAATGGATTATTATTATTATTATATGGAAATAAACACCATTATGTCAAAGTGGAGCATTTGAAAATATGAACACAACTGTAGTGAACACAAAGTAATTATTATAATGTTTGAAATGATAGATACTAATAAAAACATAAAAACATAATTCACAGCTCTACGTATAACACGTGACATTCGGGCAAAAGTGTACAGTTCCATGCTGAACCAGGAAGCGGGCTGGTTCGACCAGAAAGGAACGGGAGAGCTGGTGAATCGGTTATCTTCCGACACGTATCAGGTGGGAAACTCGCTCAGCATGAATCTTTCGGACGGGCTTCGATCGACGGCGATGATTATGGCCGGAACGGGAATGATGGTTTACACTTCGCCACATTTGGCGCTGGTCGGCATGTGCATCGTTCCATGTGTGGCCGGAATGGCCGTATTCTACGGTCGGTTTGTGCGTAACATTACCAAAGAGGTCATGGATAAGTATGCCGACATCATGAAGATCGGCGAGGAACGTTTGGGCAACATCAAAACAGTCAAAATGTTCTGCAAGGAGAAGTATGAGAATCAAATGTTTTCTGAGCAACTGATGGATGCCCTCAATATTGGATATCGGGAAACAAAGGCTCGTGCTACTTTCTATGGGATGGTAAATTGAACAATTGCAATTGCTTCAAATAGATGTTTATATTTTCCTCCCTTCTGCAGACTGGTCTTTCGGGGAACATCATAATCCTGTCGGTGCTTTACTACGGCGGAACAATGGTGAGCAATAGCGAGATGACTGTCGGAGCTCTAACGTCTTTCATTCTGTACGCCGGATACACTGCCATATCCATAGGAGGTTTAAGTAATTTCTACACCGAACTGAACAAGGGTGTCGGTTCGGCTACCAGGCTGTGGGAAATCATAGACCGGAAGCACACAATTCCGGTGGAAGGGGGTCTCGTGCTGAAGGAGCCTCCTTACGGAGAGATCGTGTTTGATAACGTTAGTTTTAATTATCCTTCCCGACCGCATGCCACTGTATTGCAAAATCTTAACCTGAAAATAGAACCAGGAACCTCCACTGCCGTCGTTGGACGAAGCGGTTCGGGGAAATCGACGCTCGCCTCTTTATTGTTAAGGTAAGTAACCGAAATGGACCGTCCAGCATCCTTTTGGTCTACTCCAACATCTAGTAAAAGAGCGTCCATAAAAAACGCCACGCATTTTTTTAACAATTTCTAACAACCCTGCCTCCTATGTGTATGGAAACTTTGATAATTTTGTAACGTTTTCCTAAACCCCCTTCTTATAATAACATACCCTTATGTTAGTTCCTTCTTATTTTTCTCTAAAATTTCAAGTCACTTAGTCCTTGACTTCACTAGGTCGCTGGGGCTGGATGATCGTTTATCAAAATCAAGAATCCAATTTGGATAAACTGTTTTTTATTGTAGATTATACGACCCTCAGAATGGTGTTATTTCACTAGATGCTCGTGATCTGAAGGATCTAAATCCAATGTCGCTTCGCCAGCATATTGGAGCTGTAAACCAGGTTTGCATTTCATGTTACTTCTCAGTACCATTTATTAAATAATTTCTTATTTTACAAGGAACCCGTTCTGTTTAGTGGGACAATTCGCGAAAATATTCTCTATGGGCTGAACCTAGGCGACAAAATTTCTGAAGCAGAGTTCGATCGTGTTATACGAGAGGCACATGTGTACGAATTCGCCAAGGACTTTCCTGACGGTTTGAACACTCGTGTCGGCCAGCGAGGCATTATGCTCAGTGGAGGACAAAAGCAACGTGTCGCTATTGCAAGAGCAATCATACGAGTTAGTTAAACACTATATTTACTCATTTCAACGTGAATTCAACCACTTTCAATTTCCCACAGAATCCCAAAATCTTGATCCTGGACGAAGCGACCAGCGCACTCGACGCCGTCTCTGAAGAACTCATCCAGAATGCCTTGGAGAGTCTGACCAGAAATCGAACCGTACTGACGATAGCTCACCGGTTGAGCACGATACGAAACGCCACCAACATTGCCGTACTGCAGGATGGGATGGTAGTCGAGCATGGCAATTACGAACAGTTGATGGTGAAGGAGGGTGGACTGTTTAAAGAATTAGTGCAACGACAAGCTTTTGCATCGTCGACGTAGGTATATATTTTCAGATTCGTTGTTTGACTTATTTATATACTTTATTTGAAAGTATGAGGTGTATGGTAGAGAAAAAGTTGTAATTTTTTGAGATGATGAAAGCAAGATTATAATGTGATTAACTACATTGTAATGATATAATTTACGCCGAAAGCAATCAGTCCTTAGATCGGAGTTCTTCTTATGCCGTTGTCTGTTGCAGTATCAGTCCAGACTGACTTGATATAGAGATGCAACGATGCCACACCTCGAATTCTAAACAGCACACATCTAGAGAACCAAGCAGCCGTCCACTCTGAAAATTTGATCATCACCAGCGAGAAACCAATCGATGAAGTTTTCAACTTGAAAGACAGCCTTTCAGGTGCTCTAGACTTGTGCTCTTGAAAAAATTGAAGCGTAGCTTCGTTACATCTTCACCTTTTAGGGTCTGATTCCAACTTAAAATCAGGTTTCTAAAAATCATTCAAAAAATATTGTTGTGTTGTGTTGTGTTCGATTTTTTTACAGTTGAGTTGATTTCACCTGTTAAAAATAAAATAAAAACGTTTTCAATTAACTTATTTAACTCTCTCCAACTTGTTAGCACTATACCAGGGAGGAAGGATCAGAACCATTTTCAAAATTTTATTATGAGTCCTGCGCAGGCTGCCCCGTCCCGTAAAACCGTGGCAGACGTTCCAAATCCATCGCCTGGTTGTTCCAACTGGGCTGGAGTAGGCTCAGTTGCCATTACCTGACCTGCGCCGATCCGGCTCTGAACATAGTACCCCATAAAGGTCTATGTCAACCCTAGCATGGCCTCTTTGCTTGCATAGATAGCCATGGGATCATAAAGGCGACTATTCCGGCGGAGATGGATAGCGGTTCTTAGAGGGACCCATAAGAGATGATCAACAAAAACAAACAACTAGCGGAATGTGAAGGAGAAGCTACTGGACCTATCAGTAACCGGTTAAGGTTCCCGCCAAGGAATGAGGCGATCAACATCAAATTTAGTGAAAACAGTGTGGGCAAAAGCCTAGATACTGTGACGACGGCAGGCACTGACCAGTGCAACATGTGAGGTGACCGATGGCCCGAAACTAATCGAGGCCATGGATCGCAATAGGAAGTACCTCCCTAAAATGCAGGTAGCTACTCAGCAACTTGATGTCATCATCGAGTTTGTTAAGAGCAAAAGCATATCAGCAAAGAGTTGAAAACAAGTCTACTGAAATTGCGACAATCAGTCCTAGCTGCAAAACAGGACTACGAGAAAGGCAAGGTAGAAGGCAAAGGAGACACTAAGTCGTGTCAGATCGAAGTGTTTTCCTTCACAGGCAACGCGAATATATATGATGATGTTATGCGATGCTAAAGAGGAGATTTTCCGAGGATGAATATGTGGCGAAAAGACGTATGGTTGCTAAGCTAAAAGTGACCTACGCGGCCGTCCTCCAGAGCGAAGCCCCGCAATCAAGAGGACATGGCAACAAAGGAGGGGTCAACACCAAGTCAAAGCCAAGAAAAAGGAGCCACGGGATAACCTGAACCAGGCAGTGCCACGGAACCACGGGCTCAAGACAACAACAACCCGGATACGAGTTGGAAATACGAAAAAAAAAAAAAGAGGAAACCGAAAACGGAGCCCGAGGAGAGCGCTAAACCAAAGACAAATTAAAGACCCCCATGTCCCTTGCAGTTGCCCAAAATGTTATGGCTCATAAGGTAATCTAGAATGGCGTTCAAAGTGTACTGCAATCTGTCAAACTTGGGTACCTTTTGCACTACCGAGGGACCAAATGCAGTACTAGAAATGGTACCCAATCTGAGCCCGAGTAGGACGGACCTGGCTAAACCGAAAACAGCGAAAAGTAGGAATTTAGGCGAAGCCCTCGTTATCAAAACGGAGGAAGCGAAGTACGCCGAGGTTCTGAAGGTGATGCGAAGCACGGAGAAGTTATCGCCATTGGGCATAAGGCGGACTAGGATTGGTGAAATGATCCTAGTTTTAAAGAAGGACGCCAATGAAAAGGGTGCAGTCAATAAGCAACTGGCACAAGAAGTACTTGGTTGGCGACGAGGTTGATGTAAGATCCCTTACTGCTGAAGCGACTCTCCAGTGTAAAAATCTGGATGAGGTCACCGACGCAGCGGAGGTCTCGGCTGCTCTCAAAGAGCAGTGTGACATTGACGTAGCCAGTAAGGCCATCTACCTTAGAAGGGGGCCCGCAGGGCACCCAGGTGGCGGCGATCAGGCTGCCAGTCGCAGAGGCCAATAAAGCGAAGAACTTGGGCATACTCAAGGTAGGCTGGTCGGTTTGCCGGCTGAGCATACAACAGCCTCCTGAAGTTTGCTTCAAGTGTTTCGGGAAGGGCCATGAGTCGTGGAATTGCAATGGTCTCGACAGAAGTAAGATGTGCAGAAAATGCGGTACCGAAGGCCATAGGGCAAGCGATTGTAAGCAAATCGCTAAGTGCCTAATATGTGTCAACAGAGCAGACAACGGGCACTTAACGGGCGGACCCAAATGTCCGGGCACAAGCGGTGTATTTTTTTTTTTTTTTTTTCTTCTAAGCAATGGGGGGATAATCTGCTCAACAGACTCCGGACCGAGGTCCGGGAGTGTGGGGTTGGGGACCATTTACTACGTACAAGCAGTAAACAGGACTACACCCCCGACCCACTAAACCATTTCCATTGCCGCCAAACCCTTCGTCTCTCCGGGACCACCAAGAAGGCATTGCTTCGGAGAGGGGCTATTGCACATCGCATCCTCCAGGTTAGCTGCGTAGCCATGCAGCAACGAACATCGATGACACGCTTATGGGGGTCCACCAAGGTAGCATGCTGGCGCATTGCCAGCTTCCCGGGTGGTCCTCACCTCCCATTGTCCGCTGAAGGCGGGCAGGGTCGACCACTAAGCCCGCGCCCAGCTGCACCGCAGGTATCAAGAACTGATACTGCGGGCTTCGCAATTTGACCTACTGAAGGCTCAGGCCCTATCAGCTAGCACCAGCTGGGATTGCTGACGAAGGGGCCTCCACCTGCCCCGAACAACCAGAGGCTCGTATCCACCCAGTAGGCCGGCGCCACGACAGCAGCGCTACCAGGATGTTCTCCCCGCGGCCACTTAATCGCTGTAAGGGTCGATTTCGACCGTAGGGCACCGGTATGACCTACGTGGCCGACTGCGAACCCTTGGACCACCTGTTGATTAGCGTCTGCACTAGTCACTCCTCGAGTCCACACGCCACCTCCTTTGGAGTTCCGAGACGATGTGGGTGATAGCCGATGAAACGGCATTCCAGCCAAACTCGTCTGCACACATCCTCTGGACCAAATTGTCCGGAGTCGTGTCCCGACCGCATGTGGCAAACATGCGGTCACGCATTGTGCGGAAACGCGGGCACACGAACAAAACGTGTTCCGCCGTTTCCTCTAAACCTGCACAAACTGGACATTCGGGAGAACCCGCATGACCGAAACGGTGTAGATATTGTCTAAAGCATCCATGACCCGAAAGGACCTGTGTTAGGTGGAATGTTAGTTCCCCATGGCGCCTATTGACCCAGATATCTAACCTCGGAATCAACCTGTGAGTCCACACTCCCTTGATGGAACTGTCCCACGCACGCTGCCATTTGACCATGGAGGCCAGTCTGGCAGTCCTGCGTATGCCTCTTGTGCCGCGCATTTCGAAGCACTCTATGTCTTCCATGATAAGGATACCAATAGGCATCATACCGGTGATGACACAAAGTGCATCGTGTGACACGGTACGGTACGCGCTCGCAACCCTCAGGCACATTAGCCTATAAGTACTCTCTAGCTTGCTACGGTAGCTATCGGTACTCAAAGCCGTGCCCCAAGCCGGGCCACCATACCTCAGTATGGACGAGGCGACACTGGCCAGAAGCTTACGCTTGCTGGCGTACACCGCAGAGCTATTGGACATCATCCGGGACAGTGCCACAATAGCTGTGGAGGCTCTCTTGCAGGCATAATCGACATGGCTACCGAAGGTAAGCTTGTCGTCGATCATCACCCCCAAGTGTTTGACGGAGCGCTTCGAAGTGATTGTGCAGTCGCCTACACTGATCACCGCTTGCTGCGCCGACTTTCGGTTGTTGACAACAACAGCCTCCGTTTTGTGGTGAGCCAATTCCAGTTTCCTGGAGCTCATCCACTCCTCCACAATTGCGATCGAGTGGGCTGCAGTCAATTCCACTTCTTCGATCGATTCACCGTAGACCTCCAGCGTAATATCGTCGGCAAAGCCAACGATGACCACACCCGCCGGGAATTTTAATCTCAACACCTCGTCGTACATGACATTCCATAACACCGGACCCAGGATGGAACCTTGCGGGACTCCTGAGGTTATGTGAAAGCACTTCCGACCCACCTCTGTGTCATAGACTAATACCCGATTCTGGAAGTAACTTCCGAGAATCTTGTACAGGTACTCGGGTATCCCCAGACGCAGGAGCGCATCAGCAATAGCCGCCCAACTGGCACTATTAAATGCATTCCTTACATCCAGAGTCACTACTGCGCAGTAGCGAATACCCCTCCTCTTACGCTGGAGTGCTATCTCAGCGGTTTTCTTAACCGCCAGAATAGCGTCTACAGTGGACCTCCCTTTCCGGAAGCCGAACTGGTTGCCTGAGAGATCATTTACACCCTCGGTGTACCACGACAGTCTGTTGAGGATGATCTTCTCGAGCACTTTCCCCACCGTGTCAATCAAGCAAATTGGTCTATACGCCGACGGGTCACCGGGTGGTTTCCCCGCCTTTGGCAATAGTACCAGGCTCTGCCTCTTCCACGCATCTGGAAATACTCCCTCGTCCAGGCATATCTGCATAGCAGATCTGAACATACCGGGAGCCTCCAAGATTGCGACTTTGAGGGCCAGGTTTGGAACTCCGTCCGGACCTGGTGCCTTCCCCATGCTTAGGGATTTTGCAATCCCTACAAGTTCCTCATCAGTTACTCTATCCTCATCACCAGCCCCAATCCCCGGCTGTCCTACAAAAGGAGGCCATGGGCTAGGGTTGTGGCGCGGGAAGAGCCCCTCGATGATCCCCTCCAGCATCTGTGGAGACTGCTCCGTAGGAGCAATTGCACCTCTTGTCTTCGCCATTACGATCCTGTAGGCATCACCCCACGGGTTCGCGTTGGCACTCTGACAGAGTCCCTCGAAGCAGGCCTTTTTGCTTGCCCTTATCTCAGACTTCAGCGCGACTTTGGCAGCGGTGAACACCGCCCGTCGTTCTTCACGCTCCTGCTCGGTACGTGCTCGCTGCATCCGTCTCCTGGCCCGTAGGCAGGCACGGCGCAGGTTCGCAATAGCTTGAGTCCACCAGTATGTCGGTGGTCTCCCATTCCTAGGGTGGACTTTTCTAGGCATGGTCGCATCGCATGCACGCGTAAGCACCGCTACCAGTTCGTCCCCGCTTAGGCCGAGTAGGTTACGCTCACGGCGGAGCGCCTCCCTAAGTACTTCATCATTGAAGTACGATGTCTTCCACCTACGAGGGCTTGGCCTTGACCTAGCCGCTTCCTCAACCCGCTGCCTGCTGTTGTTGTAGTCGATACTGTAGCGAACCGCCAGGTGGTCGCTGTGAGTGTAGCCATCGTCTACCCTCCAGTTCGAACTACTCGTTAGGCCAGGACTACAAAAAGTAACGTCGATAATCGACTCCGCTCCGTTACGGCTGAAGGTACTTTTGGCACCAACATTAGCCAGATCGACATCTAGCACGGCCAGTGCCTCTAGCAGGATTTGACCTCGCTGGTTCGTGTTACGGCTTCCCCATTCCACGGCCCAGGCATTGAAGTCACCCGCTATTACAACTGGCCTTCGCCCTGTCAGCGCGGTCGTCATACAGTCCAGCATCTGCGTGAACCGCTCGGTCGACCAACTCGGAGGCGCATAGCAGCTACAGAAGAGGACCCCGTTTACTTTGGCGATCACGAAGCCCTCGTAGGTAGTAGACACCAACTGCTGGACAGGGTATTTACCCGTTGTCCATATCGCCGCCATTTTTCCGGATCCATCCACGACCCAGTTGCCGTTGCCGGCGGGTACTCGGTATGGGTCCGATATGATGGCGATGTCCGTCCCCCACTCAGCAACTGACTGGTACAGCAGTTGCTGAGCTGCGTCACAGTGGTTCAGGTTCAGCTGCGTTACCTGCACTGTGATTTTTCGTTGATGGCTCGTTTGAAGGTCGGGCACCTTGAGCCTCCCGTTGGGTGATTGTTGTTCACGGACTTGCCGGAACAAATCAAGCACTTGGGAGGGTTCTTGCAGCCTAGTGCCTTATGACCTTCCTCACCACAACGCCTGCACAACTTAGTCCTATCAGGGCCTTTACAGCCCCAGGACTTGTGTCCAGGTTCCCTGCACCTAAAGCAGATCACTGGTTGCTCATGTATGTTCAGTGAACATACTGACCAACCAACCTTGATCTTACCTACCTTAGCGGACTTATTTGCGTCTGCCACAGGTAGGTGTACTAAGGCCACCTGAGTACCTGCCGGACCTTTCCGTAGCTGAACGGCGGTGGTGGGCACCTGCACTTCGCACTGTTGCCGCAGTGCCGTGACGAGCTCTTCTGCGTTAGTGATCTCGTCAAGGTTCATCACCTTCAGAGTCACTGACTGCGTCAGAGCCCTCACTTCAACACCAGCGCCAAGGACCTCTTCCGCCAAACTTTTGTAGGCGGCGCCCTTGCGCTCCTTGTCGCGCTTAAGCTCGAGGATCATTTCACCTGTACGAGTGCGTCTGACACTGCGTACGTCGGCTCCTAGATCCGCAAGCTTCGCGTCACTGCGCATCGCCTTCAGGACTTCCGAGTACTTGGACTCTTCCGTCTTGATGATGATCGCATCACCCTTTTCGCGCTTGGCACCTACCCTCCTACCTTTCTTAGGTCTGGTATCCCTGCGCTCCTGTTTCTCCTGTTTCTTCTTCTTCTTCTTCCTCACTACGGTTGTCCAGGGGGCGTCCCCCCCCTGCTCCGCCCTGACCTGTGGTGATGGAGGACCTCTCAAAGGTCGCAACCCCCTGTTCCCATCACTCCGTGAGGGGCCAGCCTTTTCGGGCCCACCCTTCTCGGCTTTCCGGGACGCCTGGCTGGGGTCCGATTTTCCGGCACTTCTGCCAGTTTTCGGGGTCAGTATCCGCCTGGCCTTACGAGCGCCGCCGGGTAGCTCCTCCCCTGACGGCTGCCTCGCGCGCTTCTGCGATTGCTTGCTGTAAGCATTCGCTTCCACGCTTTTGGGGCTGCCCGCGAAAACGAAGGGTTCCGTCTGGGTAGACTTCGGCACCTTCAGTTCCACGGGTTCTGGCGGTGTATTAAAGCAGCCAAAACGGACGTAACACAGTTAAATTTAAACCACTGTGATGCAGCCCAGCAGCTGCTTTGGCAGTCAGTCTCGGAAACCAAAACTGACGTGGTGTTACTATCGGACCCATACCGCATACCAGCTAACAACGGGAACTGGATGGCGGATATGTCTCAACAGCTAGCAGCTATTGGGACGACAGGACGATACCCAATCCAAGAAGTAGTCTCTATCTCAAATGACGGTTTTGCGATAGCAAAAATCAACGGCGTGTTCTATTGCATGTTCTAATCCGAAAAAATGATCAATGTTACCCCAGATTACGGTATCAACACTTTTATTCCACACACTTGAACAGAAAAATTACGCTCCGTAAATATTATATTTACTATTTTTTGCAACTTACTGTCAAAATCCTGTAAAAAACACAGAAACAACAACAAAAAATACAAGATTAAGTACGTGCATTTTATTTGTTATGTATCATATAATGCCCATCTTTGCACAAGAGTCCCATGTTAGAAATCGACAAACTGAGAAAAATACGATTGAAATGTGGAAACTATTTCTTTCTTTTTGAGTCTCTATTTGACCTAAAATGTGTTATATCACTATTTGTTGAGTACACGAAAAATCCCAATAAATTTCTTTTGAATTCAAGTTGAAAATTTGCCTAAAAATGCACAAAAATCGTGGCGAGACTGTTATGCGAATTTATACAATATAATATACCAATATAATTGCATACCAGTCCCATTATGTTCATCGGCTCGTTCGACAGCCACTCATTGTTATTAAAGCACTGGTTGTTTCATTTGCTATTTATGTTCTTTGGCCATAAAAAATTGTTATTATAGTACAGTCAACTCTCCTCGATGTTTAGGCGTATATCGAGATAGGGAAATATCGTGTTTAAGAACACATAATCAGGGTAACTTTGATTCAAGGGACCATCGAGGTATCCATGAAAACCCACATTTACTACACATTCTATAGCTCGATATCGAGATACGGATAGTTCAACACTGTATTTCCATGGATGAATCACCAGATAAAAAAAAATCATCGGGTTGAATGATTTTTCAAAACACACGTCATGATGTGGAATGCTTTTAGAGTCATGAGTCCCAGTAATGAGAGACACAGAAGATCAGCTTTTACATAACGCGGAAATGGAATCCGATAGAAATGATTTGAGATGTTCCAGAACAACTGATTAAGGACGAAACTTGCGAATCTGTTATATTTTTACAAATTTTTCAGGCAACTTCTGTAAGCCTTGACCGTAGCTCTAAAACACAGGGGCTCGTGGGATGATGCCGAGTCTCAAAGTCAAAGTCTTTCTGTATTTCCCAATAAGCAGATTGAAATATCTGGAAACTGTGGGGAAAACTTCTTCTAGAGGAAATTATAAAAAAACATAACTTTCAAGTTTGTTATCCAAAACACGAATGAGCCCTGCTCTTCGAGCTGGTCTGTATTTTTATCTTCCTGTCTCAATTTTAGTACCAAACGCTTAAGTTTAGGGCAGAAACACATTTTTACTAAATTTTTAATTGATTTTCATTGGTTTAAGTACAAAAAACATTTTTTTATGATTTTGTCACACCTTTTGGTTTGAACTCAAATGTTGGGTATATTTTGTTTTACGTGTCCCTTCCGAAATGTCAGATAGGAACAACCCCAGTGTTCAAACTATATGCCCTGTGGCATTTTTGTCGAAAAAGTGAATGTCAAACAAGATCACAAGTGTCAAGGTTCATATTCGAAACCATTTTTAAAATTGAAGTTTAAAAATGTTATCGCCGTTATTTGAGCTGGAAAATTTTCATTATTCATTAAACATTTTAGGACCCAATTCAGAACGTGTCCCACTAAGACACTACACAGATGAAGAAGACGATAATCGCTGATGGGTTTGACATGGAAATCTTGCTTTCGCTTTGATTTTTATTCTATTTTGCACACTTCCAAGCAAGTACTCCTCAAGACGATTTTACCAGTTTAAAAACGCAAAAAATTAGTTATAGTTCAATATTCCTGAGTACCAGCAAAGAATCATTTGAAGTAGGTATACAAAATTTGAATAAAAAAAATTTAGAATAAGCTTTATTTTATTTTTTTTTCTCATTTATTTTTATCCCCCCTCATACTACCCAAATGGTTACGAACATAGAAGAAGATTAATATTTGTATAAACAGATACAGATACAGATCTATTTTCAACTTATCTATATTTACATCTGCACTCTCTCCTACTCTTTTACTCTCACACCGAGCAGGTAGGAGAGAGCTCTGCTGTTAGTGAGGCTAGCTGCCTGCGAAGAGGGTCAGTTTGTCTCAGTCACCATCTGATACTGACGGAGGATGGATGTGCTCCCCAAAGCACGGTCCTCCGTGAGGCGTCTTCTGGTGGCTGAACGGGTTTTTTTTTGTGGAGGGGCTGGGAATCGAACCCATGACCTTCCGCTTATGAAGCGAAAGCGTAACCTCAAGGCCACAGACCCCCTTAAGAGTCGTACATTTATCCGACGAGGCTTGCCGAGTTGGATAAATTCGACGAGTGCTGAAAAAATCGAGTTTTGCAACGCGTTACATACAATATTTTTGCAAATACGAAAAATACCGTTTGAGTTAGATCATTTTTAAGAACACAATCATATTTAAAGAGAATTCACATGCGAGCGATTCGATATTTTTCAATCAGGTAGGCTGTGATGCAGTAGCATGACCATAGACATGCCAGACACAAATTTTCACGCATCATCCGAAGTCAAACTAATCTACTTATATTCTGAATTCGTGAAAGGACAAGGTAAGATGCCGCATGAAATCTTCTACCACAGACAAACAGACGTCACACTCTCACCGAAGTCCATCGACCACCTTTTTAACGACCGATTCAAATATATGGTAGGTGGCCAATCCACCACCCACAGCGCTCGCATCGTTATTGTTCGCGTTTGACGTTTACACACTACCGCCATCTGTTGGTCCATCGGCCAAACACACTAATTTTAGCATTGGGCGTACATGTCATCGTGACTATGATTTTAATCGGGATTTGTTCTAAGTGTTACGTCTGTTTGTCTGTGCTTCTACTGTACTGTACAGTTGTTTGTCATATGCCAATTTTCCTGCACAAACCATGTAGAAACATGAAGTTCCGATCAAGGTATATTGAAGGTACAGGTACAGCAAACTAAGCAGTCACTGGAAGCGGGGAGCGGTAAACCGAGAGGGGGTAAAAAGTGACAGCCGGCGAGTCAGCGAGCTGGTCGATATGTTTTTGTATTTTGCCCTCCATAAGTTCCTTTCGTATCCATAGAGATGTTTATAATATTCAAGATCGTAGCGTGTGCCATAGTAAAGGCTTGCGAAGGCAAGCTGGATAAAGTTTCATTGTCTCTAAGATGAAATCACATAATTCTATTCTAGACGACATATTTTTTTGCAGATAGAGATTGCGAGAATACGGTTGCCAACACCAAAAACCGCAGTGTGGTTTTTCATCGATTTCCGAACGGTGGATGGAGAAACCAATTGTGATTATCTTCCTGTGACCTTCCTGTGATACGATGGTCGGTAATCATAGAAAAAGCAAGCAATATGGAACTTAAAACGCATTCCGCCAAGCAGCAAGAGCCACAATTGAAGTTTATTATAATGAAGTTTTCTGTGTACAATAAGGGGAAATTTCAATTTATTCATGCAAAGCGTTGTTGCAGCTCTTTTTTTATTTGTCTCGATAAAAATTCTAAAACTGGATGAAACGCTGCAAGACTAACGATGAAGGACTAAGATTGAAACAAATTAGTTCTATTGTTGAAGCAATGGAACAAACTAAACAGTACTTAATTGATCGGATCATTTTTGGCATTGCACTTTTGCAATTGCGTCAGAAACTTGCCAACATTCTAGTTTTTCCGGTTATCCAATTGAGGGTATCCTGAAAAATTACGAATACTCATGATTAATATCTGCAGAAATACGTCAGACGACCATTCACCTTGTTGTCAATAGATCGTGCAGTATACTCTTGACTTTACTATGCTTCCTATGAAAAACCATATTATCCTAGAAAGCTTCCAAATGATTTCTGATATCTTTACAATATTTTACCTCCATTCGCAAGTATTCATGACGTTTCAGTTCGTGCACCAAACAAAACAAACTGTGAAGAGAAAAAAGCAGACTAGATTTCATGGCATGCTGGATTATTCCATGAAAACAAAGTGGCCAGCTGTCGTATGCTTTTCCAATATGGCGGGTTCAGCAATATGACACATGGTATTATCTCCCTTTTAGATACCTTGGTTCCGATCATTTTGGGACTAATTCAACAACAGCCCCTACGTTCAAGGGACGAATCGCCCCAGTATTTTTTGTAGTGAACTTTCCATTACCATTCTCCTATAGATACATCCTATTTCAACTAAGATTCGCTCACAGTCAACTACACGGGTAAAATACTGTGGTAAAAATTACTATTGTAGCTGACTATGCCCATTCTTGAAACTACCATGGAATTTCAGACCAAATTACTATGTTTATGGTACATCCCATCACATTACTGGTACACTTGAAAGAAAGAATTTACAATAATCTGATTTCGACAACAGACATGGTAAAATCAAGCGCATTTCTGGTCTGCTGAAAATTTCCGGTGCGAGCGCTCAAGTTAACCCCCTAAAATGGTAGTTTTTACCGCACAATTTTTTTTGCGTGTAGCATCTGATTCTAAATCCGAATCTACAATTTGAATCCGACTCAAATCAATTCATTATATGGATGTAAAATCAGAATCTAGTTGTCTAAGGCATTGAGAAATTCAGAATGATTGAATAAATAACGTATGGATGTAATCCGTTGTCATTTTGATAATTCCCAAAACAGTACTGAAAAGTGCTACTTTTCGATACTGATATTAGTACTGAAAAGTAACACTTCTTTCGGTAGGAAAAGTAGGCCGTTATGTTGCCCATTCTCCTAATAAAGAGTAGGCTGATTTACAACGGAATTGCAAAAAAAAATATTTTTGCAATTTCTCATCGTAATAGGCCGTTTTTCATCACGCCAATCTGTCATGAAACGGACTACTTTCCTGCACTTAAGTATGCAGTGCGATAATAATCATTACACAACTGAAACCAGTGCTGTAATGATTCATTACGCAACGTTTTTTCATTACCCAACTGTTATGAGTTGTGTAATGAATCATAACACAACATTTTTTCAGAAATTGTAAAACAATGGTGAATGCATTCCGATATAATTTCTGATACCCTCAAGTGGTCTTCTACGAAATTGCAAAAAATATTGTACGTAACTCGTTGCAGAACTCGATTTTTACAGCACTCGTCGTAATTATTCTCCTCGGCAAGCCTCGTAGGATAAATTTACGATTCGTGCTGTAAAAATTATCATTCTGCAACTTGTTCCGTAAACTACTATTTCGATATCACGCGAATACATGACATTTACAATGCCGTAAGCAAGTGTACTTTAAATACAGTCAAACCTCCTTCGAGTCATGGAACAGAAATGCTTTGGAAATCTGTTTGAGCCATTCATCATAGTTACCATGAAAATTTGTTTCTAGTATGGTTCCATAAGTCGATATTAAGACATACAACATCGACTTATGGAAATTTCACTGTATAATTGATTTCCCTTTACTTCGCTACACATCAGTGAACAACTAGTAAGGTAAAAAGGTGTAATACGCCCCTTAAGAAATTAGTATAAGTTTCGAACAAAGGCTTCTTTTTTAGCAGTTTTTATCGAGCTTCTGACGATGTTGAGTTGATTTGTGCAAAAAACGCAAATCGATCAAAAGTCGACATTAGACTGTTATGCGAATATGGGCTAACTAAATAAAATAATAACTGGGAAATTCTTCCTATGTTGAAGAAAAATGCAAAAGGCAAATCTTTATCTATCTATCTATCTACCTCTAAAACCAACCCCCATGCCCCTTTAAAAACTTAGTTTCTGCGGGAAAAATCATGTTAAAAGTTACTTAGCTATAACTTTATTAAAGAAGGTTCTATCGAGTTCATTAAAATTAACTTTCACAGTTTTGGCATGCCTTACTCCGTTTCGCTGACAATGTTATCTAATTTAAAACTTTTTATTGCGTCGTTATGTTTTTTCATCATCCCTGACGCTGAAGATGGCAAGCGCAGACTACATCAGATAAAAGGGCAATCATCACCATCCATGCAGCACATGTTGCCAACCAAAAATCTTCCCATCTCCATTGAACTAAAGTAGCGGGAAAAGCGTTTCGCTGGCCCAGCCTCATTCAGCGAAAGCAGACAAGGCTCGAAACAGATGAGGACATAACATTTATTTACATAACAGCTGTTTCGGAAGGATAACTTCTTCATTCAGTGTCCGTTGCTTTCATTGTGTTTCCTGAATAAGCGATATCGGATCCTTTGCTCTGGCCTATCCTAGAATGTGAGAAAATCGTACTGATCGGATGTATATTGTAGAGAAATGCGATAAAAATTCTCAAATTTTGTATTCCATATCTATGGAATGCAAAATTTGAGAATTTATGATTACTAAGTTGGTTTTACTAAACAAAAAAAAAAAGTTTGAAAATCTAATCTATTAGGGTCGATGTACCAATAGCCGCATAGCTAAGAACAAATATTCGTATAAAATAGAAAAATAAAGCCAGCGGCATTATTTTTACATGATTTGAAAGATTTTTTTGGTTTGATTTGAAAACTAAAAAACTCATATTTTTGTATTTATTATCGCTTGTGCTACTGTAGAAACACATGTGCCTATAGTAGCACTATTTCTAATTTCTGTTCCTATAGTAGACCTAGCTTCACGGCCTAGGCAAAATACAAATTAAAATCGTATTTTTACAAAACTTTTATATTTTTCCTTCAAAGTATGAATCAAAAGCTTTCGATTGACGTAAAAAAGTTCTTAACTCATCAATTAGATTGTTTAATAGAAAATGCTTTCTCTTAGTAGTGCTACTATAGGAACAATAGGTTAACTATGGGTACAAGGGAGCTCAAATTTTAAGCAAAACTATTTATTTAGATCATTTTTTGAACAAAATCGAGCTGTGTATCAATGGCATTTAGAGTAATAGCTCCTGACCTTAATATCAAAAAATATGTTGCGAAGACTTAAAGCAAAACGGCCGTAAAAAGCCACTAGTGCGACTATAGGGGGGTTTATATAAGGGAACACCGACCCTAATCCTTTCGATTAAAATAGAGTTGTGTGATAATAGCAGCTTTTTTGTTTAAGATTTCAAGGTGGCCTAAAAATCATTTCGGAAACATATATGCATATGACACAAGCGGCGAATTAATCTTTCAGAATTTTCAGGTATGGTTTTACTCTGAGAGAGACTCGCGAAGAGGAAAAATATCAACGTCATAAGCTGCCCAAATTCCCCTCTCACGAAACGTCAAATGCAGCCCACCGTTTTTATGGCTGAAAAAGTGAAAAGTATTGTGTTCAAAGTAAACTGTTATCAAAAACCTCAGTCGGCGGAGCAGTTTTTTTCCAAAGTTGTTGATAAATCTAAGCAGAAGATTAATTATTTCTAATGTCTGCTACGTTTGCTGGCATGAAATTTCACTCAAACGGCTATTTATGATTCGATGTGATGCAAACTCGATCATTTTTGGCTGAGAGGTTCATGTGAGGATTTGAACAGCATGCGCATAATTGGTATAAACACAAAGTGGAATAAGAAAAAAACTCAGCAATCACAGAAAAAGAAGACCGCCTTCGCGAGTCTCGTCTCAGGTTTTACTCATAGGCGTAAATACGGGGAGTCTAAGCACCCCCTAGACAAGTTCAAGCCCCCCTAGATAATTTTAACTCTCATGTTAGGTTCGCATCTTGCTTAAGTGATTCTTTTGATCGAATGGGTCAAGCCCCCTCTAGGTTTGAGATCAAGTTACGCTAATGGTTTTACTATATTTTTTATCATCATTTACGAATGTCTCAGCATGTTTGTTCATGTGGATCCCAGAAGCCACTGTAAAAAAATGAGCGGAATCGAAAACGGGTTTGATATGTGTGTGGTACTGAATGAACATTGTCATAGATCTTGTCTTCCAACCCTGTTATGATGGCTGATAATCAAATGCCTGTTGAAAGAACTCTGAGAATATAGCATCGGATCGGACATCAAACGATCTAGTTAGCATGACACAACTTCGATACCTCACTCCTATGGACCTTTGCACGAGTTCACTAATTTGACGTTTGAGCGGTGCCAAATTCACTCGTTTCCATGGTCACATAAATAACAGGGCACCGCTAAAACGTCAGATAATGAACTCGTGCATAGGTCCATAGTAACGTCAAAATGAAATGAAAGGTTCTTCGTGGGGCTCCCGCTTGCCAACAACGATTCTGAACTCCACAATATGTGTATGGAGAAAACTTACCAGATACAGAATGATTACTATTTCCTGTCAGTAAAATAATGATCATATAGAGTAAAGGGGGGCAAAAGTTCGAGTGGGGTAAGAGTTTCTTTTTAAGATTTCTAGCTCAATTCAAAACAAATCTTATAAATGTCATGGTGGTTCGAATGCTATTCAAGACTTTCAATCCAAATATCATAAAAATCGATTGAGATTTGGAAAAGTTATGGCTTTTTGTTGTTTTTCGACGTGAATATTGTAATTTTTGGTCAAACTTTCATTGCATGGAACCAATTGAAGATAAAATCTTATTCAATATTTTATGTAAGGGCGTTTCTAGGCCTATCATAAGGTTGCTTTGAGGTGTATTAGTTTTCACATAAATGCTTGAAAACAAGTTTTGGCCCATAGTGGGGCAAAAGTTCGAATCAGCGGGGCAAAAGTTCGACCCATGTATAAAATCACGGAAAAATTTGCAAATTGCTTAAAATCCACATATTATCTTCAAATTTAGTTAAATTTGTCTGATCGTGTGAAAACAGTCACCAAAATTTTACATTTCCACTTAGTTTTGCGAAAAACTGCTATTTTTGAGTATATTACAACTAACCCGGTTTTGGGCAATTTTTTGATGAAAATTTAGTGTGTATTTTTCGTCAAACTTAAGTTTACGGCTGGTGTAACGTATGTCTATCATAAAAAGAGCGATATTTTGTGTTTCAGCCAGCGAACTTTTGCCCCACACTAGATTCGAACTCTTGCCCCACCGGTGGGGCAAAAGTTCGAATAAGACAATCAATTTTGAAACAGTTATAAATAAAAATGGGTAAATATTTTGACACAACTTTGTTCAGCAAAATTATAGCCAATATGTTGAAGGTTCACTGTATGGTATTTGTTTTGTTTTAACTGATATTGTTTTCCTGGAAACTTTGATTATACCACTAAGGTCGAACTTTTGCCCCACCTTACTCTATAAAAGATGCCTGTGTGATTTTTAATTTACAGATCTGTATATTAATAACATTTGTCTTGACTATCGATTGATAATATTTTTTTTTTAGAGGGGGGGGGGTCGATTTTGGACGAGCAATGTATTAGGTATGGATGGAAAAATAGGCTACGATAAGGAAGGGGAGTTTTCAAGATTGGCCAATAAAATGCTACGTAATTTATGGATGCAGCCTTGTGAGAATATCATCAAGAATCACATGCGATAAAGCCGGATTGTCCTTTACTAGTCTTTACAGTACTGGGTGACGACATCGAAGTTTCAAAATTCTGTTACTTCGCCATCCTTCGATCGATTTACATTAAATTTCCAGAAAAAATCATAAACGAGTTATATTTTTGATTGACAATTTTCAATTCGGTGAAGGTTTCGAACATAGGTCCATAGTTATTGGAGTACCTAGGGTATTTCATAATGGAAATTATGGGGGAAATAAACCTTGCCGAAAACTGATACCTTTCGACAGCTCAAAATTCATGATTTTCTACCCAGATGTGAATAAATACCATGTAATGAATTATAAATTGGTTCTGATCATTTTCAGGCACTCGGTGAGAGGTTCCGATAGGGCTTTGAATGGCCACGATTGAGACCTCTTGTGCAGTTGTCGTTTGACGGCCTAAATATCATGATTTTTCGCACAGAATTACTCTTATGCTTGCTTTTGTGTTTGGCCTTACAACCCAATCGGAATAGATCCTTCTTCTCAACATGGTCAAGCTTTCCCACATTAATGACCTCAGAGCTCTCTCAGCAAATTCATCATTTGTATTTGTTTCCCATGATTTCCGACCTAAAAAAGTTGATACATTCTGCCAAGCAGATAAATTTTACACTTAATCCATTATTATTTAGTTGGTGTTACATCAATTAATTTCATAAAACCTCGTTTACGATGTTACGCCAATTTACTCGGTCCATGGCTCTCCAACTTCGATTTTGGCCCACGTTCTCCAGATCTTGTTGTACCTGATCAAGCCACCTCGCTCGCTGTGCTCCCCGCCTTCTTGTGCCAACCGGATTCGACGTGAACACCATCTTTGCAGGATTGTTGTCCGGTAGTCTTGCAACATGCCCTGCCCAGCGCAGCATTCCGGCTTTCGCAACCTTCTGGATACTGGGTTCGCCGTAGAGCCTAGCGAGCTCGTGGTTCATTCTCCGCCACCACATACCGTTCTCCTGCACTCCGCCAAAGATCGTCCTAAGCACCCTTCGTTCGAACACTCCAAGTGCTTGCAGATCCTCTTCCAGCATGGTCCATGCTTTATGTCCATAGAGGACCACCGGTCTTATAAGCGTTTTGTACATGGTACATTTGGTGCGGGGTGAATCTTTCTCGACCGCAGCTTCTTCATCCGCCGTGCTGACGTAGTCACTTCCTCCGCTGTCGTGGCCCTCGGCGCCTGTCCCTAGTAGCACACATGTCATAATTGAGGTAGAATAACTCTTATATAACCAGATCTGATCATATAAGAGTTATTCTGCCTCAATTATAACATGTGTGCTACTCGGGGTGTTCTCCGTGCCATTTAGGTGTTCATCGTAGTGCTGCTTCCACCTTTCAAGCACCTCACGTCCGTCCGTCAAGTTGCTTTCGTCCTTATCCCTACACATTTCGGCTCGCGGCATGAAGCCTTTTCGGGATGCGTTAAGCTTCTCGTAGAACTTTCGCGTTTCTTGTGAACGATGCAGCCATTCCATTTCTTCACATTCCGTTTCTTCCAGGCGGCGCTTTTTTCGTTTTTTTTTTAATCGCTCCACGTTTTGTCGCGTTCCTTGCTACAGCATTGCAGCCCGCGCTGCATCCTCCAAAACCTGCCTGCATTCTTCGTCGAACCAATCGTTATATGTCATCCTTTACACTACCCGACGATGCTCTGGGCTGCGTTGTTGATGGCTGCTTTTATGTTGCTCCAGCAGTCCTCAAGAGGGGCTTCGTCAAACTCGCTTTCTTCCGGCGACGCTATCTCGAGATGCTGCGCGTATGTGGCAACGACGTTCGGTTGGGCCAGTCGCGCTAGGTTATACCGTACATTGTTGATTACGGATATTTTTTGGCGCAGTTTCACCATCACTAGATAGTGATCAGAGTCAATGTTAGCGCCACGATAGGTTCTGACGTCGGTAATATCGGAGAACTGCCGTCCATCGATCAACGTGGTCGATTTGTGATTCCGTCTACAGTGGTGATCTCCAGGTGTATCGATACGGGAGGCTGTGCTGGAAGTAGGTGCTGCGAGTCTTCAAACGTCGGGTGCTTAGGACGATCTTTGGCGGTGTGCAGGATAACGGTGTGTGGCGGCGAAGCATGAATCACGAGCTTGCTCAACTCTACGGCGAACCCAGTATCCAGAAGGTGGCCAAAGCTCGAAGGATACGATGGGCAGGGCATGTTGCAAGAATGCCGAACAGCAACCCTGCAAGGATGGTGTTCGCGTCGGATCCGGTTGGTACAAGAAGGCGTGGAGCGCAGCGAGCTAGGTGGGCGGATCAAGTGCGTATCCATTTGGCGAGCGTGCGGCAGAACCGAGTATTGTGGCGTGAAATTGTTGATTCAGTGTTATCTGTTTAGATGTTAACTAAATACATGAAAATGAACCTACCACGTCTAAAGGCGGTGTTGGGTATTAGAAAGTTATTGTTTGTCGGATAAGTGCCGAGGTCGGTCCTGCTATTCCGGGTGGCTGATGACTTCTGGTTTCCAGGTACTTCGATCACCCATTACCGAAATTATGGTATGTCCGCTCTGCTTGGTCTGGTCCCCTGCGGAGGATCTAACCTACTCGCGGTCCGGAGCTCTCTTGTCTTAAACTCCACGCCATCTACTTTGCAGCGGCTATATATCTGCTATATATCCCTCTGCACATCGCATTCCAAGTGGTGTCATGCTGGCACATGATATGTATCGTAGGTATAGTGTGTGGCAAAATACCCTTTGTCCTGGGAAATAGTAAATTTTCAACCCGAAATGATCGTGGGATTCGAACCCACGAGCTTCAGCTACGCTATTTAATCGTTATTTTAGTAATTTAGTAATGTACAAGTTATGGCCACAAGATTTTTCATATAACAGAGCATCTAATGACTCAGTGTCAGACCGTTCGAAGTATACTAGTATTAATCAATAACGAACAAAAAAATGTAAATAGGGTAGGTGTACCAGTTATGAACATAGCGGTTCCCTATTTCGCCATACGTGATTACTTTAATGTCTTCAATTTTTGAAAACTTTTGTGTGTTGTAGTAGTTTGATTTAAGATACATCTTGATGTTCAAAGAGCTTCGAAATGTGAAAGTTAATAAAATTTCACATATGACCAAATAGGGAACCACTATGGCCATAACTGATACACTTTCCCTAATTTGGAAGTAAACTCTCCAGGACAAGGCAGCCAATTGTCATCAGTCATGCAGCAATTAAAAATCCTAGTTTTTTTTTGTGGCAATACTTTAAATTTTATTTCAAATTTATACACTTTCATTCAAAGCATACGCCTATGGTTTATTCCTTTTTTGCTCATTTTCAGATGATAATTGATAGGGGGTGATAAAATATGTTTTCTTATTCTCTGATTCCTAAAATTTTAAATAATAGTCAACTTTATCATATGTTTGCTCTTTCATGTTTCTCTTTTTTTTTGTAACTTTACTTTTTCTTTTCTTTTGTTTTATCGTATCTCTTCGTTTCAACTTTTCAACGGCGTTATGTCTTCAAATGTGTTACTTTTACCGACTGACGGGTCCTTTCCTTACCTTACTGTGTGGATAAGTGCATCGTTACATGATCCAATTGTGGTTCACACTTATAAAACTAGTCGCTGTTGTTGCAGTATCATAAATCATCAGAGAAAGGAATATGTATTATGTAGAGCTGATCAAAGCAAATATACGTTGGTAGAAATAATTGCTCATTGCGCAGTAATAATTTAACAGTAATTAAATATACCAAAGTTAGGTCGTGCCACCCAGTGAATAGTGCGGGTTGACATAAATGTATGCACGTTAGGCTGGAAAAATAGAAGCAAGAAGAACTTATCCTACTTTACTGCAACTTATTCCTAGTATGAAGACGGTGCTAATCAACTGCTACTGTGTGCAGTTCCTGTCCTTTATGAGTGAGTTGAGTGAGTTTTTCTGGGAGTGTAGTACATTTATGTATTATTTTCACCATAGATATAACATACTTGCGTTCCTATAAATTATGTTTCTTTTTTTGCAAATGATACCAATTAATGTTTAATGATAGATTTGTTAAATTGTAATTCCGTGGAACTAATAACTAAAACGTTTGCATTAGCGGCAAAAAGTCCTTGATTAAATAGTGTGATTCTTTTTAACAGATTCCCACTTCTGTTTCTGTTCAACGGCTCTGATCGGAATTATTTACCTTCCGTAAAGCGAGAATGATGATGAGCGGCAATGTGCCACACGTGCCATCTGCTTGAAGGACAAGGTATTCCAGCTAGAAGCCTTGGAGGTTGTCGAAGTCGTTTCATAGGCATTGTAAGTTGGTGTCTTCCTATCGTCATTTCTATCACGCAGGTCAGGAAGAAAGGATTTGAACACCAAAATGGCGTTCGAAAGTCGCATCCTTTTCCGCGTGACCCCTTCCCAAAATGGTTCAAAGGTTTCCTTACCCGCGCTGGAATGTTCTCCTCGTTGTTAGTCGTCGTGTCGTGTTCGTCAACTGAGTAGTACCAAGTTTGCAGTCAATCAAATCTATAGAGAACAAAAACTCAGTTCTGGAAAGAGTAATGCCTGCATTTGTGTTTTGTGTAAAGACAAGCCAAAGTGACTAGAGCAATTGGTTCGATAAATTCTCAAGCCTGTTTACTGTTGAATGGTCTTATTCATTTGATTTGTTCTGCTTTCTATACAATTCGATAAGTTAACAATTCATTTTTTCTCGTATTTGTTTGATGCGATTTTACAAAATTCTAATTCCTAAAAATTGGAAAAACCTTTCTCACATATTTTGAGTTGATTTGTAATGTTTTTTATGTTTTAAACGCTTAAAGTGTGCATTTTATGTGTGAGTTTTCTGTTGTATCATTGATTACTTTCGCTTAGGCACTGTTTTGGTCCTCATTCGAGGAGACACGTGACAAGGATCTTTGTTTCTGTTGTGGTATCACAGTTAGGGATTTTGGTATTTTGGATAGCAGCTGGGCGGCCGAATTGTCCATGAGGATGGATCCCCCGCTGGTTCCGCCGCTTCCTCCGCCAGTCAGCACCGAGTTGGAGTTGGCGTTGGCGGAATTGGCCATTGCCGTCGCTGCTACAACCATTGCGTTAAGCTGGGACTGGGTGAGGAAACTGTTCAGGAAGGAATTGTTGCTCTTGATGAGTTGGTCAAGCTGCGAGGGTCCAGAAGGTACAACCGGAGGGGAGGTGGTGTTGCTGGCGCCGGATTGCTGACTTGCTCCTGCCATCGATAGCATACTGGGCGCATTCGGTAAAGAGATCGATTTGCTAGTAGCCGTGCTGAGGGGTAAAGTATTCTTGAAATAGGTTGGACCGCTGGTCACTGGAGGTATCAAGCTGTTACTGCTGCCAGGTTTACGTAGCTTTATCAATTGCTGCAGTTCACTGCTAGGGCCGTTGGATTTGTTGATGGCGTTGCTGTTACTGTTGATACCACTGCTTGCGTTGCTACTATTGTTCCCTATGGGAATGAGGGAGTTCTGCTCCAAGATTTGATTCGGGATTTGGGCCATCTTTGCTGCACTCAGGGCGTTGGTGTCGAGTAGTGACTTCCCTGCTCCAGAGGTTTTGGTAGCGGTGGCATTCGAATTGGGCTGATTTGGTGGTGACTGCTGCTGAAGGCGTTTTTGCTGCTGCTGATATTGGTGTTGCATGAGGTCTTGCCGTTGCTGAAGTAGCTTCTCTCGCCGCAAAATGCACATGCGATTGTAGTCGTGTATCGAAATATGGTACGGCTTTCCTCCGGACATGACCTGGACCAACTTCGGTAGTCGGCGTCCATCGGCGGTTTGGTATAGGGGACCAGCTTTGATGGTTTCGGCACTTCCAGGCGTAATCGGGATCAACGTGGGGCGCCAAGGTTTTGAAGTTTCACGTCGTTCGGCTTCCGTAAGCTGATCCGGAAGTTTGATAATCTCACGCATGCCAGCAGATCCGGGTGATTTCTTGTTCTGAGATTGCGGTTGTAACAAAGATTGCTGAGGTTGTAGGAGGGATTGCTGCGGCTGTGGCTGTTGAGGGCCTTGAACTGGTGCAGACGGGGACTTACCGGGAGGTATTGTGGTAATTGTTACATTTTGTTTCGAATTTATACTAATCAGCTCAGGTGGCACAAGGACCGAAGCCTTGCCTCCAGGTACAACTATAGTTTCGTCTAACTTTATGATTTTACTTCCCGGAGCAACATCGGCCTTGGCAGTTGTGGCCTTTGGTTTGGCGTCGACTGACAGTTTCCGTTTCAAGGATGCCTCTCCAGAAGAGGATGTTCCTCCGAGTAAGTGAGGGTTGTTGGATTTGAGTAAGCTGACAGGTTCCGTTGACGACTTTGTTCTTGCCTTTGCCGTTTGGGTAATTGTTATAGGAGCATTTCCCAACTGCTGAAGGATACTACTTTTGTCAATCACAGTCGCAGGAGGGGGAGTTGGAACGTTGTCGAATGACCGGAGCCGATTCTGAACGGCTTCAGAGTATGTGGCAGCATTATTCTTAGCTTGGGGAGAAAGGATCAAATCACCATTGCGGAAATACTTTTCCAAGAGCACCAGATGCCTGAGAAAGCTCGACTGGTTACCGTAAGGCTGCTGTAGATCTTCCCACAGAGCACGGGTCGAGTCGTCATACTGCAATGTAGTATTCACTTTGGTCCATCCTTCGGGTGTCCTCGTCGAGGCGTTATTGAATGGGATATTGATATGGATGCCCAGCTCTTCCTCTCCCGGGAATAACTCACGCATCGAAATATTGGGATTGGCCTTCAATGCCTTGGCCATATCTAGACTTTCATCCTTGCGACGTTTCTCAGCCGATGCGGGCTGCTGTTCGATAGAAACATCGTTATCAAGGATGATGGAACTATTGCCACTTACGTTGGCAGTGTTGTGGATTTTGGGGGCAGGTGTGATTGTTACTTCTTCGAGTTCGCCCACCTGGGCAGAACTGTTGTCCACTATAGTGAGATCGGTGGACTTCCGAGAATGGTGACTTCGGCGCTGCAAGGACACGGAATCGCCAACGGGCACTATTTCGACGGTGTCGTCTTCGCCGTCTGAGATGATAATGTCCGGATTTGTCACGATTCGCGTCGGTTCCATTGCCGACAATGCCAATTCCTGGAGCTCATTTTCGCGTTCGTAGAATTGGAGCAGTCTGTAAAGATTGAAGAAAGAATATTAGAATGAGATAGATTGCAAATTTGATTCTGTTTTGCTCAACAATTAATTTTGTACAGCTATTTATTGACATTCAAAGTTAGCTTTAGCATTATAGAGCCTTTCATTTTACATATATCCCCAACATTAGTTTTTTTTAATTTCTCCAGATATTTTACCAGAAAAAAACGTTTTTTTTCAAAAATTCATTTTTTGTCAGAAAACCTTGACAGTTTTTTTTTTCTATTAACTCTTTTAAAGATTTTCCAGGTATTCTTTCTATAATCCCTACAGAAATGTCACCAGAATTTAGTTACAGAGAAACCCCCCCCCCCCTCAACGCACTCCAAGGGCCACATAACATCTCTCCCACGGCCACGAACAAGACACTGGGCAAAAAGTACGCTTGGACAACCCACGTCGGCCGAAAGTTCTACCATTCCGTTGCTATGAGTGTCTCATCCGAGATACCCTATGACACAATAGACATAGACGCGGAGTTTCCAACCGTAGCCGCCAGAATAGCTTGGCCCTTCCCAGTCACAATTGTCTCGTTCTCGTTAATGAGGCCTTGGATGACATCACGGGACCGATACTGGTGCTAGGAGGCACCTTGAGGTAGTAGAAGCAACAATGTCAGGGTTTTGACTATAGCGAAATAGCAGCTGAAAGAAGTCTATGCATACTCAACGACGAATCTATTACTTTTGTCCGATTGAATCTGCAATCGTTGTGTCCTTAGCCTCCCGAAGCATTATCAACCACCGGCTACTCTGGGTCATCGATGACGACTTTTCGGGAAGCGACCATCTCCCAATATGGATCACTCTAGCGGACTCACTACCCGAAATATCCAGACGACTCCGATGGCTCTATGAACAGGCCGACTGGATCTCCTTCCAGTAAAATATCGAAAACAGTTAGTATTCCTCCAAGTCAACTACTATGGAAGAGCTCACCAAACTTCTTTTTTATGTATCCCTCGCCACCATCCCGAGAACAAGTGCGACCCCCGACCGTCGAGCATTACATTGGTAGATTGATACAACTAAAGCTGCAGTGAAAGCGAGAAGAAAGGCCATCAGGGCAGCCAGGCGTATCTCGGTCGAGTATCCAGATAGGGCACCGACTATGAATAAGCATAGATTTGAGAATCTCAAATGTCAAAATACCGATCCGAGAGGCCAAAGAGAACTTCCTAGACGAAATGAACGACCAGCTATCTTCAGCTGAATTATGGAAACGAGTCAACGCAATCCAGGGCAAAAGACGGTCCAAAGAAATGGGCCTGACGATAGACGGATCGATCAGCCGAGACCTAGTTGCAGTCGCCAATGCAGAAGCGGACTATTTCGGTGATCTATTTTCCTTCAACCGATATCCAGCAGGTTTCTTACGATCCACCAGAATTTGTGAAAGCTTTCGGAATAAACATAGACAAGAGTGATTATCGGTCGATTGCTTTAACCAGCTGTTTACCCACGGTTATGGAACGAAAGGTCAATAGAGGACTTACCGAATTCATTGAGGAAAAAAGACTGCTAGATAACCGGCAACATGCTTTTCGGCCGGGTTTCGTAACGGATACATAGTTTGCCGCGTTTAATGACACTCTTGACAGAGCCATGGAAAAACGAGAACCCGTGAAAATCGCCACACTATTTTGCCAAAGCCTATAACAGAGCTTGGACGCCGGAAATTTTAAGACGCTTGGTGGATTGGGGGATCTCTTGAAATCTCGCACAATTCGTATTTTTTTTCTGTCGAATCGTAGCTTCCAGGTTATTATCGGGAACCACTGCTCCCAAGAAACTAGCGTAGAAACCGGAGTGCCACAAGGCTCCGTAATTGCCGTGAGCGTGACCCTATTCCTAATCAGGATGAACGGGTTTTTCGAGGTACTGCCAAAAGGGTTATACATACTCGTCTATGCCTAAAATAATGAGATGTAAACTACAAGCTGCAGTAAACGCGGTCGCTAGATGGGGCAGTAACGTTGGTTTGAGTCGAAGATGTCAAAGCTTTTGACATCTTCGTCAACAAGTGTGCAAAACTTCACGTATGCCTTGACAAGTCGCCAAAGCAGCCAGTGATGGTTCACGGCAGCCCGATCCTGCTCAAGAACTTTTGGAAAATATTGGGAGTTACTTTTGACCGCAAACTCACTTTTTGGTCACATTAAAACAACATCAAAAATGTCTGCAATACTCGATTAAATTTGCTGAAGGCTGTATCGGGTAAAAGGTCGAAAAGCGACCGAAAGTCACACTACTGGGTGGCGGAGGCCGTCATCTGTAATAGGCTATTCTACGGACTAGAAGCAACATGTAGAAACTTTGCCGAGGTAGTCTCGGTACTCGCATCTACATACAGCAATGCTGTAAGGACACCTGCGGATTCGGCATGCGTTGAGGCTGGAGCACTCGCTTTTCGCTTCAAAGCCGCCACGGTACCGGGCAGCAGAGTTGCTAGTTACTTAAAAAAAAACTAGCGTTGATGGTTCGGAGACCCCTTTGTTAACTGAAGCCAACAAGATCCTTCGATCGGTAATCGGGATCATGGATCCTCCGGAATCTGAGCGCTACCGAAATAGATGGAGAATTATTATATCAAGATGAGATTCAGGAGCATTTTCTCAACCGTGTCCGTACAAAATACACAATCTTGAACATTCGATATACCGACGGTTCCAAGTCACTTAGTTGAAATCGGTTGGTGCGTAGTGTTCCGTGTTCACGGCAGAGGCAGCAGCCATTTTCTAGGCCATAACACACCAATCAGACATAATCGCCACCCTTGGATCCAACACTGAAAACAGCGTTGCAGTTGAAAATACTATATTAGAGGGTTAAATTAAATACACAACGCCACTTGATTTGTGCAGACTAAATTTGCATTTATTTCAAATATTTTGTGCATTCAATTTTACCATGGTACCATTTCGACAGTAAAAATTACTATATCATGGTTCAAAACTTGCAGCAAGCCAGAATCGAAGCCAGGTGAACAAGAAGAATGATCCCTACTGGGATATGGAGTTAAAAGTGTTGAGGTGCTCACAAAGCTTACTAAGAACACTTTCCATCGTAAATATAGTTCCATTTGTAGCAAGATTTTTCCAACTGTGTTGAACAACATTCAACAGCGCTACTACTGAACTATCATTTTAATCACAAAATCCAAAAATGATTCCGAACACTCGACTTTTTATACCGGTTTTTCAAGAAATCCACTCAAATTTTTTCACATGATAACCACTTCTTCTATAATTCAAGCCCTCTCGATTCAAAAGTTGTGGAAACATAAATTTTTATCTTTGAAATCGCCACTGTTCGAAATATGAGTCATGTTTGGAATTTGAGACAAAACGGTATTAGGTTAGCGGGAGAGAGAAAAGTTGGAGGCGTTAAATTGAATATGAAATAAATTCTAATAAGGACTGTTCATTTTATAAAGTGGACACCTTGTGCATGCTGTATCTTTCTTATTTATCAATGAAATTTCAATCGGTTTTTTGCACATCGTTCGACTAGTATTGTACAATGTTGTGATAATAAAAATTCTCCAAAATAATTAAATTTCACACGAATATGGAACAACGATTAGATCGGTCGATTTTTTGAGGTTATCAAAATCAATGATTGTAAGAAATTGGCTGGAAAATTCGATAATTTATATTTTCTATTTTCAAAAAAGGCTTGTTCTTCGAAAGCATCATCAATCAGAAGCCTGATGGAAAAAAATCAATAAAATCAATTTTCCCGTATATTTTTAAAGAAATTTTTTTTAAATTTGATGGGAATTGATATGAGTAGAATTTTTTTTGTAAAAGTACGTTCTGACGGAAGTCCTAATATAGTATTAATATGAAAAATAACTTCCGCCTTCATAGAATTACTTAGTAAGTCCCCACGTCACATTCAAAGCACAACAGAAACACAATTGTTTTATTCTTAGAAGACCTATCAAAGTACATTGACAATCATCAAAATTGGCAACACTGCTGTAATAAAATCGATTTTATTTTCCACATATTATTTTCATAATATGTTATTCTGAGATTACCAATTGAAAAATTCGGAGAAAACTGTTTACAATTTGCTGTAGATCGATAAATATGCGTACATGATTTTAAAAGTATGAGACTTTTTAGTAAAACTACCATAAACAGTAAAATTTATACCTAAGACTGTAGTTTAATCTCACGATTTAGCTTTCGTTTATACTAATATAGTTTCTTTAGTAATCCAAACTAGTTTTGAACACGCTTTTTACTTTTCTCTTTTGCTGGGAGTGAAAGGATGGTGTATCAGCAAATTTAGCCATAAATGGGTAAATCACTAAAGTTACCTAGTGTCATAGAATGGTGGAATATAATTGATATTTTTAAAGCTTTACCTTTAGTAGAATAGTAAAGGATACAAACATACAATTTGTTCATAAAAATAAGGATTTTTGTTTTGCGAAAAATAATGTTAAACTTTGACGGACAGCTTTTTTTAAGAGTTTTTGGAAAAACTATTTAGCTCTTCAACCAAAAGCATTTTCAAAGATTTTATATTTTCATAGCATTTTAGAATAATAGGTCAACGATATACAGAAAACCTTTTATCAATAAATAAAAAAGATATAGCATAAACAAAGTGTCCACTTTATGAAATGAACAGTCCTTATGGGGTTCATCAGTCTGGATTGTAGCTGTGACCATGGCCTTCATATTTTTACATGGAATCAATACAAGATCGGTCACATGGTGTACTAAGTGACATGCATCATGAAATTATAAACAACATTTTTTTCAGAAGTTCTCAGAGAAAATTCTTATTGGTTTCTTGAAAGATTTCTAAAAAAAATCCAGTAGAATTGATATGCTAATAATAATTGAATGTGAATATCGGCTGATTCATGGACGAAAATTTGTAGTTACTCTTCATAAAAAATATCATAGAAAAACATTTGAGAAGTTCCTGAAAAATGAATATATTTTTTAGATTTCCGTAGAACCTTTTAAGAAGAAATCGTTGGATGTATTGTTGGAGAAGGTCTTAGGAACTTCTGGAAGAATTCTGTTCGAATCGTCAAGAAAATTTCTAGCATTATTATAAATTAGAATCTCTACAATGTTTAACCGAAACCTTAGAGGTATTCCTGAGAAATTATTGAGTTCCACATCATGCTCCTCGGAGCAGTTAGAGGCAAGTGCTTTCCATCACCAAGCGGATACTTGAAGATGTTTCAAAGGGAGCGATTAATTATTACAATTTTGAGAATTCCAATAGAAGTCCTAGAGTTCGTAATGGAATGGGTAGAGAATTACTTGAATTTTGTTTGTATTTTGGAGAAAAGTGCTCCATATATGAGTTTTCAGAAGAAATGCTGTATTTCTCGTAGTAATTTATTGATGAATATTCTGAGAAATATCGGAAGAAATATCTGTACTTCTATTTTGAGAATTTTTGGAATAAAGTTTAAAGGGCTTCCTGGCGTAATTGACGGTGAATTTAAAAAAAGAATGCTGAAGCTTTCGAAGGGAGGAATGATTAGAGGAGTCCTGGACCAAATATTTACAAGAAAAAACTTTAAAAATTCTTTTGCTAATCTCTGGTGAAACTTCTGGTGGTATTCCTGGAGAAATGACTAGAGCTTTTTTGAGTGGATCATGCTTTTTTACTTTACTGGGTTTGCAAAATCAAGAGGCCTACTTAGTAGTAGAGATAAACGCAAGACCATGTTTATGATGGCATTGGTAATTGACTAAACGGCTTAAACTTTGCAACAATCACGAGCGTTCCCATCTAAAAGTTTTCAACATTATTAACTCTAACATCGCCACAAACGTTTACGCTTCCCTATTTCAAACCCCGACAATAACCATCCGTGGTGTGATGGCAATTGCAGAACTTACCTTCTGTTGTAGTTCTTGATGAACTGAGCTTTCTGCGACTTGGCATCCGGCGGTTTGAGCAGCAAATTTGCATAGTATCTGCATAATTTACACACGACCAGCGTCGAATTGCCGAGCTTCATTGCTATTCCCTGCTCCTGGATGAGTCGCTCCAATTGTGGAATTTCCTGTTGGAGAAAAAGAACGAACAAGTTGGTTAGTTGGCACCTACATTTTGATTGTTTTTACTCTCCCTCCCCCAGCTTTGCGTTGCACAGTGGGGAAATAAGGACCCAAAACGGCTCCTAATTCATGCGGCTGATTGCAAAAACATTAATTCAATATGGCCGCTAATTTTTTTGATTTTCGCAAAATAAGCTCATATGTCAAGCGTGTGCTAGAATGAGGGCGTAAGTAACATGAATAAAGTAATCACGGTGCACAATATTTAACTGTGTATGCCGTGAAAGTAACGTACACAACGAATAAAGGAGACAAGATTAAAGTTTGTTAGCAGTTATTCACTTCAGGACGCAGGTGAAAAATTTCCAACAAAGTTCCATCTTGTCAACATTATTCATTGAAGAGTGGATCGATGAAGAGAAATCGATTATGTTACTGAGTGAAGAACTAGCCGAATGTGTTTAAATTCACATATATAAAGACAAAAAAAAAAGATTATGTTACTTAAGCCCTTATTCTACCACACGCTTGAAGTTTCCTTTATTTCAAAAACATGTTATTGTAAAAAAGAAATAAAATAAATTCCTGGAATATGGCAGTTTTAGTGAGAAGAGAATCGTCGAAAATCGGGGGGTCCTCAAAAGCGGTTTTACTACCGAGGAGCCTATCAATTTGACCAACAGAATGCAGTTTCTTTACTAACTCGATGAAAGCTTCCTAACGAGCAAAATTGTATGCATTTTGAAAAACCTAGCGTTAACTGTGGGACGGTCTCAACGATATATGGAGGTATGGACGAAACATTTTTGTATATTTCTAGGGGGTGAATCCAACCCGACCAGTGGATTACAACAAAATTGTAGCACGAGTATATCAAGATTTGCTACAAAAAAACAAATTTTGTTTCATTTTTGTTAGAGGCACATTGAGTTGATGGAGGACATTATAACACTTTTTTTTTGTCGGTAGCGATAGGGGTAGTACTGGCACTCTTAATCTGCCCTAAGCTCCTTCCCAGCATTTGCTTTTATAAGCCTCTATTGCGTTCATCACACAGACGTTCCTAAGCAATGTTGCTCAAATGGTCACTGTGTACTCTAGCAGCAATCAGCCCTTGCCGTAGTTTTGCAGTCTAGTAGTTCAGACTACTATCAAACTATGATAAGGCCCGAAATGCTACTAGAGTGGTTAAAGTGAAGAACGAAATAGTTTTATTATAAGGTCCTCATTCTCCATTTTATTTCATCACTCACTATCGACACTAACACGTATACCACCGAATATCACTCATCAACAACGTGAAACACTTCAGATATATTATCCATTAGGTATATCACTTTTCACTATCACAACTACAAATTTTCATCAAAATTACATCACACCATTTTCATATAAATTCGTTATTATCATTTACCATCTGTTATCATTACTAAGTAATTAAAAGATATTCAATTTAAATTGTTTATTGTTTATGTTGCTGTAGAGTCATTACTATTCTAACTACGATTTAGCACAACGATCAAGAAAGTTACAATAAAAAAAATACTTCGATCCATTCTTCTGCACTCGCTATCATTATAAACACTTTTATCATACATGTGTGAAGAACTAGGCCATAGTGTTTATCTCCAGAGAAATTATTGCGAAATATATTATGGCCATTGTTAAACTAGTAGGGTTCATATAATTATTATTTGTATATTTACAAAACTATCACAATCTCTTCTGATTCCATTTTCAAATTTTCATCACTATGCTTTTTTTCGAACAACATTATTAGCACTTTCACAATCACTAATTTTATAACCACGAGTAACGCAGAGTTTTACTAAACACACATTCTTATGTTGCATTATAAAACGATTGAACACACGTTGGCTTCGAAACTTAACCACCATTACTGATTAGTACAAAGGATTGTGTAAACGAACTGTACCATCAACAACCAGCACTGGTTTATAAGTAACTAATGAGCCCTGGCGGTCCCTCCGTTCGAAGAGGACCTGATAATATGCCGAAACATATTAACAGATCCTCCGCCTGAATGCAGCCGTTTCATGATAAATCATGAACCGTTAGAGGTGTGCCAAAGTATTGGTAAGGTGATATGTTTCACAGACGGGTATTATTACGGTGCACCTTCTACTTTGGCACCGTCAAACCCTGTGTTCTTGGCCAGGGAGTTGATGGAGGACATTATAACACAATTGAAACTAAATCAGTTATAATAACAAAGGCTGCTTCAAATTTGTTTCAATTTAAAATATAATTATAACACAATTTGTTATACAAATTTGAGAGCAATTGCTTATAACAAATTTTGTTATAATTCAGATTTGGAAAAATACAAAATTAGTTCTATTTTTGTTTGATTTGAAACATAATGAGTAATATTTTTCTTTAAATTATGGTGGTAGTGTAGAGGAAGTTGTGTTATGATTACGCTAACTGAGTAACAAAATCTGTTACAACTCTGTTGTAATCCACTGGTCGGGAAACTTTTGCACGACAGTGAATACATGATTCCAGTGAATAAATCTATCATCCTTCGATACCTTGATATTGTTCCATGGAATATAAAGATTTTCGAGAATCGCAATCAGCCGCACTAATTAGGCGCCGTTTTGGGTCCATTTATCCCACTGTAACGTTGGATGGAAGAAAGGCACTGTAAATTCGCTCTGACCGCAGGAAGAAGTTGGGAAAGTTGGAAAATTTATTGCCTCCTTCTTCCGCCGGTCAAGTGCGACACTTGTTCGTGCCCTTTTGTGGCGAAACGGTACTTACATTGACAATGTAGTAAATGTGGTTCTTAGGCAGTCGCCGCTTGCACATGGCGCAAATCATCAGGTGGCTAATCAGCTCATAATGCCCGTCGCAGATCGGTATTAAGTTCGACACCGAATTGGTTGGCTCTAGGTTAATCTCAAGAATTTTGCTAATCGTTTTCTTCATCTTCAGTAGCCACTTGCGACGAATCGTGTGGGAAGCACCAGCCCCGCAATCTCGCACATGGCAGTGCCCTTGAATCTTTTCCTCGACAACGTCTAATTCCCGTGAAGCTGGCTGCGTTGATTCCTCCGCCGAAGATTGAGAATTATCCAGACTTGGTGCACTTATAGACGTAGCAATGTCCTCCTGGGACTGCTTATCATCGTGGAACGCACTGACACTGCTCTGGATTTTGGCCAGCGATGAGAGCGATTTTGCCTCCGTCTTTTTCCTGTAAGATGGACAGTTGGCTTTTCGATCCACGTGCCGGAAGCAAGCATCGCATAAACAGCTGTCAATCTTGATTTTGACCTCACCTGCAAGGAATAAGAGAAAATAAGGAATATTAGACTTCGATGTTTCAGTTAGATTTGTTGAATATAAGAAATTTATGTGGCGCCTTCCTGAGCCGAGTGGTTACAATGCGTGACTATAAAGCAAAGTCATACTGAAGGTGTCTGGGTTCGATTCCCGGTCGGTCCAGGATCTTTTCGTATTGGAAATTTCCTTGACTTCCCTGGGCATAGAATATCATCGTACCTTCCACATTATATACGATTGCGAAAATGGCAACTTTGGCAAAGTAAGCTCTCTGTTAATAATTAGGGAAGTGCTCATAAGAACACTAAGCTGAGAAGCTGGCTCTGTCATAGTGAGGACGTAATGCCAAGAAGAAGAAGAAACATTTTGATTTTGAAGATTGAATTAATTTTGCTATCGGTTTATTAGTTCATCGTTTTCAGTGAGATAATAATATGTAAGGGCCCATTCACATATTTCATAACGCTGAAGAAGATGGGTGGGTGTCTTCAAGATGTCACAAACCACACAAAATTCGTCATGATGGGGTGGGTGAGTGTTGAAAATGGCCATTTTTGACGTTATGAAATTTTGTTGGGTTTATTCCTAAACAGTTTTAAGCTTATTTATATGCGTTTTCCATTGAAGACGAGTCGGAGACGCATGGTGATTTAATACATTGCGGTACACCATAACTGATGTGGAACGAGTTTAGCCGCGCAAACTCGTGACAAATTAAACCTTGTCGCGTGATAATCAGTTTCTGACTTACCTTGAATACGCTATTTTTCAATTGTGATTTAGCAGTTTGAATGAAGGGATTATTATTATTCACGTTTTTTTTTCAAGAATTTAACCAGAGGTATGGGAGTATGCTTCCAGAAAATACTCCATGTTGTTGCATCTGCAGAAAGCGTCATTGTGAAACGTCATGCCAATCGTCAAACATGAAGGAAAATGATTTAGCGATTCTGTAGACATATTGTCACGATGAGAGGGATTCCAATAAATTGGTCAGATGAGTCTAGGACTCATACTAGATAAAACTTCAACTTTCAAAAATCACATTGTGGGTAGCCAAATGCCAAAGCCAAATGTAACAAATATATGAAATGTCTGTATCCACTTATTAACAGAAAATCAAGATTTTGTCTTAACAACAAACTTTTGATCTTCAAACAAATTTTCAGGCAGCCATGTTGTATGCTCTACCAATATGGACAACCTTTTTAAATAACAGGAAGAAAGTTCTGCAGAAGATTCAAAATAAAATTTTGAAAATGATTCTGACGCTCCCTCCCTGTATATTAAGGTTAAGTTAGGTTACACACTTAGCTCAAATAATCGAATTCGGTAATCTCATTACCGAAATCTCAACAGCTGAATGATCGGTAAACGATTCGGTAAACGAATAGATTACTGATCGTTCGATAATTTGCGTTTTGGACTTCAGCTGTCAAAACTACCGAATATTCGGTAAACGTTCACCGAAGATTTGTAGATTCGGTGCACTGGATTTTTCCTCCGAAATACCACATTTTTATTAGGAAAAAATTGACAACGTAGACGTGAATACTTATTTCATTAAAGAATACTATATAAATGTTTGAATAATTAGGGATCTAACAGCATTAATCAATCCAATATGCGATGTTACCGGAACCCGTAGTCAGCTGCGTGCATCAAGCGGTCGTTGCATTCCTGTCGCAAATATACGGTGCCCCAATAGACCGTTATCATAAAAAATGTCCAATAAATCTGAGCACAGCGCTCGATTCCTGAGGTCATTCTGAACCTCTGGGCCTAAATTTAGTATTCCACTATTATAATCGAAAAAAAGCGAGAAAGGAGAGAATCTCTCATTTGTCCTTTAGTAATGTTTAGCGAGAAGTGACCAGCCCACTAAAGTCTGCCGTATTTATTATGCTTAATGAAATTGGCTTCTTTGTACATCTGGTACTACTCTTGATTATCTTTAGTCTGACACGAATGCACATTGATTTCTAGGTCGCGTTCGACTCAGTAACAAAAATCTAGCTGTTGCAGGTAATATTAAAGACTCAAAAATAATACTTGAAGCTGATTAAGCTGATAAATACAATGAAGTGTAAGAATTGTAGCTGTTGAGCCTTTTTTGTAAAATTACATGGAATGAAAAGAGCTGAGTTTACAAATTTACTGTCCAATATTACGTTTTGTTGCATATAGGGGAAAAGCACTAATTATCGACCTACAAGTATTCTGTGCCAATATTCGGATTTTCATACAAAGTAGACCAAAATCATATGAATGGGTCGAAAACAAGAGCTGGCTCGAAAATTTGTGCTTTTCCCCTACTCCTTGATTTGGAATCGATTTTATTGGAATTTATTGCAATCGATCGCAATGCAGTAAAGCAGGTTTTCACTATTTTAAACATGGAAAACTAGGATACGCTTGTAGAGAAAGAGAAAAAACAGGTTCAGATGTATTCAGTGCGCATTGTACCTTCGTGCTGTGCGTACACGAATTCTCTCTGCTCTTGGAAGTTTTCTTAAAAACTACCTAAAGCAATAAAACATTACTTTTTAGTGCTACAAAAACAGTACTTTTCAGTGCTACTAAAACAGTACTTTTCAGTACTATTTTTTCTACTATTGATCCCTTTACGATCCTTGTTTGGACCCGTGCCTTCGATTTTTCGTTGGACCCGTTGGCGAAAGCTAGCGGTGGTAATCCTTCTTGGACACCGTCTTGGGAAAAAACCTCTCGAAGGTCACGTCTGCTTTCGTTTATTCATTAAACATGGTATCAACAACAAACAAAAGGAAGGGTGAATCTCTGAATTCACAACTTCCTTCCAAAAAAGTGGGATTTAAAACAGTTACTAAACGTGGCAAGATTGGAAGAAAGGACGTTTCCCCGGAATGCGAACTTTCTTCCAAGGATGAAATGAATGATTGCATCGAAATTCTCTAGACAAATTTTCCGAACATCAAATCGAAGCAGCCTCTAGCCCAGGCTCTTTGATTCAAATGAGGAAGCAAAAAGTGCCGCCAATCGTGGTCAGTTGTTCCGAATTTGGGGGATTTAGGCAGGAGATCTTGAACTCCATTAGGGGAATCATGGTTTCCTTCCAAATCGCAAAGAAAGGAGACTGTCGCGTTTTGCCGGAAACTCTTAAAGATCGCGAACTTCTTCTCAAACATCTTGAAGAGAAGAAGCACATTTTTTTTACTTATGACGACAAAACTGAGCGTTTGTTCAAAGTCGTCTAGTAAGGTCTCCAGTCCAAGTAATCATTATGAAAAAGAGAACTCAATCTGGCATTGTTCGGAAAGGGCTTTCTCAAGAATATTATTTAGTTCACTTTAACAAAAAAGAACTAAATACAGTGATACCTCCATGAGTCGATGTTCCATGACTCGATATCGACTCATGGAACCATACTAAAAACATAATTTTATGGTTACTATGATGGTCCCTAGAAGCAGCTTTCCAAAGAATTGCTGTTCCATGACTCGATATTTCCATGAGTCGATGGTCCCTTCAATATCGACTCATGGAGGTTTCACTGTAATATCAAAGTTTTAGAAAAAGCAAAACTTATGTTCGATGTCCGTGTGACATGGGAACATTTCCAGAAACCTGGAGGAAACTACCAGAACCCCACTCAGTGCCGTCGGTGCCAAAAGTGGGGTCATGGTACAAAAAATTGTCGCATAGATGCTAAATGCATGATTTGTGGAGGTTCTTCTCACGCCAAGGACGTCTGTCCAGTGAAGGAAGATACCACCAAGTTCATATGCTGTAATTGTGGGGCTAATCAGAGGTCAAATTTTTGGAATTGGCCTTCACGCAAAAGAGTCATTGAGGCTCGTGCCAGGCAGATGAAAGATAATATCCGTTACGATAACGGTCATTTCCGGAATTTGCCTGGTAGAGTATCGAACAGTGCTCATTTTTCAGTTAACGATAGCTTGATTAGGAATCATACCCATCAGGAAGATCATAATCATGCTCATTCACAAACTAATTTTAATCCGTCGGGTAGCCGTTCGAATCTTTCAATTTCGAATGTATCTACCCACGGTAAATCCTTTGCCGATATCGTAGCAAATAATTTGAACTCCTCCCCTAGTCGTTGCATGAGTACCCATTCTACTTGTTTCAAATCAAATGGAAAAACCCCTACCGCTACAGGTAACTCCTACTCAGCTTCTTCGTCTACCAAAAATTCTAATGGGAAATCATCAAATGTACCCACTTAAAGTGATATGTCTGCCTCAGATTTTAATTTTCTAACTGAACAATTGAATCTAATGATTGATGCAATGTTCAAAGCCACCACTATGACTGAAGCAGCCCAAGTTGGTATAAAATTTACAAATCAAATTGTTATTGGATTACGTTTTCCTAATGGATCCAAATAATAATTTAAATATTTTGAATAGGAATGCTCGTTCTCTGAATGGTAAAGAGGACGAGCTGTTTAATTTTCTTACAGTTAATAACGTGCATATAGCAGTTATTACCGAAACTTATTTAAAATCTGGATCTAAACTCAAAAGAGATCCTAACTTTTTTGTTTATCGTAACAATCGACTTGATGGGGCATGTGGGGGAGTTGCAATCATCATTCATATGCGTAAAAAACATCAACTGTTTTCGTCATTTGAAACTAAAGTTTTTGAAACTTTAGGTGTTTCTGTTGAAACACAGTCTGGTAAATATACTTTCATAGCTGCTTATTTGCCTTTTCAATGCTCTGGACAGCAAGTTAATTTGCTCCAAACTGACTTGCGTAAATTGACTCGCAATAAGTCAAATTTTTTTGTCATTGGTGACTTTAATGCCAAACATCGGTCATGAAATAATTCTCAAAGTAATTCCAACGGCAGAATTTTATTTGATAAATGCTCTTCAGGATATTTCTCAATTCAATACCCTGATAGCCCTACATGTTTTTCCTCTTCTAGAAATCCATCTACGATTGACTTGGTCTTAACCGACTCTAGTCATCTTTGTAGCCAATTAGTTACTCATTCTGATTTTGATTCTGATCATGTCCCTGTTACATTTCAAATATCCCACGAAGCGATTCTCAATCCTATCAGCTCCACTTTCAATTATTTACGAGCCGACTGGAATATATATGAAACGTATTTTGACTCTAGTCTTGATGTTAACATTTCTTTAGAAACTAAACTTGATATTGACAATGCTCTTGAAACTTTAAAAAATTCCATTGTTGAAGCCAGGAGTATTGCAATTCCAAAATGTGAAGTAAAATTTGAATCCGTGATTAAAGACGATGATCTTAAACTCTTGATCCGTCTTAAAAACGTGAGAAGAAGGCAATTTCAACGCACTCGCGATCCTGCTATGAAAATTATATGGCAGGATTTGCGGAAAGAAATCAAGAAACGTTTTGCTCAATTAAGAAACAAAAATTTTCATTTTCATTTTGCAGCGTTTGGTGGGGCAATGAGAGCGCAAGTCAGTCCAAAGCCGGGGGAAGGGATAGGTAATGGCCGTGTAATAGTCTATGCGGACCACTTGAACACCATCGGAAAGGATAAGAAGGGTTGGGGTAGGGTATAGGGCATTGGAGAAGACTTGACACAGTAATGCGATTAATGCTGCAAAATGTAAATGTGCTGAAAGCAATTTAATTTGAGTTTTGAAGTTTGATTTGACTTATTAAAATTTCAGAAAGATGATTTGACTTATTAAAATTTCAGATAGATCGGCCATTGTACAAGTAAGGAAGAGTATGCTGATCGTTTTCTAGAAATTTTATAAACAACCAAATAATAACAATATGAGAATGATGCAAAGGGCTGCTGATGGCACGATGCGACGCTTTAGGAGATTTTGATACTGATTGAACATTACTATAAAGAGCGCAATTCAATCGATGGTGATAACTTTACAAACTTTATCTGTTTTTGCACTAATTGACGATGCTGATTTATATAAAAAATATTTGATATTATTAGTTCATTTGTTTGTGTAATCTATTAGTTAATAATGGAAAAAATTTACATACCCTTGATGATGATACTTCCCTGACCAGAAATATTCTATTTTGACCATCCTTTTCGAAGCTATTCTATCCAGGTATCCATGTACTGCTTTCAATCCTGAAATTATTCTTATTGTGCATGCTCATGCATTATATTAGTGATGCTCATAATCATGCAACAGATAAGAAGGAGAGAAAAAGAGAATATAGGAACAGTGATTAGTAATGAGTTAATTATGTAGTTTTGTTAGAATTATAAACAATTAAACAGTAGTAATGAATAGCTTACAAAAACTTTGCAGCATAGCTGAGCCTTTCGGATCGTAAGACCGATGTATAAAAATAATTTGTTTCGAAATTGTCCGCGTGGTCTTCTAGTGCCCCTATTAGATAAGAATCAGTCATAGACATACATACCGAATGCTCGCCATGACCCTATGACCAACATTTGTATATGCATAGCCTTAGCTGATGTGGCTTTTCTAATAGGTAGTTCTTTCACTCATTGATTGTCTTCAAAACCTTGTCAAGTATAGAAAATTGATTTTATTTCATTTATTACTACATTGAAGCTACATTGTACTTATTAAATATTAGATATTATTTTATGTTTTTATCACTATTGATATTATCAAGGCCAGAATTCCCAGTGAGTAAAGAATTTTATAGTACTAGAACACCATAGAAGATCGCTAAACATTACCTAATCATGGAACGGCTTTTTGCTCTATTATTTTAGGTAGATGCTATTGATCTCCCTTTGCTCCTATCCGCAACCCGGTGCACGCGCCCTGTTGGTTTTCGAAAACCTCGTAGAAGATTACAAACCGTCAATGGCATTCCCAATTACTACCCCACATTGCACATTCAAGGGTCTGATTGTGCTCCTAACCCACCCTCAGTCTGTAATCTTCTCGCCAGTTTGAAATTATATTTTCCCGAAGTGAAAGTAATTTTGATTAGTGATAGCGTAGTGCAGCCCAACTGCATAGTACAGTAGTTTAACCAGAGACTTTAGGTCAGAAGATAAAATCTAAATTTTGTAATAAAGAGGTTGCCATTGCTTTGAAATTCACCCAACATCTAATCAAAACTACTAACAACAGCGATCAATTATCAAAATTCATCGCTCCCTGGAAAATATAATTCCAAGCCCAGGGAATTAAGAAACAAAAATTTTGGAAATAAAATTTCTCAATTGGACCATATCCAATTGGAAATTATCTAAAATCTTGAAAAAACCTCAGAAGCCAATACCGGCGTTGAAAGAGGAAAACAAATTATTACTAACTAATTACGAAAAAGCTCAAAAACTTGCTATGCAGTTTGAAAGTTATTAGCGCACAATTTTAATTTAGGACTTACAAGTCCAATTGAAAATCAAGTTACTCAGGAGTTCGAAAATATTGAACGCGATTAACTTGTGTACGGAACGAAACAGTGGCAGAGGGTCAATTTTAAATATATTTGAAACGAATATTCCATACAAACTTCGAGTTGAATGCGCCAGCTCGGGAAGCAACCAAATGAGATGAAATTTTGAGAGAGCTTTTTTCTTATCCTAAGGCACATATCTAAGGGGTGCCCAGTTAAGTTTTACAACATTTTTTGTTTAAGGGCCAGTCTAATACTGCCAATAACCGCATATTTGTAACATTCGACAAAAGTAGGCATTGAGTAAATAAAATACCAAGTGTGCATTTTATGGCAGTATGGGAGGAAACTAAATTTTCTAAAAATTACCAGGATCTCAAAAGTGGTTATTTGAGACTGATATTTTGTACAACTCATATTGCATACTAGATGAATTGTCAGAAAATAATTCTGATAGAAATTTCATTGCTATCACCTTACGAGACCCATTTGAAATCTCAATGTGACTGTTATGCGGTTATAATTACCAATGTGACAAAACAACTTGGTATTTGTTTCGAATTTTCTAGAACAATCTCACAGATTTTAGTAAGTTGATCATTTGATGACTCTCCATGGCATTAACTCCATTTCGTCAAAAATGTCGAATGTGACTGTTTTGCAGTTATGGGCAGAATAGCTCACGCAACCTAACAGCCAAAAAATCAAGCATGAGGTTAGCACATCCGTTTGAATCATTGGCTTTGAAATTCCACAGCTTTCTCACTCATAGCACTTATTCTCAAACATTTCTGATGTAAACAATAACATTGGATTTTGACAGATTTCCAATGGAATTTCTGATTGAACAATTTTTTGTTGGCGTGAGCGTGAGTAAGTCATTTTGCATCAAAATCTCGTACGTGAGTTTTGCGAAGTAGATCTCAAATGATTTTGCACTCGTAGAACTGAGCTCAATGATTGAGATTTGAGTGTGAATTTACCAAAACTGCTTGTGCACTGTTGTTACGGTATTTCTATATAAGACAAGAAAAAAGTTGTTCAATGGATGTTCAAACGTATTACTAGATGATATTTTTCTGAGAACTATTTCAACAACACCCCGGTCATGTTTTGATTATCCAGTATATAATTGATAAAAAATCTAATAGAAATGCATACTCACTTGCTAGGATATTTTGCTGTCGTTCGCTGGATTTCATAGCCGCAATGTGACACGGAGTATCGTAGAGGCCAAATTTGCCCCCACAGTAGAAACACTGATCCTGGCATAGCCGTTCGGGGTGAACATTGAAGGAGGAAGCCTTCTCTGGGATAACCAATACCGCCTGCTGAACCACTTCCTTCACGACGGCCGATTCTGCCACGACCTCAGGTACAACGACACAATCTGAAACGAGAAAAAAACGGAAACAAATTTTAAGTGAAACAATTAAAGAAATTAATTTAAAACACTTTTTCGGTTCTTGAATCAGAACAAGGTAGGGCGTTGGGTGTCTACGTTAGATAAAGAATCAACAAATCATCACCGTGTTTCATCCCCAAAAACGCGCCGCCCTCTAGCGATTTCGTTGCGTCATTAATTTCAAACCCCAACATTAGCGGCCCACTCATTATTATTCACCCCCTTTATTTTCCGCTACGAGAATCTAGTCCAGCTTCGATAGCTCTACTCATAGCGACACAGCCTCCTCCCCCTTCAAGGACAAAGCAAAAATCTACTTGGCTGCAGAACAAAAAATGGAACAAGTGAGCAAATGGAAACGATCGTTAAGGCCGCACGAGAATTGTAATCATCAGACACTACCCTATCCATTTGAGAAGGCAAATTTCAAATTTCGCCCCATATATCGATTTAAAAATGTATCAATATGATTATATATATGTAGTGCACAACCTAATAAATTCTCAGCTTCATCGATCCACTAAAACTTGAGAGTTGCTTTTGCAAAGTTTTGAAGATAATTATTTGAATGAGACAAAAGGTTGGTGTTACCTTAAGCTAGCGAAAAAAAAACCTAAAGAAGGCCGGCTTATAAAATCCCCATAAATTCAATATATTGATAGGAAATTAAGCTTTCTACACCATTTCGTATCGTTTCTGATGATGGAAAGCAATTGAACCGACATCGACACGGTGTCATAGGCTAAGGCTGGTGACAGGTGGCTTCTTGTTTTTTTTTTTCTTTTTCTGCGACATCTCTCAATTTGTGTCACAAGAGAAAAAGCAAAAAATTGGGAAACCTGCCGATTACGTGACGTGATTGCGTTTGTGAGAATGTTTTAAATCAATAAACGAATCACGGTGTACGTGATTCATTTGGAATAGATTTGCTGCGTTCATCGCTTTTATTAGACAAATTTCGTTAAAAGTTAGAATCCTTTGAAGTAGGGGAAGGGGTGGTAAAATGAACACCTTAAGGATATCATCTTGTTTCTGGTAAAAAAACGAGGAATTTGTATAGTTTTATCGCACAAGATCAAAAACAAGGATGTTAGCTAAAGCAGGAACACGAATTCAGACCAAAATAGCTAAATTTTCACATATTTTAACGCTAGCAAAAAACAATTGAAATGTTCATTTTACCTGTACTATGTGAGTAATATGAACAGCTGTTGGTATTTTTTTTTTCTTTAATAACGTGAATTTTAACACATATGGCTTCTTCACTTAACAGCTGTTGGTGGTAAAATGAACATCAAACAAAAAACGTGAGCAAAACTAATATTTTTACCAAATTTTTGCTACATTCCCTAAAATATATCTATAAATGATTGTAACCCATTAGAAAAGAAATGTAAAAGTTTCACATTTGACATCACATCACAACGATATTCCCATCACTGAAAAACCTCAAGACCTCCGAGCCAAAAGTTACGTCGGCTGCAATTTTCAAACGTGGTTTTCTAAAATCTGAATTTTCGTTGACATTTTTACTTCAATTGACCTCCATATCAATCCGAACACTCAGATATATGCTCTAAATCGTCCGTGCGTGATAAAAATTCATTGAAATTTGTTTTTATCGGTAAAAGGCACGGTGTTCATTTTACCACCTCTGTTCATTTTACCACCACTTCCCCTATCTTATGTATGGATGCAGCCTTTTATGTTTAGTGTTCTATATTTACTTGCACTTGTATACGGGTAGTTTTTCAAATGCTATTATTAGATAGCCGTAGCGGTAAACGCGCAGCTATTCAGAATAACCAAGCTGAGGGTCGTGGGTTCGAATCCCACCGGTCGAGGATCTTTTCGGGTTGGAAATTTTCTCGACTTCCCAGGGCATAGAGTATCTTGGTCATTGGCATAGTAAGCTCTCAGTGAATAACTGTGGAAGTGCTCATGAGAACACTAAGCTGAGAAGCAGGCTCTGTCCCAGTGGGGACGTAACGCCAGAAAGAAGAAGAATTGTTCAAAGATACAAAGATACTTCGCTAGACTATAATTCTACTACTTTCAAAACGTTTTTGTTTAAAATTTAAGTGCTCACTAAACCAGTAGCGCAACCAGAATTAAGTTCTGCGAAAGTTTTGTAAATTTGAATTTGAAAAAATATTTTTTAATAAAAACAAATTTGACTTTTTCATATGCTAGGGGAAGTGATTCACCTAGAATGGAGGAGGAATGAACTTATCGTTGAGATGAGTATGAAGTACATATTTGTATTAGTATCATTCCAAACATTACATTTCTTATATCTAGGAGTTCTGTGTTATTAGACAACACTATCATCCCAATTTGGTAAAAAAAATAAGATTTTATTAACATTTTGTTAACAACATATTACATTTCATTTGCGGTAGCAGTTCAGATTTTTTAAAGGTGAGTTGATTTCAGTTTTAAAAACGGAGATGGATTCAGCACTCCTTAATTGAGTAAATAGCGGTATTTTCATACTTGAGACAAAAACGTGTTCCGCAGTGTTATTTGAAAAAGTTATATAATATTTTGAAGTGCATTTTTTCTTAAATGCACAGTGAATGGCTTGACGGTATTTTATTTGACATTTGTTCCAATGTTGCAACATTGGATATTCTATGTAACTCATTGGTACTATACAAGGGAGGAATCTTCAGAATCATTTTCAAAATTTTATTCTGAATTCTCTGCAGAGCTTTCTTCCTGGTATTACAACAGCTAGTCCATATTCGCACAGCATACAACATCAGGGTGGCCACCAAATGTTCATTTCGAAATTCCCGCTTTTTTCCCGGTTTTCCCGGTATAATTGTCAGAATTTTCCTGGTTTTTAATTGAGGAGCCTGAACGTGACCCTTCGATTGGTTTTTCAATTGAATACACCAAAAATTTTGTTTCAAACTTTTCAACGGTATTTTTCCGTCCAATAAGAAAAAAATAATATTCGTAGAAGACTGCCTTGTATTTTTTGTCTCTCGTACAATTGGTATGGAATGACAAATTGTTGAAAAAGCTTTAAAAAAGGTAATGTCAAATTTGCTTTCTTGAAGGATTTCCCAAAAATATTTTTCCACTCAAACACGTCGGAGACCCTAAAGAAAACAAAAGTGAAAGAATAATTCAAATCAGTCGTCCCGTTCTCAAGCCTCGTGACATACAAACAGCATTCCATTTCCATTTACATGTCTAGATATGCCCTTTTTGTTCCCTATTACCCTATTTAAAGTATTTCAATTTTCAACCTTACTTTTTTTCTTCATACACACTTAAATTTTGTTCGCAAGCTCGGCATTATTGTTGCTGCGTCAACTCGGCTTCAGCCCATTTTGCTGAAAACCCATCTAAAAATAATTTTAACCGAGATTCGGCAACTTCTGAAACTGAAATCTTGGTTAGTTCTACATTTTACCCGTATATCAGCAATATTGTAATCCGAGCACCAACGTTAATAACGTTTTCACCAAACTCAGTTGGCTCGAATGCTGATATATCGGTTTCCATCTAAGTTTACCGAGATTTTCAGTATTTTGTTTTACCATCTGCCATTTGTGTATACGTAGAAAAGTAGTAAAAATATCGTGGATAAGTTTCTACAATTGGTCGGGGTTCTGCCAAACCGCACCAAGCGCCAATTTTTCCAAAAATGAGTTAATTACACAAAAGGTTTCAGATTATCATAACCTTTCCACATTACAAATATCGAATAATTTAAATCATCCCTCGCTGTGTAAATTCAAATTTTTTCTCTGGCAGGATATGTGAAACTGAAATTGTAGCCAACCAGAGCGAACCATAAACCTAAGCTTGACATTGGAGGTAATTTAATGTTCTGATTCAAAACCTTTTTTTTTTTAAATTGTTCCTAAAACATTGCAAACTGGCCATTCCGGACAACATACAGGACCAACACCATCGGATTTTAGCATGTAATGTAAGCGAACGGCTATGTAAAATAAACTATTGTTTCGGTGGTGCTGATGTATTTTCATTCAAATTTTGTTCAGCCACACCGCACCAAGCACCATTTATATGAACATCGTGTTTTTGTATGAAGAAAAGGTATCAACATGCACTAAACGCTAGCCTTTGCTTGTTATATAATATGTTGATGGATCCATGCAGGAGCCGTAATGAAATAACAAGACATTTTAATTTGATGTTGTTTGAATGAGTTGGTAGCACATGGTGCGCTTTAGCTGTTCAGAAAATGACGTTTTCACCATCAAGCCTCATTGATCAAAGTACGCATAAGTTGTTTCTAGTTTTTAGCTCTCAATTCAACAGTTCGAAACGATCGAGAGCTAGCACGCCCGATCACCACTCGAAGGACACGAGTTCGAATCTCGACTAATATTTTTTTTACGTTGCCTCTAGCAGACAGCAGACAGTCATAAAAATCAATCAACTTTCAGCTTATTGTGACTGTTTTTGAACTATGAATCAGAAGCAGTTTTACAAACAATGAGAATTTCATACCATCGGAGGTGAATAATGGATTTCGTGCCAGTCCTGGTATCCATGCCACGTAAATAATCGTTCTTGTTCAGCCAAGGTTCTCTAAATACAAGTAACTTGGTGCGCTCTGGCAGAACAAATTAATGATTTTATTCAGTGCGCATCGTACCTTCGTGCTGTGCGTACACGAATTCTCTCTGCTCTTGGAAGTTTTCTTAAAAACTACCTAAAGCAATAAAACAGTACTTTTCAGTGCTACAAAAACAGTACTTTTCAGTGCTAAAATTAAAAACGGTACTTTTCAGTGCTACTAAAACAGTACTTTTCAGTACTATTTTTTCTACAATTGATCCCTTTACTATCCTTGTTTCGACCCGTGCCTTCGATTTTTCGTTGGACCCGTTGGCGAAAGCTAGCGGTGGTAATCCTTCTTGGACACCGTCTTGGGAAAAAACCTCTCGAAGGTCACGTCTTCTTTCGTTTATTAACTATACATGGTATCAAACAAAAGGAAGGGTGAATCTCTGAATTCACAACTTCCTTCCAAAAAGTGGGTTTTAAAACTGTCACTACACGTGGCAAGAATGGAAGAAAGGACGTTTCCCCGGAATGCGAACTTTCTTCCAAGGGTGAAATGAATAATTGTATCGAAATGAGCAATCAGTTCGATGCTCTAGACAAATTTTCCGAACACCAAATCGAAGCAGCCTCTAGCCCAGGCTCTTTGATTCAAGTGAGGAAGCAAAGAGTGCCGCCTATCGTGGTCAAATGTTCCGAATTTGGGGGATTTAGGCAGGAGATCTTGAACTCCATTAGGGGAATCAAGGTTTCCTTCCAAATCGCAAAGAAAGGAGACTGTCGCGTTTTGCCGGAAACTCTTAAAGATCGTGAACTTCTTCTCAGACATCTTGAAGAGAAGAAGCACAATTTTTTTATTTATGACGACAAAACTGAACGTTTGTTCAAAGTTGTCTTGAAAGGTCTCTCATGTGACTATAAATCACCTGAAGAGATCAAAAATGGAATAAATGATATACTTGGATTTTCCCCAGTCCAAGTAATCATTATGAAAAAGAGAACCCAATCTGGCATTGTTCGGAAAGGGCTTTCTCAAGAATATTATTTAGTTCACTTTAACAAAAAAGAACTAAATAATATTAAAGCTTTAGAAAAAGCAAAACTTATGTTCGATGTCCGTGTGACATGGGAACATTTCCAGAAACCTGGAGGAAATTACCAGAACCCCACTCAGTGCCGTCGGTGCCAAAAGTGGGGTCATGGTACAAAATATTGTCGCATGGATGCTAAATGCATGATTTGCGGAGGTTCATCTCACGCCAAGGACGTCTGTCCAGTGAAGGAAGATTCCACCAAATGCATATGCTGTAATTGCGGGGCTAACCATAAGTCCAATTTTTGGAATTGTCCTTCACGCAAAAGAGTCATTGAGGCTCGTGCCAGGCAGATGAAAGATAATATCCATTACGATAACGGTCGTTTCCGGAATTTGCCTGGTAGAGTATCGAACAATGCTCATTTTTCATTTAACGATCGCTTGATCATGAATCATACCCATCAGGAAGATCATAATCATGCTCATTCACAAACTAATTTTAATCCGTCGGGTAGCCGTTCGAATCTTTCAATTTCGAATGTATCTACCCACGGTAAATCCTTTGCCGATATCGTAGCAGGAAATTCGAACTCCTCCCCTGTTCGATCCATGGGTACCCAATCTACTTGTTTCAAATCAAATGGAAAAAACCCTACCGCCACAGGTAACTCCGCTTCTTCGTCTACCGGAAATTCTAATGGGAAATCACATGACATGTCTGCCTCTGATTTTAATTTTCTAACTGAACAATTGAATCTAATGATTGATGCAATGTTCAAAGCAACCACTATGACTGAAGCAGTCCAAGTTGGTGTAAAATTTACAAATCAAATTGTTATTGGATTACGTTTTTCTAATGGATCCAAATAATAATTTAAATATTTTAAATTGGAATGCTCGTTCTCTGAATGGTAAAGAGGACGAGCTGTTTAATTTTCTTACGTTTTTTTTTTTTAATAACGTGCATATAGCAGTTATTACCGAAACGTATTTAAAACCTGGATCTAAACTCAAAAAAGATCCTAACTTTTTTGTTTATCGTAATGATCGACTTGATGGGGCATGTGGGGGAGTTGCAATCATCATTCATAGGCGTATAAAACATCAACTGTTTTCATCATTTGAAACTAAAGTTTTTGAAACTTTAGGTGTTTCTGTGGAAACACAGATTGGTAAATATACTTTCATAGCTGCCTATTTGCCTTTTCAATACTCTGGGCAGAAAGTTAATTTGCTCCAAACTGACTTGCGTAAATTGACTCGCAATAAGTCAAAAAAATTTGTCATTGGTGACTTTAATGCCAAACATCGGTCATGGAATAATTCTCAAAGTAATTCCAACGGCAGAATTTTATTTGATGACTGCTCTTCAGGATATTTCTCAATTCAATACCCTGATAGCCCCACATGTTTTTCCTCTTCTAGAAATCCATCTACGATTGATTTGGTCTTAACCGACTCTAGTCATCTTTGTAGCCAACTGATTACTCATGCTGATTTTGATTCTGATCATGTCCCTGTTACATTTCAAATATCCCAAGAAGCGATTCTCAATCCTATCAGCTCCACTTTCAATTATTTACGAGCCGACTGTACGTATGTTGACTCTAATCTTGATGTTAACATTTCTTTAGAAACTAAACTTGATATTGACAATGCTCTTGAAACTTTAACAAATTCCATTGTTGAAGCCCGGAGCATTGCAATTCCAAAATGTGAAATAAAATTTGAATCCGTGATTATAGACGATGATCTTGATCCGTCTTAAAAACGTGAGGAGAAGGCAATTTCAACGCACTCGCGATCCTGCTATGAACATTATATGGCAGGATTTGCAGAAAGAAATCAAGAAACGTTTTGCTCAATTAAGAAACAAACATTTTGAAAATAAAATTTCTCAATTGGACCCTGGCTCTAAGCCCTTTTGGAAATTATCTAAAATCTTGAAAACACCTCAGAAGCCAATACCGGCATTGAAAGAGGAAAACAAATTATTACTAACTAATTGCGAAAAAGCTCAAAAACTTGCTATGCAGTTTGAAAGTGCGCACAATTTTAATTTAGGACTTACCGTGAAGGCCCCATACTCTGCGCACTTAAAGCTTTTCAAATTTCAAACAGCTGTAATTAATTGAAAACAAAAAACAATATTCTGAAATTTTGGAAGCAAATACTTATTGATCTTATGTATAAGGAAAAAATATAAAAGCTTCACTAAGTAATGATTTTTATTGCAAATTTTTAATTTTTCTCAAGGGTGTTCGTGTTCCTAACTCTGCGCACTGATTTTTGCAATGCTCCTTATTCTGCGCATTTAGGTTCCTAACTCTGCGCACTCGATAAATTCTTTAGAACAGTTGAAGTGTTTTACTAATAGCATTACTAGCATTTAAACTTCGAATTTCTCTTCATTTTCTTGCTTCATACGCCTTTACGTCCCCAGTGGAGCGTGGAATGTCTCTAACACAAGTTTACTAAGTGAAGTGAATTTTATCTATAATTCAATTGATTACCATTAAGTGCAACTCTCAAAACAATTGAAATCATCATATGATTTCCAAAACATGTAATTAACTTAGTTTTCTAAAACCTAAACCAAGATACAAAAAGGCTACAAACTATGTCTTTTTTGCGTTCACCCTTGGCGTGTAAGGGAAAATAAGCTTTGACTGTTTATGTATTTTCACTAGCAAATATAAAACAATAAATTTCTTTGGTTCGGTTCGGGTCCGGGTTTGGTATCAAATTATTGTTTCGATTCGGGTCGGATCCGGGTTTGAAGAAAATAAATAAGAACCTGGCGCTGGTGAAACCCGAACATTTCTACTAAATACGAAGAATAGTTTAAGCGTAAGGGTATATCCATTCTTAATGTAGTGTTCATCACTCAATCGAAAAGTATCGCCGCTCTGTATAAGCGTGACGTAAGTAATGAACGATTCCTATTGCAGATCAATAACAGCCCTTTATTGGCGTTTCTATGTTGCAAATGCGATTAAACCTCGATGTCCCATTACTCGATATTGACTCATGAAACTATACAAAAAATCAAAATTGTTTTATTGCATGGTTAGGGAGCATTTAAAAATTACGTCCATCGTTCACGGGAAGGTGGAGTCTATGAAAATGTGACAATGCATGCATTAGGTACTGTAAAAATCGCGACAGAGGATTGAGGGATCGGTGTGTAGAAATCCTTTAAATATGATGGAGGTCATTTTTTAATCTTCCCTTACCATGATGGTCCCCAAAAACAATTTTCCAAAGCATTTCTATTCCATATCTCGATGGTGTCGACAAGTCGATGGTTCCCTTCAATATCGACCTCTGGAGTGTTGATTGTATGTTGAAAATAAGGTTTTATAACTGCTGCGCATAGTAAGGAACATAGTTGAAAAATGGTTCCTTACTATGCGCACTTAAGAAGAATAAGAAAATGGAGAGAAAATAAGTTGCACTTTATCAGTGATGATTGATCGATAAATAAACTAGAGCCTACGTACTAAAAATCGAAAATATATTCTCTTTAATTTGCTTCAAATGACTTAAGTGATGAGGTACTCCCTTAGCATTTTTGCTAACGGGCAGTCAATTTGGAAGTTTTTCAATATTTTTAAAGCTAGTTTATTTTTTATTGAAGTAACAAAGGTAAATTTGTCAAGAAAATTCTTCGTTTGCTTTTTTATTACTATTGTAGCAATATATGAAAAATAAATTTTGAACAAAAATGTCAGTGTTTTACCAGATTTTGGTGGATTTCGGTGAAAAAGCGCAGAGTTAGGAGCTGCGCAGAGTTAGGGGCCTTCACGGTACTAGTCCAATTGAAAATGAAGTTACTCAGGAGTTCGAAAATATTCTCAATCAAGAGAACTTTTCGAAAATGCCTGGGAAACTGATTTGGAAGAAGTGAGAACTATTATTAAAAAATTCAAAAATATGAAAGCTCCTGGCGATGATGGAATTTTCTAAATCCTCATCAAGAAACTTCCAGAAAGTAGCTTATCATTTTTAGTTGATACATTTAACAAATGTTTTCAATTAGCATATTTTCCTGACAAATGGAAAAATGCTAAGGTTGTTCCAATTTTAAAACCAGACTAAAATCCTGCAGAAGCTTCTAGCTATCGTCCAATCAGTTTGCTTTCCTCCATCAGTAAACTTTTTGAAAAGGTTATTTTGAACAGAATGATGGCCCACATCAACGAAAATTCAATTTTCGCCAATGAACAGTTCGGATTCCGCCATGGACATTCGACCACTCATCAACTTTTACGTGTAACAAATTTGATCCGTTCCAACAAATCTGAAGGCTATTCTACTGGTCTTGCTCTTCTAGACATAGAAAAAGCATTCGACAGTGTTTGGCATGAAGGTTTGATTGTAAAATTAAAAAACTTTAATTTTCCAACTTACATTGTTAGAATAATTCAAAGTTATCTGTCAAATAGTACACTTCAGGTTAATTATCAGAACTCCAGATCTGAAAGACTTCCTGTAAGAGCTGGTGTTCCTCAAGGCAGCATTTTGGGACCAATATTATACAATATTTTCACATCTGACTTACCTGAGTTACCTCAGGGATGTCAAAAATCTTTGTTTGCGGATGACACAGGCCTCTCCGCCAAAGGACGAAGCCTGCGTGTCATCTGTAGTCGATTGCAAAAAAGTTTGGATATTTTTTCTTCATACTTGCAAAAATGGAAGATTTCTCCTAATGCTTCCAAAACTCAACTAATAATATTCCCACATAAACCAAAAGCTCTTTATTTGAAACCTTCAAGTAGACATGTTGTCACGATGAGAGGGGTTCCAATAAATTGGTCAGATGAAGTTAAGTATTTAGGGCTCATGCTAGATAAGAATTTAACTTTCAAAAATCACATTGAGGGCATTCAAGCCAAATGTAATAAATATGTAAAATGTCTCTATCCCATTATTAATAGAAAATCAAAACCTTGTCTTAAGAACAAGCTTTTGATATTCAAACAAATTTTCAGGCCAGCCATGTTGTATGCTGTACAAATATGGACTAGCTGTTGTAGTACCAGGAAGAAAGCTCTGCAGAGAATTCAAAATAAAATTTTGAAAATGATTCTGAGGCTTCCTCCCTGGTATAGTACCAATGAGTTACATAGAATATCCAATGTTGAAACATTGGAACAAATGTCAAATACAATCATTAATAATTACAGGCAAAAATCGTTACAATCTTCTATTGCCACGATTAATGCGTTATATGTTTAGGTTAAGTTAGGTTAAGTATATTAAAAACGTTTTTTTTCTCTTATAAGCAGGTGAAATCAACTCACCTGTAAAAAAACTGAACTGCTACGGCAAATGAAATGTAATATGTTGTTAACAAAATGTTAATTAAATCTTAAATTTGTTTTACCAAATTAGGATGATAGTGTTGTCTAATAACACAGAACACCTAGATATAAGAAATGAATGTTATGTTTGGAATGATACCAATAAAGAAATTAAAAAAAAATGATTTTGTTCGATCATCAAATTTTTTAACTACATCATTGCTGTCTCTTTTGAATCTTTGATCGCGTGTGGACTTTGATTTAACATTATTTCTATTAAAATAGGTAATCCACCATGAGAGAGAGAGATAGAATACGTTTAGGATGCCTTGTACCAATTTATTATTCAAATAGGTCCCCAGCATTACATTGTTGCCCAGTTCCATGGAAAATTCCAAATCCTTCTCATTCGTAGTGTATAAACATTTGAAACATGCATGGCGATGATACAAACCATATGTCTTCATTTTTTTTTTCTTGTATTGCTGAAAATCATGAAACACATTCAGCCAAACCGAACTGAAAACCATTTTTTTCCATTTTTGTTCAGCCAGAGTGAACTAAGTGTATTTTAATTTGAAAATAATTCTAATTACATGGAAAATATATGATGATTTTCTTGAATATTCTGTCTTGACTTACTTATTGGAACCTCTTAGTCATTTGTGAGCGGAAAAATTTTGAAAAGAGTCATTCGCGATCTAATCGCAGGTGAGTGAATTTTAAAGTTAAATATCTCAAATTAATGATGTTGGTACTTGGTGCGGTTTAGCAGAACCCCGACCAATTAACCAAGTGCCTGAAATTATAAGTCTGAAGGAAGTTAGATTGTACGGACTCTTCTGTAAGTATGCTCAAAATTGTTGTTTTTTATGTAATTTAGTATACAATGTCGTTCGTTTTCTGCCGGGAAGTAATTATGGAATAATTAGTAGAATTTTAAGGACATGTCAATAATTATTTTCAATTATGATTTATGGGCAGCCCAAAGTTAGCATTGCTTAAAAACACAAATGTAAATTAAATAAATTAAGAATATATTCTGCTGCCAAAAGTGCCTCAATGAAGATTGTTGTTCATTTTTACTGAGATTTCAGTTTGTGAGATGCCGATATTCTCAGTTTAACACGGTAGCTAAATTCTTTCACAGAAACCGAGTTAATCAGCTAAAAGATGACTGCCGAGCGCTCGCCTGTTCTTCTTCTATCTGGTGTTACGTCCCAACTGGGACAAAGCCTGCTTCTCAGATTAGTGTTCTTTTATGAGCACTTCCACAGTTATTAACTGAGAGCTTTCTTTGCCGATTGACCATTTTTGCATGTGTATAATCGTGTGGCAGGTACGAAGATACTCTATGCCCTGGGAATCGAGAAAATTTCCTTTACGAAAAGATCCTCGACCAGCGGGATTCGCACCCACGACCCTCAGCATGGTCATGCTGAATAGCTGCGCGTATACCGCTACGGCTATGTGAGCCCCAGCGCTCGCCTGTGCGGATCTCGGTTTCCGAAAGCCGAGTTTCGGCATTTTATTCTAAGTGTGTAAAAAAAAAAATTCACTAAAGTCCCAGTGCGGACATAATGCCAAAAAGAAGAATTTACTTCATAACAAGCTTTATCACATGTTGAACTATATACAAGTGACAAAATATGCCCAAAATTGTTATTTCTTTATAATAGAACATACGATTCGGGACCGTCTATAAATGACGTAGCATTTAAGGGGGAGAGGGAAGTCTACGACATTGCTACGAATCATGTATTTAGTATGGGAAACTAGGCTACTATGGGGAAAGGGATGTCGAAAATGGGCCAAAAATGCTACGTCATTTATGGACGGTCCCTTGCGGCGTATGTTATATTCGACTAGATCAGCACCAAATTACGGTACGAGTGTGATTTTTTTCAATTTCTTTGCTAAAATTTACATTTTAATAGATTTAACTTCAACGCGTTCATATTACCAAATAAGTGAAACACTTGCCCCAAAAAGTAAAGATTATCCGCTTTGAGCTTTGAATGAGGGGTTGTCCATTAACCACGTGGACAATTTTCCCGAATTTTAGACGCCCCCTCCTTCCCCTTGTGGTCATTTCTTCTTAGGGGTGGTCCATTAATTACGTAAGTGTTTATGGGGGGAGGGGGGGTGGAAGATTTCTTACGCGCCATACTATTTTTTTTTTGGTTTTCATACAAAAAATCTTACCATGAGGGGAGGAGGGGGGGTTGAAAAACCGCTAAAATTGTCTTACGTAATTAATGGACAACCCCTTACAAAAAATTCAAAATTTGTTTGGGCCGTGGTCATTAGCCAGACTCCCCCCTCCCCAATAATAAATACGTGGTTTCTGGACGACCCCTAAGGTAAACCGCGTTCCTTCGTTCTCTTTTACGGAGATAAGGAACTAAGGAGACGCATGGTAGCTTATACATCCATGCCGCATAAACAAAAAATCATGGTTTTCCCGCTTGAATCTGAACCATTTGAACAATTCACATACCTAATTGGGTTGCAACCATCAACAATTAAAATCTCAAAAGTGATGAAATTAAACAAAGCATATAATTTTAAGCAAACCATGCGCATATCTGTCTCGACAATTATTTATTCGCCAACATAATTTTCGGCACAGATATGCGCGATGCGCCTCCTTCGATTAAGAACAAATCAATGGAAACGCATGGTTGCTTATTTTTAAACCCAATAGAGCGTTTTTGGTCGATGGATGGGTGCGTTTTAACAGCAATGTTCGGAAAATCTATCGGAAAAGCATTATATTGCATGACTTACTGTAACAGCCGAAAAAATGTTTGTTATATTTGAGAAATGGTCGAATAATCTTAAGTGATGGCGTGCACCATTCTTCTAATGATTTTTTAATATTAGTACAAGCGTGACATAACTACATAATAGACGATCGTCCCCTAATGAGTTGGCTATCCAATTTAATTGTCTCCACACCTAACGCCCAATGTTCAACAAGGAAACAAACCCCAAAGATTTCCAAATGTTAGACTTGACACAACATGGTACTTACCGGTGGTGTGGGAGCGGCTGTGTGCTTTCCTTCCGAGTGCCGCTGTTCCCTGAGCTGTCGGGTCGGTCATCGATTGATTCTGATGATCAGCCTGAAAGCAAGAAAAAAGGGCAATTCATGAGCTACCCGGGAAACAGTCGAACAAAGAGCGAGCAACAGGTGTGCAGCATCCCACTTTATTACTGTACAATAACGAGGTAATGCTTTTCTAGCTAGTGGGAGTGGATGCGAAGAAAACGGAAAAAATAGCAGAAAATCTTCTATGCGTCTAGGAACTCACCTCACTCTGGATGATGTAAAAGGCTGTCTCCCCATTTCCTTCGCCACCATTGGCATCCTTTTCAGCGCCTTTGCCTTTTCCCTTTTGCAGGGTCATCTTCAGTGGCAGCCGTGGTTTACGCTTTTCACCTCGATTGAGTTTTATCACAGTTTTTAGGGTTCCGGTAGATTCGGAATTTCTGGTTGATTTAGAACCGCTGCCACTCTTGGAACTCGTGGAAGAGGTACTGGAACAGGTGCTCACAGCAGAGCTCACCGAAGAACCCATCGGTTTGTGGAGGACCAACTCCTTGCGGCGCTGTTTTTCCTCACTAGCAGCCTGTAGCGTTAGCAGTCCCAGATGCTTGAAATGAGACTCCTTCTGTTTGGCCACGTCTTCAGACGTATCGACCGTTGAGTGCGCTAAACTGGTGGACTCCTTAGCTGGATCAGGTAAGCTTGGAAGCTCGTTTGTTACGCTATGCGTATCATTTACGACAGTCTTGATATCATTTGTGTGTGAAACATCGGTTTGTACAAGATCACGGTTCTTAACCGCTTCTATATCTGTAGCTTTCCTTGCTTCTTCTGGAATTTCTTCGAAAATAGCAGATTTGTCAGAACCTTTATCAGTCTGTATTGCGATAATGCTAAGTGGAGATTTGTTGCCTTCGGCCGTAACGGTCGTTATTGAAACGGCCGCTGCAGCATTTTCGCTCTTGGAAATAATTTGCAAAGGTGATTCAGAACCTTTAGTTTTGGAGATTTCTTCCTTAGCCAGAGCCACTTCTTTTAAGGGTAAAATTTCTAGCTCAGCTTTGACATGTGCAGCTTCATGCTTTTTCTCGTCTTTGACCTGATTGGGATCTTTTTTCAGAAGGGTGATGGCAGGAAGATTTTCTAAAGTTATCGCATTTGAAACAATTTGATCAAGTTTCAGAGGTTCTGGTTGTTTACTTTCGACTAAATCGGTGGACTCTGACGAAGTCACCGACAAAACCAAATGTGAATCTGCTGAAGTGAGACTCAGCGTCGTCACTGTCTTTGTGGGGAGAACTTTTTCCATCACCGAAACAACTTCTTCGATAGTTTTAGGACTGGTCGGCTTACTCGATACTTCCGGCACTGCTGGAATAACTTTTTTCGCCTCTTGCTCTTGTTTGATCTTCTCTTCCACTATTTTCTTCTCTTCTTCTTGCTTCAGGCGTTCAGCACGAAGCTTTTCCTCGCGCACTTTTTCTTCAACACGTAGCTTTTCTTGGCGTAATTTTTCTTCTTTAGCTTTTTCATCTTCTTTACACTTGTCTTTTGCGTTTCGAGCTTTCGGCTTCGGTTCCTTGGCGGAGCTTTTTGCTTTCGATTTACCCGTTCGCTCTCCTTCTGAGTCGGATCGCGAATCACTTTTCTTCAAGCTGCTTTCCACTTTGTTAATGATACTCAACAACACATCCTTATCATTCGACCGATCAGAAAGAGGCGATTCATTACCAGAGCCTTCTTCCTTCGGAATCACAACCACAGGGGGAAGAACAACATTGCTTTGCACTTGTTTACTTGCATCTACAACACCGATAATTTCCTTCAATTTTTCCACACCCAGAATTTCACTGTGTGGCAAATCAATTTTCATCTTTCCATCATCTTGAGCTTGAACTTCTACTTCTTCTTTCTTCTCTTCTTTTACTACCACTTGTGGAATTTCTTCTTTCACCGATGTGTTGCCGTTAGAAGCGGCAGTGGCAGACGTTGCCTCACTATCACTTCCCTTATCCAATTTAATCTTCTCTTGCACTTGCACAATTTCCCCCAATTTGGGATCCTTTTCAATTCCAAGATTATTTTCCAGGAAAGCCGGCTCACTGTAGAATTCCTTAACACTAATTTCCGACACACCTTCACTAACTAGTTCCGGACTGAGGGACGAATCCTTTTCCAACTCGCTACTGGGCGTCTCCTTTTTCGGGACTTCGGTGTCGATGGTCAACGGAGCGGATTCGGACTCATCCGTGTCCATTGGCTCCGATTTGATATCGACGGGTACCTTCACTTTCGACGGGGTGGCAAACTCTTCCTTCTCTTTGGGTGTGCTTTTGCGCTGTCGAGCACTTCGGCGAACCGTTTTTTCGTCCTTGGATGGCAGGATGGTAGGGGTCTTCCGCTCGTTGAAAGCTTCTGCCATTTTGTCCAAAATTTTGGACTTGGTTTCACTCTCTTCCAGGAGTTCCCGCTTGATTTCCGATAGGCTGGTGTCGTCCTTTTTATCGTCCTCATCCTTGGCAGACGAGGTATCAAGAGTTGTGCTAACATCGGTCACATCGGAACATTTAGATACGGAATCTGACCGACGACGTTCCTGCTTGACAGTTACCGTATCTACAGAAGTTTCTTTAACAGCTTTATCCTTTGGAGGGACCGGCTTCTTTTTTGAAACAGGACTATCGGTAGCGCGAGGTTTTCCGTTGCGCAGATTTTTGTTTTTGTTGTCATCCTCTTTCAGGGTCACGGTCACTTCCTTTTTGCCTTTGGCGTTTACTTGTTTTCGTGCGATTACTTTCTTCCCCAATACAGGTTTGCCTACAATTGGCCTAGTTTTACGTTTCAAAATCGCAGTTTTCTTAATAGCTGTTACAGAGGTCTTGGATTTGTCGCTTTCCTCGGCTGTAGGTTTCTTCTTTTTGGTAATATTTTGTCGTGTAACTGTCTTTGAGTCCTTTGCTTCATCTTTATCTTTTTCTTTCTCTTTTGTACTGGAAGCAGATTCTGTGGGTTCATTAGTCGTGGCACGAGTAGTTCTGCTACCGCTAGTGGATCTGTTGCTGCTTGAACCACTGGTATTTGCTGCAGATTCGCTTGCTGGTGGATCAGCGATATCATCAGTCGATTGAACCGAGTCCTCATTTGGGATCAGAAGTTGCTTGGACTTTTGCCTGCTCAAGGATGCGCGACTGCCTTTACCTTTGCTGGTTGGGGTCGAGGGGGCTGAGTCGCTTCCACCGCCGAGGGAAGGGGTGGGAGAGTCCGAATTCACCGATCTGGGCTTCTTTTCACGGGTTGCCATTTTGAGAAGCACAGCTAGCCACTAGATCTGTGGAAAACGTAAAAAAGAGAGAACGGAAAACATACCAATCAGTATCACACTCTACGAACACTATAAGGCAAGGGAGAAAGAGAGACTTAATGAACTTATAAACATACAATGCACTGTAGTGACAGGAAACCATAATCAGAATATCGTCGATAGCTTCTAACTAAATTCTCACTTATCCTTCCGAAAAGAGTTTCGTTTCACGGTCGCATAACAAACAAACAACATATGCCCCTCTAAAGCCAAGAACACCACTTCAGGCAGGAGCCACAGATCTCACCTATTGGCAAATTATAAATTTAAAAGTTGGCAGTACTTATTTTCCTGCTCTCGAAGTTCTCTACACCGATCCGACCGTCATCTGAACGCACACTCACACCACTCGATCGCTACTGAACCATCGGAGCGATTCGAACGAGACTTCAACCTCCGGCAGTTCCCAACGCTCTTTGTGTGTTTTCCCCGGCTTGTTTCTCACACTCACTCTCTCTTCTACCTATTGGCCTGGCGATGTTGTACATCGGACATATGAATTTCTATCTAGCATAAACATAAGTCACACGTACACATCCATAATCGAGCATAAGCAACACACGCACATGGCTAGAGCATAAAGTAGGCGTTTGCACTCACATCTCTGCACAGTCGCCGCGTCATAACACACCCCACACAGCACCGGTAGATGGATGGAGAAGCAGGCTGTTGCTATACCTACAATACATTATTGCTGACTTTGGCACATCATCATAGGCGGCGGCGATCGCTCGCAGCCAACATTAATACCCAACATTGGCGACGCATGCAGAGCGCTTATGTTGCGCTCGATGTTGCTTGCTTGCTTGCTCACTGGACCGCTTTATGCTCTCATGCTTTTTCCCACTGAATGCACTCCTTTCTTGCATCGAAGAGTCGGTGACGTACACAGGGGTGCTTAGCCCTCTTCTTATTCAAAGTGTAAGAACTTTTATTCAATGTGGCGTGCGCAACCATGCGTCTCCATCCGTTTTTTACTGTTATGCTGAGACGAGATGTGACAACTGGCTTCGTGTTAGTTTCGTTCCCATCTTGTATGATCAGTAGTGTGGGACAAATTACAGTTTCGCGTCCCAGTTCCGTTTGGGTTCCATAACAACCGTGCACAATTTCAGGTCGATCGGTGAAACTCTATTTAAGCGTCAACCGTTCACACTTTGTATGGGATTTGCTATGGGAAAATTAATTGACAATTGGATTTTTTATAGAGGCTATTAAGCTGACCCCTTGTGATTTTTCTGAGTAAAAGTAAGTATTGCCATAGTAAATCCCAAACAAACATTGAACGGCTAAATATAGTTTCACCGATTGAGCTGAAATTTTGCGCAGCTGTTGTGGGAGCAAACTGGAACCGGAAAATTGGACTGTTGAGTTTCTATTTCAACTCTCATGGGCAGTTGGAATCATTTGTTTAGCGTGCCTAACGGAAAAGTTAGTAACATATTTTTCGTTTCATACCGTTTACCCAGCAAAATCGAATAGGGCCGTTGGGCACACTTTTATTTGCTGCAAGCGCCCTATTGTATATAGGGTAGCCCAAGTTGACACTGGTACGGTTTCTATCGGTACCGTCAGTCGGGGTAAAATTGGTCATTGAGGCGAATTTGATTCGGTAACCATCAAATAGGATTGAATGCTGAATACTTCGTTAGCATTCAGGGTGACCACTGGGAATCAGTTTTGAAATTCTCGCATTTTTCCCGCATGACAGCAGCGCTTTTCCAACTCTTTTTAAAACGCTTTACTTCATATACAGTGAAACCTCCATGAGTCGATATAGAAGGGACCATCGACTCATGGAAATATCGAGTCATGGAACAGAAATCCTTTGGAAAGCAGTTTCCAGGGACCATCATAGTAACCATGAAATTTTGTTTCTAGTATGGCTCCATGAGTCGATATCGAGTTATGGAACATCGACTCATGGAGGTATCACTGTACTTTTTTTATTTGAGTCCAACCTGTAAAATTCAATAAATACGACATGTAAAACGTAAAATTGTAATTTAAAAGCACGAATTGAATTGTTTTAAATTGGAACTTCGGTTAGTAAACTGTTTTGAGTGTAATATTTACATAGGATTGTTTAAAAATTAAAAATTGTATCGGTTTCTAAAAATCATATAATGGATAAATTTTCATATTTATTTATTATCTTACACCAACAGACGATTTATGCCCCAAGGGTGATAGAATTATCTTAAATTTAACAAAAGTCATGGTGCGCAACACAAAAATAACATAAAATCGTTATTCGTCCATTCTTCTTGAAAAAAATACAGAAAGGTTACGACAGATTGTAGCACGGGACAAATTAAAATCGAAACAAGAAGTTGCTCTATTGACGAAATTGCGGCCATAGTTTGTGCGTCGAAATTGCAATCTCAGCAGTGAGTTGTTACGTAGCGCTCTGGGACGAACCTTTAGATCAATCGTCCTCAAAATAGTCGAACAGTCGATCCTTCCTTGTAGCGTGTCGGTTACAAACATTGCTCTGGCGATGTTACGGCGCACCTGGAGAGTTTCCATGTGAATAAACTGGCACCTACTTTCATAACTCGGTAACCGGAACCGGGTCTCGCCATGGAAGTCGACGAAGAGCAAAACGTATAAAACGTAACTGAACAGATTAGATCCTTGCCGTACCATTTTGGCAATACGGATTCCAAACGACAGAGCAGTACTCTAGCGTCGAACGAACGAGCGAACAGTACAGCGACTTTAGGCAATCCATATTGGTGAAGTCCTTGGCGATACGAAAAATAAATCCCAAGGTTCTGGAGGCCTTTTCCACTGTATAAGCCACATGTCGCTTGAAAGTTAGCTGGGGGTCAACACGCCAAGATCTTTAACATGGTCTACACGTTCAATTTCGTTGCCTCGAAGGTTATAGTTGAAAACAATTGGCTGCCGAATCCGAGCAAACGTAATTGTGGAGCATTTGCTTGGATTCGCTGTCATGCAATTCAAGGTACACCAGTTCATGAAGGTGTCGATATCCTGCTGAAGGTTTCTTGCATCGGCCTCGGAGCGAATCCTACGATCAGGGTTGTTATTAGTCGCCGGATTCGACAGACTATCAGTGACGGTGACGAAAAATAAAAAGTTTTCGTCACTACCTCAGCTCAGCGCAAACTTAGACGCCCAACTACCAGCAACCAAGCACCTCGTCGCGACGAAAAATCTTTGCCGTTTCTCTCTGTATGTGTTTTCGTTGAACATGTTCAGCTTGAATGGAAAGGCAGACAACTAATCGGTGCCAATTGAAAGGCCGACCAAAAAAGGAACTCGCAAAAAAAAAATCTGCGCGCTTCCGGAGTTGAACAAAAATCCTTTAGACTATCGTTAGCACGCGCCTACCGACAGGGCTAACACAACTTATTAGAAAGCACTTGCCCAATTGCTAACACAAGACACCTTGTTGACTAGTAGTTTGTAGCTCAGACTCTCTTTGTCTGTAATTGTGCGCTCGGTGACGATTAGAAGCTTATGTTGGTTCAGTGCGGAGGGGTGACGGGAAGAGTGACGAAAAATATTACTCGTGGATTTTTTTCGGCTTTGTTTCGTCGTGGTCTCCTTGCCAGTCATTGAACACAAAGAAAATGACGATCTTTTACGCACTGAATATTTTTCTCAATTTTTCGTCATCGGTCAGTGACGAAACCGATGGTTACCAACCCTGCCTACGATAGATCTTCAGGTCAGGATTAAACGAGGGCCTTTGAGTGCGTAATTGACGTCGTTAAAATACAGCAGAAAAATCAACGGGCCTAGATGACTACCCTGCGGTATGCCGGAAGTGGCTAAATCAGCAAGACCATGCTGAGGGTCGTGGGTTCGAATCCCACCGGTCGAGGATCTTTTCGGGTTGGAAATTTTCTCGACTTCCCAGGGCATAGAGTATCTTCGTACTTGCCACACGATATACGCATGCAAAAATGGTAATTGGCACAGTAAGCTCTCAGTTAGTAACTGTGGAAGTGCTCTTAAGAACACTAAGCTGAGAAGCAGGCTCTGTTCCAGTGGGGACGTAATGCCAGAAAGAAGAAGAATGTCTTCAACTGTTACGGTTAGCTTGCGGCCGGTGAGACTTTCGGTGATATGTGACGTCAGACAAAGAAGATTCGAAGCGGTCGATCTTCCGGAGATGAACCCATGCTGGGCGTCGCTAAGGTACTGTTTGCAATGCGAGAGCAATGGGTCCATAACGACGAGTTCGAACAACTTGGAAATTGCGCCCAGAGACGTGACTCCATGGTAGTTGTTCACATCCCTCCGCTCACCTTTCTTATAAACAGGGAACATGACGGCGATTTTCCATACGGATGGGAAGTCTCCGCTTGACAGAGACACATTAAATACGTGACGGAGAGGAACTAAAAGATTTTCGATATACCTTTTTACAAAAACAGACGGAATTCAGCCCCGGCTGGTATTGGTCGATGATTTGAGCTATGAAGCTGTCACCTGCCAGAAGTGGAATATTGCGCGCGGCTTGGATAATTTGTTCTTCGGAAACAAATTCGTTACTAAAAGTGCTCGAGAACTTGTCGGCAAAAAACTGATAAATACTTCGAGGCTCACTGGTTACTTCGCCGTTTAACGTCATGGTTGAAGGGTAACCGGCTTCTTTCCGCTGATTTTACATACTGCCAGAAGAATTTCGGGTTTGCCTTTAAGTTGCGCTGAAGATTCTGCTGGTATCGTCTGAAACTATTTCTACTGCTTACTTTGTAGACGGAATTTAGTTTTCTGTAGTGTTCCTGCAGCGAGACTGTGTGGTGTTTAGAATACAGTTGACTCTCCACATCTCGATGTTCTACATCTCGATATCTCTCCCTATGTCGATGGTTTCATAAGTACCTTCAGTCTGCATACATTTTCACTCTCCATATCTCGATATCCTCCTTATCTCGATATCTCGATATGTTTCTGTTGATTCGTTGTTCTCAATTTTCTCTCCGTATGTCGATATGACCAATATCAAAGGTTACTAGACCAAAGTTTCGGGATTCAAAACAAATAAGGAGCGCAAAATGACGTCTGTTTGTGTATTACTTTCTTGGCAACGGACTGTTTTTCAATCTAGTATTCATAAAAAATTTGTTCCTTGTCTCGATCTCTCCCTATCTCGATGGTCCCTTCGATATCGAGAAGTGGAGAGGCGACTGTATTTCCTTACCCCAGCAACACACATGTTATAATTGTGTATTATCAACTGATACATAACCAAAATTAGTCATATATTAGTTGATAATACACAATTAAAACATGTTTGTTGCTCGGGTAGAGCAGATTTCTTTGCTGTCTTGAGCATACGAAGTTCTCGACATATTTTAGGCGTATGGCGCTCAATGACATGTCCTAGTATATGTGAGAGAGTTAGGGCAGCGTAATTGACGTCACGACCATCGAGTACAAGGTCCCAATCTATCGCAGGACGGAATTCGATAATGCGATTATGGTCTGCGTTACGAAAGTCGTAGGAAATCGGATCAACCGACTTCAATTCACGTACTTTCGAATCGTTTAGAATGAGGACCAAAGGTATACTTGTTTGAGGCGATGGAGCGACTGAGATTGATGGAGCGGTATTTTGTGCACTGACGAAACATAAATCTAGAGAGCGACCATTTTCATTCGTTGTGTAATTAATTTGTCGCAACGCGGCAGAGCTGTAGCTGTCGAGAAGTCTTGAAGCTCCGATATGCAACGTGGAACGGTCGGGATTCGGGTGTAGGAAACCATTGTCAGACGATTGCTAGGATACCCCAGGCAAGTTGAAATCTCCAAAGATGACGATTTCGTCGGTCGCATCTGCCATATCGATCACTGACATAATCGATCGGGAATGAAGTTCGATCAGTGCCACGACGCGTGTTCGATCGGGAGGCACGTAAACTGCGCACAGGAACACCTTCCGATTTGAGAGCTGGAAGATCACTCATATTTGTTCGATGGTAACCCATTCATCGCTGTTGATGACGCTTGGTTTATATTTCCGCTTGATTGCAGCAAGAACGCCGCCACCCGTTGATTTGCGACTATTCAAAGGCCCACGGTCGCAACGGAAAACTTCATATTCTGCCCCGAAAGGGTTCGAGAATCGAGCCACGTTTCTACCAAGACGATGACATCGTAGCACTCGTCGAATGTAGCTAGAAGATGCTTGTCAACATCTCTATTCATCCCTCCGGCATTTTGGTAATAGACCAGCACGTCATCGTAACGACCAAGGTTTTGAGTCGCTGAGTTGGAATTTTGTTCAGAGATTCTGGAATTTGGCTCTTCAAGTATCGGTTGTTCATGACATGTATTAAAAAGATTCTCGCCTGAGGTAACAGATTGGAAGACTCCCGCATCACAACTAACCACAGGGTCCTAAACCACTGTCCCAATTTTAGTGCCAAACCCTTAAGTTTAGGCCAAAAACACACGATTACTCAATTTTTTAAATGTTTTTCGTTTGTTTAAGTCCACAAACATGTTTCTATGTTCTTTAGATTCTATCACATATCTTGGGTGTATTTTGCTTTCCGTGTCCCTTTCGAAATGCCAGATAGGAACAACCCCAGTGTTAAATCTAAAAACCCTGTGGTGTTTTTGTCGACTATGCGAACGTCAAACATGATCAAAAGTGTCAAGATTAATTTATGGACCCAATTTTTAAATTAAAGTTTATATATGATTTGGTTATTTGAGCGGGAAAAATTGCTAAAATAGTTGCAGTAACACGCTCTTTCGTGTTGTTAAATAATAACAAGATTTCATTAAACATTTTAGGACCCCATTTTGTCAATGCCAACATGTCATATCCCGTTTTTGTCACGCTCCGTTATAATCATCATAAAACAATTCAAAAAATTTAATATTTCTGGGGACCCAGATAGCCGTAGCGGTAAACGCGCAGCTATTCAGCATGACCATGCTGAGGGTCGTGGGTTTGAATCCCGCTGGAGGATCTTTTCGTAAAGGAAATTTTCTCGATTCCCAGGGCATAAGAGTATCTTCGTACCTGCCACACGATATACACATGCAAAAATGGTCAATCGGCAAAGAAAGCTCTCAGTGAATAACTGTGGAAGTGCTCATAAGAACACTAATCTGAGAAGCAGGCTTTGTCCAGGGGACGTAACGCCAGAAAGAAGAAGAAGAATATTTCTGAATTAATGGCCTTTTTCCTCGAATGACGCGTCTCCCTGAAAAGAGATGCCGTTCAAAAAGGTGGGAGAATAGTATTTCGTGATAGGTTGGCGAACTAGTAAGAACTAGAAGCAATGAAAAGCAAGAAATATTCGTTAAGTTAAGTCAATTTTTATTCACTTCTAGCGGTAGCGATAGATGGAACTTATGGTAGAAAAAGATAGCTATTAAGGAGAATGTTACAAATGTGCGAAAGAGGCGGGCCCGACATTGAAACCATGACCTTCTCATTAAGAAGTAGAAAAGATAGCTATTGGACTACCAATTCCGAAATCTTTCTCGACTTTACAAATATTTCCAAAAAAAAAGTCAAGGACGAATGAATCGCATATCAATCAATCAATCGCTGCATATCAGATGACCGGTTCGTTAACCACCTTAGACGACATTCGGAGAAAAGTAGCACAACCCTGGTGATGAACTCAAGATTTTCTGTAACGTAAGCAGAAGCGGCTACCTTTAGACCAAAGATTTAGACTAAATCCATTACTTAAGTTAAACAGATTACATTTATCTGAGCACTCTTTTTAACGCCAACACGATATTATTTCACAGATTATAGAGAAAAGGTCCACCAAAACAGAGCAATCTATTGAAAATTTAGGAATCTCCATAGGGGAAGTGGTGGTAAAATAAACACCGTGCCTTTTACCGAGAAAAAAAAATCTATGAATTTTTATCATGCACGGACGATTTAGGGCATAAATCAGAGTGTTCGGGTTGATATGGAGGTCAATTGAAGTGAAAATATAAACAAAAACTAAGATTTTGGAAAACCCCGTTTGAAAATTAGAGCTGACGTAACTTTTAGCTCGGAGGTCTTGAGGTTTTTCAGTGATGTGAATATCGTTGTGATATGATATCAAATCTGAAACTTTTAGATTTTTTTTTGAATGGGTTACAATCATTAATGGATATATTTTCGGGAATGCAATTAAAATTTTCAAAAATATTAGTTTTGCTCACGTTTTTTGCATTATGTTCATTTTACCACCAACAACTGTTCATTTTACCAGCATAGTGCAGGTAAAATGAACATTTCAATCGTTTTTTGTTAGCGATAAAAATATGTGAAAATTCAGCTATTTTAGTCTGAATTCGTGTTGCTGCTCTAGATAACATCCCTATTTTTGAGCTTGTGTGATAGAACTATACATATTTCTCATTTTTCTATCGGAAACAAGATGATGTCCTTAAGGTGTTCATTTTACCATCCCTTCCCCTACAATACGCTGACATGGATGAAGAGGGAATAGGACTAAAATTCCAGAAAATTTGAGAAACGCCATGCACTTTCTCATCCCAAATTTGTTGGAATCCATATCTTCAAGAGCACTAAATTGATAATAGTACCGCTTAATTTTAAGCTGTTTGCTAGGGCACAGAGTGGAGACAATATAACAATCTGTCCAAATACCACGATCCAAACAAATTTCGGATCATTCTGGGGAATGGATTACGGGGAGTCATTCGGGTAGCTGGCGTTCGAAGAAAAATGACTTTTGAGGGAGCGACATTCGGGTAAAAGTAGCACAATCGGTTTTTAGAGATATGAGTCACTTAAATTGCATTACATGAAAAAGTATTCAAAAAAAGAGTAATTGCATATCGGCAAAAAAGATTTCTCCATTCTTCCAAAACAGGATATTCTTATAAAACACATGTTAAACTGTCTTATTTGCTTTAGAACTCCTGAAAGGTTAGTTTGTGAGTAGAAGGATTAATCGCTTTATTGAACCGATGGCACAAATAGTTACAACGTATATCAACATTTCGTAATTATCTAATGAACTGATACTTAAGAAGCCATAAAACTTTAAAGAACTGCATATGATGAAAAGATTCAGATAAAAATCATATGGAATCCACTATTAATTATATAATATGGAATTCACTATATAACTATAAAATATATATAATAATATATAATCTCAATATACTTAGTGCCAAACCCTTAACCCTTAATATATAATAATATATAATGTATTGTCGATAATCGTTGCAATCATAATCATAATTTCGTAAATATCTAATTATCTAGTCCTTAAGAAGCAACAACACTTCGAAGAATAGCTCATGATGAAAAGAAGGAAGAATCTCTTGTGAAATCTTCCAAACCTTATTTTCCTGTACAACCTATATGAACAAGATGACGAAAGATGAGGAGGAAGATAAGAAACAGAAGAAATTGTTTCTTGTTAAATGTTTCAAAAATGGTCAGTTTGCTCTACTTTCGCGTTCGCGGATTTTACAAATATGATCGATCGCATGGTACATAGTACGTCTATGTTATTATTTCATATTATATTTATTGACATTTCGACCTAAGAGAAAATATCACTACTACTTATTTCTTGATGTTCGATTTTCTTTTCAGATTTGTAAAATATTTCAACTGACAATGGCCAATCGTGTTGATCAAACGGAACATACCTGTAACTGAATGCAAGAAAACAAGTACGACGGTGAGCCTTATTGGCTCATGAGCCGCGATTTTCTTACGAATGTGATTTTAGTGCAGAAAAACATCTTTTAAATAATCAATCAAGGAATCCCATGTCGGGGTGAAATTGATCACTTGCTAGAACGATTATTGCTTGTTTTGAAAACAACTTCATATACTATCCCTGAATGTGAATATGCTTGCTGAATTCTTAACTATGTAATATTTACGGAAATAACAAATAAATAAATTTCAAGAATAAAATTTAGATTTGTGGATATATTTTGGGAATCCTCACAAACTCGCAGGGTGAAGCCACGTCCGAATTCTAGTTTAGAAATAAAAGTTCTTAGGTGTCTGTTAATACCACACCGAACATTATTCTAGAATATAACATTATTTTCAAAGAAATAAACATTTTTAAACACAAAACACTTCACAACACACAATTCGACAATAGTTAAGACAAACGACGTACATTTACTATAGGTTTTATTAATATTGGTGCTCTTATTGATAAGAAATAAAATCGTTTGACACAAAATGATCACCATTTTCACCCTAATTTACGGTATTCGTCGGTTCCGAAGGAATTTCATAATTTCTCCGGATCCAGAAGAAGAATAATCAAAATTCAAAATTCTAAACATAAAAGATTTTTTTTAGAACTTGTGAAAAAATGGTACAAACATATCACAAATCAAAGAGTTGAGTTTGGGCTGAAAAAAATATGCTGTTAATAGAGGAATTAATAATACTTCTATTGCAGCATAGAATGTTGCCATAAAAATTTCCCAGGGTGAATCTTTAAGTTAGCATATGCCAAATTTAGATCAAATTTAAAAATGGAGAGCAAAAACCTTTGCTATTAATAGTTTTAAACGAAAATTCAATGTAAACATCAAAAATGCTTCAGAATAACTCAAATATTGTATCTAGGTAACCACAAGCCTCGGGCAAAACCCCAATGAGGAGCTACTTAAAGGCTTATTAGCATTATATCATCCGTCTATCAACACATTGGTCCGCTATATTGCAATTTGGTGTCCTGGGTTGTTAAGCAGAGTACTAGGCGAAACGATATTTTCGTGTCAAACTTACCGTTTTTTATCGTCTTACATCGGTGGGCGCTTGTACAGAATCTCCTACATGTTATTTTTAAATTTAAGCTTTTTTTATATTTCACAATAGCCAAATCGAAAATGCAATTTTGCCCGCTCTTCACACGCCTATGTCGACGCGGACGCTTTGCTGTTGTGTTACTACCATAATAACATACCAACGCGATTGCAGTCGAGTTCGCGACTAGTGCAACGACGACCACGACCAGCACAAAGCAAGAAAAGCTGTGCATAGGCAAACAGGGAAAATGTTCTGAATATGAGCAACAAACAGCAACACATCCAAAAACAGCGAAAAAACCTCTCATCTGTGTCGTCGTTTCCCCTGTTGTAGCGTAACCCGAATAAAAATTACAATCATGCCTCGATGCTTGAACCTGTTCAAATACCATAAAACTTGTGGTGTACAATAGAGTAAGGTTGAAACATTTATTGTTCTTACTGTAAATTCACAATTGTTTCACAATGCTATTATGTTACTACTGTTTTTCAAAACATTTTATTTTATGGAGGAAATACAACCAAACTTCAATGTTAAAGACAAAGTATGAATGATACCTTTAAGGTTTGGTCACCTTTAATGGACTTCTGAATTCTTAGGGGTGGGGATATAGTTGAAAGAACTATTAAAATTATGGTATTGAAATGAAAAAGTGCAATGACTAAAGTCATTATTTTGAGAATTATAGGCTAACGTTTTTGTAATTGCTTATTTTGGTCAAAATGAGTAAAAAAATATGAAAGCTATTAAAACTGTTTTTAGCTACCCGTAGTTACAATAAATCGTTTTGTTGTTTTTTGAGCTACAGTTTTAAAGCATTTAAGCAATAATCGCACATATCAATATGATTAAAAAAAACGAAAATCTACAATCGTATTCAAGTAATTTTGGGCGAGAATTTTTGTCACAACGAATAATGAAGCAAAGTTTATGGAATTACAATAGAAAAACAATACATTTTTATTGATTTGCGCATAAAATGCCTTGTAAACCATCCAATAACAGTACCACACATTTTATTGTTTCGGTCTGAAATGTAAAGATAACAAGGGGCGTTTATTGTAAAATTACCATTTACAATTAAATCAATCTTACTATACAATAGAAGAAAAGATTGGAAAATTTAACAGATCGAAAAATTTTAGTTTCGTTATATGGTTACCCAAATGGAAAATTTGGTATTGTTACAGCAAAATTTATTGTATTCCAATAATCTTTTTATCAGGGAAGGCAAGCACAAAGCCGGCTGCTGACGACCGACGGTTTGATGCTGCTACTGCTGTTTCTTGTCGGGATATGTACGATACGGCGGCTTGTCGTGCAGGTGAAGGGGATGATGTTGGTACAGATTATGCTGTTTGCCGCTGAGCGTATGCATCTCTCTCATAATCTCCTTTTGCTACGCGAGGGGTAGCAAAAGTCAGCAACAATTTAACTATACACCGCAGCAGCAGCAGCAACGATGACGCCGACTTTCCACAAGTGTGGGGAAAATTACTTTGTCTTCTTATAAGGCTCCATCATCTGAGCCACGCGCGGAAAATTTCCCCCCAAACAATAAACATTCCGGAGGGTCCTTTGCGAGGAGTGACCATTAAACAGGGGAAAACCAGCCCTTAGCCAGCAAAGATTTGAATTTCATTATTTTAAATTAACCGGGCATTCAGTTAATGAGAAAAAAGAAGATGGCTTCTCTCTTAATGACTTTCTCTTCATTTGCCCCATTTCCTCGTCGGCAGTTGCTAGAATAGCTCACGTTTTCCTGTGTCGATCGCCAGCTAGGTATAGGTGGTGGTAGAGCGCTCTGCAAATGGTGCTCGAGGGGAACCGGTATATTTTTTTTCTTCAACTTGCTTACCCAGGTGAACCAGACTTGACGCGCCCCAAGATGGGTCGGCGTTGGCTGCCGCGTCAAGATGCTGTGAAAATTAATTAAGATAACATGGGATTTTAGTAATTGTTATGGCGGGGATACTTTTCCCTCGGCGATTCTTGGGTGACCACCCAAAGAATCAATCAGCCATATCATGGGAGAACGGTGATTGTGTTAAGGCGTCAAGGATCATTACTTTCTATCAATTAAACTGAAATGCCGTGATGCTTGTAGAAGGCGCGAAGGATATGGTTGACATTGTAAGTAAATTTTCCGGAACGATTGTAACTTACTTGAGCTGTATTAAAATCTTCTCAAGTATTTAGATATTGCAAATCCATTAGTCATAAAATTAGCATTAAAAATATCAAAAAAGCGAATACTTTGTAAAAATGAAAGCTTATGCCGATGATGGAATTGTTTAGGGGAGGATAGGGGCAAGAAGGAAACCCTAAAATATATCGGGTCAAATCACGGCTAATAAGCACAAATTTAAAAGATTGTTGAAGTGTAAGGGCAAGCTAACCTCTTGTTCTAAATTATGTAATCGAAACATAAAACATAAAACATAAGAAATACGTGTTGGTTCAAGATTTCTGAAACTACCTCTTCTTATTTTTTATTCTATTTGGCTATCGGAATAGTAAAACTATTCAGAAACCTTTTTGAATGACCTAGCTGGTTTATTTTGATTTTAGAAGATTTTAGTAGAAAACATTGATTTCATGCAATATTAGACAAGAAAAGCAAAACTTCATTTAGTTTTATATGAGGAAATTGCGGTGTCCTCTTGCCCCTTAAGATACACTATTTTTAAAAAAGCAAAATTAAATGGCAAAAAAAACTTTTTTCAAAAAATTTATCCACAACTATATCGAATAGTCTTCTTCATCTTCATGGCATTACGTCCTCACTGGATTAGATCCTGCTTCTCAGCTTAGTGTTCTTATAGTACTTCCAAAGTTATTAACTGAGAGCTTACATTGCTAAAGTTGCCATTTTCGCATTCGTATATCGTGTGGCAGGTACGATGATACTCTATGCCCAGAAGAGTCAAGGAAATTTCTATTACGAAAAGATCCTGGACCGACCGGGAATCGATCCCAGACACCTTCAGCATGGCTTTGTTTTGTAGCCGCGGACTCTAACCACTCGGCTAAGGAAGGTCCCATATTGAATAATCATAAAACATTAATACTGTGTGAAAAAATAATTATGTTTTGATTTCAATGGAAGTAAATAGTTATTTATGCAACAAGTTCCAAAATGATGTTTTTTTTTCAGCACGAGTCGTGCATTTATCCGACGAGGCTTGCCGAGTTGGATAAATACGACGAGTGCTGAAAAAAGGAACGCGTTGCAAACATTTTTTGCAATTACGAAAAATGCCATCTGAATTAGATCATTTTAAGGAACACAATCATATTTCAAGAGAATCCACATGGCATTCATGCGCTAAAGCGACTCGATATTTTTCAATCAGGTAGGCTGTGTTCATGAAAGTCACAAATTTTCACACATCACCCGAAAGCAAACTGATCTACTTATAGGCATTCCAAATTCGTGAACGGACAAGATAAGACGCCGCATGAAATGTTCTTCTGTGTTGTACAATAATGTCTCATGTGCTAATCATCCTACACAAGCCGTGTAGGAACAAGAAATTCCGATTCCACCAATTGGGATCCAATTCAACTACTGCCCCTACGTTCACTGGATGAATCGCCCCATCCCGTCTTTTTTGTAGCGAACTTAAATGTTCTACGATAGGTACATCCTATTTAAACTCAGAAACCCTCACAGTCAACTAGCAACTAGCTTCTGATTCTGAATCCGAACCTACAATTCGAATGCAACTCAATTCGGTTTATCATACGGATGTAGAATCAGAACCTAGTTGAGTCATTGAATTTCAGAATAATTGAATAAATGACGTATGGATGCAATCCGACGTCATTCTGATAACTTCCAGAACAGTACTGAAAAGTAGCACTTTTCAGCACTGTTTTTTCGGTAGGAAAAGTAAGCCATTATGTCGTCCATTCTCTTGATTTGCAATGGAATTGCAAAAACATAATTTTACAATCTTACATTCTTATAATATTTCGCAATTGTCGCGTAAGAGCCTTTTTTTATTTTTCGTAGTGAATATTTTTACCGTAATATTTGAACAAACATCAATTAGGGGTCGTCCATTAATTACGTAAGGGTTTATGGGGGGAGGGAGGGTTTGAGATATCTTACGCGCCATACAAATTATTTTTAATTTTTATACAAAAAAATCTTACTATGGGGGGAGGGGGGGTATTAAAACCGCTAAAATTGTCTTACATAATTAATGGACAGCCCCTTAGATCTTACCCAGACAACCAGAAATCGCATGAAAGTTCACGTTGTAACTCGTTTATTCATATTAATTACATCAAACCCGAAAAGCACCGTGGATAAACTCGTCAAATTGATGAGTTTCCTCGCATAAAACACTTTTTTCTGAGTTCATTTGTACATTTTGTTTTGTCCCGTACACTTGTACAAAGTAAGTCGAATCAATTCGTAGCAGCTGTCAAATTAACATTTGCTATCATACGTTAAGTCGCATAAGGTAACAGGTTAGTTCGGGAGAATATTTATACACTCGCATTGTATGTTATTAATCATCACATAATATATGCACGCATATCGCCTCCACTTTTGTACGTAGAAGACCTTTTCGCGACATCTTACAAGTGAAATTTTGCACGTACAAAGCCTCCAGGTGATTTCGTTATACATTTTGGTTGTCTGGGTAGTTTATACTTATGCTTAGTTAAACATCAGAAAACTGATTTAAACTATGTGAAAATAAAGGTGGCTCTTGCCCCAGGTGGCACACTTGCCCCATGTCCCCCTACATCCTTATCATAAAATTATAAGAAAGCAGCTTACCATTCCTGGTTGATATAAGTATTCAACAAATGTTTTCAGTTGGCATATTTTACCTATTTTATATCCGGAAAAAAATCTAGCCCAAGCTTCGGGCTATCGTCTAATCTACTTGCTTTCGCCTATTAGAAAATTTTTGATAAAGTTATTTTGAAAGAAACAATGAGTCCGACATGGGCATTCGATCACTCAATAACTTTACCAACAAATCTGAAGCTATTCAACTGCTCTTTCTCTTTAACACATATAAAAAGCTACAAAACTAGGTGAGAAAAGGTATTTACTCTATGAAATGATAATTTTCTAAATCATGTTCTACGATTTTGACGTATATGGCGAGTGCAATAAATGCAAACAACAGTTTTTGTACAACAGAGAAACAAATTTTAAATTCTTAAACTCCCTCCCTGGTATAGTATTCATGAGTACCATAGAATATTCAATGTTGAAACATTGGAACAAATGACGAATAAAAATATTAATAATTTAAGACAAAAATCGATATTCTATTGCCACGATAAATGCGTTTAAAAAAACAATCGTTGTTCATATTTCGTGTTAATTGAAGAGTATGAGTGAAAAAATCTGGCGACCATCTTGAATTTTGACGCCATCTTGGTTTTGAATAGTAGAATAAATTTTGAACACTGTTAGCTATTGTTGATTTTGGAGACTACCGCTGAAAATTGATTACGCTTCTTCTTTTTAAAGACATTACGTTCATACTGGAACTTAATTAATAATAAAAACAGGTTATTAAATAGGAGTTTTCTTATTTATGCTTAATTGGTACCAGAATTATTCTTCGACATATCTTCGAAACTCTGCAGTGCACTGACCTGCAGATTAAAAGTGGTGTGTGTGTAATGTGAAACGTGAAACACGAATCAAAATAATGTACGCGCCTCTGGCTGTGAAGTTTTGAACATAGCAAATTTGAAATGATCATTAAATAATACGAGGTCGACGGACATTTCTTGATGGTTTCGTGTGTTTGTTTGTGCATATGCATTGAAAATGCAATGAAATTTTCAGCTCAAAACTTAAAATTTTCACTATAAATTAATTCAATTTTGGCTGTGTATTACATTAAAACTGTAGATACCACCACAAGATTTGCTAATGTCCCAACGCGTAATCTATAAACTTTATATACTTGCATATGGTTTAAAAATGTGTTCATTTTAATCTACGATTCTGGTAGGTTTTTATTTATTGAAAGAATGAGTACTGTTCCTGAATTCAAATATATGTCGAAGAATAGTTATGGTATCAAAATAGCATTACAGAATAATATGTCTATTTGATAACCTGTTTTTTGTAGTCTACTAAGCTGAAAAGCAGGCATTGTTCCAGCAAGGACGTAACGTCAGGGACCAAGAGGAGTAAGAATAAGACATTTAGGCTCGCACTTTTTGTAACAAAATAGTTGCGTGGAGCACCTGTTCGTTTTCGCAACTTCAGTTGAAAAGTTAATTAAGGTACCCCGGGGCAAGTGAGAATCTGGGGTAAGTTGGACGTTTCGTCATAGCTCACTTAGGAAAAGTTTTTCATGGGGGTATTCTTCTAGAAAGTTGAAGATACAATGACAAGGAATGTATTAAGTACAAAACATATTGTTATTTTTATTACCATGTGGTTCATGTATCAGTTGTCAATTCAGCGCCATTTTCAACTTGCATAATAATTTGCGACACGTTCCACGTCTTGCATTGACTCGCAAAACATAAGTGTGCTATAAATCGAATTTCCATCAGCAAGCTACAACTTCAATTATTATTACAAGCTGCTTACGATAAACCAGTATTTTGTTTTCATTTCATATGAAATTTTCGATGGTCTAACATACCCCAAAATATCTTTGTACGCGGGGTAAGTGGGAACTATCAAAACAAAAACCAGAATCATAACTTTTCGTAGACGTGTTATACATTTTCCTAGAGAGTAGCACTAAAACATTCAAACAAATGATTTTTATCAAAAAAGATAAATCTAAAATTACGTAATTGCATAAGAGGGAGAAAAAATGTGTAATTCTTCTATATGTTTTTTTATTTATTTTCTATCTTTGGAATACGACTTTAAAATTGAACAAACACAGAGATGAAATTTGAAATGCATCATGAGAAAGATCATTTTTCTATCTTATTTGAACTTTATTTGTTATTTCTACCAAATTTAGTAGTGACGGAAAACAATTCCACCCTATTAAGCGGTTTTCTACTATGCATATAAGTAATAACAAAACATATTTATAATTTCGGCAATTATTGATGGTTTATGTGCTAATTCGTAATTAACAACTTATAAATGATATATTTTGAACATGTTTAATTCCTCTTTACGCTTTTATTGAGGTATTTTCAGTTAATATTAAATGCGAGGTGACATACTATTAAATAAACCTTTTCTTCCTAAAGCGTTACGTATTTTATGGTTGATCCCTTATGTACATCAAAAATGTACTCGAAATCAAAAATATATGATTTATCAATCCTTTTATTGTAATGGTTGACTTACTGATGTGGAATGACGCATAAAACTGGATGTGTCCCACTTGCCCCGTTTAGCGATGTAACTGCGTCAAATGGCTCATTCTAAAACTTTCCTCCCAGGTTTCCACAATTTCGAAATTATTCGATCGATATCATGCACACACCAGAAAATATGTTGCCAAAATGTGATTGTGCTGTTAGATTTGAAAAATATTGACATTTGAAAATTTTATTGAACCATTTGATTGAACTACCGTTTTTTTAATTCCCACTTGCCCCGCGGTACCTTAACTTAAGTTAGCGCGGACAGCTAAGAAGATGCCACGGTTAAAAGCGTAGGCGAGATAAAACTGTGAAATTATAGCACAAAGCGTAAGCTAAAGCGTTTAGGTTTATAGCAAAAAGCCTCCCACGTTACAGTACTAGGCAAAAATATCACCACACATGTACCAAAGCGGGCGCCATTCCAATTTCATGTATGGACAAATGAATGTAGATCACTACCATATATGTACAAGAGAACGTAGTTTCTAATCCTTGAAAAAGGTAAAATAAATTACCGAAGCCGTCGGATATTGAAGCAAAACTGTTCTTGCTGCTCTCAAAGACTGCAACGGCCGAAAACACCACGTTCATAGCTGCAACATCCAGTCGTCAAGCAACATTTCCGTTTGTTTGACTACTGTAGAGTGAATTTCAGATTTTTTCCCAACCCTGGTCACTACAGAAACTCGCTGAGTTGTTCTAGCAACAATAGTCGGAAAATTTCTTAACCAAAGAAATTTAGCCGTTTTCAAACTATGAATTTTGAAATATTTTCCAAAAAAACAAATACAGTTTCATTTTGATGCCAAATATTTCGAATGCAATTCAAATAAGAGACTTGTACTCTAAATATTATAAAAATCGATTGAGATTTGGATAAGTTATGGCTCTTTGTTTTTAAACGTGATAAATATAATTTTCGGTCGTACTTTCATAGCATGGAACCAAATTGAGATAAAATTTTATTCGACATTTTTTTAGGCCTACCATAAGAATGCTTTGAAGTGTATTAGTTTTTGCATCAATGCTTGGATACCATTTTTGGCCCATAGTGGGGCAAAATATCAAAGCAGCAGGGCTTTGATTTAAGATCTTTTCGATTTAAGATCTTCTTCTTTCTGGCGTTACGTCCCAACTGGGACAAAGCCTGCTTCTCAGATTTTTTATGAGCACTTCCACACTTATTAACTGAAAGCTTTCTTTGCCGATTGACCATTTTTGCATGTGTATATCGTGTGGCAGGTACGAAGATACTCTATGCCCTGGGAATCGAGAAAATTTCCTTTACGAAAAGATCCTTGACCAGCGGGATTCGAACCCACGACCCTCAGCATGGTCATGCTGAATAGCTGCGCGTTTACCGCTACGGCTATCTGGGCCCCAAAATCTACATAATTTAGCAAAATTCGCCTGTTCGTACGAAAAAAGTTTTCAAAATTTCATGTTTTCACTTGGTTTTGCGAAGAACTGATATTTTAGGTATATTAAAATATATCTTGTTTTTGCCAAGTTTTTGAGGAAACTTTAGTGTGTATTTTTCTGTAAACATAAGTTTATGGCTGGTATAAAGTATGTCTGTCATATAATTGTCGATATTTTCGACCAGCAAACTTTTGCCCCACACTAGATTCGAACTCTTGCCCCACCGAAGGGGCAAAAGTTCGTTTTAGATAGTCAATTTTGAAACTGTTATAACTAAAAATGGGTGAGTATTTTGACACACGTTTGTTTAGCAAAAATATAGCCAGTGTTGAAGGTCCACTGTGTGGTATTTATTTCTTTTCAAATGCTATTGTTTTTCTGAAAATTTTGTTTGTACCACTAAGGTCAAACTTTTGCCCCACCTTACTCTATATACTCTCGCGGAAAAAAAAAATTGCAAGTTGTTTAAAATCCACATAATATCTTCAAATTTAGCGAAGGATTAATATGATCTTGTTACCCATTTATGATAAATATTATCATTTTTGTAGCGTACAAAAATAATTTTGAAAATATAAATAAGAATTTTGGCATTACATTTTGATGATGTATTCTAGTACCAAATAAGCCAATCATAAAAGGTAACTCCCAATACCGGACACAATCTGAAAAAATGGCTTGATTTCTGTAAATTTGTACATCGTTGAATGTTTTTTCTTCAGGACTGATATTTCATAGCCAATTTAATACATTTACAAGATGCCCTTCAAAGAACAATTCGAGTTTTACTTAGTTTGCAAGATGGTCGCCGTTAAGTCAGAGGGGACCAAGTACAAAATTTGAGAAAATTGGATTATTCTCTCATTAGATGCAAAATTATTTTACCTCCGTTACACTTTGATCAGATTTGAAAAATGCTGTAAACTGCGAGAGATATGTAATAAATTTACTTTGGATGATCAATAAAAATCGATAAAAGTGTTGAGTCAGAATGGACCAAGTGCTTATTACCATAACAGCGAAAATGATCAGCGCGCTTAGGAATGCGAGGAAATGAAAGACATTTCAGGAGATTTGTCAGATTTTTCGACATCGAATCATTCCTCTACTTATCCATCAATAGAAATTTATAAATATTACATGATTCGATGCATTTGATTTTGATTTTTGACCATTTACCATATTCGGATGGGTGGTCAGAAATTGCAACAAATTCTGTGCAGACAGAGCGGACCAAGTGTTGAAAAGCAATAAAATGATTGATTATCGCATTTTTTGAGTCAATTTAAGAGTCCGATAGAAGTTTACGGTAGTTCTATGGTGTATGTATGGCATGTCCTACGATCCGCTTATTGGACCAGCATATTTTGGTCGGTACTCAAGATTTTCACTTGGTCCACTCTGACTGAACGCATATTTGAATATTTCTTCAATTTCTTTTTTCTTCAACGCCCTGACTCTGCGAAACCTTACTTTTCAAGCTATCGTAATGCCACTGATTTTGGTATTTACTATATATGTTATTTAAAAATTTACAATACTGGTGTCGAAGGGTCTTGATAATCTGTTTATCTTAGAGATATGCACCCAATTTGACCATGCAAGCATTAAATGATTGTTATTTTTCAAGAAATTGTTCAGTCAGAGTGAACCAGCTCACTGAACGGTGGTCTTTGGTTCAGTCAGAGTGGACCAAGTACACATAGTCCATCAAAAAATCGTTCTATCAGAGGTTTGGATTATGATTTTTCATGATTATCACTTCACATTATATTGTTTGAAAGTAACATAAAGACGTGTAAAAATATTGAACCGAAATTTAAACGAGTTCAAAAATTACAGAGCGTTAGACTTTAAACCCATTTTTCTCAAAATATCAAAAATGTCACTTGGTCCACTCTGACTTAACGCCGACCAGATGTCCTTCAAAAACCTTTTTAATATATGATGAAAAATAACACATTTTACAATATGGTACAAAAAATATTGATACTTTCAAGTTATGATTATATTCGGTCATGCTTGCGTGATCCGAACTATTTTGCCATATTCAAAATAGTTACTAAATAGGCTCAAAATTAAGGCGAAACGTCTATTTTTCAACGATTTTCGAACATCTCTATTTAAAAAAAGGCATGCATATTTCAAACACATCCTTCTACGCAAACATTACTTTCCATAAAAACTTCTGCTTATACACTATCTTGATTGACTTTGATTTTTTGGTTTTCGACTTTGTCCTGTATTGGGGTGCTGCCCAGTACTGGAGTTGTGTTTGATCCTTCGACCTTGACGCTTGCTCCTGGGCAGTGCGTCCAGAAAGCCCGAGCAGTCGTCAGTTTTTTTCCCTCTCGGGTCGCGCGCCTCATGGATGACGGATGGTGAGCTCGTTTCATGCTACTATTTCTTATCTATAAAATATGTATGACTGCACCTTTAATCGCTACAACGGAGAGCATTAATATGATTTTTCAACAAACTTTGAAAGGTTCGTCACTGTGAGTGTCGACATAAACTCTGATTCATAAATTATTTATGGCTATTTTTTTCAAAACTCCTTTTTCTTTTAACCTTTATTTTTGTAATTAAAAAACTTTGAATGGTTCGACACTACAAGTGTAGACTTGCGAAAGGTTCACTTTATTCAACAAACTTTGAAAGGTTCGTCACCTCAAGTGTCGGCATAATTTTTCTCTACATAGATATTGATGAAATTATTATATTTACATATAAGCATGTTTATATCTCACCAATAATTATTTATCATGGACTAATCGCTTATCAAAGTGAATCCTGTGACCCAACGATCCTCCCCATTAACAAACATCCCTCCCAGTAACCTTTGTGGAGATGCAGAGGAATACACGGTCTCTAAATAGCAAAGGTTACACACTAACATTCCTCCCCTCAATCCCACCTGACTGCAAGGACGTGGCCGGTGTCGTTATTGATCATGTATAATTAGAGGCACTGAATTATGCACACTGAAGAAGATTATGGCCAATCCCAGCCGAACTTCTACACTCTTAAAAATAATGAAAATTACTCTGGACGTAATTCTGGTTATGACTGAATGACACATGATGTAAGTGATGGAACGACACAAAAACGTGTCCTTGAGGATGTATTGAACAAAAAATGTAATTTTACATGTCGAAAGACACGAAAACGATGGAACTGAGATCGACATTTCCTTAATCAGACACTAACGTATTTGAAATTGGACACAAATTCACGTCATTCGGCTCGCTTCTTTTATGTGCATCCCAAAAGACGTAAATCACATTATTTTTTGGTACTGTGTAGTTGATTCTTTGTGCATTTTCACTGACTTCGGTCAATCACGGAATAGCAACCACACGGTGTCTTTGTGGATGAACTTTATTACAAAAAAATAGGTAAGTCTGAAATTTCGAACTAAAAACAATTAGACTCTGCTCTTTCATTTGCGACCAAAATCAAAATAATCGGTCGGGGGGTCCAGAACATTTTTTTCAATTTTGTGTAAAGTATTCATGGATATGTGTTTTTGTACCGACACACATTGCGTTGAACATAGATACGGGACAAACTGCAAGATTAAACAATTTGAAAACCTTGGCTTGGAAGGTAAAGTTGTTCTTGCTCAAAAGAGCTGTAATAAGCATATGTGACATATAATATACGCATAATTGCAAAACTGTCTCAAACGTCATTCTAGTTATTGTCCACGAAAAACCTTGAAAATCGTACTTAAATTGGTCATAATGATGTAAGAAGTTATTAGGAAATATTTTTAATAGGTGAAGATGCATCGATATCAAACCTCGAATTTTTAAGAGCTTGTTTGTAGATTTGTATCTTGAGAACCTGACAACCTTTTGCGTTGAATATTTTATTGATTAGTCGCCACCAGTGAGTGACCAGTGAGTTACCGGTTGTCCGCTTCTCGAGTCCTCCGATAATTTTGTAAGGCTTGTCACGCATGGCTTAACCACCTCCCCCCCCTTGGAGCGTGACGTAATTTGTGCATGACCCCTAGATACAAAAGTGACTTATCCGCCTTTCAAACAACACAATTTCAGTTATTCGAATTAACTAGAAGAGGGCTTCGCATGTGATAAACCTTGTTATAAGGCATGTAATATACTTGCCCCATGGTACTGAAAAATACGCTAATATGGATGGTATTTGAGAAGTTTCAAATCTTATATTTTTTATGTTATTTTCTTAATGGCACAGTGCTTATGAAAAGATCAGAAACTAACATCATGTGGCTAAAATTTGTTTGGGATTTTTGTACTTGTTTGCAGTACTATAACCCCATATTAACCCATCTACCGGCAGCTTCATATTTTCAAAATATTCAAATCGCGATAACTTTTTTGTTTCTCAATATTTTTGAAAAAAATTTCCACAACTTCTCAACAAACTCTCTTATTTTCAGAATCTGTATCGGTTTTGAGCATTGGTCATCTATATTCGGAGATATTCCAAAATTCCTTGGGGAACCGACACATAGCCATAATTCTCGTAATTATCTTTGGCTACAGATTTTTTCTCATATTCGGTTATTCGCTTTTCAAAACTGAACTTTGATGAAAGTCTATTGTGAAGAAATTAAACAAATCGGTGTAACTGTTTTTGAGCAATGAGCTTTTATATTTTTGGTACCACTCTAGCCGTAACGAGATCTTGAAAATTTCTTAAAACATCATATTGAAATTTTATATGGGAAGTGTCGGTCCCCCAAGGAACACCGAAATATTTTTAAAACCAGTTGACCAATGGTCAATACCGACACAGATTCCAAAAGTAGAAGAGTTTTTTGAGAAGTTGTGAAAAAGTGGTGGAAAAATATAGAGAAACAAAAAAGTTATCGCGATTCAAATATATTTTTGTGCTGAAAAAATGAAGCTGCCGGTAGAGGGGTTAAGCTAAATAATAGCAAACAAACTCATGAATACCTCTTCTGCTATCTGTCGAATTGAATTTTTCTCTTCAGTAAATTTCTTTATTATGGTTTTAAGAAAGAGTTTTAACAATGGGATAATAAGTTTGTACTTACATTACAGTACAAGCGTGTTTGGAACATACCTCAAAATTTCTTCATAGTAATTTCCATATAAACCTACATTGTCTTTGGACCACCTTAAATCACCACCTAGAAAGCTGCGAATTTCACAGAACACTATTTTTATTGTAAAGATAGTAAGGAACATATGTGAGATTGAATTCTCAAACATTTTTTAATTTTGAACCGCACTAATGTACATAAACACATAGATAGGCAAATTCAAACATATGTGCAAGTCTCTCGAAATCAAAAAAAAAAAATTACTCTGGACCCCCCGACCGATTATTTTGGTTTTAGCAGCAAATTAACGCGAGAAACCTAGACTTTATTGTGGAGAAGTTTCAGACTTACCTATTTTTTTGTAATAAACTTGTTCTACGAAACACACCGTGTACCATTGATATGTGTAGTCAGTCCAAGCTAAGCTAAGCTATTGGGGTGCTGCCCTGTACTGGGGGATATCCCCCTATTACAAATAATCCTGTATTAGGCAATTTTTCGAAAAACATTTAGTGTGTATTTTTCTGTTAACAAAAGTTTATGGTTGGTATAAAGTATGCCTGTCGTAAAAGTATCGATATTTTGTGTTTCCTCTGTACAAAAGTACTATCATAGCTAACAATAGTTCACATGGCCAATTTAATAAAAAATAAATTTGAAAGCTTGTTTGTGCTATCCACCTTCACCCAAAATCATGCCCACAATTTCATGAGATCAACAAGACAAACGTTATTCAATGAAGCAACGTCCGAAAGAAAAGCTTGTATTTGGGGGAAACTCAGGAACGTGTTGCGCTTGCTTCGAACCTACTTTCCTTCACGGTACATTAGGCATTGCATCCCCTCGTAAATGTATTCTACTGAAAGTAACACGACGACAACTAGGATGTTGTTGAGGGATGATGCTTACTTTTTACGGCCACGCCAATGATGTTGCGATGGAGGAAGCGTAAAAGCCATTTCTCAACCCAATATGCGAAAGCATAGGTCGGGGCATAGAGAATAGAATATGGTGTGCGAACATTGCGCGTTGAATCACCCCAGATGAGATTTGTTAGACGCAGTACCGGACGGTGGAATAGTGTGTTAGTGGATGCAATGTGGTGCTTATGGAAATTTTCTTATAACTTTAAAGAACTCACAATATGTCGACTTGTAGGTTTCAAGTAAAGAGATTTTGATTCATGTGACAAAACTATCAGTTGAGTTTTGGAAGCATTAAGATAAATATTCCATGTTTGCAAGTATTCAGGAAACATATGCAAACCTTTTTTGCAATCTACTACAAATATCACGCAGGCTTAATCCTTTGGCGGAAAGGCCTGTGTCATCCGCATACAAAGATTTTAGACATTCCTGTGATAACTCGGAAAAGTCAGATGGGCAAAATGTTTTACAATATTGGTCACAGAATTGCTAATTGATAATTATCATGCGATAGATTATTGATGTTAAATTACAATGCTTTAGATATTATCGAATATTTCCTAGCTAATACGCAATATATCGTACACTACATAACTACAGAACATTTTCGAGAATTCTTTGGAGACTGATTTGAAAGAAAATAAAAAAATAAAATATGAAACCCCTGGCGATGATGGAATTTTTTACATCCTTATCGATAAACTTATCATTCTTAGTGGATATATTAAACAAATATTTTCAGTTGGTATGTTTTCCTGACAAATGGAAAAATGCAAAATTTGTGTCAATTGTAAAAAACAGACAAAAATCTTGCAGAAGCTCCCAGCTATCGTCCAATCTTCCTTCTTTCCTCCATCAGTAAAATTTTTGAAAAGGCCATTTTGAACAGAATGAAGGTCTACATCAACGAAAATTCAATTTTTGCCAATGAACAGATTCCGCCATGGACATTCGACCACTTATCAACTTTTACGTGTAACAAATTTGATTCGTTCCAACAAATCTGAAGGCTATTCTACTGGTCTTGCTCTTTTAGACATAGAAGAAGCATTCGACAGTTTTTGGCATGAAGGCTTGACCGTAAAATTTAAAAACTTTAATTTTCCAACATACATTGTTAGAATAATTCAAAGTTATCTGTCAAATCGTACACTTCAGGTAAATTATCAGAACTTTAGGTCTGAAAGACTTCCTGTGAGAGCTGATGTTCCTCATTTGGGACCAATATTATACAATATTTTCTTATCTGACTTATCTGACATACCTTAGGGAAGTCAAAAATCTTTGTTTGCGGATGACACAGACTTCTCCGCCAAAGGACGAAGCCTGCATGTCATCTGTAGTAGATTGCAAGAAAGTTTAGATATTTTTCTTCTTACTTTCATATACTTTAAATGGAAGATTTCTCCTAATGCTTCCAAAACTCAACTAATAATATTCCCATATGAACCAAAAGCTCTTTATTTGAAACCTTCAAGAGATATGTTGTCACGATGAGAGGGATTCCAATAAATTGGTCAGATGAAGTTAAGTATCTAGGGCTCATGCTAGATAAGAATTTAACTTTCAAAAATCGCATTGAGGACATTCAAGCCAAATGTAACACATATGTAAAATGTCTCTATCCCCTTATTGATAGAAAATCAAAACTTTGTCTTAAGAACAAGCTTTTGATATTCAAACAAATTTTCAGGCCAGCCATGTTGTATGCTGTACCAATATGGAATAGCTGTTGTAATACCAGGAAAAAAGCTCTGCACATAATTCAAAATAAAATGTAAAACATGATTCTAAAGCTTTCTCTCTGGTATAGTACCAATGAGTTACATAGAATATCCAATATTGAAACATTGGAGCAATTGTCAAATAAAAAAATAACAATTTCAGGCAAAAATCGTTGTAATCTTCTATTGCCACGTTTAATGCGTTATATATTTAGGTTAAATTAGGTTAAGTAAATTTATTTTTTTTCTCTTATAAGCAGGTAAAATCAACTCACCTGTAAAAAATATGAACTGCTACGGCAAATAAAATGTAGTATGTTGTTAACAAGATGTCAATAAAATCTTAAATTTGTTTTACCAAGCTAGGGTGATAGTGTTGTCTAACGCAGAACACCTAGATATAAGAAATGAATGTAATGTTTGTAATAATACTGATAAGAAAATTAAAAAAAAAACTAAATCTATTACTACCTTTTCTCAAAAATGCATAGATTTGCTGTTTGTATAACTTGTCTAAAGCATCGAACTGGTTGTTCATTTCGATGCAATTTTCAACACTATCCTTTTCACCCTCGGAAGAAAGTGCGCAATTTTTGCCATTTCCAAGAAAAGTTCTCGAACTTACTTTCATGGAACATTGAAGGAAGTTATGAACCTAGAATTCATATGATACTTCAATATCTATAAGTTGTATAGCAACATTATGGACCACCATAATTCAACCAACCACAAACGGAAGTACAGATGTATAGCTGTGATTAAGCTTTTCAGAGTGGAAAATTTATGTGAAAATTATTACAAACAGCTGCGAATGAGGGTGGCCAATGCTACAGAAATGTGTTCAAAAATTAAACCAATAAAAATGTTGATGCAAATGGAAGGATTTGAGGTGCGAAAAGTGGAGGAAAAATATTTGTCTTGTTAGCGAGATCACATCCCAGAACGAGTGATTCTTCCAAAGGAAGACAGCGTTGTGAGACTTATTTGAATAAAAAACAAATAAATTCGCTACTATGCCATTTTTTCGCAGTCGCCTTCGTAAGAGCCGCTTTCCCCATCCCGTCGAAAATGAAACAAAGAAGAAAAGCTTTTTTTGTAGATTCAGCGTTACGCTCTTTGAAATACCATTAAATTGATTGATTTCTATCGCCCCCATTGTTCTCGGATTTTCGACTGAGCTTCCCCCCTGTTGGCTACCGAAAGTAGGATGAGGTCCTGTTGAAATACAGCCATCGCAAATATTTGATAACATTTTTCAATTTGTTAATTCAACAGGTTCACTTACAGTTTCGTCTCGAACCGGCCAGACTCAACCCCCAGAGTGAGAGTGGCATGAGAAAACAGGAAGAGCAGAAAAGTTTTAATAAAGATGGAGCGCAAACAGGTAATTCCTGGTCGATTAAGGGAGAAGTTTTTCCCATTTCCCGCTTGACACGACAGCGGATACGAAGTGTGGAAATTGGGCTTGAACATGATACTGGGACTGATAGTTGAGGGATTATAATTGAGGTTTTTCATGTCAATACACATTTTTTATATTTCTGCGCTTTGGAGGGAGAGAAATTTCATCTGTTGGATATTATTATTTTTAATATTATCTTTATTAAAGTGACTTTTCGCCCTTGGCGAATTGGCAACTTGTTTAATTGCCATTCGATTAATATAACGAATGTCCTTTTTTCAATGCATAGCGTAACCAACATTATTTTTTACCCATAAGGTATAGTGGAGGAAGTGTACCAGTGGGGTAAGTAGATTATTTATCCATATTAAGCATAAATACTTCAATATTTTGAATGTTTTCGTACATTTAGCTACCAGTAAACCGCAAGAATGTTAATAATTATGTTGAACTTTTGTTTTTATTGGAAAACTGTTACATTGTCATGTAAAATAATTTTGAACCTATTTATAATTTTTTTTTGTCTTTATTAACGAGATTTTTAGCCCTGGGCTAGTTCATCTCGGGACCAACGGCTTTACTTCCCTTCCGAAGGAAGTCGTCACTATAACTTCTATGTCATAAGTGACTATCTCGGGGATGGGATTCGATCCCAGGTCCTCGCCGTGAGAAGCGTGTGTTCTAACCACTACACCAGGTCCGTCCCCCTCTTTATAAGCTTAGCATACTTCCAGCTCGCATAGAAAAATATATTGAATATCATATCCTTGAAAAAATTAGACATGAATGCTCTGACCTTTCGTAAGTGGATGGCGATTAAAACACCTGCCCGAACTTGCCCGATCGCAAGAATGGCCTATACGCAATATCCCTGTTTTTTTGAAAATTTTACTAAAAAAATCAAACAAAATATTATTTTTACCATCAAATTTTCACCATAACTGCTTTATGTGATGATAATGAGAGAATCATAGGTGATATATGGTATTTTAATTGAAAATATGCAAGCACAACTTAAAAAGTTTCGGTTTTTAGCACATTTAAAAAAAACGCCTATATTTCAAAAATAGTAGGCCTTGGAAATTTGACGTCTTTAGCAATTATTTTCAGCATAAAATGACGATCAACTTTGATGAAGAAACCATACACCTAAACTGCCATTTGAATGAAATGGCATTTGAGTCATTTATGCGAATAACACTAAAAAATATGACTTTATCCCAAAACATCGCCCTCATTGAAAAGATCATTTTCGCAGAAGACATCAAACGTCTGTCTTTTAATTCCGAAGAACTACAGGTTGTTACCGCGTTTTTTTTTCGATTATGCCCCAGTGTGCGACCATTCACTTAATGAGAAAATTGATTTCATCGCAGTTACCATCAGGAGGTCAGTGAAAAAAAATACCTCCACTGTTGGTACACTGTTCCTTTAGTTGAGATATTTTTTTTATTGTGTTCCTATAGTTGCGGTATCCGTTGTTTTTTTATGAGATCCTCCATTATAGGAACACTTTACCGCAACTATTGGTGCAAGTGAGAAAAGCTTGCGCAGTATTGGTGGTATTTCATGAATTTTGAAGCAATTTGAACGATATTTTCAGCTATTTCGTGTATCAATAAGCCAATACCTCGATTGGTGGTGTCGGATCTGCAGCTATTTCAATTAAATCAGTAGTAGGCCGTTTCATGACAGATTGACGTGATAAAAAACAGCCTATTAAGATGAGAAATTGCAAAACAAATTTTTTGCAATTTCATGAGAGGTTACTTGAGGGGTAATTTCAAAACTATTTGCACATAGCCGTCCATAGCCATTAGACTGATGCAAATTTTGAAATTTTTGCTCCCCTATGCTTAAACGATGTTATGTTATGATGAAAATCATTCTCCCAAAATTTGAAGTGATTTGGAAGAGATTTGGTTGTGCACAGGCCATTTGAAGTTTCTATGAAAATTACTATGGAAAAGACAAACCTTTTCTGTTCAGTCCTCTAACTGCTCGTACTAATAATTTATGAAAAAGTTAACAAACTCTACTCATGTAAAATTTTCCCAGCTATAACTTTGCCGAAGACCACATTTTGATTAGACGTAAGGATAATTTGTTATTAGTGATAACAAAGTCTAAATCATGCTGAGATGATCATTCAATTACTTTCAGAGCAACACTGCTGTTTTTCTGTGGAACATAGTACCCTGGATTACTTTGATCTATTCTACCCGCCAAGAGCACCACTGTTGCCTGCCGAGCAGTTTGTTAAGCATGCAAAGTGCAAACCCAGTTTTTGATTAAGAATAGCAATTTATCCTTAAGTCCTATCAAAATGTGGTCTTCAGCAAAGTTGTAGCTGAAAGGATTTCACATGAGCAGAGGTTGTTCACTTTTCCATAAAATATTACGTCGAAGAGATAGTGACCTGAACACAAAAAGATTGGTGTTTTCCATAGTAATCTCCATATAAACTTCAAATGGCTTGTGCACAGTCAAATTTCTTCCGAATCATTTCAAACTTTGGGAGGATGCTATTTACCATAATATAAATCGTTTAAGCATAGGGGAGCCAACATTTCAAAATTTGCATCACTCTAATAGCCATGTTTGAAAAATTCTGATCATAGTAGGTTGTATTGACCAATTGTCACAATTTTTCAAATCATCTTCTGGATAGTATCATTATTCAAAATAATTGAGTCGGCAGCAGAAAAGGCTTTGGCTGGTCTCCTTCCGAGGAAAGCTAAGGCAAGATACGAAGAAGCTTTCAAGCATTTGAATGAGTGTATCAAAAACAAGAGCGACTAGATTATGAGAAATTACCCTACAGCGTTGATCTCCCAACATTTGCGCACAGTGCTTCACTCGTCGTCTGTTTTGAGTTCAGTGCAAATAACGGCAGAGGAAGTTATTGAATTTCCAGCTGAAGATTCCAGAGCCATAGTAGGAAGAACAGCTTATTGAACTCTCTTGAAATTCCCATTTTGTCCTAATAATGATAATTAAATAAATCTTAAGAGCACCTTTCCGTGTTTGTAATGAACCTTTACGCAACGAAAATGCGTTGCGTAATGAGTCATTACCAAACGCTTTTCAGTTAGGTAATAAACTCATACGACAATGCGGGAAAGTAGGCCATTCCATGACGGGTTGGCGTGATGTAAAACAATGTATTACGATGAGAAATTGCAAAAAAATATTTTCTGTACCGCTTCCTAAGTTGTCCTCTATAACAGTTTTAAACTGAAATAAAAAAAGTTTTATAATTAATTCCACGTAGACCTAAAAATAACTAAATTAAAACACCATCAATTATCTATTTACGTGGGACAAGTAAAAAGTTTCTCATTAGGAAATTTGGGTTTGCCTTTTAGGTTGCTATAAGTAAACATGGTTCGCAATTATCATATAAACAGAACGTGCTGATAATTCCAGAAACACTTTACACAAAACGTTAAAAACCACCGTCAAGCTACCATTCACCGTGCATTTAAGCAAAATTTGAACTTCAAAAATTATATAACTTTTCCAAATGATTTGAAGCGTACTAGAATACCTTTACGTAGCGTGCAATTATATAATAATTCAGGAAACATCTAAAACTAGTGATGCATAACAAAATATGACTCAAAAATTATGTTCGAAAATGTCATGTTAAGATCGCCTCGTATCGTTCTATGTCACCATTCACCGTGCGTATAGTTTTCGTCATGATTTAATTTTGTATCTTGAATAAACTTTGTTGATGGAGCAACTATGTTGCTAGTAGTGTGCGCACTCATTTTTAAGAGTATTCAAATCTTCATTTACAATAAAAACCATAAAAACTTTAAAAATTGGGTAAATAATAATTTTTCCGTTAAAATCGTTATAGAAGGTTTGACTTTAGTGTCCAAATCATTCCATATTCACTCAAAAACTAAATATGAAGTAGTTTAATGACGACTTAACAATAAATCTAACATTACCGAATAATGTCATGCCTTTTACACTAATGCTCGGTAATGAGAACCATATAAATTGAAAAGGATCCATTCACCGTGCATTTGGGTTTCGACTGAAACACAATAAAAAAAAATTAATTTGCTTAAAATCTAATTGCTCATACGATGAAATACATCTTAATAAAAGTATCCAAAGTAAAAACTTTTTGAAATTTTGAAAAATTTCATACTGTATCGTTAAAATGAAATAAGTGAATATTTGGCGTTTTTACTAAGAGTATTGAAAAATCTCATTATCAAACAGAATTCACATGATGTTGACTACGTAAACTAGGTTTTTCAAAATGCTTTGTGACAAAAACTACTTCATTTCATCAGTTTTATTTTATATTGCTGACAAAAAATAATTTGTGAAAATTGTATGAATATTCTGTAGGAATTTGTATATGTGCGCGGTGAATGGAGGCCGCACTTCTCTAAAAGAGTTCGCCAAACATTATTTCGAACAGTTGATTGACGTTTTTTGAAAAGTTCCAACATAAGAAAACGCACGGCAATCCCGTGAAAAAGCTAGTTCAAAACATAAAAATGACACATAGGTCTATCCACACAGAAACATATTCTACACAGATAAAAATATATAAATTTCAATGTAGCGTAAACAGAAGTGTATAGTAAAATTTAATCAAATTCATCTATTGTTACGGTATCACGTTTAATTTTCAACTAAAGATGCTTGAATGTTACGTGATCGTGTAAATTTAAAGTGCATTCGATTGAAAAATAATCGATTTGTCGTTGACATTTCAGTTTATTTTTGACGCTAAACTGAAATTTACAACATCTTTTTGACTGTGTAAATACTTTATTGAAGGATCCCGTTCCAAGAAATTATTTCTCCCTAAGAGTTATCCGACGTAATATCCGACTTTCTTAAAAACCAATAACGAGCGGTGGAAATTCTACAGAGCAGAAATGAAATTGCTGTCCCCTTATGTAAGAACTAACATTTGAATAACACCTATTTCGTTATACTTCCCGGAGCTTTTTCGCTAGCTGAGGCCTTCCCATGGGCACAATCCTACACAGTTCAAATGAAGCGAGCTGTTATCTGTGATTTCCTTATCAGAAGGTACCGATAAGCTTAGCACTGTATTCCTGGTAGAGACGCTCCAACTCAGTACGTTAAAATTTAATTTCTTCTTTTCATCTAAACGTCGTTCAACCGTTCGTGCATCTAACTCAACACTCAATCTCTAGAGCAATTCAATGTGTAGTAGGTACAGGTTACTGTTGCTTCCCTTCGACATCATCTTCCGTCAATACCGAGACGGTAAAGTTTTCGCAAATTCATCACACTTGATATATCACATGATTTATGATTCTTCTAAGTGTCTTATGTAAGATGAAACTTGAAGTCAAATATGCGGAAAAATCTTGGCCGGGCTTATCGCTACTGTTGGCAGTTCTGTCGGTGAGATTAGGAAGATTTTTCAATCTCGTTTGCAACTTTGCGTAGCATAAATAAATATCAGCATATTCGCTTAGCGATTACTGATGGCTTAATCTTGGATATATCGTTTGTACGCCTTGCCATTATGTTGCGGAAACATGATCTTCTACACTGCAACAAAAAAGCATTTTAATAACTTGACAAGTGGTGAAAGGCTTGTTTTTTTTTAATGTTCTCATAACCAGAACTGCACTTCCGAATTAAAATCAAATAAAAAGTGAAACCTCAAAATTCAAATTAAAAATATTAAAACTCCACAAGCGATGTGAATATGATTTTACAAGTTATAAAAGAAAGTTGTTGTTTTCTAACCAATTGTAATTATTATTGAATATGCGATAAATTCAGATTTGATTCATTTTATGTTCGTCCATCCCAACTGAACTGAACTGAATTTAGAAATTATATATGTACTTCATATTGTAACTATGTAACTATGTAACCGTCCCTTATTTTTCTAAAATGCGAAATGTTATAAGTTCGTCATTGTAAAGTGCTCGTTTTGGTAAGAAAAAAATCAGGTAAAAATTTGAAGTCCATACGTGGACGCTAAGTGGTCCCCCAGCGACCCTAAAGGTATTGGGTGTAGATGACCCCCGTGCGCCAAATCGAGCTCGCTGCTCTAGTGTACGCAACATGAGTACGTTTGTACGCTTTTAATTTATTTAAAACTTCTGAACTGTCGTTTCTAGAGCCTTAAATTTGGAAGTGTTGCAAATTGCCCCGTTTGAGAGTATATATATTTCAAAGGATACATTTTCTGGTTGGAATTAAATGGCATTGTACTAAATTTTATTTTACTTTTGTATAAAAATACATGAGTTATTCCATCTTGATGTCCTTAATACATAACAAAATTAGAGATGAGCACTGCAAATAACCAATGCATTATCGATAAGCTTCGGGCACGTACGATCGACAAAAAATGTCGAATGCCACAAACGTTACGGTGATTGCACAAATCTATTTTCACGTTGCACCCGCGGCGGCAGCAACATCGGATCAATAGCACACGTTGACGACATACTCGTATGTACCATACCCCTACATCGTCATCATCATCGTCATCCAACAGCCAAATAAAAAAAAACCAGGCAACTGACAATAATAATAAGCACCAACCAACAACTGCTGAAACTCCTTCTATCGGAACGCAAAAATGGTACAGCAGCAAATAGAAAGCGCATCTCTCGAAAACTTTCGTAGGGAACATTGAACGGAGTTGACTCGTTAGGTGATATTTTTTCATTTCAGCACTGCGTGATCGTTGTATGGGAAAAAGTTCTAAAAAAGCCTAGATTCCTCAAAATAGACTATGTAGAGAGAAACAGCGTAAATTTTCATTCTTTACATGTTACAGATTCGTAACGAAAATGGTTTCTATGTGTCCAATAACACATAAATACGCACGTCTACACATTGATGTGATCGTCAATTTATATTAATCACAAGTGGATGATTGTTTTAATATATAAGCATAAGTAGAACATTCCTACATCGCGGTACTGATATTCACCGGGAAAGTTGAAAAAAAAAAACCTGCGTATATGGAACTGTCATTTTGTACGGGACGATCCATAGCGTTTTTCAACAGCCTACTTGATGGCAAGACGAAGTTTGCCGGGTCCATTAGTTTCAAATAATAATAATGTTTGACGTTCAACTATAGCGTACGGTGCATGTACCTTTAGTAGAGAGAGGACCCTCTAGTCGCATATAGTGAAATCTATGACAAAAGATCGGAAAACGAAATCTCCAAAAGACATAAGAAGGTAAAAAAATAGAAGGTCTAAGACAAAAAAGGTCGACAATCATTCCTTAGCCGAGTGGTTAGAGTCCACGGCTACAAAGCAAAACCATACTGAAGGTGTCTGGGTTCAATTCCCGGTCGGTCCAGGATCTTTTCGTAATGGAAATTTCCTTGACTTCCCTGGGCATAGAGTATCATCGTACCTGCCACACGATATACGAATGCGAAAATGGCAACTTTGGCAATGAAAGCTCTCAATTAATAACTGTGGAAGTGCTCATAAGAACACTACACTGAGTAGCCAGCTCTGTCTCAGTGAAGACGTTAATGCCAAGAAGAAGAATAATTTTTCAAAGAAGAAAAATATCTCAACCAAGCAAATAATATTCGACGCTTTGTAATTTATTGCGGTAAGCCTACCCAAACAGAAAAAGATGCTGTAGAATACCAAACTATGTCTAGTATACCATACCAGATAATTTTCAATACTTACCACCTGAATAAGGTAAGATCCATGCCCTAGAGGTAAAATATCTCAAATAAAATCTTATGCATATTCTAAAAACACATATAGCGTAACTCGTTTCAATTTTCAATATATTATTTCGAGGTTACGCTATATCGAAGCAGAATATTTTTCCCTTGATATTGTTCAAGATGTATTAGTGTTCTTTGATGAGAGAATGTTCCAAAAATTTATGTTTTTCGCCCAACAGGCGTTTTCAGCCATTCTTACAATTTTTTTCTGTGTTTTTGTTTCTTTTTCCTTTTTTAGTGTTGCGTTCCTATTAGAACGAAGACAATTTCTCAACATAGTATACTATAAGCAAGCACTACCAAAGTTGAGGTGTTTATAGTTCATTATTTTTTTTTTTTGTAGATGTTTTCATCGGCTTTTTTCGGTGAAATTAAAGTTGAAATTTAGCATTTACCGAACGTTTCGACCTACTTATGGATTCGGTCATCCTCAGTGGTTCCTTTAATATTTATTTCTTTAGCAAATTATAAAATAATCGTTTTAAAAAACTTACATGCTATAGAGCAAATCCTACACCACCATCTACCTGTTTACTTCTGTTTTTATCAATCATTCGTTTTGTGTTGTGAGTATGCTGGTGTTTTGTACATTTTGTTTTCCTACTTTCAACTTATCTATCAGACCATTGTATGCGGACCTGAACTTGATGGAGTCTCTTTGTAAATTAACAGTATTCCCTTCTCCTTTAATTTTAATGTAGAATGTTTCCGCTATTAATCGTGTGTCTGTTCTCGGTATTTCGTTTAGTATTTTGGTCCTATCACTAAACGAAATACCGAGAACAGACACACGATTAATAGCGGAAACATTCTACATTAAAATTAAAGGAGAAGGGAATACTGTTAATTTACAAAGAGACTCCATCAAGTTCAGGTCCGCATACAATGGTCTGATAGATAAGTTGAAAGTAGGAAAACAAAATGTACAAAACACCAGCATACTCACAACACAAAACGAATGATTGATAAAAACAGAAGTAAACAGGTAGATGGTGGTGTAGGATTTGCTCTATAGCATGTAAGTTTTTTAAAACGATTATTTTATAATTTGCTAAAGAAATAAATATTTAAGGAACCGCTGAGGATGACCGAATCCATAAGTAGGTCGAAACGTTCGGTAAATGCTAAATTTCAACTTTAATTTCACCGAAAAAAGCCGATGAAAACATCTACAAAATCTCAAAAGCGGTGATGAAACTGACGTAACAATTATAGTTCATTAACACTTCGTAATTCAAACTACCCAGATCCTTTACATAAAATGGCAACTTTGGCAAAAATCTCTCGGTAAACAACTGTGGAAACGTTCATAGAACAATAAGGTGGCTTTCAGCGCACTCAAAAAGTTTTTGGAAAAATCCCTGAAGGAATGGAGAAAATCGAAACGAAATACGAAGATAAGTTCTTTCAGGCATCTTCAAAAAAGTTAATATGAAGAACAGTTCATGCGCATTTCTAGAGCATTGTGATATGTTTTGATAAATTTTATTGGAGAGATCTCTGGTAAAAACGCTACTTACTATAATCCTGAAAACAATTATATATGTAGGAACCCTATGAGGAACCCTATGAGGAATTTCAAAAATGGATAGCAAAATATTTGAAAAATTTATTTGGAGACTTCTTGAATAATTTCTGAATAAAACCTCGAAGTAATTCTTAAAAATCTGTACAAGTCCAAGTTCCAAGTGGTCTATGGAAAAGTTTTGAACGAATAGTAGAATTCTCTGGATGAAGTTTTCAGAGGGATCTCTGAAGAAATTCTTGTAATAAAAAAACTAGTGAAATTAATCATAAGCATTAAGCATAACCATAGATGACCGTACGATTCCGTAGAATTCCTGTCGGAATTCTTGAAAGAATACATAGTAGAATACTTGGAGGTACTAATGAAACAATCTTTGAAACAACCCATATAGAACAATTTATAGAATTATTAAAGCAATTCTTGCAGGAATCCCTATGTTAATAAAGGTGTTAATAAATAAAACCCTTACATGAATTTCAAAATGACTTCATTGAGAAATTATTGAAGGAAACTCTGGAGGCATCCTCAGAGGGGTTCTAGATCGAATCCGCGAAGGAATCTCTGAAGAAACACACTGGATACATCCATTGACGAATTTCGATAGTGAAACCTGAACTTTGTTTGCCATATGCCATACGAAGGCGAAAAGGAAAATTTTACAACAAATCTCTGAATAAAAAATAATTAGGATTCTTAAAGAACACTAAAGTCTGGATCCAGTGAGAACATAGATGGCACATAGATAAAGAGAATTATTCTTTTCATATAAGTGTACAGCAATAAAAAAAATATGTGAAATTTTTCAATAGTAGCATAGTAGTACAATCCTCAAAAGCTTCCGCATACTTAAATGAGGTAGGGGGAGATCCCCCAGTACCGGACACTTAAGCCACTAAATTCACAATTCGAAAATCATTGATTTTATGGGCTCGTGTTATTCATTTATGATAAATATTATCATTTTTATAGTGTACAAAAATAAATTTGAAAATATAAATATGAATTTTGACATTGCATTTTGATGATGTATTTTAGTACCAAATTGATCGATCTTGAAAAGGTGCACCCAATACCGGACACGATCTGGAAATGCCTCGAATTCTGTAAATTTGAACATCATTGAATGTGTACACTATAGGAATAGTTTATAATTACCAATTCAATGCATTTGCAACATTTACAAGAAAAAATTGAGTTTTTATTAGCTTGCAAGATGCTTATCAAAAAGCTCTTTCATATATGATGAAAAATAGCACATTTTACGATGTTGTTCTGAATGTTCATTCTTCTTAATTTTATTGCATGTTTGATACCATGATCGACGGAACCCATGAAAAATGAAAGTATTTTGAGACACTGATGCAATAATTACAAAGATATCATGTAACAAATAAAGCTGTCCGAAACTGAGGGACAGCAGGTGCTTAACAAAAATTGTAATTTGTCCATATTTAGTTCAATTATGGTACAAAATACATTCATACCATCAAATTAAGATTATGTTCGATCATGCTTGCGGGATCCAAAGTTTTTTTTAATATTCAAAATAATTACTAAATAGGCTCAAAACTAATGGGATACGTCAACTTTTTAACGATTTTCAAATTTTTCTACTTTTTTAAAAAGGCATGCATTTTTCAAGGATGTGTTATTCTACGCAAACATTAGTCTACCTAATAGCCTTCTTTTCTACTAATACACCATATTGATTGGACCATGATTTCTCAATGTTTCGACTTTGTCCGGTATTGGGTGCTGTCCGGCCCTGGGGGATCTCCCCCTACATTTAATTGTTTTAAACGATATTTTCAATTCTGCAATAATACTAGTTTGAGACAAGTCCTACTGCGATGGCACTCATAGTGAGTACAAACCACTAAAAGTTATGTTCGGAACTCACTGAGCATGAAGAACCCTTTCAGGCCCACACACTGGACTTCTGAACAATACCTAATTATGGTATAGTACCAAAATATCCTACACATAGATAGGTGCGAGCTTTTCGTACCTGCTCGAGAATTATTGCAGTAGTGTAAAACTTAAGTTAGGGTAATTATTATAATAATATAACAAAGTGGAATCGCTAGGACCGTTTCTGAAACCAATCTTGAAAATGTTTATAAACTACTATCTGGAAAGAATATTTAGTGGAATTCCTGTCGGAATTCTTGAAAGAATACATAGTAGAATACTTAGAGATACTAATGGAACAATCTTTGAAACAACCCATATAGAACAATTTATAGAATTATTAAAGCAATTCTTGCAGGAAGCCCTATGTTAATAAAGGTGTTAATAAACAAAACCCTTACATGAATTTCAAAATGACTTCATGGAGAAATTATTGGAGGAAATTCTGGAGGCATCCTCGGTGGGGTTCTAGATCGAATTCACGAAGGAATTTCTGAAGAAACACACTGGATACATCCATTGACGAATTTCGATAGGGAGGCCTGAACTTTGTTTGCCATTTGCCATACGAAGGCGAAAAGGAAAATTTTACAACAAATCTCTGAATAAAAAATAATTAGGATTCTCAAAGAACACTAAAGTCAGTAGCAGGCATGGATCCAGTGAGAACATAGATGACACAAAGACAAAGAGAATTATTCTTTTCATATAAGTGTACAGCAATAAAAAAACCAATATGTGAATTTTCCAATAGTAGCATAGTAGTACAATCCTCAAAAGCTTCCGCATACCTAAATGAGGTACTTTTAATTGTTTTAAACGATATTTTCAATTCCACAATAATACTAGTTTGAGACAAGTCCTACTGCGATGGCACTCATAGTGAGTACAAACCACTAAAAGTTATGTTCGGAACTCACTGAGCATGAAGAACCCTTTCAGGCCCACACACTTCTTCTTCTTCTACTTGGCATTAACTTCCTCACTGGGACAGAGCCTGCTTCTCAGCTTAGTGTTCAATGAGCACTTCCACAGTTATTAACTGAGAGCTTTCATTGCCAAAGTTGCCATTTTCACATTCATATATCGTGTGGCAGGTACGATGATACTCTATGCCCAGGGAAGTCAAGGAAATTTCCATTACAAAAAGATCCTGGACCGACCGGGAATCGAAGACACCTTCAGCATGGCTTTGCTTATTAGCCGCGGACTCTAACCGCTCGGCTAAGGAAGGCCCACACACTGGACTTTTGAATAATACCTTATTATGATATAGTATCAAAATATCCTACACATAGATAGGTGTGAGCTATTCGTTCCTGCTCGAGAATTATTGCAGTGGTGTGTGAAACTTAAGTAAGCGTTATTGTTATAATCATGGAGGGCTCAGACAACCATACACACTTAGATTATATTACTGGGGTCGGTAAAATTTTACTGGGTTTTGGAACTTAGCTTAGCTTAGCTTAGACTGACTACACATATCAATGGTTGCTATTCCGTGATTGACCGAAGTCAGTGAAAATGCACAAAGAATCAACTAGAAGATCGGCTAGGATTGGCTATAATCTCCTTCAGTGTGCATAATTCAGTGCCTCTATTTATACATGGTCAATAACGGCGCCGGCCACGTCCTTGCAGTCAGGTGGGATTGGGGGAAGGAATGTTACCCAAGTAACACCGAAAACATCTTTCCAGATAGCAGATAGCAGATCGTGTCATATAAGAGTTATAATGGTGAATACCATAACATCTTGTGTTATATAAATGTTATAAAATAGCTATCGGAAAACAAGTCATCCCAAAACATTAAATGCAAAAATGACAACCTGACTTGGTTGATTGGATGCTCTACAAACGTACATAATAAAATGTATGTTGTAATTATGCATTTTAAACGAATTTTTTACAAGATTCAAACATCAATATACCCATCATCGTCGATACATGTTGTGTGTCATTCTAACATCGACTATTGAAGTTGGGACAAAAATGCCATAATCAAACCTTGTGGAGAAAAATTGAACGTAATGAAATCGTTAGCGGGTGGTTTTCTAAGTTCGGTTGCTTTTCATTATCACAAAAAAAAAACAATCGGTTTGATACTATAAACTTCTGAAAGGGTGGTTTCAGTGGTTTCAGAGTGTACTGCGAATTGACAAAATAAATATTTTTTTTAGGTGAACAAAACTTCTGCCAACTGCGTTTGCTTCTTCAACTAGAATTCGGTGTTTTACACATGCACATAACGAATTTTGATATATTCACATTGGAAAATAAACGCACGGTTTTAACACCGTGGTTGTCCAGAGTGTTTTATGTATATCGGCACCATAATTTAAAATTTGTTCTGGTAGCAGAAAACACATGATCCAAATGATGTATATTCCACTAGTGTTAAAATAAAGCAGGTTTCTTCTGTGCGGGCCAAAATTATTGTTGTCGAATAGGCTCTCAAATTGATGAATATCGTCGAAAATAACAAATAGCTACTGCGTGAGGTCTGTCAACATTACAGCAATTTTCACATTGTTGACATTTGTAGAGTAATGTTCGACGTTTGACAGATTAAAATCTATCCACTAAGCAAGAAGCTATATTTAAGTTATTTGGATGTTATGAACATTATTGAGAAAACAATCAAATGGTTTTTTAGATAATATGTTCAAAATATGTTCTTATGACGTATTATGAACGTTATTTTAAGTCAATCTAAATCCTCTAGTTAAGATGCTCTGGAGACGTTATTACAACGTAATTTCAACTCATATCTGAATCAACATACACAAACATTTCACATTTTGCTAAATAAATAATCAGGCTTACAGTACCGGTTGAAAGCTTGAATCACCTTACTTGGAATCTATTTAATTTGCATATCGATAATATTAAATAAAATAAATTGATTAGAAATCAGAATCAATTTGATAAATTGCGTCATTCACAGCGATATAAAACAATTGAGTATGAAAAATTTAATAAAACAATTGAACCGTTCCAATATTTTTGGACGGCGCTGTAAGACATATTAAAAATCTGCCATCTTATTTTTTCGTGAGAATTGAAGAAAATTATACAAAACTGCACAATTTTGGGTGGCTTCGTTATACATTTAGAAATTATTATAATGGCCCATGAATTATTGAAAAGTGAAATTGAAAGTTTCACCATTAATTTTGATCCGCATAATAAACTTCTCAAATATCGTTGAACACCATCCTTTTTAATTTTATTCATCTCCGTGATGAAAAACAATCTTAGATTTTTTAGTTTGGAAACATTTGCCAGGTTATGGTAGCCATGTATTTTTGGAGGCAATGTTGTGTTTTTTTTTTCTGTAAGTTACTTCGTTTTGCAGATTGGACATTTCAAGCAGATAATATGTAATATGATTGTGTTTTGCAAGTTATATAGCTTTCAAATAACGTCACAATAACCAGAGCATTTGCCTGTATTATAATCTAGTCATCTTGTGCCATATATATGTGGTTTGTACTTTAAAATAGCTCAATTACAGCACATGAAGTATGTCGTCATATACACTTGAATTGTGAGTCTTTAATGCTGAAAAATAACCTAATTATAACAACTGTTCATTATAGCTTATATTCCCATCTTTATTATGTTGAGAGTATGTTTATAAATCGTCAATAGTACGTCATTATAAGTGGTTGTCAGACCTATGAGATGTTATATAAGCCGCCATTTTTTGCGCTGTTTTAGCTATACAAGTGTTAGATATAAAGTAAATATCACTAGAAAAATACAACAGAATGTGTTAAAAACTGGAATTTTTAACTCTTATATAACTAGCTGTGTTACTTGGGTAGTGTGTAACCTTTGCAATTTGGAGACCGTGTTTGCCTCTGCATCTCCACAAAGGTTACTGAGAGGGATGTTTGTTAATGTGGAGGATCGTTGGGTCACAGAATTCACTTTGATAAGCGATTAGACCATGATAAATAATTATTGGTGAGATATAAACATGCTTATATGTAAATATAATATTTTCATTTGATATGACCAATATCTATATAGAGAAAAATTTTGCCGACACTTGACGTGACGAACCTTACAAAGTTTGTTGAATAAAGTGAACCTTTCGCAAGTCTACACTTGTAGTGTCGAACCATTCAAATTTTTTTTTTAATTACAAAAATAAAAGTAAAAGGAAAAAGGTGTTTTGAAAAAAAAAATTAGACATAAATAATTTATGAATCAGAGTTTATGTCGACACTCACAGTGACGAACCTTTCATAGTTTGTTGAAAAATCATATTTACGTCTCACCGTTGTAACGATTAAAGGTGCAGTCATATATATTTTATAGATTAGAAATAGTAGCATGAAACGAGCTCACCAATTGATCCGTCATCCTTGAACAGCAACAATCCACTTTCAGCCTCACACGTTTGCGCGGCTATATAAAAGCATTCAGAGAAAATAGGCGCGCGACCCGAGAGGGAAAACAACTGACGACTGCTCGGGCTTTCTTGACGCACTGCCCAGGAGCAAGCGTCAACGTCGAAAGATCAAAAAGAACCAATCGAACGCGGCACTTTTTCACTTTACTCGACCGATGCGCGACATGTTTGATCCTGCCCTCATCGCCGGCCCCCGCAGGAGCAAGCGTTAAGGTCGAAGGATCAAACACAACTAAAGGATCACGCCACTTTTTCACTTTCACTCGACCGACGCGTGACATGTTTGATCCTGCCCTCATCGCCGGCCCCCGCAGGAGCAAGCGTCAAGGTCGGAGGATAAAACCCAACTAACTCTCAGACAACCATACACACTTAGATTATATTACTGGGGTCGGTAAAATTTTACTGGGTTTTGGAACTACCGAAAAAGTCAGTAAAATGAAAACTGTCGCCACGCGTAAATTAAAACAAATTTCACCATGTTTTATTTTTTATCAATATTTGATATAAAAAGAAAGCTTTCTGCAAAATTTCAATGAAAAATCTCTGTTTTTCGATTTCTGACATTTTTTTTAGTTTACTGACTTTTTCGGTAGTTCCAAAACCCAGTTATTTTTACCGAACAGATTGAGTGTGTAGCGGTAAATTTAACGCGCAGCTATTCAGCAAGAACAAATTGAGGGTCATCAAAGTGGCTTTGATTCTTTATCATCTCAATTAAAAATACCGACAAAAAAATGGCCTGACAAAGACTCTCGATCCTACCAAAAATTTGATTCTTCGACCTGAAAGTTTCAATAAATCCAGATGTGACTTCGATTCATGTTTATTATAACTATTAAGCAATTGACATGTTATAATAATGCAAGTAGACGGGAGGATCTCTAGAACGTAATTTCAACTATAAGTGGTATGGAAATCACTTGATCATTAAAAAAAAATGAGTAGCGATTTTTCGAACGGGTTTTTTTATGAAAACTGTACCTCAATTAATAAGGTCCTAAAGCCCTATCTCGATGTTTGTACCAAACGCTTGAGCTGGCGTCAGAAATACACGTCTACTCAATTTTATAATGCTTTGTATTAATACAAGTACACAACAAAACAGATTATAACGTTATTTCGTATTATCATATAATAGGAGAATTTAATCAAAACTTCAGGACCCCATTTTCAGTCAGTTTGAGGGCGGAAAATGAATTTTATCTAGAAAACAGCACCAATTGCCTGGCCAAGTATCAATATTCAGTGTTCGGCAAATTCTAAGCATCTTGATGTTTATCAAATGGTTAATATATTTTGCAAACCAATAATATCTGTTAATTGTACACTCGCTGTGTTGTTTTTAGTCAGATATGAGGAAAAGTGTCTTAGGACGCATCATTTACACCGTGATCAATATATTCTCATGCACTTTTTTTTTATTTGGTGTAATTTTCCTGAGTGTATTTCATGTTTTAGTAATTCATTGTATTCTAGTAGTATAAACTAACGTAGAACAGCTTGTTTGTTGAAGTACACATATAAATTGCAATCATTGCACATCGAGGCACATGGTAATCCTTCTATGATTGATTTGGTCTTATTCGGCTCTAGTCACCATTTAGCCAGGTGACTACTCACGCTAACTTTGATTCTGATCATGTTCTTGTTACATTTCAAATAGATATCCCATGAAGCGATACTCAATCCTATCAGCTCCACTTTCAATTATTTATGAGCCGACTTGAACAGATATAAGACATGAATCGATAATAATCTCGATGTTAACATTTCTTTACAAACAAATGCTCTCGAAACTTTAACAAATTCCATTCATGAAATAAGAGGCATTGCAACACACAAATATAAAGTGAAATTCGAACCCATGATTACAGACGATGATTTTAAACACTCGGTCTGTCTTAGAAACGTGAGAAGAAAATTAAAAAAAACGTTTTTCCCAATATTTGAAATAAAATTTCTCAATTGGGCACTGGCTTTAAGCCCTTCCGGAAATTAAATAAAATTTGGAAATTCTGGAAATTATGAAAATAACTTCAAAGTCTTAATCCGGCATTGCAAGGGGAAACGAATAATTACTAACTAATTGCGAAAAAGCTCAAAAACTTGCTATGCAGTTTGAAAACACGCACAATTCCAATTTAGGACTTACCGTTTTGATTCATATTACGGACACTTAAGACCCCAGTGAAGTACTATTAATCAGAAAGCATACAAAATAAATCATTCTGTATGATTCCTCCGCGTTATCAAGCCTCCAAAACACTTAGCTTTCGAATGGTGGGTGAAGATTTTGATTCCGCAACATGAATCATTTTGAATAAATAGAAATGTGTGGACCAGGGCTGTGCATTTTCGAAAGCATTTTGTGAAACACGAAGGCTTGGTTGTGTCGTATCGATGGTGACGAACAACTGCGTCGCTTCGTTCTTCGTTCCACATTCATTCGTTTCGTTATCCGAATTGAAAACAACGAACAAGAAAGGTGAAATGAAAGAGTAAGAATTTCGTTTCATTTAATTTCGTTGAAATTTATCAAAATGTTTCAAATTGCATTTTACCTATTTTTGCAATGTAATTATGTAACTTGTTGAGTAATTAATTAAGATAGAGAAACTATGCGGGCCACCACGTCGTTCATTTGAATTAAACAGCTCCTACAGTTAGAGACTACCGATTGAAAGACCAGCTCGCTGCGGTGAGGCTCCGATTTATGACGCGCGACGCACAAGCAGCACGAAAGAGATGAGAGACTACGCTTGCTGCGATGAAAGGAAAGGTTCGTCGGATTGAAACGAAACAGTAGAGTTTCAACTGAAAGGCAAGCTTGAGTCAGTCAGTTGGGGACTGAAAATGCTTTCAATGAAATGAAAATGTACGGCCCTGGTGTGGACTCTTCATGATTTTATTCCGGACGCTTCCTCACTTTTGCCTTATATTCCGGACATTTTGATTGAAATTCCGGACAGCTCATTTAAAGCATAGGTAGAAAAATCGTATAACCAATTGAAATCGTCAAACCACGAAATAGACGTCTAAGGCAGTTCGGCATTATATATTTTGATAGATATCGGTTAAAAATGATTATTAAAATGAGCTCTGAAAGTGAGAACTTTCGAATGACAAAAATTGAAACATTTCGTGTGAAATGTTTCCCATACAAAGTAGAGTGCCCGGAATTTGAAGCTGTCCGTAATATGAATCAAAACGGTATTGAAAATCAAGTTACTCAGGATTTAAAGAGCACTCTCAATCAAGAGAACGTTTTCGACTATTCCTGCGGGACTGATTTGGTAAAAATGAGAACGGCACTTTTTGTTTCCCCGCGACTATTTGATGTTCGGAAAATTTGTCTGAAGCATCGAACTGATTGCTCATTTCGATGCAATTATCAACATTACCTATTTCACCCTTGGAAGAAAGCGTGCATTCCAGAAAAACGTCCTTTCTTCCATTTTTGCCACGTTCAGTGTCAGTTTTATAACCCACATGTTTAATGATATTTTTAGCCGAAGGCTAGTTCATCTCTATTCCGCTTTTTCTCGCCGAGGTTTACAATTTTTTTTTGCGCCCTGGGCTGAAAATCTCCCTAATAAAGATAATAATAATAATACAATATTTTTTTACATCGGTAATTTGTTTCTTCTGTAGTATAAGTAATCCAATGTTCGTAAGGCGCACTAACTGCATTGCTTCAATGCGTGTTTAGTGAATAAATGAAAAAAGACGGTGTCCAAGAATGATTACCATCGCTAGCTTTCGCTAACGGGTCAAACGAAAAATTGAAGGCACGGTTCCAAACAAGGATCAATAAGGGATCAATAGTAGAACAATATTTAGTACCGTCGATGGAGGTGACAATGGGTCTAGGCGGTGACATTGGGTCAAAACGAAAAATTATGATTTATGAAATATTTCAGCTAATAACGCTGATATCACTAGAATTATCAAATCATATGTTAGGGAACATATTATTACACATAATTCATCACAATATACATTTTTAGAATTAGTAGTTTTTGTTCACTATATCAATAAACTTGTATGTTGAAACTAGATAAAATTTACAACATTACATTTCTCCTGTGCACAATATAGCACATGTACTTTAAAGTTTATCGTAGTATTAGTAGAAGGTTGAAAGTCTTTTCACTACAGTTCACACGTATATTCCGGAATCTAATTGATTTTTCCACAAAAAATATTTGTTTTCGGTTAAGTGTCTAAAACATTGAAAATGGGGGTGAGATTGGGTCAAGCAAGAACGATAGTAAATGAAATTGCAAGACCACTTTTTTGACATTTTACGGTGCCGGGTGTTCTCATATTCTTAATTAATGTGTTTATTCTTCTTAAACACAGCATTTCTGAAACATCAAACAAGTCTACTTGAGGATTCCGTGCATCGAATAACAATGCATCGCATTTTGCCCTTCTCAAACCAGCAACTGTGTTTCGTGTGCAGCAACATCGTAAAATTTTATCAAATGAATTTTTTTATTTAATTATTTATTCGTGTTTTCATATTATAGAAAAGTAAAAATAAAAAATAAGTACAAATGAAAATAAAAATTAGTTGGATCGTTGAAATTTCGGGATTATGACGTCAACATCGGTTAGCGGCGTCAGTCGTCTAGGCGTATTGTGCCACGGGGTGTGGGTTCGATTCCCGCTCCAGTCGGTGAAAACTTTTCGTCAAACGAAAAATTCATCGCTGGGCTACTGGGTGTTTCATGTTGTCCGTTGCCTAATGTTAGTAATCGTTCAGTCTGTGCAGCCTATGTGCTGAAGACGGTGTAAATTGTCTTTTGAACATCTGCCTGAAATGTATTGATCGAGGAATGTCGCACCGAAATTTAACTATTTGCGAAGGTTTAAAATAATCACTGTTTCAGTACACCTTTGGGAAAACTGAATAGGCTTTATGGCAATGGGGATGAGACTTTGAAGATAATTTGAGGGAAAAAATCAAGAAAATGTATGTAAAATTGATTATAAATGTTGGGTCTCATATTTTCTCACATAGATCTTCAAATTTTTTGTATAATTTTTCTTTTAAGTGGGTTTATCATACTTGTGAAACATCTTAGACATCTTTTCGTCTTGTTTGCATCGTATTACAACAATATTTTTCAGCTGTGAATGGTTTTGCAATCATATTCTCAAAAACAAGTTATTTCAATAACAGTGACCCAATGTCATGGGGTGATTTTTCATTCACTTGTAGTGCCGCTGTGAATAAATATTTTTCTTTAATTATTTGAACAGTTGTTAATGTACCATCAAAGTACATGCACACCAAATTTGAAGTTTATTGGAGCTAATTTTCGATAGTTATTCAATAAACAAATCGAACATATGCCTTTTTGACCCATTCTCACCCCCAACGACGGTACTGAAAAGTACTGTTTTGTGAGAAGTGCCTACTGTTTTGTTGTTTTATTAGCGGCTTTCAGTCTCAACGGCAATCAGAACTAAAATATTTCTTCTACGCCCAACGTTTTGATTGTATTTTGAAAGTTTTAAATATTTCCGAAAGCAGAAAAAATGTGTACGCACAGCACGAGGGTACGATGCACACTGATAATTGACATTTATTTTCTGCCATTCCCAGCTTATTGTAACGATTTTTGTCATGCCAGGCTAGGACAGTACAGATCAGACACAGCTTGTGAGCTATGCAACAGCACAACCAAATTTAAATTTAGGAGCCTTTTTTATAGTTCGAGTGGATCAAAATAACTCGACAGGAGTTGCTGGCGAATGAAAAAAAAAATCGCTCCACAAGGCTCTGCCATTCAAGTTTTCGACAGTTGTCACTCTATATGACTGGATTACTGTGGGAGTCGACGAGTGACTTCTGAAATGCGTATGCTTGATTTGATTGACAGTAACACTGTAGCCAATTCATTTTATTTTAAAAAGGACCATGCTATTGATTACGATTTTTCGATTTATAAAATAGGGCCATCGTACTATGGCTAAGCCATCAATAGTGGTTGTGTCAGTACTAATTTTATTGATTTATTGCTTACGTATTTTGTATGTTGACCAATTTTTGAATGTAATTAATGTCCTTTTGAAAATAAAACGAATAAGTTATATAAAATCTTAGCTTTCAAATAAACAAAAGTACTAAAAAATCCTTTACCTTTTCGCTAATTTGTACTACTAATATTGCTCTTTAAAAAAAATCTAAAATATTACGCCATTTGATTTTTGAAACATGAAAAATTTTGACATGTTACCAAAATAGAACGGATACTATATCTATATATCATATCTAGAAATCGTCGGTAGATTTTAATGCCGATCTAATCTAGTGTTTTTTTTTTATTATTTGTAAGGTATCATGTTCCCCAGTATTGCCTTCAAGATTTTTATTCAAGACTTCTTTAAAATTTCAAGCAGTATTTCGTCCAAAGATGCCTCCTGGGAGTTCCTGGAGTTTTCCACAAGAAAAAGGTTCAGGATTTCTTTAAAATATCAACTTTTACCGATACCTTCAGGAATAACTTTTTTCAAGTCTTAAATGAATTTGTTCAGGTATTCTTCTAGGGATGTTTAAAGGAAACAGACGGATTAATTTCCAGAAAGTATTGGAGAAATTTCTGAAGAAAATCCCGAGGTTATTTCAGGTGAAATGGTTTTCTACTGATTAACGCCTTCAAGGGTCTCTGAAAGAACCCTGGATTTTTGAGGATGTTTTTTAGGATTGTTTAGCAATGACAATTATTGAAAAAATAATCAATCCTATTTTTGGATGATATCCTACAGGTCGAATTAATTTATTGAGGAGTGTATGGGAGTGTTCTTGATAAATAATCTGGAATAATTCCTGGAGGAATTCTTTGAAGAAACTATGGATGAATGCTTCAAGGAATCCGTTATAATATTGCTGGAAGAATAATCAAGAAATTCGACGTAATACATCCTGAAGGAATCTGGTGTGATTTTTTTTTTTTTTTGATAAAATCGTCAAAGGAATATCGTTGAAAACTTCAGAATAAACCTATGTGCATTTCATTAAAGGAACACCTGTAGAAATCTTTGAAAGACCTCCTAGAATCACAATTTTAAAAATCGGATGAAAAATTAATGGAAAACTAGAGGAAATCTTGGGATAGCACCTGGGAGATAATTTAGGAGGGATTCCAGAAAGCGTTCCAAAAGAAATTTAAGGAGAAGAAATCTCTGAGTTGGAGAGAGTTTTTTGAAGAACGTATGGAAAAATCGCGTGCGAATCTCAAGAGATTTTTCTGGAGGCTCAAAACATTTTGCTCCTGTATTCACTGCAAGCAGAAAAATAAAAAAAGATTTTTTAGAGCCTTGCACTAAAATAGTTACCAATAGGTGAATTCCGGTGAACATTTTTTTCGAAGAGAAGAAATTTTCTTCCATATCATACCAGCAAGAAAATTTTCTTTCCTTCGAAGAAAATACGGGCCGGAATTCGCCTACAAGTCCCTAAAAAGAGACTTGCTACCAGCTCTCGATAAACCGAAAGTGTACTATTGAAGATAAGCTTCCCCTATAATATTTTTATCATTATTTTGAATGCCATGGAGTAAATTTGAACGATCTAATGGATGGTAATGTCTGGTCTCCAGTATTTGCCACTCGCAAGCCGCAACGGTACATTTCGAGACCCCTTCTAGTAATTTTATTTTCCACAGTGAGTGTGGGCACCCAATTGCCACTGCACGTATTCTTTTTTTCCTATGTACTCACTCACCGAGAACTGTCGGGTTTGATTTTGCATACTTAGAATATAGAAATCAACGCGTACCACACATAATAGAATTAAAATTTATCTCTTTTCATCATAAACAGAGCGCTTCATTCATGCAAATTCCACTCTTTCCTGTTCCAATCCCGTGTAGGTAGTTGAGTGTCGTTTCGTCGGCTTTGGATTGGTAGCGATTATCACCAAAGAGTGCGCCCGGTGGAGAAATAAAAGTGTTCCATTAATCTCTCACTCTCTCGCACGGCATGCCGGTCGGTCAGACGTCCCCGTCATCATCATGGCAGAAACCAGCATTACGAACAGCACCAGAAGCACAACATTTTTTCGCAAATGGATGTGCTGTGCGGCGGACTAGTCAAGCTACGACGCAAATAGAAAGCAGTTCAGCAAAAGTTGAATTCGATTAACAACAGATCAGTTGTAGAGAGACATGGGGAAAATAAAATCTTAGTAAAATATCTAAACAATTAAAAATATAAAGAAAATCAATGTTTTATTTATAACAAAACTCAAATAATAATATTTTTAAATACATCAAAAGCTATGAGAGAGATTCCGATTATTTTTTTCAAATGAGGATGAGAATTTAGGACTCTTGCTAAGCAGATCAAATTGTCAGTTCACAGGATCAATTTGTCAATCACAGGAGGCAACATTGTTGCAACCTTTTCAATTCGTGATTGATCAGTTATTTTAAACACAAAAATGAAACTGTGTTATGGATGGTGTTTGATTATGCGGCAATGTTTAGTAACACGGAGAAAGTTCTCGAAAATTACAATGCAAAGCCTAGAAAATCGCTGAGCATGCGGTAAGCGATAATTGTGGATGTCATAGCACATCAAACTTTCAGAAATACTAACAGTATCTTAAAAGTTTATATCAATGTCCATTACATTCATTATTATTTGTAAGTAGTATCAAACTTCAATAAAGGGCAATTCTGTTTTGTTTTTTCATAAGAGCTTATCTGCATTCATCGATTTATCTTCATCGTTGCTCTTGCGTTATTGCAGAAACCTGACTATCATTTCGTAACATATTTTTGTGCTGCTTGATGAAGGATCACTATAACACGAAACATTATAGATTCATAAAATTTAGCGAAATTATTAGCAAAAGAGAGGATCGATGAAGAGAAATTGCTCATGTCAGTTAGGCTCTATTGAAGTAACAGTTCAGTTTTGTTCCTAATGCATAACAAACGCTGTTGAAAAAAAATTCAAATATTCTTTCAACATTTGCGAATGCATTACCCATGTCATACAGGAAATAATATTTCAAGTAAAATTACTGAGTTATTCAACAATCAACTTGAAATCCACATTTTTGACCAGTTCTCATCCTCGATGACGATAGTGAACATCAGGAAGATGGCTCTGTAGATTTTCAGGGATGTTACAAAAACTTCAAAATCTTATCCGCGACTGGAATCACCAATCCGCGACAACATAAAACATCAAAAAAGTTGCCTAAAAACTCTAATATTTTAATGTTTTAGTGGTCCTAGCCTTATCGTTTTTTAAACAATTTACTATTTTGGGTTTACTATTATTTTAGATGCCAAATTTGAATTAAATTTGATTATAAAACCAACACAGAGTTATTTTATAAATATCGTTATTAGTATCATTTCAAATATTACATTAATTCCTTAAATCTAGGTGTTTTGTACTAGGAAACACTGTCATCCTAATTTGATAAAACCAAATTAAACATTTATAAACATTTATGTTATCAAATTACTGCATTTCATTTACCGTTTCAGTTCAGAATTTTCACAGATGAGTTGAATTCACCTGCTTATAAGAGAAAAAACGCTTTCAATTCACTTAACCTAGATGTATACACGGTGTGTTTTGTAGAGCAATTTCAAAACAAAAATTTCGGCATGTCTGAAATTTTGACACAAGAAAGCCATGATTTTCCCCTTTCATTTGCGACCAAAACGAAAATAATCGGTCGGGGGGTCTAGAACAATTTTTTTTAATTTTTTTACCGAGTTTGGTATATAACTTAACCTTAGTAAGTCCTTACTAGGTCTTTTTCGACCCATTTCAAAATTCAAATCATTGTAACTTTTGATTATTTTAACCTTGCAATTTGACGTTTTCTGACAATTAGGTATTTTTTGTGGGAACATTTATTTTTTCGGAGACAAAAGTTTTGAATGGCCCCTTAGGGAGCTTCCATAAATAAAAGTTACAAATTGTGACTTAGGGTCGTTTTTGACCCAAAAACTCCAAGAGCTCGAAAAATCAGTGTGTTGACCGAATTTATTTCTGTTGGGCTGAAATGAAAGGTACACATGTTGATTTTCGGAAAACCAACCGGAGATCCGGAATTGCGTCACTGTGTCCACCGGGAACCTGCCACATCGGAAAAAAAATCCCTTTAGATACCCTTACTTTGACAACCTGTAGTTTCGTAACTAAACAAGTAATCTGAACCGTACTCATATTGTTGAATAGGTATTTACGTGGACTGTAAATAGAGATTTTCAAATCATTTAGTTATTCATACCCGGTTCCGGAAACCCGGAACATCCGAAAAGTAAGTTTCCATCGTAGTTTTGTGTATGTAATTCACATTGGTACTATTCGGTTGATGGATATTTTGACATAAAATTTCTCTGTAATAAAGAACCATTTACCGGTGCACATCCCTTGAAAAACTCGGTACAGTATGGTCCATGCAGAACCGGTTCCTGGAGACCCGGAAGGTACCCAATCTGGACAATTCGATGAAATTACTCGGATTGATGCCAAAAAAACCAAATGACTTGTGTCCAACTCATAACGATTGATTATGTTTGAATGTATTTTGCCAAAAGAATGAATTGATGGATATTCTGGTCCTTCTGGGTACCGAAATGACCACCGGAAAACCCGTAATATGGGACCACTAAATTTTAGCACCAAAACTAGGCATGTGACGGCTCAAACTTCATGATTTTGAATCCCTATGATTCTTCTAATTCAATTATAGCGCCAACTCGAACGTCTTTCGATGGAAGATTAGCATCAAAAGTCGTTCGAGCTGGCGCTTTTAGAAGTTTTGAACACAAGAAAGCTATACGAAACATAGTTCTTGAGATCTGCTGGATATAAATAGCAACCAAGTCTGTATGCACTAAAGATCACTGTTCATAGCTCTTTTTTGGTGTAATCGGAGACTTTTATGATTCACCTGATATTTTTGTTAAAGCTTCGTATGATTTCGTATAAAGCTAGCAAAATCGTAAAGTTACTGAGTAACATTTTCAAAGCTGGTTTAATGTATTTGTTTTATGAATTACTATAGAATTCCGTGCAACTCTAATAAAACTATGCTAAAACTGAACATTACAGCACTTATTGAGATTTCTAAGCAAAATATTACGATCACACGATCAATCTTTCACAGATAGATTTGTTACGAATAAAACCTTTCTATGTTTGTATGAATTCATTTGCACTTTTCCTACCATCAATTTAAAAAGGAAGTGTATATTCGTCAGCATTATTATTAATATTCTTATCTTTATTTAAGAGAATTTCAGCCCTAGACTGGCTGCTAATCCTAGAATATTTGTCAGCAATTCTGTTGGTTTTACCATTGCAAACAAAAGCAATGTTCTGTCAATTCTCACAACAAACACATGGACAATAGTGTCAACATTGCATTGCTATTGCAATTGGGTTAGAATATTGGATTTATGAAATATTATATTGCGTCTGTCATTGGCACAAATATGAACTTGTCAAGCTGAGGGTCGTGGGTTCGAATCCCACCGGTCGAGGATCTTTTCGGGTTGGAAATTTTCTTGACTTCCCAGGGCATAGAGTATCTTCGTACCTGCCCTACGATATACGCATGCAAAAATGGTCATTGGCACAGTAAGCTCTCAGTTAATAACTGTGGAAGTGCTCATAAAAATACTAAGCTGAGAAGCAGGCTCTGTTCCAGTGGGAACGTAATGCCACAAAGAAGAAGAAGAACTTGTTAATTTTCTAGAATCTATGACATAAGATCGAAAGGGCAAAAGTTCGAGGAGGAATAAAAAGGGGATAAAAGGTCAAAAATCTTCTTTCAAAAATTATATAATTTCCCTTAATGCAAATCCCTTTCAATTTTTGGTCCTTTTGACCTTTTGCATTTTCGACCATTTGTCTTGTCTACCTTTTATCTTTCGACTTATTATCCTTTCGACCTCGAAGGATGAATATTGCTTTTGAGTTACAAATAAAAGATGAAAACAGGTTGTTTGACATACTTAGTTTTAAAAGCAATGTAAATTTCAACAATGGATGAAAGCAAAAGAGATGCAACTCGAAAATTTAAATTTCGGCCTCGGCCTGTAAATTTTTAGATCTAGAGCTGACTAGAATATAATCTACAAGATATTGACACTAGATTTTTGCTACATTTTCATCTAAATCCGTTTCAACAGTTCACCTCACCAAAATTTATTAATTCACGGTGCATTTAAAATCATATCACAAATAACAAAATCTCAAAAAAAAAATTGCACTAGACCCCCCGATGGATTATTTTCATTTTAGCAGCAAATGAAAGAGGAAGGTCTTGTCTTTCATTGGTTAAAATTTGAGACATGCCAATTTTTTTGTTATAAAGTTACATGAAAAAGACACCGTGTATAACGTATCCATAGTGGTAATAGAAGATTGCAACGATGTTCATCTAAAATTATTAATATTCTATGTAACTTAGTACAATACCAGAGAAGAAACTTCAGAATAATTTTCAGAGCTTTCTTTCTTGTATTATAACTGGTATTACTGAACATTTGTTTGAAGATCAAAAGCTTGTTCTTAAGACAAAGTTTCGATTTTCTGTTAATAAGTGGATAAAGACAATTTATATATTTGTTACATTTGGCTTGAATGCTCTCAATGTTATTTTTGAAACTTAAATTATTTAGTTTAGAAAACTTCCATTCTTGCAAGTATGAGGAAAAAAGTATTCAAACTTTTTTGCAATCTACTACAGATGATCCGCAGGCTTCGTCTTTTGGCGGAGAGGCTTGTGTCACCCGCAAACAAAGACTTTTGGCATTCCTGGGGTAACGTATTGTATTCCCAAAATGCTCTTACATGAAGGCTTTCAGACATTGAGTTCTGATAATTAAGCTGAAGTGTACGATTTTATAGATAACTTTGAAGTGTTCTAACTATGTATGTTGTAAAATTAGTTTTTTTATATATATTTTGCTATCAAGCCTTCATTCCAAACACTGTCGAATGCTTTTTCTGTATCTAGAAGAGCAAGACCAGTAGAATAGCCTTCCGAACGAATCAAATTTGTTACACGTAAAAGTTGATGAGTGGTCGAATGCCCACGTCGGAATACGAAATGTTCATTGGAGAAAATTGAATTTTCGTTGATGTAGGCCATCATATAATGAATTGTTTAAGAAAGTTTACTGATACAAGAATGAATACTTATTGGACGATAGCTAGAGCATGGTTTCCCAACCGGTGGTCCGCGGACCTGTAGGGGGCACACTCGCAGTTGCCATAGGATAAAGATCAACAAATATAAAGAACGAAGACATTTTTAATGAATAGTAACACAATAATGTTTAATATTGCAATAATTGAGCAACAAAGATGTTAACCTATGCGTACCCAACGTCTGTTTTTGAGGATTTTCAAATCTTCAGTCAACTGTTAAAAAGTCATTTTTCAACCGATTTTCATGAAACCAATGGCATGCGATCCAGATTTGTCTAAATTTGCAAGGGCCGCAAAACGGAACCGGTTCACCTAATGGTTCCGGAGTTATTCCGGATTGCGTTGGGGTCAGAACCTGTCGAAATACGAATTTTCAAACAATTTAACTTCTTTACTCGTGCTATTCGATATGTTTATACATAAAACACTATCAATATATATAATCATATACAAATAAGTGTTAATGACCTCTTTGGACACGACAATCCGTTTACTTGTGCCAGATATGTTCCGGAAGTCCTGAGGGAGGTGGTCATTCCCACAATGTTATCAGAACCATTCGTGCGACACCTCAATCTTCATGATTTGTCATATAATGAGTGGAAATGGTTATAAGAAAGTTCAACGACCATTCGGGATTGACCTGGTCACACCGGACATGTTCCGAACACCCTGGCGGAAGTGGTCAATTCCACAATGCTGTATAAGCCGTTCGTGCGACATATCAAACTTCATGATTTGTGGAAACAATAACGAAAATAAATGTTCTGGACATCCATGACCATTCTGGACCGGGGTACATCGGACATATTCCGGATACCTCGAGGGAAATGTCAATTTTCTAAGTTTTTCCGAAACAATTCGTACAACAACTGAAAACCCACGATTCGTCAAATAATGAGTGGAAATGGCCAAAAGAAATTTTCAGAAATTAGTGTGGACAAAATTGTAAAAAGAGAGATAAAAATAGAGTCCACTACGCACAGGTTGAACCGTTTCAAAATAATTCTTGACAACACAATCTGAAGTCATTACTGTCTGGCTCGGATGATGCTGAAACTGAAGTTAACTGTGCTGCCATCAATGTGGACGAAATTGTAAAAAAAGAAAGAAATAAGTAGAGCACACAAGGAGCAGGTGCGACCAGATTATTAGAGTTTCCAAATTTCCCGGGATTGGATTTCCCGGGAAACGGGAAATACAATTACAATTTCCCGGGAAATCCAGGGTACCCGGGAAATTCTGAAAAACGTGAAAATAAAGCAAATTTGATGGAATTTTCTTTTTCAATCCACACTTTGAAGGAAAAATATAGAAGTGTTGTAAAAATACGGTTTTGATTTGTTTTTTGCTTTGTATCAAAGGCACATGTATACCTGTAGTGACACAAGCGATAATAAATACAAAAAAAATGAGATTTCGTATTTTTTATGTTTTTTTTTCACAAAACCGAGGTAAAAAGCTTTCAAATGACGTAAAAATAATGACACTGGCTTTATTTTTCGATTTTAAACGAATATTTGTTCTTAGTTATGCGGCTTCAAAATTCAACATGTATTTGGTACATCGACCCTATATGTATGTATTTGATACCAGTAAATCCATGAAACTTTTATAAGCCTACTCAGTTCAGTTGGAGCCTTCCTTAGCCGAGTGGTTAGAGTCCGCGGGTACCAAGCAAAGCCATGCTGAAGGTGTCTGGGTTCGATTCCCGGACGGTCCAGGATCGTTTCGTAATGGAAATTTCCTTGACTTCCCTGGGCATAAAGTATAATCGTACCTGCCGCACGAGATACGAATGCGAAAATGGCAAGTTTGGTAAAGAAATCTCTCAGTTAATAACTGTGGAAGTGCTCATAAGAACACTAAGCTGAGAAGCAGGCTGTGTCCCAGTGAGGACGTAATGCTAAGTAGAAGAAATTCATAGCAAAGATCCATCGAAAGTTCCTTTATTTTATATAGCAAATATTCTTTCGCCAAAAACGATATTCATTTTATGAACAACTATTTCATTACGAAAAATAAAACAAAAATAAGCATCGAAATATAACTATTGATGTAGTGAGTCCATTGGTTAGAATTATATGAAAAGTAAATTGTGCGATGGTTTTTGTTTGAAAATAGATTTATAGAAATATGAGAAATATGAAAATCCCGGGAAATACGGGAATCCTGGGAAACAGAAAGTCATTTCCCGGGAAATCTCAATTCCCGGGAAATATTCCTGGGAATGTAAACTCTAAAGATTCCAATAATTCTTGACAACACTCCTTCTCCAACCAATCAGGAGTCAATCTCTAAATTCTATCTAAGATGTTTGTAAACAAAACGGCAAGCCCTTCCTCACCTACCCTGTCTGGTTTTCTCCACAAAGTGTGCATAATGAGTCACCTTAGTAAAGTGAACCCGCCTTGCTGAAAACAACGGTGCCAGCACCATTGTTTTCAAGTTTTATTGAAGAGCGAAGGAGAGAGAATTTCACCGTGAAATGCCTAATTGCACGGTGATGTCACCAGAAAATCGCTCTCTTTCTCTCCTTTGAGAAATCAACTGTGACAGGTTCTGGCACCGTTGTTTTCAAGTTTTGTTAAAGAGCAAAAGAGAGAGAATTTCGCCGTGAAATGAGCTATTGCCCACTGCACGGTGACGTCATCAAAAAATGTTTCTCTTTCTCTCCTATGGGAAATTTGAAAACAACGGTACCAATACCTGTCAAAGTTGACTGGTACTGGCACCGTTGTTTTCAGGTTTTGACAGGTACTGGCACCATTGTTTTTAAGTTTGGTTGAAGAGCGAAAGAGAGAGAATTTCGCCGTGAAATGCCTAATAGGTCACTTCACAGCGATATTCTTTCTCTTTCGTTCTTCTAGAAAATTCATTCGATAGGAGCTGTTTCTTGTTTTTTAGTTTCCCATAGAAAGAGAACAAAGTTTGACTATTACAAGCGAACATTTTATCCATGATTCAAGGAAACATTGTGCGCTACTCGGGATATCCAGATTTTGTTCGGTATGGTCACAAACCATCTGAAATGTTTCCAATTTCATCTAAACGAAATGAGGTACACACGAATGGTTTTGGAAAAACTCAGCTTATGACCACTTCTCTTGAAGCAATCAGATTATATACAAAGAAACCCGTCCTGATTGGTCCTGAAACCGGTGTAAAATGCCGCAAAAATTAAATTTGATATGTCGCATAAACAGTATTGTGGAATTGGCCTTTTCCGCCAGGCCGTACGGAACATATCTGGTGTGGCCAGGTCAATCCTGAATGGTCGTTGAACTATCAAAGGACCATTTCCACTCATTATTTGACAAATCTGGAAGTTTGACGTGTTGCACGAATTGTTTTGGAAAACTTAGAAAATGGCCATTTCCCTCGAGGTATCCGGAATATGTCCGGTGTAACCCGGTCCAGAATGGTCATGGATGTCCAGAACATTTATTTTCGTTATTGTTTCCACAAATCATGAAGTTTGATATGTCGTACGAACGGCTTATACAGCATTGTGGAATTGACCACTTCCGCCAGGGTGTTCGGAACATGTCCGGTGTGACCAGGTCAATCCCGAATGGTCGTTGAACTTTCTTATATCCATTTCCACTCATTATATGACAAATCATGAAGATTGAGGTGTCGCACGAATGGTTCTGATAACATTGTGGGAATGACCACCTCCCCCAGGACTTCCGGAACATATCTGGCACAAGTAAACGGATTGTCGTGTCCAAAGAGGTCATTAACACTTATTTGTATATGATTATATATATTGATAGTGTTTTATGTATAAACATATCGAATAGCACGAGTGAAGAAGTTAAATTGTTTGAAAATTCGTATTTCGACAGGTTCTGACCCCAACGGAATCCGGAATAACTCCGGAACCATTAGGTGAACCGGTTCCGTTTTGCGGCCCTTGCAAATTTAGACAAATCTGGATCGCATGCCATTGGTTTCAAGAAAATCGGTTGAAAAATGACTTTTTAACAGCTGATTGAAGATTTGAAAATCCTCAAAAACAGACGTTGGGTACGCATAGGTTAAGCAGACATTTTTGCAAATAATGATGATATTTTGAAAAAATAAAGAATTATGTTTCCAACGTCGAACTCTAGAAAAATTACTTTTGAACTTCTGCATTTTTTTTTTTTAAATAAAACGTCTTCCGATCGAAAATTGAATGAAAATTGAGTACATTTACAAGAATAATCAATCCTATACAGACACTAATACACGCATGCTAACCACGTTATGAAGCTTTGGTAAAAAAAAAATAGATTCGTCATTAATTTCTGATGAAAAGTACACTCATCACACTATTATGGGTCACACACTATTATTAGTCACTATTAACTTTAATCGTCAAAAGCTATTATATTATAAACTATTTATCAATATAATTATGTTTCATACGTAAACAAATTTATTATGTAGCATTGAATACGTCACACGCATGCTTCAACACCGAAATAAGCGCGTTTTTAATCGATTGCCGCTAGACGCCCATTCATCTGTCAAAGTAATGCTGGATTTGTAAACATTCTAAAGTTTGTGCTCTAGATTTGTTAGTCTCTAAAGAGTGAAACTATCTTATTCACGGCTGAAAAATGGCTTCAACATCGAAAAACAGGTATGATTCACATTCTTCATAAAGAAATTCGAATGATTATCGCGAGATTTCCGAAATTTCAAGCAAAACATAAGTGACCCATTTTACTGCCATGAAACACATAGTTTTTCACTATTATGGGTCACTCATGATGTGCAACTTCACCCTGCATATTTCATGCTAAAATGTGATTGTCGACTACGATTTTTCTAGTGGTTCCAAGCGCAAATCTTCCCCTCGGAAGCAGTACCATCCGGAGGATTTGGAACGAGCTATTGAGGAAGCACGAAAGACCGGAAAAATGCGAAGAGCAGCTAAGATGTTTCATGTTCCGTTTTCAACTGTCCAACGTTACATTCGAACGCCTCCGAAAGGTCAAAAACCTGGTCCTGGAACAGTTTTGACAGCGGAAGAAGAAGCTCGAATTAAGACATGGGTTCTCTACATGTCAAGAGCTGGATTTCCATTGAGTGAGTCGGATATACTCAGCACTGTAAGCGATTATGCAGAAAAAATCCGGAAGACGAGAAATATCCCCAGTACTTTTCCATGTAAGTTGAATATAGCTAATTGAATAACAAACATAAATGTGTTTCGTTTAACAACATCCAATAGGCAGAAACTGGACCCGTTGTTTCTTGGAGAGACACCCGGACTTGAGGAAAAAACGCGTCACAAAACTCTCAAAAGCCGGGGCGGTCGTTACGGAGCAGCAAATCCGTCACTGGTTTCTAGAGGTGGAAGAAACCCTGCAAGAGGACGGCATTGATCTATCGATCTTTGACGAGCCGGAAAGAATTTACAACTTCGACGAATCGGGCTTTAAACTTGTTCCGCAGGACTTCAACGCGATTTGTGGACCAAATGTCGAAAACTCGTACTTCGTCCACAACAATTCAAGTAAAGACAATTACACTGTCCTTTTTGGAAGCAATGCTGAGGGAACGCTTACACCACCAATGATCCTGTATCCGGGAAAAAGAGTAACCCGCGAAATCGTTGAAAATACACCGAATGGCTGGTCTGTAGGCGTTTCTGATGAAGGTTGGCAGACGTCAAAGACTTTTTTTGAATACATGACAAACGATTTTTATAAATGGCTGTTGGATAATCACATTAAATTTCCCGTTGTTGTGTTTGTGGATGGACATAAAAGTCACATCAGTATTGAACTTACTGAGTTCTGTACAGCACACGAAATAATGTTGATTGCACTCTATCCCAACTCTACGCGTATCCTGCAGCCATTGGATAGACAGTTTTTTGGTCCATTCAAACAAATTTGGAATAAAGTTCTACGACAGCATCTTTTGGGACGCAGTGACGCTAAAGTAACCAAGGTCAATTTCTGTTCACTCCTGAAGACTTCACTGGACAATTTTTCGAACTCGAAGGAGTGTTTGAAAAAAGCGTTCAAAATGTGTGGTCTTTCTCCTTGGGATGTAAATGAAGTTGATTTCAGTAGACTGCCTGCAAATGCAAATAAAGTTCTTACGGAAAACACTGAGAGCGATGCACAACAGGAGGCAGAGAATTCATCGGATAGTGTTGAACCGGAGGATGACCAGGATGCATTCAAGGTCCAACTGTATTACTTTGAAAAGGGCCTCAGCGAGGATCAACTAACAAGATTCACAATGGACTGGAAAAACGATTATTGGTATGGCTCACTAGATGAGTTGGGACTCTTCAACTACTGGAAGTCTCTGAAGGATAAGTCTGAAGGTTTGATGTTCACAGAACCTCTTCAGCAATTTCAAAGTATTACTCTGGAGTTAACGATTGGAGAGGATGGCTCTTGCACACCTATTGTGCAACAAAATGCTGTAGAAGGTAAGCCAATTGACAGTTTTCTCAAAGGTCTAGTCGTTTTATACAACCTTTTCTTTTTTTAGATGAAATAAACGATCCACAACCTGTTCAACCCAATGACGACATGAGCCAAGATGAAGAAGCTGCATCAAATGATCCGTTTGAAGGAATTTTCATTTGGCCAAAGGTCAACGAGCGAAATGGAAATGACAAACAGAGGAGAAAGGAACATGTACCATCAGTCGCAACCAGCAATAGATGGCGAAAATGGTATGATAAAAAGGACGAAGAACGAAAACAAGAAGAGGAAGCAAAAGTAGCAAGGATTGAAAAGCGGAAACTGGCTCGAATTCAGAAGGAGGAAGAACAAAGCATCAGAAAGAAGAAAAGAGATGAGAAAAAGTTACAGAAGGAAAAACAACAGCAAGAAAAGGAAAACAACCCTCCTCGGCAGAAGAAGAAAAAGAGGACATTGATGCCTAAATCGGGCTAAATTGAAGTAAAATTGATTTTTCATTAAAACATATCATTGTGAAAAGAGAAAAGATTTAACTTACAAGGAAGCAGACAGCTGATTGTTAAAAATGTATGAGACTGAATTCGGAAAATAAACGTTTTTGTTTTTGATTCTTTTTAAATTACATACCTACTTATTAATGAAATTGCTTCTTTTGTTGTGATTAAATGGGTTTCACTGATGCTGATCAGAGAGTTATGTCTGTTTGTCTATGACCACATTCTCTTCAATGCGGTTGTTTTGTTCAAATGTCTGTGTCTTATAAATTTGTTCGTTTTCAATCTACATAATTATTGAAGAAACTGTATATTTTACTGTGATTATGCGGGGTTCTTTAATATTTAACCTAATTGTTATGTCTGTTTGTTAATGAGAGTATCTCTTCAATGCGGACATTTGTTCAAAAGCCTGTTTCTTTATTCAAAATAAAAAGAAATGCGTTGTAAGAGTTTCAGGAGTTTCATCATTTAATTCTTATAAGAGTGACCCATTATATGTGACAGATTGACCCATAATTGTTACGAACTTGATTTTGACCCATAATAGTGGTTTTGGTTACCTTGGTTCTTTTGAGCTTTTCCGAACAAGTTTTGAAAAGAATATGAATATATATGTGGTTAAAACGAAAGAATAGACCTTCAATGATCGGATAGTGAAAAAAAAAATAAAGAAGTTGACGCTTTTTCAAGAAAAACGATCAATTTGAATGTGAGATGGTTCCTTGAGTGACCCATAATAGTGTGGAGAGTGTATGTTTGGCTAGAACAAACTTATGATCATTTGAGGTACCGCGGGGCAAGTGGGAACGAAAAAAACGATAGTTCAAACAAATTGTTCAATCAAATTTTCAAATGTCAATATTTTTCAAATCCAACAACACAATCACGTTTTGGCAACATATTTGCTGGTGTGTGCATGAAACTAATCGAATAATTTCGAAATGGTGAAAACCTTGGAAGAAAGTTTTAGAATGAGCCAATGGTCCCACTTGCCTCGCTAAGCGGGGCAAGTGGGACACATCCAGTTTCATGCGTCAATCCACATCAGTAAGTCAACCATTACAATAATAGGATTGATAATTCATAGATTTTTAATTTTAAGTACATATTTGATGTACATAAGGGATCAACCATAAAATACGTTACGTTTTAGGAAGAAACCCTTTATTTAATAGTATGTCACCTCACATTTAATATTAACTGAAAATTTCTCAATAAAAGCGTAAAGAGGTATTAAACATGTTCAAAATATATCATTTATAAGTTGTTAATAAAAATGTAGAACATAAACAATCAATAATTGACGAAATTATAAATATGTTTTGTTATTATTTATATGCATGGCAGAAAACCACCTTATGGGGTGGAATTGTTTTCCATCTCTACTTAATTTGGTAGAAATAACAAATAAAGTTCAAATAAAATAGAAAAGTAATCGTTCTCATGATGCATTTCAAATTTCAGCTGTGTGTTTGTTCAATTTTGAAGTCGTATTTCAAAAATAAAAAATAAATTTAAAAATAAAGAATAATAACACTTTTTTTCTCCCTCCTATGCAATTACGTAATTTGAGGTTGATCTTTTTTGATAAAAATCATTTGTTTGAATGTTTTAGTGCTACTCTCTAGGATAATGTATGAAACGTGTACGAAAAGTTTCGATTCTGGTTTTTGTTTTGATAGGTCCCTCTTACCCCAGGTACAAATATATTCTGGGGTAAGATAGACCATCGAAAATTTCGTATGAAATGAAAACAAAATACTGGTTTATCGTTAGCAGCTTGTAATAATACTCAAAATTATAGCATACTGATGGAAATTCGATTTAAAACACATTTATTTTTTGCGAGTCAATGCAAGACGTGGAACGTGTCACAATTTGTCATGCAAGTTGAAAATGGCGCTGAACTGACAACTGTTACATGAACCACATGGTAATAAAAATAACAATATGTTTAGTACTAAATACATTTCTTGTCATTGTATCTTAAACTTTCTAGAAGAATACCCCCATGAAAAACTTTTCCTAGTTGAGCTATGACGAAACGCCCCACTTACCCCGTATTCTCACTTGCCCCGCGGTACCTTATTGTGTAAAATATATATTAGACTGGCCCTTAAATAAAAAAAGTTGTAAAACTCAACGGGGCACCCCCTAGATATGTGCCTTAGGGTAAGAAAAAAGCTCTCTCAAAATTTCAACTCATTTGGTTGCTCCCCCAGCTGGCGCATTCAATTCGAAGTTTGTATGGAATATTCGTTTCAAATATATTGAAAATTGACCCTGTGTCACTGTTTCGTTCCGTATACTTGTTAATCGCGTTCAATTGAGCCCAGAATGACAAATTCACTAGTTGATACCCTAATGAACATAGTTGCAGAAGGTTGTATCTGGATTGAAGCTAATTTTCATAAACCTTTCAGTTGTTGAAAGTTAGGCTTAGATCAGCACTTCCGTACAATCACATATATGCATGTACCTTGCACCGCAGCTCGCTCAGCGTCATAGGTGGCTATGATGCGCTTAGTGGCTACCACCCAGCTAAGTTGAAGAAATACTATGCAATATTGCAAATCAACTTCAGATAGTTAAAACACCAACTTTCTCTATTTTAATCATCATATAACCTTCTACAATATTGTTCGCTATGGTATCAAGTAGTGTTTTTGACATTCTGGGTTCAATTGAACGCGATCAACAATTTTGCTGACCCAAACAGGAGATGATGTGCCGTTTCCCATGTGTTTGAGCTGAAAATCCCATATTAACTTCAATTCAATTGCGCCAGCTCATGGAACGACCAAATGAGCTGAAATTTTCAGGAAATCTTCCTTCAACCCTAAGGAATAATCCTGGGGGGTGCCCCGTGGAATTACACAACTTTAGTTTTCTCTCATACTGAGCTGGGCCAGTCTAATATATATGTTGAACCAAACTATACACACCCAATCTGTTCGGTAAAAATTACTGGGTTTTTTCACTACCGAGAAAGTTTGTAAACTAATAAAAAATGTTAAAAATCGAAGAACAAGATTTTTTATTTTGAAATTTTGCGGTGGGCTATATTTTAATACCAATTACCAATGAAAAATAAAACCTGGCGATATTTGCCATTCAATTATGCATGACGATAATTTACATTTTACTGACTTTTTCGGTAGTTCAAAAACCCAGTAAAATTTTACCGACCTCAGTAATCTAATCTAAGTGTGTATATTGTACAAAATAAAACAAAATAATGTTTTAAGGTCATTTGACCAAACGTTTATTCGACTAAATGTCCCTTCGACACAATGTACTTTCGACCAAATGCCATTCCACCAAACGTCATTCGACCAAATGTTCTAGAGCCGTGATAGACTCCTGTCAAGATTTTCAATGAAGTTCGAATGATCTTGAAAGAATTCTTGCCATATCGGTGGTGGATAACAGAAAAAAATTGGGTGCGTATGTCAATGACATCCGTTGATTCATATACAGTATTGGACAAAACATATGCAACTTTTTCGATTTTCCATACAAAATGATCAACTTTGGTAAGCTAGATCTCAGTTATTTATGGACCGATTTGAATGAAATTTTCACAGAACATCAGACATAACGTGAATTTTGACAAATATTTTTGAGTGATGTTTCCAAACACGAGTTTAACCCTCTAATACCCAAATTTTTATTTTCGATCTAAATATCATTTTAAGTTATCTAAAATACTACAAAAAGGAAATAAAAAAAGTTATATTAATTATATGTATAATAAGATATGTATGTGATCAAGAACTAATAAAGCAGACTTACAAAAAAAAATAATAATAGCGCCGTAGTTACGATAGACGTAAAGAACGCGTTCAATAGTGCCAGTTGGGAGGTCATCGCCACAGCGCTGCATAGAATGCGGGTTCAAGACTATCTGTGCCGAATTCTGCAGAGTTACTTCGAGAATCGGGTGTTGGTGTATGCAACCGACGCCGGCCGAAAGGAGTTAAGAGTAACGGCGGGAGTTCCGCAAGGGTCCATAATGGGTCCGACGCTGTGGAATGGGATGTACGACGGGGTCCTATCATTGGAGTTACCCATGGGCGTCCAAATCGTCGGCTTCGCTGATGACGTCGTCCTAACTGTAATAGGCGAAACGCTGGAAGAAGTAGAAGTGCTAACCACGGAGGCAATGGGTACAGTTGAGAACTGGATGAATGCTGTCAAGCTGAAAATAGCCCACCACAAAACGGAGGTGCTACTAAACAGCAATCACAAAGCGGAACAACACGTTGATATTACCGTCGGGGGACATGTCATAGCATCACAGCGGTCACTCAGACTCCTGGGCGTGATGATAGACGATCGGCTAAATTTCAACAGTCACGTCGACTATGCATGTGAGAAGGCGGCAAGGGTGACCAACGCACTCACAAGGAGCATGCCGAACGCTCATGGTCCGAGAAGCAGTAGGAGGCGTCTTCTGGCTAGCGTAGTATCCTCGATACTGAGATACGGAGTTCCGGCCTGGGGTACAGCACTGCAAACCAAGCGCAATCGGGACAAGCTCAACAGCACGTTCCGGCTCATGGTTATGAGAGTAGCAAGCGCATTCAGAATAATATCCCAACCGGAATCGTTTGACCGACCTCGGCACTCGAGTCAGCCTGACGAAGAAAGAAGACGAAGATCTCTCCTGCGATAGCCGCCGGTAGTCGGGGCACCATCAGTGCGGACGTCTCCCCAACCGGTACTGGTGACAACCTCCGACGCAGAGGGAAGTCAGAAGGAGAAGGAAGCGAGAAGGGATGAACGATGAAAGGAGACAGAAAAGCGGAAGAAGATGGAACGGCAGTATGCTCAACATGCAAGAGCAAACCACTGGCAGGCTGCGCAGAGTGCAAAAGCACAGAGCGGGAAAACGTCAAGAGCGTAAGAGAAGTGCAGATGCACAGCCCCCCCGACGAAGTCGCATCTAGTGGAATCCGGGGGGATCCAGGCTACCGCCGAAAGTGAGGACTAGGTTTTAGTGGATAGGCACGCAAGTGAATCCCACACAGTGCCAATAATTAACAGGCCAGGTTTTTGAAACTTTTTGATACCCCACAATAAAAAAAAACACTCACACACACACATATCATTTTAAGTTATCTAAAATTGTTCTAAACACGTTTTTTATTCGCAAATCTTGAATTTTGGTTTTTGATTTTTATAATTTTTATTTTTGAACATCCCTATCCTTTTTAATTTTTTCTTGAAGCCTCTTCTAGTTATTGATTTTTTGCAATAATAAAAATTCATATTTTTACGGTACTTTTAAAAATATTAAATTTTATTTTTTTCTGATTTTTTTCTTATTTTCCGTGCAATTAACGGAAAAACAGGTTCGAAATTATTTTAATACCACCAAGCTCTTCTTCTGTCATAGGTTGATCGCAGAAAAATATAAAAGAAAGATTTTTTTATATTACACGTTAAATGAACCCCAGGCATTTGTAGGTTACATAAGAATACAATTTTTCAAACAATTTTCAAAAATACAAAAAAGGTTCAAAAGTAATAAAAAACTTTTCTAATATGCTGTTATGAGTCAAGGTGTATGCCAAAAACAAAATCATTTTGATTTCCGATAACGATTTTTTTTAATTCACATAGCTAAGCACATTGAAGGAATAGCTTCAGGGTGTCTTCAGCAAAGTTGTAGATTTTGACGAGATCAACAAGTTTGCTGAAAACAGTTTTTGTGTAGGGCTATCAGATTTTGAGATAAATAGTTTTGAATTTTTCATCGAAAATGACACATTAGTTATTACATTTAAACTCGTGGTTGGGAAAATTATTCAAAAATGTATGTTAAAATTCAAAGGGGGTCGCAGCTTTAAAAAGGTTGGGAACCACTGAGCTGGAAGATTCAGCAGAATGTTTGTCCGGGTTTGAAACTCGTACAACTTTAGCATTTTACCATTTGTTAGCATTCTATTCTATTCTATTCTAAGTACTTGCACAGCCAATATTGAAAAGCATCCTGGAAATACTGAAATTTCTTCCAGTACTTTCTTGTCAGCATTAATATTTGCAGCATATCAATGATTTGATACAAATATTAAAATGGCCAGGCCCACTGTGCAGACTTGGGGTTTGAAGGTAATTCAAATATTTCCGACGATCAGATTATTCACGAATGAATAACATGATAGACAGAAAATTTTGAAATATTGTGAGGGAAGAAACGGGGACAACCGTACCAACCGTTCCATTTAGGGAGATAGGCAAAATCGTTGGGAGTGGCGTTGCTAAGAAAGTTAATGCGCACTCCATTGTTGTTTGTCCTTTTCCTAGGATGGGACACAGGTATTTCTCCCGTATGTCCTGGCTCTGAAGCCTGGGCTTAAGCGCCCTTACTCGCTCTCTGAAACGAAAACAAAAGTTACTCTGATCCCCATCCCGTAAAACATCAATTTATGTATGTAAATTGATAGTGAATAACAACGAACACACGCAAAAGCGCTACAAATCCTTAAAGTGGCATTTTGGACTACGTTCCCCTATTTGTTTTGATATGTAAACTTGAAATATTAACAATAATAATCAGAACAGTCTCACTCAGTTGATCGAAGGCCACGGTGGAGGTGTCATCGCCATGAAAGCTTCCATCTACTGCACTTCCATCCCCTTTCGCTCATGCCAGAAAACGCTCACGATCGATCACACGCAGGTGCACATTTATTCCACTTTTGCCGATTCACATTTTTTGCACTAATGTAGCTTTTTAACTACCGATTTTTATTTCATCAAATTTGATTACGCAAAGAATTGTTTCAAAGCACAAGCTGAATTTCAAAACGCGGAACCGAGGTAAACGTGACAGAAAATTCAAAACGCCTTAGCATTTTACCATTTGTTAGCATTAGCATTAACTCTCTATTTTTTATTTTAAATCTAAATATCATTTTTCGTTATCTAAAATCGTTCTAAACACGTTTTGGGCAATGATTTATTTTTAATTGCAGATTTATAAATTTTGGTATTTGATTTTAATAATTTTTGTTTTTGAACATCCCTATCCTTTTCTATTTTTTCTTGAATCGTCTTCTGGTTACTGATTTTTGACAATTATAAAAATTGAAGTTTTCACAATACTTTTGATAATATATTTTTTTTTAATTTTTTTTCTGGGTCATATTTTATTTTCCGTGTAATTGACGAAAAAAGGTTTGAAATTATTTAAGTACCACCAGGCTCTATTTCTGTGTTAGGTTGGTTGTAGAAAAATATAGAAGGTACGATTTTTTGTATTACACGTTAAATGAACCCCGGGCATATGTAGGTTATATAAAAATACAAAAAAAAACCGTTTTTTTAAAATACAAAAATGTTTCCAAAGTCACGAAACACTTTCCTTATATACGTGTTATGAGCCAAGGGTTAAGCCAAAAATAAAATCATTTTGATTTCCGAGCTACGAAAAAATACACAAAATTCCAAAGTGTATCCCGTCTAAAGGCAGGGTTGGGTATTAGAGGGTTAAGCAATTCGCCCAAATTTGTAGGTGGTACAGTCCTAGACCAATGTATGAGGGTTTCCTCCTTCCCGTCCAAAGTCAGAGATTTGAGACTAATATCCAACTCTTAGACAAGATTGACGCATCCTCCAACAGTCGAGAACTGTCCTGGTCACGTCCTTGCGAATGCTAGGGAAAGGGAAGGAGTGGTTAATTGAACGCCTACTTAAGAAAGATGCAGAGAACTCTACGTCTTTTCAGAAGTGTTACGGGATATTGTGGAGTGTTAATGGGAAGGGTATGGCCATAGGATACGTTCGGTAGACGTTCTGGCAAACATGTGGAAAACATTGGTTGAAAACCGGAACAAACTCACCGAATTCGGAACACCTCTGCAACTCGTTGTTCGTCTCTTAATAAGGTACATATTGAACCGCTGAACGCACAAAGGCCTATATGTTAAATCACTCCGATGATGCGTCCGTTATCCGAATCTCACTTTTTATTGACGAAAAAAGAAACATCCGGGTGGCGTAGTACCGGCCGAAGCACTAGCGGAATCACGAAAAATCTACCATGCCGAACGTCACAAGCCATGTTTGAATTAAACTTTCGCACAAACAAAAAACTCCTACTATTTTACAAAACTTTTGTAAGAACAGTTGTAATTAAAATAGCACCATCAGGCGATTCAATTTTCACATTATTCACACAATTCACATTTGAAAATTCGCGGAACCGAAATTAACGTGACATAAAATTCAAAATGCAGCTGCCCGCGCGCACGGCTTGCTGAGATCCTCATCAGCACCTACAGTGCTCTTTAGCAATTTACCGTTTGTTAGTAGAATATTCCAACTGGAAATATTTGTTAAACATATCAACCATGAAATATAAGCTACTTTCTGGAAATAACTTGATGAGGATATAAAAAAATCTAACATCGCCAGGGGCTTTCAGAATTTTGAATTTTCTAATAATAGTTCTCACTTCTTTCAAATTAGTCTCCCAAGAATTGTCGAAAACTTTATCTTGATTGAGAATGCTTTAGAAATTTAGAAATAAGAGTTTGAGATCGTCATATTGAACAATAGGTTCAAATTTATCATCACAACTACACTTATGTTTCAATAGCATTGTCAATATCAAATTTCGTTTGCAAAAAAATGTTAACGTCGCTATCGCTTTTTCTTATTTATCAGGAGTATCTTCTAGGAGATGATACCCTAGGAGTTGCGTGAGAAAAGGTTCTAGCTATAATTCTACGCCAGCAAATGGCCCAAGCATTTTCTCTAGCAAACCGTGACTTTTTTTTCGGGCAAAGAAATTCAATGTCTTCAAACTGATAACATTCGATCATCATCTCATTTGATCAGAATTGATTTGAGAATATCAGCAGAAGTTCAGGTAAAAAAAAACTGTATGAAATCTTTACGAATTTCCTTTGAGGAATTTACGGAAAAATCTATGATGCGAAAAATTTGTAGAATTCATGGAATTCATGGAGGAATTACAAAATCCTTCAGCGTAAAAAATCTCTTAAACGTTCCCTAAGACAAATCTGGAAAAAATTCTGGTGTTATTAAAACATAAGAAACAATGATTAATTTTCAGAAGATTCCTAGTGGAGACAAAGAGATCTTGCCGGTCATAAAACTGCTGTAGGAATTATTTGAAGTTTTGTTAGAAAAGTTCTTAAAAAAAAACAGTATGAATTTTTGGAGTAACATGAAAAAAAAACAGAAGGAAAATCTGCGGACAAAAACGAGATGAATGCCTGTAAAAGTAAATGCAGGATTTTCTGGATGAATTTCCGGAAAATCTTGAAGTTAGGGAGTTTCGGTAGGATTCTATAGAGAACTTCCGCAAAAATAATTGGGACGCTTCACAAACAAAACCCTGAAACACCAATGAACTCCTCAAACTTGTTATATATACTTAAAGGAACTTAAACCAATACCCTTGGATTCCCCTACATTTTTTTTTTCAAATTAATAATTACAATTTATGGGATAATAACAAGAGTAACTCTAGAAGGGATACTTGAGATTATAAATATATTTTTCTGGTCAGATTGGTGTAAGCATGGCAGAAAAAATGATAGGAATGATCTAGTTTTGTAATGGGAATACGATTCTAATCATTATCATTAAAACTTTAAAGTTAAATCTTCTCGAGTTTCAGCTAGCAGCAATTTCAAACTGCCCCTAAAATCGTAAAGTCAATCAGAGGGAAAAGGTTTCTTAAGAAATCATCTAAAAATATTATTGTTTTTCAGCATCCTGCTCTGGGTGCTGTGTGAACCTGTGATTCTTTAAAACTCGTGCTTGAGACTTTGTGCGAATTATGTTATGGGTTTTCTAAGGAAGCTTCTCAGAGTTCTGACAGATATTCACAGAAGTTTCTGTCGGTCTTCAGCCTGGTATTATCTGAAAATCCTATCCGAGTTAAATAATAACAATTTCTGGATTCTCAGAATCTGTCCCAAGATTAATTGAGAATCCTGTTCCGAAAAATGGAGGATGCTCTCCAAGAATTTATAACATTCGAACTCAAAATATTATAAGAAATTCATTGAAGATTTATAAGAAACCTGTTCAACAATCTGCGAGAATCTTCCCAATTATTACAAAAAATATGTCAAGAATCTTTTAAAAAGGATTCTGTTTCTGTTCGAGATGAACCACTGCGACCAGTTTTCTTTGATCTTTTGTGGTATACCCGTGTCCTTTGTTTAGTGCATGTCGTTCTACCAGGTCCGTCCCACTCGGGCTCAGAATGGGTACCACTTCTAGTACTGCATTTGGTGCAAAAGGTACCCAAGTTTGACAGATCGCAGTACACTTTTCACGGCATTCTAGATTACCTTATGAGCCATAAAATTTTGGGCAACTGCAGGGGACATGGAGGTCTTTAATGTGTCTTTGGTTCTACTCCATTACTATTGAGAAATAATGAAGTAGTCGTTTTTTATACAAAAATCATTCTTTACCATTTTGCATAGAGCCTCTTCAGAAAAAGATACCGCTATATACACCTTTTGGCGAAAACAGTTTGTAACCATTAAACTCTCAAAAGCGCGCCCCTTAATCAGGTTCGGCCACTAAGCTGGTTGAATGATACTGATTTTGACCATGCATCGGTACTCTAGCGTATCAAATTATTGCTTCTACTTATAAGGTTCAATGTCGTTTTTTGAAACTGTGAACAGGTTTCATCGCATGAGACATTTAGATTCCTTGAAACAAAAAGCTTATTTTAGAAGTTAAGAGGTCTGCTACTCCACTGATTCGGAATCGTTTCCCTCCTAGATATCGAAAGATAAACTCTTGAACTTGGAAAGAAATTGTCTCATGCGTTGAAACCAAACTCAGTTGCTGATTGAGCCATTTTTCCACTTCGACCTCCTCATCATCTTGGACAAATAGGTGGAACTTAGTGGCTTGTTACTCTCTTATATTCTTCCGACCGTAGCTTATAAGTATTCACAAGAACAGATACAGCAAGAGTACAATTTGGTAGATCTTACCCCGTAACGCACCTCGAAAAGGTGATCTACCCGCGTTACGGGTATAAAAAGGATTAATCCTGCCCAAGATTTTGTGAGAAATATGCCAAATTTTCATGCGAACACATCCCTGGTTTGTACGTGAAACTCTCACATTATTGTTCAAAATTCATTGCCATGAATTCAGTAAGGCCGTGTTTGACTAATTCAGCTGATTTGCTATAAAATTTGTTCAAACTTGATACAAATTATATTTTGTGTTCGAATTTTGAAAATAATACATTATATATATTTATTTTAATTTAACGTTAAATCCCTTCGTGTCATTCATTAAATCAAGTAAATTTAGATTTAAAATATATGCATAATGTAAAGGATCATTAAACTGAAATATTGAGTCGAGGCCGTAGGTTGGACAGCTCTCTTAAGTAACCCTTGGAAGAACTACTGGACTATTCTCGAAGTTCTAGAAGATTAACTAGATAAATAGCTAAGAAAACTTGATCTATCGAAACGCCGGATAATATAAGATGCAGTATATTAACGGGAGTTTTTGAAAGAATTTCTTGTATGATCGAAGGAATTACTGTCATATTAACAGGTAGTATTAACAGGTGTAAAACCTAAAATAAAGAATCCATGTAGATTTTACATGAGAATTCACTCAAGCAATGGATGAAAAAAAACTACAGGAGTAATCCATGCTTAAAATGATGGAGAAATTCGTAAAGAAGCTCCTGGAGGAACCTCATGAAGAATTCCAAGTCGAATTAATTGAGGAAATCCGGATATAGTTCATAATAAATTTCCCCGAATATTTCCTTGCGTAATTCTTGGGAGTAACTGTACATCATTTCTTTTAACAGATAGGCATAGGAATTCTGATAAGGTTTTTTGAGGAAATCCCAAAACGAATATCTTCAAAAGTTTTGCAATGAACCTTTGTGGACTTTAAGAACTTCTTGGAAGATTTACATTAGCAACTGGAAATATCTAGAAAAAACACCTGGGATAGTCTCTTGAAATGTTTCAGAGTAATCTCTGAGAAATTATTGGAGGTAGTCTCTAGAAAAATTGCTGGGAAATGTTATGGGTGAATTAGAGGAAACCCTAGAGGAATATCTGGAGGGATTTCTGAGGGAGTTTTAAAATACTGACCAAGTCGTTGAAAAGAGATATGATGTCAGCCCTGTGACAGCTGGAAATATGGATAAAAAATTTAGCAAACCCGAGGGAATCTGAAAAAATACATTAAGTTCATGCAAGATTCACATAAACCATCGTATATAACATTCTTGCAACCAGAACACGCTGCCCCACACTCGGAAACCTTTCTTTATTTTTAATAATTCAAAAGAATCGATTTTTGTGCAAGTATTTTTCGAAATAACAACATGTTCAAAAGTATTTTTCTTTCAATTTCCTACACCGAAATCTACATTATACTGTGAATTGCTTTAGGTTTGTATATTTTTATGATTTTCATGCAAATTTTACTTATGCATATTGATAAAATGTATCACGATTTCTCATATACATAGGCGTTCGTCAAATATCCTTGTGCCATTGAGAATAAATACACCGACTAAGCATAAACGCAAAAGGAAAGCATACACACAAAAACATAAATTAACAAAGACTGCAATGTCTGAAGCATCACGATCATCTGCCGCTTTCTGTGTTGCATCGGCAACAAAAGCAATGAAAACAACCTGGATGTAAAATGTGCAACGAGAAAAAAGAGATGACAGTGCGCACAACAATAAAGTATGCTCCACATGCAAGCAAGCGACCTCGAGACAAAAACACGGTGGACGAGACTCTCACGCGCCCAACACGAAGAAAACAGCTCCTCAATACATGTTCAATGTAATTGGGAAAATATAGATACCCGTTCTGACAAAACTTGCTAGCTTAGACGCATCTACCAACAGAACAGCATTATGAAAGCATACAAGAGCTAAGATGTTGCCAAGAGGCTCTCTTTTATGGTTGAGGAGACGCTTTCAGAAGAAGTGCTCCGCGCAAGCCAAGAATGGCGCAGGAAAATTCAAGCTGCGTCGAAGCGTTAAATTGCTGCGGCCGTTCCAATATTTGGCTTCTGATTCGACTTCATGAGCGCACATCTCAGCAAACCGAGCATCAGGGCTACCAACGAAAGCAAGGAGTCCCTGCCTGCCACAACACACAGAACAAACAGGGCTGCCACCATTTGGAAGTGAAAATTTTCTCGGTCAACCATGAATGGTGCTGTGGCACATCGAAATAAATAAAAAAAAAAACATTCAGACCAGGCCAGTGCCTGCCATCACACGGCCCTGTTGGTTCTCCTCGGTCGGTTTGGTGGTGTATACTAAAAAGCATGTCTACTTGTAAGTACATGGAGGCATTTTAATGACATGACACACGACGGCTCAGTGCGGTATATAAGCACGATGAATTGCGATACACTAGTCAGCCACCGCTGAAGAGCTTACCCATACACGTGAGAAGGAATGGGGGAGAGAAACTAATACAGTGCCTTTCCGATTTTGGCAACCGGGCGCGAATTTCATGTTGTCAAATTTGGAATGTTGTCAAACTAGGGAATTTTATTTAGCTTATCCTTTGCTAGACTGGCAATTTTTCACCCAAATGATCAAAATTCTCTTGTTAATTGATAACGAATAAATTTCCGTATAATCTATGATCTCGCCCTAAAAACCATTGGTAACGAAGTGTGTAGCTCGTTGTGTTTGAGCATATTAATGGATAAAGATAAAAATTATCACCACTATGGGAGAGGATCTTCCCTCCATCGCAACATTGTAAAATAAGGGAACGTCCATAAATGACGCATAATTTTTCGGCAGATGTTTGATAACTTGATAATTTGAGGTTTGATTTCGATTCATCTTAACCTTAAACTACTCATAAAACTTTTTTCATCTAAAATCGACGTTTTCACAGCTAGAACAAATTATCTGCAAATGGTCGATTTACAACAGCCAACTCACAAAAACTTCACGTAATACGATATTCTCAAAAATGGCAATGGATTTTGGATTGTGTAAATAGTGGAATCATAGCGCTTGAGACGAAACATTGTTCCGCAGTGTTATTTATAAACTTATCAATATGTTTCATGAATTGATGTAATAGGATTGATACTAAAGCATGTTCCACTTTGAATTTGGTCACACTAAATGAAATCAATCAAGAGGGTTTCAAAATCATTTCTTCAAATGATTGATTTCTTCATAAAACGTACAAAAAATTACATAATTTTGTATCATTTTCTTAAAGTTTCAACGGAGAACTATTTTAAAAAAAATCTCAACTTTTCAGTTGAGTTTATGAACAATTTGTTTAATTCCTTCCATAATATCAGACACAGTACCATTGACTACCTTATCTGTGATTGTTTTCAAGAAAATATCAAAACCAGACAGTACTTTGCTAATACCACAGACAAAGCATACCGTATCATTCTATGACATCAAGTCTGGATGAAGAATGACCATTCAGTGAATGGAATAAACCATTAATGTACAATATAACGTATTGGATGCAATGCAGTGTATTGTAATTGAATGTCGAAGCAACATTATTCTTGTGTGAATACCGTGCACCTCCGCTCATTTGAACGGCACCTCATGCAAACCATCGGGATTCATTTTTAATTTGAACTTCTAGTCACCCTACGAACAACAGAAAATCGTACTACTGGTTACCCTTTTGGCTGTTTTGTTTTGATTCTGCGTTCCATTTCACTTTACACCATTCAAGGAGCTAAATGACGTTTGAACCATTTTTAATCTGAACGATGTGCAAATTAGCGGGGTACAGATTAAAAAGTGTTCAAATTAAAAGTGGTCAAACCAACGGGGGTACCCGGTATACCATTCAAAAACAATTTAATATATTGTAACAGAACACTGTATTGTTTTTTATTGGTTCTATACCTCACAATTTTGGCCAAATTCCAATTTTCGTGTAAAACAACTCTCGAAAACTTATTCAAATAGACTCAAGTCAAAAAAGCATACAAACTTACTTTATCGATTCTACGTGTTTCACAGACGAAATTCTACACATTTTGCTCTAAACAAACTTGATTTTTCACTTTTAGAACGTTTACTTTCCGGATTTACAGTTGTGTTCAGAATAATAGTAGTGAGAGCCGATTTTCATACAATATGCTCAACTTTGGCATGCTGTAACTTTGTTTCCTTATAAGCAATCGGCATGAAATTTTGGCAGTGAACTACAAATATACTCAATTTCATTATCACAAAACTTGAAAAATTTCACACTACCGGCTAAAAAGATAAGCACCAGGTGAAATCGCTCAAAATAATAGTAGTTTTTCTTTTGTGAATTTTTGTTCAGCAACAATTTTATAAAAATTTGGCTTGTTTATACATTTATAGCTTGGGTGGACATGGTTGAAACGATGAATAAAGAAAAATTCAAAAACTCAAAATACAGCAGATATTTAAATTATTAAAACTACTATTCACAGAGAAACAGACGTAACACTTAGAACAAATCGCGATCAAAATCATAGTCGTGAAAACATGTACGCCCAATGCTAAAAACACTGTAGGTGGCCGATGAACCAACAGGTGGTGGTAGTGTGTAAACGTCAAACACGAACAAATACGACGCGAGCGCTGCGGGTGGTCGATTGACCACCTACCATATATTCGAATCGATCGTTAAAAAGTTGGTCGATGGATAGCAGTGAGAGTGTGACGTCTGTTTGTCTGTGTACTATTATTTTGATTTTATCTGGTGCTCAACTTTTTAGCCGGTAGTGTGAAAATGTTCAAACCTTGTGATAATGAAATTGAGTATATTTGTAGTTCACTGCCAAACTTTCATGCCGATTGCTAATATGGAAACAAAGTTACAGCATGCCAAAGTTGAGCATTTTGGATGAAAATCGGCTTTCACTACTATTATTCTGAACACAACTGTACAAAACGACGAAAGTAAGATTTTCAACTTTCGCTATCTAACCACTACTTTCGCCGCTCCACTGTATGGAGAGAAAAAGGGACACGAATCAAAACAAAACACTATTTGAGTCGATTTGACACTGGTACAAAAACGTCGAAAGTAATTGAATAAATCGGCTTATCATTTTGCAGTAATTTTTTTTTGGGGAATGACAGGAACTCCCTAGTTTTTGAATGCGAGGTTATTGTATGCAAAATTTAAGCAATGTGCACAGCGAAAAAATGTCAAAAAGGTGATTCATTTAAAAACAGTTTTAGAAGACAGGTTATGATTCTTCTCAATTTATTTTCTCAAAACTGTATGGAAGTTACTTACGTCGATTTGAAAAAGTAATCGAGAACTGTTGTTTTTTCTATACAGGTTGACTGAAAGAAGTAAAAACAAAACATGTTCAAAAAGCAAGAAATATAGGGTGAAAACTTTATAAATTGTAAAAATAAATAGTTTTGTAGAAGACACTTGACATTAGCTATTATTTTTCAAAGGACGAATGTAGCCATGATAAATATTTTCACTTCTATAGGAGTTAACATTCTTTTGCTACTTTTTTCACGAATGTCCGGTAAGTTGGGGGACAATTCATACAAAAAACAAATTCTATACTTTTCACCACCAATTAAAATGCAGTTCGTTGAATTGTTTGTGTATTGTACAACAATACACCAATGGGCTTTCAAATACACATGAGCAATACATCGTATTGTATTTTCAAATGAATGTATGAGAAAATGTCAATATTAGTATTGTTACGATACCTAACAACCCATACATTATATTGGAAAAACCTCATATACCATACAGTGAACTGTTCAAAACAATATATTTTACTGTAATTTTATTGTTATTTACTGTATTGTATTTCCAATGTTCTGAACGGTACTGTTACAATACGTTATATTGTTTTTGTACTGTATTTTTTATCCGGGTGGCACCTGGTATAGTTAGGTCAGAACTTCACGGGACAGATAGCTTCCCTAATCATCAATTTACAGGTGAATTTATCTGCAAAAACATATTTGAACTTACGCGGTACATCCATCTTACGGTAAAAATATTGATACAGAATTTGAAAATTTAAGAAATTTCGAGATAATTTCTCCTGACTATGTTTGGTTTTTAAAGTTTTAGTGCCGAATTTACACATGTCTTTCGCGTTCAAACTTCGATAACTTTTGTAAATGTGTATGAATCTTCATGAAACTTTTTTCACTGGATAAACATTTCTTTCGGGTCAAAATGCTGTGTAAATTTTCTCGATGTGACAAGTAGAGGCGCCACAGTAATTAAGCATAAGAGGCCAAATACTAATGTCAAATGTAAAGTGAAATGTTGTTATGCTTTTGTATTTTTTTGCATATCAACTGAATTATGAGATCATAAAATTCTAATGGACTGAAATGACTGAAAATGTTTTCCCGTTTTTCTTGTAAATAATTTTCAATAATAGTTTATTGAAGAAATTGATTAGATATTCCTTTTAGGTATTTCTGGAATAATTTCAGCAAAAGTTTTTGCAGGAAAGTGGAGATAAAATTTTTGCACAACTATAGTTAACAATAATCATTGGAAGAAATGCGAATTCATAGAAAAAATATGGAATAATCCTTGTAGATATATCTACAAACATTGCTCCTCCTTATTTCCGTCGCATTTATAATAGACAGATATTTCGGAATAATTTCTGGCGCTTAAATAAGGTTGAACTGTCCGTCAACAGTAGATTAACTAATAAATGTTGCAAACTCTATTTGACAGCTCTAAACTTAAATTTGATTAAAATTTAGGAAAGATATTTTTATCAAAATCTTGACAAATTTTACATCGTTTTCTTCGACAGCAAGTCAGAAATAGCTTATTCATTTTCCGATTTTTTTTTCCGAAACATGACCTAACTTTTATTCGTCAATAGCTGTTCAAGCCGCTTCGTTGTGACTGCTGTGGAGTGGGAGAGGAAAATAGTGAGATGCATACTTCAAAGATTCACGGGCACTTCTATAATACACCGAAGAGATTTTACTGCATACGTAATTCAACTTTAAATTCAACAAATAAATTGTAAAATTTGTCTCAATTTTCTAGAAATGCGCCTTTATGCTTATAGATGTAACGAAAAAATCAGCGTTAATACAGTCAGAATTTTTATCCGTGCTAGTGTCGCTGCATTTGTTTGGAATTTTGACAAAAACAGCTCCATATGTGTTCACCCGCTAATTTGAAAGCATGAACATTTTGAACTTCTTGTTACATATTTGGCTGTTTTGTTTTGATTCTGCGTTTCGTATCATAGTGTTTCATTTTACTTCACACCGTTCCAAGAGCTTAATGACGTTTGAATCATTTTTTTTTTTGTTTGAACGATGTGCAAATTAGCGGGGTACAAATAAAAAAGTGTTCAAATTAAATGTGGTCAAACCAACTTGGTACTTGGTAGTCAAAAATTTTGAAAGAAATTTTGTCTAGCAAAATTCAATTCAAAATTCGAGTTTTCAATGCTTTTTTCTACATGCTCCATTTCACTTTGAGCTAAAAGATATGCTGATAAATACAAATTGAATAGAATTATCATTGTCGATACCTCTGTATGTTAGCTGACTTTCTGCAAAAAATGTCTCGAATAATTTAGGGACAAAATGTCGAAAGATAAAACGTCGAAAAGATAAAACGTCGAATGGACAAAAGGTCTATTTTTAAAGCTAATAAACACCATGCTTGCTGACATCTCGTCAGGAAATATTTGAAAACTGTCAAGAGTCACCTAAGTAACACCATGCGTAGCACCATACTTATACTGTGTATAATAAATGTGCTTTACAGATGGTGGTTGTTGTTGTTGTTTGAGAGGGACTTTAACCCGAAGGTCATTCGTCCCTTATTGCTGGACAGATGGTGGATGTACTCAGCATGTACATAGTCTTTGATTTTTGGTTAAAAGCTGCAATGAATAAGGCTTCCAGACGTTTCTTATATTGTTTGTAATAGTTGCCATGCATTTTATGAAACTTTTAAAGATAACAATGATTAATGGCGCCGATATCAATCCGGAAATATTAGGCTTAGTGTGATTGCACATTAAAGAGATTCATATTTTCGCATAAATCATCTCTCGTCTAATATATGATCTCGCCCTAGAATCTATTGGTAACCAAGTGTGTAGCTTGATGATACTGAGCAAATGAATGGATTTACACGTTATTTAGCTATAGGGGTGATCGGGGCAATATGGGCCGCCTAAGGAAAACGTCATGGAATGCATAGAAAAACAGCAAAAAATATGGTTTAAATGCAAGTGACTTGTACTATAAAATGTTATCTTCCATGTTACGTCGATAATTAATGTTGACATCAACTGGCAAATTATCTCAGGAACTTTTTGGAAAACCATGTTTTTCTACGTGGTCACCAACCATATGGGGTATTATGAGCCACCCTACGGGGCAGTATGAGCCACCTCATGCAATCGAATGATTTTTATTTAAAACAGTATAGAGAAGAGTTAGTGGTGAAGAGTGCATTATTGAAAAGGAACTTGTATTAGTTTTGCTTGAAATTATTGATTCTAGCGGCTTTTTTTTAAAGATATATAATACATAGCAAACACACCGTGTTATACTAGTACTGAATTGCGATACTTGGTTCAACGTATCTTCTAGCAAAGTGTTCGACTTGTAATGGTGCATAAAGATGACTATGCAGTAAAAAAATAATCTGGTATATTTAGGCAATGCATTTTTATGTTCAAAACATCGTTTGTTCTGCTTAAATCTAGGTGGTTCATTTTGCCCCGCCCCTTCATCTTGAAAATAATATATTGTTTGCCAATAATTTTGTTTACGAACAAATCTAATTTCGCTCACGAACTGTTCATTATGATCAGAAGTTTCAATGGATTCTTAAAATCAACCAGAATTATAAATATAATTGTCTGATAGGCTTAATTAAAAACTGCCAAAATTATAAGCTTTCCATGACGAAGGACAAATTTGTACATTTTTGTAAATATCTTGAGTGTTCAAACGAATATTCTTACGGTTTTTATTGTGGTGGCTATTTGAGGCATTATTAGCAGATCATAATGACACTAGACATTAAAACACTGTTTTTGAGGTCAAAACCGGGGTGGCTCATATTGCCCCCATTGCCCCTACTACGATGAAGAGAAAGAGAATACAATCAAAAGCAAAATTGTCATGACAATCACAGGACGCAACATAGTTGTAACCTTTTCAACTCGCGATTAATCAGTTTTATTAATTACAAAATCAAATTTGTAATTAAAGTTCAATTTTAAATTGAACAAAAATCCCAGTTTTGATATTTTCCTAATTTTTGGGGTGAATCTTGATAGCAAAGAGATGTTTGGGACAAACTTTCATGATTTTTATTTAAAAAGCCAACTTTTAAGCGATTTCCAGAATTTTGGGTTTGGTTGAAATAAGTACGTCTTAAAGATAAATTAAGAATCTTGACATTATTCTAAACTATAATGATTATTCTTATTACTTCTTTAGGAACAGCTATTTTCAAGCTACAGTACCCGTTCGATTTTGACACCATGACAAAACATTTCATGCTGCCTAAATTGAAACGTGTTAAAATCGAACGGTTGATTTTATTGATTCTCTTATTATCGTAATAAAGATCACTAATTAAATTTATTTGAACATGGTAAGTCTCAAAAAGGCCCACAGAAACGTTGGAATTAACAGGATTGGTGACTGACCAATGATGCATAGTTTGTATATGCATTTCCGTGTTGCCAAAACCAAGCCGTGCAAAATTCGAACGGGCACCGTATTTCAAGTTTAATGCAAAAACTTATTAATCAAATATTAAAATTTGATGTTTTCATTAGTTAATCGCAATTCTCCATAAAAGCAATAATTTTTGAGAGTAGGGGAAGTGGTGGTAAAATGAACAGGGGTGGTAAAATGAACACCGTGCATTTTGCCGAGAAAAAACATATTTCGATGAATTTTTATCACGCACGGGCGATTTAGAGCATAAATCTGAGTGTTTGAATTGATACGAAGGTCAATTAGAGTGAAAATATCAACGAAAACTAAGATTTTAGAAAACTATGTTTGAAAATTAGAACTGACTTAACTTTTAGCTCGGAAGGCTTGAGGTTTTCCAGTGAGGTGAATATCGTTATGATATGATGCCAATTCCGATACCTTTAGAATTCTTTTTGAATGGGTTACAATCATTAATGGATGTATTTTTGGTGGGGCAATGAAAATTTTCAGAAATATTTGTTTTGCTCACATTTTTTGCGTGGTGTTCATTTTACCACCAACCGCTGTTCATTTTACCCACATAGTGCAGGTAAAATGAACATTTGCATCGCTTTTTGATAGCGATGAAAGTATGTGAAAATTTAGACATTTTAGTTTGAATCCATGTCGCTGCTATAGATTACATCACTATTTTTGATGTTGTGCGATAGAACTATACAAATTCCTCGTTTTTCTATCAGAAACAAGATGATTTCCTTAAGGTGTTCATTTTACCACCCCTTCCCCTATAGATCCTTTTTCCCTCTACTGAACTACTTTTCTTGTTGTATAATCACGAATAACAGCATATTTTATTATTTAAATAATAGAATTTTTGCATTAGACTTGAAATAACTTTAAACATGCTACGTCTAGAGAAGTGATCATAATAATCATCATGGTTCAGAATGATTTCAAGATTTTTGTTTTATCTTCAAAAAGTATTTATTTTAACAACCACCAAAAATTTTTAAATCGATGAAAAGTTGTTCTTAGAAAAACATTGTTATTAAGAAGTCTCCATCATCAAACTTTGTCCCAAACATCTGTTTGCTATCAAGATTTTATGGTGAAAACTAAAACACATTGAAATGTTTTTTTTTTTGGGTAATTTGAAATTATTTTTGAAAAAAAAAAATATTTTATCGAGTAAAAATAGCCCAGAAGATTCACTATAACTTATCCATAAAACATTTTTCTCTTAAATAAATAGTGAATGAAAAATTCAAAAATTGAATTTATATTTTTAATTTACCAAACATTCTAGGTTTTGATGTTTTTTTTTTTTTAATTTTCGCGGTAGGATCTTAACAGTAAATAGACGTTTGGGACAAAGTTATTAGAAATTAAACATATTAAAAATGGAGTTTTTGTGTAATTTGACATTATTTTTTTATAAAAAAAAATATGAAATCTCGCATAATCTGGGATAACGCCCTAAAAGCCATTGGTAACCACGTATGTAGCTCGTTGTTTCTGAGCAAATGATTGTGTAAACATCCAAACCAATACCGCTGGCAGGTAGATTATGATCGTTTCTTCACCATAGAGTTGATAAAAAACATGTAAATCCATTCAAATCCTCAGAAACAACAAGCTACACACATGGCTACCAATGGCTTTTAGGGCGAGATCATAAGTTGTGCGAGAAATGTTTATTAGTGGATAATTTACCCTTGTAGCCCAACAGATTCACTGCAACTTTTCCATAGAACATTTTTCTCAAGAATCAGCAGTTTTGGAGCTAGAATTTTTCAAATTAATTGCATGCAAAAACTAATAGGCCATTTTCAAAAGCAATCCTTGAGTTAAAATAGTCGATTTATCAATGGAAAACACTTGTTCTACCATACTGAAAACATGGTATTCAATGGTCATTTAAAAATATTTTGCAATATATTGTCAAAATCGGGGGTAAAGAGAAGCGGGTGTTGCCAAATTCGGGGATGCACTGTACCAAGAATCGCAATAAAACTTTCAAGAAAAATATACCAAAAGGAAACGGGCACAGATAACAATTACATAACAAATGCTGGGAAATAGGATACTGATAGGGGTAGAACATAATTGGTGATACATAATGGACGAGATATGCATTGATCAACTTTCAATACCAATTAAAAAAGCTCATCGATAACTTTTACGTTGTCTCGTTATCAATTAAATGTCCTGTTGAAACAAAAAAGTAATACATTGCTATATATTTATGCAAATAGATCAGTGTCATTGAGTGAGAAGGCCTTTCACTCCGCGCGTCAGGTATATAAGAACGGAAACTATTGGTTTCTAGTTTCCACGCGCTTTTCCAAGCAAACGGGTAACAGTAATTTGGGTTTCCTCCACTTATATTCTGTTTTCTTCCTCTAGATATACAAGAAAATTTTACATACCGATATACCCTCTTATTTACTAAAGAGGTACAGCAGGCCGTTGTTGCGCTTTGGTACTTGGTTATGGGCCCGTAACACTCTCTCTCACACCCTAAACCACCGCCGCGACGCGATCGTCTCTCACACTCTCTCCCGACCCGACGGACTCCGACTCCAACTCGGTCGAAACTTGCCTTATGTACATGCAAACAACGCACGGCACATGTATATAAGAAAAAATCTCATCGCCGTCGTCAGCACAAAACCCCGCGACGAGTTTTCGAAATAAGAAAAAGAGCAAACGAACGGAATCAAAGGCTACTAGATCGGAGGAATATCCGCGATTTTTAGTTGGAAACGAAATATGTCGCGCACAGAAGAAATTCGTCCAACAAAACAGAAACGAAAAATGCTTCGACGAACGATTTAAGCCTGGCCTGGCGAGCCAACAGAGAGCGATCTCTATACCAACAGAACGCTCATTTAACACTACGCCAACGTTGCCGAGCGAAATTTGTATTAAATCGACGTTTCCACATTTCCTGCGCTCTGGGTGTGAGTGCGATTGGGAACATGCGAGAGTACCGACGAAGAGAAACCGCGTGTGTACACGGATAGGGGCCAACAGGGCAGGGCTGGTAGTACCAATGTTGAAAAGCATGCCGTAAATACCGGAAATTATTCCAGTATTTTAATGTTAACATTAATATTTGTAGTACATCTTTATATGTTATAAATGTTAAAATAGCCAGGTCCACTATGCCAACTTGGGTATGAAGATACATAATTAAACAATTCGACAAGGACAACCTCATCAACCGTTTTATATAGGAGGAGGTAGGTTAAATCGTTGGAAGAATTGCACGCTACTAGTAAAACTAAATTCAATGTTGGTCATAAGTATTTCACTAATGTTTAGATTACCGAAGTCAGTGCACTTTTACTGGATTTTTGTACTACGAATGTCCCAATATATTTTGGAGGTCTCTGACTGACAAAAACTTACCGAAAAAGAAGTATAGGTCCTCACTTTTTCGGTTGATCATTGTTTACTTTATATAGTTGAGTTTTAAGTTTCCCGATAGGTTCCCTTCATACTTGTTTACTTAGGCTGATACAAATATTAATTTTTCTTTTATGTCGCCCCCCCCCCCCTTCGAAAATCCGAAAATTTTGAAGTGGAGAAAAATAAGAATTCATCATTTATTTGACATCAGTTAGGTTTTTTTCAATTTTTAAAATAAAAAAAAACAAGTAAAATAATGATCCTACAACTATCATTAAAACCGTACCTTCCAAGTGGTCTCGGACATAAAAGCAATCTAATGTTTGTATCAGCCTTATTTTATTTTTATTACGGATCATGAATTGAGCTTTGTCTTTTATACCAGATCTAACTTCATTGAGATTTACACCAATTAAACGGTATATTTGTCTTAATTGTTGGAGTTAGATTGGATCAACGAGTTCAGCGTAAAGTTCAAGTGTATGTTTGGTTAATTTATTTCTGCGAGAAGCATGCGGCAAAAATGTGCAGCAGAAGAAGCAGCATATTCAAACTTATTGAAGACCAGTCCTATTGCGTTTAATATCCGTAGGTAAAAATGTAATGTTAGTCTTCAATAAGGATGCTTTGAAGTGTATTAGTTTTTAGATTGATTCTTGGAAACTGATGTTGGCCCATAGTGGAGCAAAAGTTCCAGCCATATATTATCACGCGGAAAAATTTACGAAATGTCCATAATCTACACATTACTTAAACTAAAGCGAAATTTGCTTGATCGTGCAAAAATAAAACATCAAAATTACACGTGTAACATCTGAGACGAGACTCGCGGAGACGGTCTTCTTTTATTTTTCAATCTTGCGCAAGCCGTTCAAACTTTCACATGACCATCTCAGCAAAAATGTATTGCGCTTGCATCACACCGAAGCATAAACGGCATTTTGAGTGAAATTTCATGCCAGCAAACGTAGCAGATATTATAAATAACTAGTCTTGTATCTAGATTCATCAGCATCTATGGAAAATCTGCTCCGCTGACTGAGGTTTTAAATAGTAGTTTATTTTGAATACAATACTTTTCACTTTTTCAGCCATAAAAACGATGGGCTGCATTTGACGTTTCGTGACAGCGGGATCTGGGCTGCATATGACGTTGATATTTTTTCTCTTCGCGAGTCTCTCTCAGGTGTTAACTATATTGACACTATAGTGACAAACAATAGTGACGTATTTGATCAAATAAGTGGCTGTTATGACTTTTTATTCCATAAGTGGCTTTTTAGTGACAGACGGGGTTGGTGGTCTAATGGCTTCATAAGCAGAAGGTCAAGGGTTCATTCCCAGGCCCGTCCCTTTCCTCGTACTTTGTAGTTGTATCTTTCACTTGCTTCTGTCTACCACTCTTAATATATCACAGTTGATGTATCTATTACAGTTCATAGCATTTGCTAGAACCAGAGATGGACAGAAATAAACCGTTTCCCTACGCCTCCATTCGTTCATCATTATAGCATGCCTTCCTTTACGCCTGATACATGAGCAGTCTGCGAACCAAACCAGCAAGCCTCTCTGCCATAAAAATTACCCCACCCTTCCACCCTTCCCGCATGAACTGGCGTTGACGCAGTGGTATATACGGTCAATCGTGAGAGCCAGTTGAATGCATCATCAATTCCTTCCCCTTTCCCTCATTGGTCTGCATTCTGACGTGGCAGGCACCATTGTTGCCTAAGAATCTATGACATTTAGTCGAATGACATTTAGTCGAATGACGTTTGGTCAAAAGTACATTTGGTCGAACGGACATTTCGTCAAATGGACATTTGATCGAAAAGGTTAAGTTGTAACAGAAGGCATATGATATTTGGTCGAACCGACATTTCGTGGAAAGGATAGTGGTTGAATCTAAATAGTAATTTTACAAAATTTTAAGTTCAGTCTGACTAGGTATCGTCGAGAGTAGTATTTTGTCGCTAATACAAGAGTGATTGAAAAATTGAAAGGCACTCATCCATTTTACCAACAATCTATGCAAGACTACTAAAGTTTTGTTATTCAATTTGATGGACGCTCTCCCAACATATTGATCAATCTTTTGCGTTTCTGACATTTCATGCTGCTTTTTCATTCAGGCATGTTCTGATGTTCTGCGAGTCGAGATAAGCTGATCTTAAATGAAAGCATTTTTTGTCGCATTAGTCAACTCGTCTTCCCTTCTTCTTCTTAACTCTGGTCGTGACTGACAAACTGTCTGTCGCGCTGTGAAGGGCTAGTTCGTCTTCCCTTTCCCGATACATAGATATAGCACAATTTCCACTTTTAATAATTCAAAGCTTCTACTGCAAACTCTGTTAATTACCCGAGGTCATCAACACTGTCAGCAAAGCCATATATTTGGTTGAGGAATGTTATTAAGCTGAAGGAACAATAAGCTAATTGGATATAAGTAGAGTTATCGACACCTAACATTCACTTCGCCATAAAGGTTTTCCTGCTTTTTTAATTCTGATTTCCGCATTTAAAAATCCATCCACGTCCGTAAGCTGCAAGATCCGAAATTCACATTCTCCGAATGCTTCCAATAGATGAAGATCAACAGTTCATTACGAAGAACGATGACATTTCAAAAGAATAACAAATAATATAAACATTATGTTCACATCGTTGCGTAATAAAATAACTTGTTGAGCAGTTTTTCAAAGAATGATGATATTTTCAAAGAATAATAAATTCATTAGAGCAAAACAAAAAACAAAAAACTACTTCTTAAAAGTTAATTTGAACAAACACCAATTACTTCTAATTATAAATGAAAAGATGTTTGAAATTCAAAAATTAGACTACATAAATTTCCCATTTTTATTCAACAAAGTTAATGAATCAGATTATTGAGAAGAATACGTTTTCTTACGAACTTTAAAAAACTTAGAAAATAATAGTCAATTGTACCGTATGATTTTTCAATAAACCATTTGAAAATAAGCTTTCATCCAAATTTCCGTTTAACTAAACGTAATTCTAACAAAATAAATGTTCCAAACCAATTCGACCAAATGTCCATTCGACCAAATATCCTTTCGAACAAATGTACTTTCGACTAAATGTCATTCGACCAAACGTCATTCGACCAAATGTCATTCGACGAAATGTCCTAAAGCCGTTGCCTAAAAATAAAAGATCACCAGCACTTATACACTGAGGGTGCCTGTCATCTGGTTGGTTCCTTGTGTAAGTACAGCTGATCTGGCGACACTGGAGTAGCAACCACGGGCGGCCAATCAAGCTCAAGCTCAAGCTCATAAGTGACTTTTTTGTGACAAAACGAAAATAGTGACCGTCCCTAAAAAGCGACTCGCTACCAGCCCTGCAACAGAGCACCGATACCATCGAAGGGTGCCGTGTGTATAACAGGAACCACGCGATACCAAGCCTGAGCATGTGTTGGGGTGCTGATTTCCCTGCTGCGGACACTGCCACCAATGCGGAAGATGCGTTTAGTGATGGAGCTTGATGGCTACTGCGAAAGGATATGGCCAATAATCCTTGAATGATGCGGCGCGGGTTAGGTGGTTTCTATGCAATGCTTTATTTCCACTAAACAGTGGGATGAAAATGCAAGCACATATTTTGATGTTCAGTACAGGTCGGACTCGATTATCCGGAGTATCGATTTTCATTTCACTCCGGATTATCGAATCACTAAGAAAAAGAAAGACATCTTCGATAAAAGAATTTCAATATTATCTTTTTTTATATGATGCGGTGGCGTAGCCGGAAATTATTTCTAGGAACAGTAGGGGTCTTTACAAGAAAATAAATTTGTTGATCAGCAAACGCAAAAAAACACTTCTTCATACTTCCCTTTTCTTAAATACGTTCAAAACTACGAAACCATTCATATTGCAATACTAAATTATCTCAGATGTATGAATAAAAATTGAAAAAAAACAAGAACATCAAAAAACAAATTCCGGAAAAACGAGTCTAAAATTACGAATAACCGAATCCTGGATAATCGAGTCACCGGATAATCGAGTCCGACCTGTACTTCTTTTTATTGGATCTTCTTTATTATCTTGAGAAAACCCAGCAGATTAGACCATAATTAATTACAATAGCGTCGGTGTACCAATAGCAGCATAGTTAAAACAAATATTCGTAAACAAATCAAAAATTATTATTAGGTCATCTGATAGGTTTTTATCTTGGTTTTGTGGAAAAAAATGTAAAAACTACGAAAAATCATATTTTTGTATGCAATATCTCTACTATAGGAATACCATAGGAACACATGTGCTTATAGTAGCATTATTCAATTTATTTTCCTAAAGTAGCACTAGCATCACGGAGTAGACAAAAACAAATCAAAAATTGTATTTTAACGAAGCTTTCATATATTTCCTTTACATTCAAAAACTTCTGACGGCTTCAATTTCTGTGCGTAACCTATGGTAAAGGGGGCATGGAAGAACCGATTGAATTAAATAAATTTCAGTGTATTTTATCATGTACGAACTGTTGATGCAAATGCAAAACCGTCCTATCTGTCCAAATGACGAGCAAAATGAGTTGGCCTTATAGTCAAAATGGGGGAATTTGTTGAAAAATGGCCCAGATGGTCCAAAATATATGGGGCTCTGCGCAAAAATCATTGTTGCTCTTTTACTCCTTCACAAATATTGTAAACAACAAGGCCAGAAATAGAACAGTGCAGAGCCAAATTATATTAGTTATGCTATAGGTGGTACGTCATTTGGCATAAAGTCATTTGCTATAAAGTCGTTTGGCATAATGGTCATTTGGCATAAAGTTATTTGCTATAAAGTCGTTTGGCATAATGAGTCTGAAACCAAGGATGTCTTAAGATGACATTTGTTCTTACGTTTCTATTGAATCCCTCTGACGACATCAAGCTTATTTAGGAGTAAACTGATACAAAAATGATACTAATTGCCAATAGTGTTTTATTATTTATCCAAAAAATAGCCTTTTTTCAGACGTTAGTTATTTTTTTTTTTTGAGTTGCGATACTGAAATAAATTTTAGTACTGAAGCTTTTGGTATATTTAGCACAAATTTTCCCTTCTTTCAAATATGTCCTTTCTAAATATGATGTTATCATAATTATAGGTATACAAACTGTTGACTTAAAATTAAAAAAAAAAATTCCCCTTCTTTTATACATAGGCTGTTGTTTGGAGCTATATTTTTCAGATGTTTTTTTTTTTGTTTCCAACTGATGTAAGGACGACAATCGATAAGATTTCCGATAAAGTTATCAGCGAAAAGATAAATTGATTACTGCATTTTTTCCGATGATTCGAACGCAATTTTTGATGTGATGTGATTAGTTTTATTATGTTGCAATAATTTTTTGGCATCCAAATTTTGCCTTCTTTTAGAAATAGGCTGTTCTTCATATTAGAACTGTTGTAAGATAATACATAGTAAAGCTAAGCTGAATGTTATGCATTTTTATATTTTGCTGTTTTCTTGTAATTATTGAGATATTTTCTTTTACAAACACATGGTCTCGTTTCGAGAAATGCTTGAAAAATATTATTTCAATCACAAATTTTTCCTTCTTTCGATAATAGCCGATTCTTTTGATTCACGCTCCCAAAATAAAAATTAAGATTGAATCGTTCAAAAATTTTTCCACATTCATTTTGTATTTATGTGTGTTGCTCATTTGAGTTGTGCTGTGAGAAGATTCCTTTTACGTTAAAGCCTTTAACATTTTAAACTAAAAATAATATCTGCTCTTGTATATATCAAATATTTGCATCATGCTGCAATAATATATTTTTGGATTAGAGCTTTCAATATTTTGAAAATAAATTTTCCTTTCTTTTACCAAGTAATTTTCATCAAGTGTTAAGTCCTGGGACTGGAAATGGGACAGAGCTTGATCCACAGCGAAATGTTCTATGAGCGTTCCATTTATTCATAACTACGAACTTTCTTTGTCAATTTACAATTTTCAAATATGTATATCACAACAACCTCAAAGATACTGTATGTTCTAAGATGTATTTGTAAATGTATGTATTTTGTAAAATGTTCGTTGTGTTGCTGAATGTAATGACGTTTCTATCCAGCGACTGCTTACCCGACGCAGCTGTTGATCACTTTTCTTACTTGCATGCAAGTTTTCCAGCTTGTAAAGCAATTTAGTTTCTTAATATGTCTTGGTATTCATACTGAATGTGTATAACATAATTTATCAGCAAAGTTCATAATACTTTCGATGCTCAAAAGTTATGTTTTGGTGATTTAGAAAAGTGTTACTTTGCCATATGAGAGAAATGAAGGAACTGCAACCATGTTGAAAAAAAATCAATTAAATCTAAATTTTATCGCGTAATTTTAATAAATCCGTTTAAGTTTAAGTCCTGTTTTGCATGCTTGCTGGCGAATACAAAATATACCTTAAATTCCATGTAAACATCGATAAAACCAGTGTTTTATACAACTTTGGCGACCTGTAGCTAAAAATTGTGAGTGCAGAGATATTTCTGAGATCGGAATCAGATTCAGCGACCCCAAATCTACTAGAGACACATAATTTGATCCTTGAGACACGTAAAAATGTCATTTTTGTTACGCTGTGTAATAGTTATCCTATAATAGAATAGTGATGACAGAAGTATATATGATAAATTTCTAGCATATTTTCGAACAGCTTCTTGGTTGGAGCCTTGATAAATTTATTGGCAAACTATCAACAAAATTGAAGAAATTCGAAAATTTTCACCGGGTTTTACTTAATAATTATCATAATGTTCTGGATCAGCAGGATTTTTATGAGATTTTTGACTGATAGTGATATTTGAATGATTTCTGCGAAAATTCTTGGCAAATTTCTGCATTCTGAAAATTTTTGATGATTTTATTACACGAGCCAATAAGATTCAATTAAAAAAAAAAGCAAAAAAAAAACAATTTTCTAAACAGAGTTTTAGGTTGAGCAACAAAATTTCGCTTAATTTATGATCTCGCCCTAGAAGCTTGTTGTTACTGAGCAATTTAATGGATTTACACATTATTATTTAACAATGTTACGATGGAGAGAAGATCCTTTTCTATTCCCCAGTAGGTATAGTTTTTATGTTTGTCCAATTTGATAAAAAAAGAACGAGCTACACACTTGGTTACCAATGACTTCTGGTGTGAGATCATATGTAATGTGAGAAATCAAACTACCCAAAAATACAGGAAAGTTCAAATCACATACGAGACCTTTAAAAAAGAAAGTTTTGGTAATCATGATCGGAAAATTTCTTAATTACCATAAAATTCGCTCCTCACTGCTCCCTGCGGAGATAGCTTGCTAAAATGCGCATTTAAGGCATTGAGTCGAATAGAGAAGATTTATCCAAAATATACATTTTTGAAAAAGTTAAGTGCTTCAATATGTTTGAAAAACATGATTTTTATTGGCATTTTGTTCCACGAAAATCAAAATAAAAGTGGCATTACCTCTGTGGTCGTGACCATAAGCCAGTTCCTAGGAAGCACATTGGCAAGTTTCTTAAAATATTCAAAGTAGCTTGCAGAGGTAATGCTTGGTTAGGTATCCACCTTTCTTGGGGAAATTTCTTGCCGAGAACTTCATTTATTGAACCCTCGAGAAAAACTGAAAACAAATCAAATTTTTTTTAAAATCTTTTGATAAGGTTCTAGAAAAAATCTTCATCGTACAATTGCTAGGGACATCTTTACAACTACCTAATGTTTATTGTTTTTGGGAAAATCCCTTTGCAAAGTTTTTAGTTTTTGTAAGTATCGGACTTTTGGAATGCTGATTGCTATACTACTGGCAAGATACTTAGTGGACTCCAGATAATGTTAGGAGGATATCTGTTAATTCATAATAAAATCTTTGGAAGGATTCCAAGAACTTTTATTTCCGGATCATGCATTTTAGGGATCCGCTGTGCATTTGTATTTTTTTTTTTTTTTATAAGGCACTCCGTGCTTGTGACCACTTTTAACTAATCTATTTTTACATCTGCTTTCACTCTCTTCTGCTCTTTTGCTCTCACACCGAGCAGGTAGGAGAGTGCTCTGCTGTTGGTCCAATCGATTTCCATAAGCCATAGTCTTGCTCTCAAAATGCCGTGAATACCAGGTCCCAACGCATCACCTTTTCATCGATTTCAAGGCGGCATACGACAGTATCGACCGCGTAGAGCTATGGAAAATCATGGACGAAAACAGCTTTCCCGGGAAGCTCACGAGACTGATAAGAGCGACGATGGAAGGTGTGCAAAATTGTGTGAAGGTTTCAGGCGAACACTCCAGTTCGTTTGGATCCCACCGGGGACTACGACAAGGTGATGGACTTTCGTGCCTGTTGTTCAACATTGCGCTAGAAGGTGTTATGCGGAGAGCCGGGCTTAACAGCCGGGGTACGATTTTTACGAGATCCAGTCAATTTGTTTGCTTCGCGGATGATATGGACATCGTCGGCCGAACATTTGAAAAGGTGGCAGACCTGTACACCCGCCTGAAACGCGAGGCAGCAAAAGTTGGACTGGTGGTGAATGCGGCCAAGACAAAGTACATGCTAGCTGGTGGGGCCGAGCGCGACAGGGCTCGCCTAGGTAGCAGTGTTACGATAGACGGGGATACTTTCGAGGTGGTCGACGAGTTCGTCTACCTTGGATCCTTGCTGACGGCTGACAATAACGTTAGCCGTGAAATACGGAGGCGCATCATCAGTGGAAGTCGGGCCTACTATAGCCTCCAGAAGAAGCTGCGGTCGAAAAAGATTCACGCCCGCACCAAATGTACCATGTACAAAACGCTCATAAGGCCGGTAGTCCTCTACGGGCATGAAACGTGGACGATGCTCGAGGAGGACCTGCAAGCACTTGGAGTCTTCGAACGTCGGGTGCTTAGGACGATCTTCGGCGGTGTGCAGGAGAACGGTGTGTGGCGGCGAAGGATGAACCACGAGCTCGCCCAACTCTACGGCGAACCCAGTATCCAGAAGGTGGCCAAAACTGGAAGGATACGATGGGCAGGGCATGTTGCAAGAATGCCGGACAGCAACCCTGCAAAGATGGTGTTCGCCTCGGATCCGGTTGGTACAAGAAGGCGGGGAGCGCAGCGAGCTAGGTGGGCGGATCAAGTGCGTATCGATTTGGCGAGCGTGGGGCAGAACCGAGGATGGAGAGATGCGGCCACGAACCGAGTATTGTGGCGTGAAATTGTTGATTCAGTGTTATCTGTGTAGATGTTAACTAAATAAATAAATAAATAAATCAATTGCTCTTGCGGTGGTTCGTTTTGCCATATTCCTGAGTCGTTTGAGGCTAGCTGCCTGCGAAGTGGGTCAGTTTGTCTCAGTCACCATCTGATACTGACGGAGGATGGATGTGCTCTCCTAAGCACGATCCTCCGTGCGGCGTCTTCTGGTGGCTGGACGGGTTATTTTTTTGGAGGGGCTAAAGAGCAAGTTAGAAAGAGCGTCACCCTGTTTCAATCCATCTAAGGTTTCGAACGATAACAAAATCTCGCTCACCACCCGCGCACTTGATATCGATCCATCAAGCTTTGCACGAATCAGTCTAATCAGCTTCGCCGGAAAGTCATGTTCGGACATAATTTGCCACAACTCGTTTCTCTTCACTGAATCGTACGCTGCTTTGAAATCTACAAACAGATGATGAGTCTGCAAGTTGTACTCCCGGAATTTATCTAGGATTTCACGCAGGGTGATCATTTGATCCGTCGTTGATTGGCCCTCTCGAAAACCAGCTTGGTATTCGCCGACAATACGAGGGATAAAACTCCTTAATTCGGCGTACAAACTCACTAAAAATTTGTCTGATTTGTGCTAACGTAAGAACAACACTGACCAATGACCATTTTGCATGTGTATATCGTGTGGCAGGTACGAAGATACTCTATGCCCTGGGAAGTCGAGAAAATTTCCAACCCGAAAAGATCCTCGACCGGTGGGATTCGAACCCACGACCCTCAGCTTGGTCATGCTGAATAGCTGCGCGTTTACCGCTACGGCTATCTGGTTTGTAAGAACTATAAGTGTTATGTCTTGTCTCGCGTCGCGCATCGTGAATGTCGGCGTACAAAATTATGTTTAGAATTCTGTTAACAGATTGAGACCATATGAGGAGTCCCATACTCAATCTGTTGAACAAAATTCCAGACATGAGTTTGTACGCCGAATTAAGGAGTGTTATCCCTCGGTAATTGGCACACTCCAGTCGATGCCCTTTCTTGTAGTAGGCATTTGTTCTTCCTCTCATATCCTCGAAATGATAAGGTGAAGGAGTTCGTGTAGCTGCTCACTTCCGTGTTTGAGAAGTTCGGCCGGGAGCTCGTCTTTCCCAGCAGCCTTGTTGTTCTTCAGCCCATTGATAGCTTTCATTACCTCATCTAGCGTTGGAGGTTCCACAGCCTGTCCATCGTCATCGATTTGGATTCTGCTACTAGATCCACTTCCGTAATCTCCGTTTAACAATGACTCGAAGTACTCTTTCCACCTGATGGCCACCATTGCTTTATCCGTCTGCAAGTTTCCTTCACGGTCGTTGCACATGGCGGGAGACAGCACTGTTTTTCTCCGCACACCATTGACGGATTCATAGAACCGTCGCATGTCGTTCTGTTCCATAGCTTCTTGCGCCTTAGCAATTACTGCTTTTTCATGCTCCTTTTTCTTTCTGCGATGGGTCCATTTTTCGGCTGCCCTTGCTTCCTTGAACCGCTCTCTGCTCTGACGGGTACCAGACACCAGCATCCAGCTTCTAGCCAAGTTCTTGTAGTAGGTGCTACTGATGGCCATCCCCCTGGTGGCAGCAAAGTTCACTAAACGTAGGCCGTTGTCGTTGGTAACAGAGTGAAGGCTCTCAGTACCATGATAGGGCGGAAGAAGTCATCTCTTCCGACCTGCGCATTAGCGTCGCCGATGACAATTTTCACGTCTTGTTTTGGGCATTCTCCATAGGTCTGTCGAGACATTCGTAAAACGCGTCCTTCACGTCATCGGGTTTGTTGTTAGTCGGTGCATAGACGTTGATCAGGCTGTCCACCTAATAACGCGCTTCATCTGCTTTCCGATCACTATGAAACCGACTCCGTGTTCAGCTTTATCGTCACCGCTGTGGTACATGTTGTATTTGAATGCGGTGTTAGCGACGGGGTCTACCGCTGAAATAACATAGCCAATTTCCTCAGCATTGGATCGATCAAAATTTTAAAAACAAGGTTTCATTAGAATCGTAATCTTATATTCTTTGAAGAGCACTCACGAATTTTTTGCGGAAAAATTTGAAAATTATTCAAAATCAATCAAACAGTGATTCAACGTACAAAAGTTTGGGTTCTAGAGAAATATCAGACAAAATTCAATTCATAATTCAATAGCAACTTTAAATGCACAGTAAAATCTTTCAGACAGATATGCCTTACCAATTTCGCATTCATTTGTTTTTCAAGAAGTTGTAAATAATCTAACGATAGTCTTTTACAACGCTGCAAACATCTCTTGTCAGTGTGACTATTGTCGGCAGCTTCATTCTCTTCGGTAACTTTCCCATAAGCGTTGCAGGCGAATCTGTTCGGCAGCTCCAAATCAGTCGCATTTTGAGGCGTGTTCATTTGAATTGATTACATCTCTGGCAAAATTGTTTGTTCTGTCTCGGAAATCTCGTCAGCGGGAAGCTGACAGAGCAAAAAATCATATGATTATTTTCATTGGTGTGATTTGATTGAAAAATTCTGTGTATTTGGCGTTTGAAAATTGGTTACCGATAATAGTCGAATGGTGCCGAAGCCGTAAGTCTCCCTATACAAAATAGTGTAATCAAAAAATTGTTTAATGAATTAAGAAATCCATAATTTATCACCTTAATTGTTATTATATGTTTTTAATTTATGCCACAAATCCGTAAAAAGATAAAACTAGGAAGCACATTTAGTTTAAAAAAAACTTTGGATAAACTATCTATTTTAATAACTTTTAAGCATTGAGAAAATGATGGAAATATGCATTGTTAAAGTTGGACTTTAAACTTGGACCCTTTGTAATAGGCATAAGTGTCCTTCCCCTTGGTTGTAAAATAGATGAACTTTTCAAACCGTGAATATTTTTTAGAACAATTACTGTTTCTGAAGGACTGAAATGCAAAAATAATAATAACTTAATTTCACGAAAGTGTTCATTTTGCCCGATACCTTTTGGCCAGCCTTGTTTTTGTTCAATTTTATTATCCCATTTTTCTGACATTTGATGTAATTTTTATCACCATGAATGTAGCACGTCTCTCTAATATAAAACTTGATAACTACTAACTTATATTACACTTTTATAGTTTTAAAAATAGCCTTGGCTTATGCCAATAAAATGCAAAATAAAAAAGAGGACTTGTCCTAAATAGGAAAAGTTTTTTTCCCGTCTACTAAACGTGCCCCACATAAGAACTACTGGTAGATCCTCCCATACTACAAAGAAAAACGAAGAGATCCCCATCATCCATCCATATCCGTTTCCAAAGCGGAGTTTTTCTCTTTGCTCGTTCTCCGACATCTCTCTCCTGCAGACTTCACTTCACTTCACTGCTGATGATGATGATGATGCACGATAGGGTCAAGGGAAGGGAGAATAAAACTTCGCCAAATGCCTTTCACTGCGCTAACTACAAGATTCTTGCCGTGGTCCTACTACTTAAAACCCAAGCAAAATGATAAACGACTAAGAAAGGTATCGCCATCATCCACCAAGGCAAAGTTCCAACTCGCTCTCTTCTCGGCTTGCACTTTGCGGTATCACAATTCTGATCACATGCATGGTGCCTCTACGCCAAAACCAGTTTTCTTTTATGTATGCTAAGCAGCGAATCGACAAATAACACAAAAAGCTCTCTCATGGCGAAATACTGCGTAGGTTCCTAGCTAGCAGTCGCCATTCATTGGAAATATCCGAGAAATCGGGAGCTGTAGCAGCCGGAGTGAAAAACATAAGACGGAAGATTCTTGCGTTGCTTATTGCGCCGCTATATTGCTCATCGTGATGGCAAGATGCTTCTCAGTAGATGAACTTGATGATCGTGATTAGCATTCCTGAAGCGTGCAGGAATACACTTCTCTACGTACCTAGTTTGTAAACATTCCATTCAAAAGCTCAGCTGCTGAGAAGCGCTCTGTTTACGTGGCTCTATCAAAAAGAGCTAAGCTAATGTTTTAGTCTCTCCTTCAACTCCTACGCAGTGGAATGGCAAGACCAGCAGTGCAACAACTGGTTGCTTAATAAACCCCGCTGGCAACGTGACGTAGATTGAGACATTTTCCAACTGTTCACGTGCGCTGCTGATGATAGTCCTTTGCTAGGCGATGACGTGTTGGTGAGGCGATGCTAATTAAATAAAATGAATGACAAACTGCAACAAACCCATGTTATGGGCTTGATGTATACTAAAAAGCTATCAAATAAATGGCTTTCAATACAATATTATGTTCTATTCGGCGGTCGACCTTGTTCGAATTATGGAATTGGTAAATGCATCCAATTTCAAACAAAATACCATGGCCCCACAGTCATGGATCTATTGGTGTCGAATCCAATCTATTAAATGCAATAAAACAACACAGAAAACATACAAATTTAATATAAACGCACAAATTGTGTCGTTTCAAATTGGGAATTCGATTAGTAAACTCTTGTTGTAAAGAATAGAAGAGTTGGAACTGAAAACAAGGGTAAAACGCCCTTTATGGACAGTAGGGGAGGGAACTAGGAATGGTTCATTTAAAAAATACTTGGAGTCGCTTTTTAAATTTTTGTTTAACCACTTTGGTCATCCCACTATGATAATTGTCATTTATTTATTTATTTAATTTATTTCTCAAAAAGGCACAAAACCTTTTTATCTTTTCTTATAACGTTACAAAACAACAAAAAAAAACTTAAACTATAGGCTCATATGACAAAAACGAACCATAACAGAGCCGAAAACTGCAACATAATCTGGACTTGAGTGACCATTGATATCTTTAAAAAATGGGATGAGGGGGAGGGGGGTTCTAGGCATCATCTAGGCATCCAAACGCTATCTTGATATCTGAAAATAAAAAAGAAATACAAAAAAGCGAGTATCAAACAATATATGAAATATCGATTAAAAATTGAAATAAAAGTTTAAGTATAGGGTAGTGCTTTGTACCCAATATATCCCGAATTGAAACAGGAATTGGATGACCAACATTGATTATATTGTTAAATAATTTTTCTCTTGGTAAAACGTATCTTGAACATTGAAGTACAATATGATCAATATCTTCATAATAGATTCCACACTCACACAAATTGGAATCCTTAATATTGATGCGATATAAATGACTGTTACATGAATAATGATTCGATATCAGTCGTGAAAAAGAGCAAATAAAATTTCTACTACCTGGTATATTCTGAAACCACGGAAAAAGACTGACCTTTGGACAAATTGAATAACACCATCTTCCTTTATCACTTGAATACCAACACATTTGCCATTTACTAATGCAATATTGTTTTAATTTGGAATAATATTCAGAAGGAAAAATGTTACGGTTATAAATTAGCCCTCGAGCAACACCAAGTTTAGCCAATGAATCAACCTGCTCATTACCGTAAATTTTACAATGGGAAGGGATTCATATTATTTTTATGATAAATCCCTGAGAGTGTAAGTCAAATAAAAGTTTTTTCAACATAAATAATATATCATGAGTTTTGAAATTGAAAGAAATGGTGTTCAAAGCATGAAGACAACTCAAGCTATCAGAACAAACAATGTAAATATTTGGTGGACACTCCTTTATTATATTATATATTATCTTTATTATCGAGACTTTCAGCCGTTGGCTGGTTCGTCTTCGAACACTCCTTTATTAAGGTGCAAGCGAAGTATAAAGCGATTAATTCTGCTGAGAAAATAGAACAAAAAGCTTGCAATTTAAAAAAGTGAGCCGAAAATTTAATTTCAAATAGTGACTTCAAAATATTGATAATTGAATGATTAGTTGAGAAACAATTCATCGAAAGTTTACAATTTAGTTCTTGAAAACGAATTTTGAGTGGAGCAACACCAGTAAGAACTTCTGTTGATTGAGTATGAGTTGAATTCATAAGTCTCAAACAAATTCTTAAACAACGAAATTGTATTTTTTCAAGTTTAACAAAATATGTTTGTGCAGCACTTCCAAAAGTAAAGCAACCAATTTCCATAACTGAACGGATAGTAGTTTTATAAAGCGTTATTAAATCAGATGGATTTGCACCCCACCAAGTACCCGTGATTGTGCGAAGAAAATTAATTCTTTTCGAACATGTTTTTTGAATTTGTTTGACATGAATGTTCCAAGTCAATTTAGAATCAAACTATATACCAAGATATTTATACTCATCAACTTGTTCAATTTCAATTACAATGAGGTACAAATCAATGGTTATATTAGAATGTTTTCTTGAAAATATGATATATTTAGTTTTTTGAACTGAAAATGAAAATCCATTCTCATGAGCCCATGAATCAATATTATTCAAGGCACATTGCATAAAATGTCTAATGACTTCTCTATTTTTGCCGCTAATAGAAATAACATTATCGTCGGCAAACTGAAGTAAATAACAACCATTTGGAATAATTGATGGAATATCCCTGGTCAACAAGTTATATAAAAATGGACTCAAACAAAATCCTTGTGGAAGTCCAAAATAACTATATCTTGATAATTTTGAGGATCCATTATGAAAAAAAATCATAATTTTAAAAGAAAATAAATTATAAATGAAATTGGAGATTAAATTTGGAAGATTTAGATAATTCATCCTTCCGAACAGTAATTCAATAAGTACAGAATCATAGGCTCCAGAAACATCAAGAAAAGTGGAAACTACATCCTGTTTTTTATTAAACGAAAGCTGAATTTGTGAAGCCAAAAGTGAAACACAGTCACGAGTACCACGACCTCTTCTAAATCCAAATTGAGAAGACGAAAAAACGTTATTGTTCTCTGCCCACAATTCTAGACGATTCAGTATCATTCTTTCTAAAATTTTGCGCAAACATGATAACAAACTAATGGGTCTCCTACTATCAGCTAATTATGGATATCCACCAGGTTTAAGCATACTGATGACTTTGATGAAACGCCATTCATAGGGAATTATATTTTGAGATAAGAAATCATTATATATTGAATCCATCATCAGGTAAATTTTTCAAAACAATAAATTTAATATTATCAATTCCCGGAGAAGTATTTTTAGTAATTGACAATGCTAAATTAAATTCAGCTAATGTAATGTAAGTGGACTACAAAGTTCAGGAAAATGATCTTGACTACTATTTTTAAACTTAATGGATTGGGGAACAACATCAGGACAAATTTTAGATGCAAACTCGTCTATCCATTTTTCAGAATATTCCAAAACAGTAGAAACAGCCGAATCAAAGTTTCTTAAATTTCTTGCAACTGACCACAAAGTAGATAATGATGTTTCTTGATCTAGATTTTGAACAAATTTTTTCCAATAATTTTCCTTCTTGGATTTAGTAATTCTTATGAACAATGCTTCAGCTTTGCAATACAAAAAAATAATGATTTCTGGAGCCTGATCTGCGAAATTTTTTAAAAGCATCAGATTTTGTTTTTAGAGCTATGGAATATTCATTATCTTACCAGAAGCAAGGACGCTTTTTTTGTTATGACTCGCTATTTTTTTATTTTGAGATTTGTGCAAACAATCAATTAGTAATTTTGAAAAATTATTGTAATTTTCAATAGGAGAAGCCAGATTAATTATATTAATTAAGGAAAAGGAAACAAGATCCGAAATTTTTGTCCTATTAACATTTTGGCAAAGGTCAAGAACATGAGAATTACGTAATAAATTACCGCGACCTGAATTTTGAATTTCAATAAAAATTGGTAAATGATCACTACCAATAGGATCATCAATAGTTTTCCAAGAAGATTTCATCGACAAACTATTAGAACAAAGAGATAAATCAATGCAAGAATGATGATTTAGCGGCACAACAATCCTAGTAAAAGATCCATCATTAAGAATATGTAAGTTTAAATCATCAATTGAATCCATAATTAATGAATCTCTTCCATCTGTTTTTTCGCTACCCCAAGCAAAATTATGAGCATTGAAATCACCTATTATGTAAAATGGAGGAGGAATTTCATTTAAAATATTTTTAATTTGTGACAACGAAAAACTTGCATTCGGAGGGATATAAAAACAAATAATAGAAAACTCGCATTTTTTTTTTTGTTATAGAAATAGCAACGTATTCAATTTGCAAATGCAATGCTAAGTCTACATATTTGAATTCAATATCATCGTGAATTTAAAGGAGTACTCCTCCATATGAAAAATCCCTATCTTTTCGAATTATATTAAATTTTGGAATGCGAAAGAATTTTGACGGTTAGCCATGTTTCATTTGAACAAAACAAATCTATATTATGACGGTTAATAAGCACTTGTAATCTATCAATTTTGGGAATGATACTGCGGCAATTCCATTGTAAAATATTCATGCTATTTATGGTTATAGAAGCCATTACGACGAAAACAATGACGAAATTAGGGGTCCAAATGAATTCAACTTATTTAAAAAGGAAGCCAAAATGGGTAAAAACAATTTGATTAACTTTTTCCAAAAATCATTTAATCCTAAAAAATCTTCTATTTATTCTAAAATGTCTAGAATTGAATTACCAGAATTTTCCTTAGGTCTTTCATTCGGCGAATTGTTTGAGTTTTGGCTATTATTATTGGATGCGTCAACTTCTATTTTACGAAATCCAGGAATGTTTTTTGTTGAAGCTGAGTTATTCAAAGGGGGGAAATTTAAATAAAACGAGGTAGATGGTTGAGTTTCAAAAATTTGGTTCTGCTTATTGATCTTTTTATTGGTGGTTCTTTTTCTTTTGCTAGGAGGTTTGTAAATATAATTATCAACATTTTCCTGACATTCATCACTATCATCATCTGATAAAATTTCAAAAGTGTTAAGAGAAGCAATGTTATCTGAAGATTTCATAGCTTCAGCATAAGACATAAGGTTTTTGTTTTTAATTTTTTGATTAAATTTCGACTGATTCTCAATATAAACGACACCTTCATTTAAAGAATTATGTTTATGTTTACAATAAATACAAACCTAAGATTGATTTTTACATGTGGAAGAATCGTGAAGTTCTCCACATTTCAAACATTTAATAAAGCCGCACGTGAAAAATAACATTATCAACCATTACATAATCTGGAAGTACAGATCTAGAAAACGTAATCTTGATACAATTAGAACGTACATATTTTGAATTGTTTCCCTCAATGAATAATTTAAATAAACAAATACAATCCAAAATCTTAACCGGAAGAATGGACTTGTTCTTAAATAAGCCTGAACCATGATTTCTTATGTCATCACAGTTCAAAGACTCATCATAAATAATTCCGTTTATTTCGCATGCATCACAAGGTGCGTACACACGATAGGAATTGAAAAATAATCTGGATTCTAAAAGAACATTCGCTTCATCGCGTGATCCAAAAACTACTCTTAATTTATCCAGAGAAATTTTTTTAATTTCCTCCACAGATTTATACTTTTTATAAATCTCTGAGGAAATAAGCAACACATTTATAGGTTTCTCTTTTTTCCTGAAATAAACAACAAAGGGTCCAAAGAAACTAGAAGGGTAAACCTTCACTCGAAAAGATTTGGCCATTGAAGTGGTGGTAGAATGCACAGAATTCTCTTTTGATCCCCCCTCATCCCCATCAGTTTCCATAACGGAATCAAAAAGATCAATATAACAACAAGATCAAATGTGAGATGAACAAAAGAAAACAAAAAAAAATTAATAAAATAAAATTATACTTACGGTTTTCCAGTGAGCCAAACTCCATGGACGGAAAAAAAGGTGGAAACTTGAATTCAAATACTTAAACAGCAACTCTTCAAGAAACAACACTGGGAAAATCCACAAACCAACTCGTCAAAATCGGAAATCAAAGCCTCGGAAAATTCGAATCTGAAACGGGAAAAAAATTGACAAGCGAAGAAAAAAAACCTTTTAGCCAGGTCAAGGCCTACTTACCGAGTATGATAATTGTCATTGTTTTCAAGCATATTTAATTTCTTTGTAAGCTGCTGCTCTGATTTTATTTTTTTATTTTTTGAGATTTTTCAATTACATTAAACTGTAGTAATAGAAACATAAAGAGACAAAGCCTCCGGCGCCGATTGATTTTACGTCACGCCGTATTTTAACGCCGATAAATATTTCGGAAATCCCCTAGGAAATATTCAGTTATTGTTCTAGGACATCTTACATAAAATGCGTCAAGGAGTTTCTCCAAGAAGTTTACCAGGGAGTTACTACGTAGTACAGAATTGTACTACGGATTGCATTGCATTCAGGAACATTTTCGAAGAAATCTCTTCAAGGATTTCCCCGATATGTTTTTTTAGTGATTTCTCTAGTTACTTTTTCATGAATTGTTCCAAAAATATGTCTTCCGATTTTGAAGGATGAATTTTTCGGGGAGCGTCTCGTAGGATTGCTTCGTATCTTCTTCTAGAAGTATTTATGATACATCTTCATGAAAACATTCTAAAGCATTCCAAAATAATTCCTAGAATTTGTCCACGCGTTTGGAAAACAAATAAATATCCGTAAAAATTCTTCCGAAAACCCTCCAAAGCTTTTAGAGAAGTATCTGCATCCAATTAACACCGAGATCTCCTCCAAAAAATATTTCATACGTGCCTCTAGTGATTTATCTAGAAATCATCATACTTAGCTTCATCTGACCAATTTATTGGAACCCCTCTCATCGTGACAACATGTCTACTTGAAGGTTTCAAATAAAGAGCTTTTGGTTTATGTGGGAATATTATTAGTTGGAAGCAAAAATATCCAAACTTTTTTGCAATCGACTACAGATGACATTCTTTGGCGGAGAGGCCTGTGTCATCCGCAAAGAAGGATTTTGACATCCCTGGCTAACTTTGATAATTAACCTGAAGTGTACGATTTGACAGATAACTTTGAATTATTCTAACAATGTATGTTGAAAAATTATTTTTTTTTAATTTTACAATCAAGCCTTCATGTTAAACACTTTCGAATGCTTTTTCTATATCTAGAAGAGCAAGACCAGTAGAATTGCCTTCAGATTTGTTGGAACGGATCAAATTTGTTACACGTAGAAGTTGATGAGTGGTCGAATGTCCATGGCGGAACCCAAACTGTTCATTGACAAAAAAATAATTTTCGTTGATGTCGGAGAAAGCAAACTGATTGGACGATAGCTAGAAGCTTTTGCAGGATTTTGGTCTGGTTTTAAAATTGGTACAACCCTGAGACGAGACTCGCGAAGACGGTCTTCTTTTTCTGTGATTGCTGAGTTTTTTCTTATTCCACTTTGTGTTTATACCAATTATGCGCATGCTGTTCAAATCCTCACATGAACCTCTCAGCAAAAAATGATTGGGTTTGCATCACATCGGATCATAAATAGCCGTATGAGTGAAATTTCATGCCAGCACACGTAGCAGACATTAGAAATAATTAATCTTCTGCTTAGATTTATCAGCAACTTTGGAAAAAACTGCTCCGCCGACTGAGGTTTTTAATAACAGTTTACTTTGAACAAAATACTTTTCAGTTTTTCAGCCATTAAAACGGTGGGCTGCATTTGACGTTTCGTGAGAGGGGAATCTGGGCTGCATATGACGTTGATATTTTTCCTCTTCGCGAGTCTCTCTCAGGTACAACCTTAGCATTTTTTCATTGGTCAGGAAAATATGCTAATTGAAAACATTTGTTAAATATATCAACTAAGGATGATAAGCTACTTTCTGGAAGTTTCTTGATGAGGATGCAGAAAATTCCATCATCGCCAGGAGCTTTCATATTTTTGAATTTTTTAACAACAGTTCTCACTTCATCCTAATCAGTCTCCCATTTCTTCCGTTCACTTGATTGAGAATATTTTCGAAGTTCTGAGTAACTTGATTTTCAATTGGACTAGTAAGTCATAAATTAAATTTGTGCGCGCTTTTAAATTGCATAGCAAGTTTTTGAACTTTTTCGCAATTAGTAATAATTTGTTTTCTTCTTTCAATGCCGGTATTGGCTTCTGAGTTTTTTTTTCCTAAGTTTTAGATAATTTCTAAAAGGGCTTACCGCCGGGGTCCAATTGAGAAATTTTTTTTTCAAAATTTTTGTTTCTCAATTGTGAAAATCGTTTTTTAATTTCTTTCTGCAGATCCTGCCATATAACAGGATCGTGAGTGCGTTGAAGTTGCCTTATCCTCGCGTATTTAAGACCGATCAAGAGTTTAAGATCATCATCACGGATTCAAATTTCAACAATGGAATTTGTTAAAGTTTCAAGAGCATTGTCAACATCAAGTTTTGTTTGTAAAGAAATGTTACCATCGAGATTACTATCGATATATGTTTCATATATATTCCAGTCGGCTCGAAAATAATTGAAAGTTAAGCTGATAGAAATGAGAATCGCTTCATGGGATATTTGAAATGTAACAGGGACATGAACAGAATCAAAACAAGCATAAGTAATCAGTTGGCTACAAAGATGACTAGAGTTAGTTAAGAACAAATCAATCGTTAAAGGGTTTCTAGAAGAGGAAAACCATGTAGGGCTATCAGGGTATTGAACTGAGAAATATCCTGAGGATTTTTCATCAAATAATGTTCTGTCGTTGGAATTACTTTGCGAATTATTCCATGACCGTTGTTTGGCATTACAGTCACCAATGATTCTCCAAGTATTCTTTCAGGGTTTGCTTCAGGAATGTTTTTTTTTAGATTTTATTGAGAATGAAAATGCATTTGTGAATTTTCAAAGAGTATTGTACTTTTTTTTCAGGGATTATTACAGATGACAGTACAGGAGAACAATTTCAAGAGCAGGTATGGTGAAATACATAAATATTCATCATTTATTTTTAAGGCTTTTTTATGTTGGGTATATTATCAGTGCGACCATGGATTAACCTTTTATAGGCTAGACTAGATTCAAAAATACTCAACGTTAATTTTTTATAGCTTCGTGACAACGTTCAACCCACGTGAGCTAAAATTCTATACAGCACTAATTTTGTGTCTATCGCTTGTGCCAAATCTTCTTCGACAAGTCGAGTCTACCGAAGTAATCAAATAGCACTTTAATTCGCCCTGCGTGCTAGTATAGGACTATTAGACAGCTGATATACCTTATATTAGCCGTATAACAGCTCTATAAGTCCAAACAGGTGAATTAGCGGGCTAATGGTTACTTAGGTATTACACGACACTGAAGACGGCCTTACAGTTGACGTCAAAATACGCGTATCTGTCAAAGGATACAAACTCTAGTGGAAATAAATGGTATAGTACTAAATTCGATTTTTCATTGAATATTATGATTTAGTAATGTACCGTAAAATCGGGTGTAATTGATCAGAAGGGTGAAATTGATCATCGTATCACACGATTTTATTTATTCGTAATGGAACATAAATATCAATGTAAGCTGCAATAAATGAACGTTGTTTGTCGTAACTATTGTCGAATTGTGTGTTGTGAAGTTTTTTTTTTGCGTTAAAGAATGATTATTACTATGAAAATAACGTAAAATTTCAAAATCATGCATGGTGCAGTATTGACAAACACCCATAAACTTCTATTTCTAAGCAAGGATTTGAACATGGTATAAACCTGAAAGTTTGTGAGGGTGCTTGAGATATATCTCTAAACCAGATTTCATTACCAAAACTCGTACCAATTAGCTCATATGGTTGAATTAATTGAATTTCTGTTAGATATCATTGAATTCCTTAGGAAATTGCATACATTTAGGCGTTTTCCGCGTAATTGTTGAAATTTACCTGTTCGCTATTTATATAAATATTGCATTGTTAAGAATTTGACAAGCATATTCGGATTCAGAGAGCTCAAATTTATCATGTAGAGTTGTTTTGAAAACTAACAATAATGGCATTGACAAGTGATCAATTTCACCCCGAAATGAGATCCCTTATTTTTTATTTTAGAGATATTTGTTAACACTAAAATGACATTTGTTAGAAAATTTCGCTTCATAAGTCGATGAGGCTCACCTTCGTACTTGTTTTCCTGCATTTAGTTGTTTGGCATTGTTAACATTATAGAAAATAGACTAGAAAAACCGTGAAAAATGATCAATTTCACCCGAAATTACGGTAACTTAGCATTAATATTTTCCAGAGTTGGATGTATCGTTTAAGTTTTTTTTTCATAAGATTTTTACCATAAATATAAACCACCTAACCGAAGATTCAACCTTTGATTTCTGACCTAAATGTCCGAAAATTTTACAGAACTCTATTTTTTCATGTATATGTGGAATTAGAGTTTATAAACTTTTTTGTTGTTTGACCCATATGAAAATGTTATGTTTAATTTTCCCCACGCCGATGACGCCGACGCCAATCAAAACTATTTCGGCGCACAGGTCTAACATGAACTGCTTTCGCTCTAAATCAAGCTTTTCACTAGTTTGTATTTGTTTAAATGTGCAATTAACAACTTTTGATGTTGTTTGTGTTTTATTCTTATTGCTATTGCCTAAAATGTCAAATCCAAAATGATGAAAATGGCAGAAATTTACATTTTTTGGAAGTGATCCATAATTATGGCAAACAATCAGTTTCTGGTTTATATTATGGATCACTAGTTGTAACTGCCAATATTCAGTATTTAGAATAAAAGATCAAGAAAAATGTTTACTAAAGTTTAATTTATACTAAATCCAAGCGAGTGAGCAATGTTTTTGACATAGTATTTGAATTTTATCACTAGTATGAGCTTATAAATGTTATTGACACTTCTTACAGAAAACGACGATACAGTCAACTCTCCCTTACTCGATATTCTGTATCTCGATATCAAGTTAGAGAACCATAGTGAAAGTTGGCTCTCATGGCTAACTCTATGGTCCCTTGGATCGCAGTTGCATTGGTTTCGTGTTCTGTAACTCGATGGTCCCTTCAATATCAATTTCGGGAGAGTTGACTGTATTTTGTAAGCATTGGCGTCGCTAGTTTTTCTATCTGAAGGGGGCCTAGGGTGGTTATTAGTAAATTATTTTTTTACGGAAGCAATATCGGTCGCAATATTCACGATTTTCACTATTTTAGTTAGTAAGTAGTTTGCATAGATTTCATTTTATAAGTTTGTGATTGTGTCTTACATCGCTGCACATCAGTGATATTTGTAATTATCAATTTTCATATTTTGTGTAATCCCGTAAAAAAGTCATTCAAGAATTCTTCCATAGAGCTCACGAGGAATATCCTTTAAGATTATTACACGAACTTTTCAGGTTTCCACCTTGTGAAAATTACCACAAAAATGTCATCGTTATATTCGTAGTTATTTATTTTTCTAAACCATCTTAACAGAAAATTTCTCGAAGAATCTCTATCAAATTGCTTAAAAAATCACCTGAAAATTTTCGAAGAAGGTCCTCGTAAGAACGTATAAATTCCAATTGTTAGTTTGAAAAATCCTCGAGTTGATCATTTATAATTTGTTTATCACCAAAGTTGTCTTCAAGATCACTAACCAAGGATTTTTTTTCACAAATTTCTCAGATTTTCCAACTTTGCGCTTGAGGTTCTTCCTAAAGTTTCTCTTCAGATTCTTTCCAAAAAAACTCTCGGAAAGGACCTCTTGCACAGAAACAGCAAATGATTCTTCTAAGTTTTTCTCTAAGGATTCCTCATGATATTCCACAAGATTTACACTAGAAATTCAAAAGGATTCATTTTGAAAAATGTTTTTAGCGATTTCTCAGAGCAGTTCTCTGCCGAATTATTAGCATTTTTTCAGAAAATTCTCTGTGATCTTTTGATTTCTCTAAAAATCAGTTTAATGCTGCTCCCAGCATTTCTTCAAAACTCTCCAGAAAATATTATTTGAAAATTTCTTCAAAAATGCCAACCTTAGGATTTATTTTAAAATTATAACGTTCCTATATATTCTCTAGCGGAATACATTCAATTGTTCAAATACTCAGGTTAAATCGAATTTGAAAACAACGAAAGATTCAAGTATTCACCGTAAAATTTCTGAAACTTTATTTGTATCTAACATCTCAAACAAATGTTTTGCATGAACTCCAAAGTTTCATTATACTACGGCTATCAGATTGACTATTTTTAATTATTTTGGTAGAACTGTAGAAATAAAACGCGAAAATATTGGTGGTATTTTTTCAAAAACATTGCCAAAGTTGTCTTATTATAAAATACTTAATCTAAAATTTTACTGAATTGAGGAGTTTTTTGCATTACTTTGAATTTTTTTGAGGAGTTCCTTATGGACATAGAATTTAACTTTTTTTCAGATCCTCTAAAGCGTTTCTCTTTGGAGTATGGAGAGGTTTCTGTACATAGTTCATCAAGAAAGTGTCATGCGAAGTAAGGAGAAACAACAAAATGTTGAAGCGAATATTTTATAATTTTTTTTTCTTGAGGTTAATTATAGGATAAGCTCTCTAATGAATTTACAAAAAAATATCATGAAGTTTCATCAGAACCAGTATATCAAGAATATCCATTCGTCAAAGTTTTTCCAAAAAGCCTCTAGGAATGCCCTGGAATTATGCAAGAATTCAATCTCAGAATATGAATTTTAACAATAACTGATAAAACTATTTCTAAAGAAATGTTTTAAGGGAGATCTTTACACATTCCTTATATATATCTTAATAAATCGTTTTCGCCTTCCCAATTATTTTACTATATGTTTCTCCACAGACTTCTTTATAGGGGAATCAAAAATATTCTTGAGACTTTTGAACAAACTTCCTCTGAAGATTTGTAGGCCAATTTCAAAAACACTTTTCGTTATCGTAGAACTTTCAGCGAAATATCGTAGCAAAAACATAAATTTGACACAGCCAACGAATATGTGGAGGAAAAGGGTCCTAAAATGTTTAATGAAATCTTGTTTTTATTGAATAATATGAAAGAGCATGTTACTGCAACTACTTTTACATTTTTTCCCGCTCAAAAAACGGCTATATCATATTCAAACTTCAATTTGAAAATTGGGTCTATAAATGAACTTTGAAACTTTTGATCATGTTTGACGTTCGCTTAGTCGACGAAATACCACAGGGGTAATAGTTTTAACACTGGGGTTGTTCCTGACATTTCGAAAGAGACACGGAAAACAAACGCAAAACATTAAAAAATTGAGTAAACATGTGTTTTTGTCCTAAACTTGGCACTTAAATTGGGACAGGGCTTTAGGACCCTATTGCGAAAGAAAACTTTGAATTTTTGAAGGGTTATATATTTTTGTTTAATACAGGAACATATTCCGGAATCGATTTGTCGGTAAAATGTAGTTATGTAGATATGAACAAATCTCATAATACTATATGATTAATTTCCAAGAAATTGTAGAAAAAGTTCTGAAGTCATCCTTCAATATTCCTTAAGGAATTTGATTACAATTTTTTTCGATATTTTCAAGGATTATCGAAGGGGGTTAAAAAAATTTGCTGTGCATTGTTTGGAAATTAGTGAAATTATTGTTGAAAAATGTTGTTGAAAAATAATTTGAAACAAAATCAAAGAAAGAATTTCTTGCTTGAATATAAGTCTGTGAGCGATGTTGTTCGACTATATCACACCAGTTTAAATGTCTGCCATCCTTTTGACAAAACTTAGCCAGGTTGAAATTCCTTTAAAAATCTGTTATGAATTAAGCTTTATATTTCGCTAAGAAGTCTTCCTTAGCCGAATGGTTAGAGTCCGCGGCTACAAAGCAAAGCCATGCTGAAGGTGTCTGGGTTCGATTCCCGGTTGGTCAATGATCTTTTCGTAATGGAAGTTTTCTGGACATTCATGAGCATAGAATATCATCATACTTGCCATATGATATACGAATGCGAAAATGGCAAAGAAAGCTCTCAGTTAATAACTGTGTAAGTGCTCATTGAACACCAAGCTGAGAAACAGGCTCCCAGTGAGGACGTAGTGCCAAGAAGAAGAAGATTTCGCTAAAAATTTCTGCTACACATTGTCCAACAAATTCGTTTGGCAATTTACCTAATTTTCAATTCATTTTGTCGGGCTGAACAATGCCAATGTTGCCAATATGGATTTTTCTCATGAATTATTATAAGTGAAATCATCTAGCAGGGCATCCTTCAAAACCATGGAAAATTAGAATGCAGTGAATATGCTACTTTACGCTAAAACCTTCATAACATCATAGTTTACATTACTCAGAAAATACGAATTTTGGGAATCGAATTTCCAGGATATTCACACTTTTGTGTAACATGGTATTTTATGTAAAGGAGATGTCAAAAAATTGGGGCCCAGATAGCCGTAGCGGTAAACGCGCAGCTATTCAGCAAGACCAAGCTGAGGGTCGTGGGTTCGAATCCCACCGGTCGAGGATCTTTTCGGGTTGGAAATTTTCTCGACTTCCCAGGGCATAGAGTATCTGCCACACGATATACGCATGCAGAAATGGTCATTGGCACAGTATGCCCTCAGTTAATAACTGTGGAAGTGCTAATAAGAACACTAAGCTGAGAAGCAGTCTCTGTCCTAGTGGGGACGTAATGCCAGAAAGAAGAAGATGTCAAAAAATTGCGCTTGTAGTACACAACAGCAAGCTGATTATAGCAGTATTCAATCGAGCGATAGCCGGACGGTTAATCTTTCGGTTTTCGCGCGATTTACCGAGGTCAGAATCTTTACGCTGATGCTATGTGCGATAGGCGAGGTTTTCCCACTATTGTTGTACAAAATAAAAGAAGTAAACATGTTTTGTCAATCATAAGAGTCATGTTAATTGATTCTGAAGATTTTTCTTCACGTTAGAATCGTATAGGGTAGATGTACCAATAGTCGCATAGCTAAGAACAAATATTCGTATAAAATCTAAAAATAAAGCTAGCGACATGATTTTTATATCATATGAAAGCTTTTTATCTGGGCTTTGTAGAAAAAATATGAAAACTAGGAAAACTCATATTTTTGTATTTGTTATCGCTTGTGCCAGGAACACATACGCCAATAGTAGCACTATTTATTATTTCTGTTCCTTGCACTAGCTTCACGGCGTGGGCAAAATTCAAATCAAATGGTATAAGTTCTTAATTCATCAACTATTTTGTTAAAATAATAGTTTCTTTTAGTAGTGCTACTATAGGAACAATAGGTTTATTATAGGTGCAGAAGGTTTTAAATTTTAAGCGAAACTATTTATTCCGATCATTTTTTGAACAAAATCGAGCTGTGTATCAATGGTACTTATATAAATAGCTGCTGTCCTTTATGTCAAAAAGATTTTGCAACAAGTAATAGCCTAACGGCTGTGAAAAGCCACTAGTGCAACTTTAGGGGACTGTCTACTAAAGGAACATCAACTCTAGCTGTTTTTAATTTATTTTCATTATTATTAAACACTAGTGGTCCCGGCAAACTTCGTCTTGTCATCAAGTAGGCTGTTGAAAACCAGTACGAATCGTCCCATACAAAATGACAGTTCCGTTCACTCTCGTTATTCCGACTTTCCCGGTGAATATCCTGCAACTTTTATACACACAAACACGTCGGAACCCTTGACGAACAAAATGGAGAAAGAATTATCCAAATCCGCTGACCCGTTCGTAAGCCATTTCGTGACATACAAACACCATTCCATTTTTATTTATATAGATTATGGGAGAGGGGCGTCATTGATGATTCTTGGAACAACCCCCCCCATGTTCCTACAGCAAAGAAGAACTCAACATTTGTCAAAAACATTATTGCAGTTGATTGTCATGAATAACATAACAAATATCATATACCGTCAAACGGGGCTTCTTTCGACATTATTTCCACATTCTTTAACTTTGAGGATTTGTAACTCTTAGAATTATGGATAGATGTTGAAAATTTTTGCCTATATTTAAGTTGTATATGTACGTAACAAATGTGCAAAATATGAGGCAAATCCATCAAGAAATAACAAAAATGCTTGAATAGCGAAAAAAGTGTGTCGTTCAAGACAAAAAAGGGGCTACTTTGGACATTTTCACAATTTGCTAATGAAATGATTTTTCCTTATAACTTTCAAACTGATTCAATAGATTTTCGTCCACTGTGATGTTATGGAACGTTTTTCATTGATAAACTTAATGTAGAAAATTGCAAAGCTAGAATCAATTACACATAAATAACAAATTTCAACGAAACATGCCATTCACTATTCTCAGTTTGCAGTATGAAACTTAAATTTTCAACTTCCTCTTAAATGTAACTATCAATTACGAATGCTCGATTTTCATGTTGACATAAACGAACGACCCAAGGAACACACATGTTATAATTGATGCATATTAACTCTTATATGACTAGATTTTGTCTTATAAGAGTTAATATGCATCAATTATAACATGTGTGTTACTCGGGGACATAACTACTAGGTACTGCGATGATAAATGAGTTATGTATAAAAACTCTTTTTTTTTACTGTTATATGAACGATATGTTGAAGGATCACATTAATACCGGTAACTAATTTAATACCAGTAAGTACTTTTCATTAAAAACGCAATCTATGAAGTAAAGTTTAGCAAGATCGTAAAGATGTAAGTTTGCTTTTGTAATATTCTTTAAGCTTCTTAGCAGTTTAGAGCTGGCTTATGAGTAGTTTAATTTAGGCATTTGAAGGATGCAACTGTTCTGTACTACAAATTCATGTAAAATATGACGAAAAATAGTTTTTTAGAGATTATGTTGTGAATTTGGCATTGGTACGTATTGAAATAAATGTGTTTTATGTCTATTCACTTTTACAAATATTTATTTTATTTTTTTTATGTTGTAAAATACACAAACCAGAACATTATAATAAAATAAAAGTCGCAAAAATAAGACCTTTGATCAATTATTTTAATAAAACAACAATTTTAAGCAAAACAAATCACAAGATTTTTATGAAACATGACGATGCTCCCAATAAGTTTCCAAAACATGGGTAAAATTCAAACAATGTTTGTATTGCCAATGTTTTATACCTTGTGAATATTTATTCGGGCTTTTTTGAAATGTTTTCTTGTTTATCCTGTTATTGTTGATGTTGTTCCAAGAAAAAATCATGCCTAGTGGCAGAGCATATATTGGTTAATAAAAGTGCTGAAGACACAAAATTGCTCAGATTAATATTTACGCTGCTAATAAATACAAAAGGTGATTGTCCAAAGTAGCCCCTGGAATCAAAAGTAGCCCCGTCCGACGGTATTAGAAACAAATAGAGAAAATATGTTTTACGTTGAACGGCAAAGTGATCAATAACTATGGGTGATCCGTAACTATGTGGGCATAATATTTATTGGAACGTTCTAAAAAAAGGCTAATGAAGCAAAAACACAAAGAATTTTTATCCCAAAGACAGATGAAATACAAACGAAGTTCGATTTGTTCATGAACCAAGCAAACATTAAAACAGAAAAAACTAAGACAGTAAAATTAGTTTTGGGGTAACTTTTATACAAACTACGCACGACGATTAACCTATTTGATCCATCTCGCAGATATGTGTGGTTTTAAATATTTAATGGATGATTTTTTTTTTAAATTTTATGCTGATTTTCAAAAACATTGGTTTTGAGCTCAACCATAAACTATTGTTCAGTGCACAAATTATGAAACAAGTGACCAAAGCAATAATTCCATCAGTTTTAATACATCTATTTTGGCGTATACACATTTTCTTCATTAAAATTCGGTCTATTCCAATTTAAAAGTTCCAAACATATTTTGAAGAGTTCGGACAGAAGCAACTCGGAAAGTATATAATTTTCTTCTGTCGAATATTCTTCCGACGATTTTTTTTAATTATTCAATCATCTTTTTCTGTTTGTTGATATATTTTACTTAAAAGCTAATTTACATTTCAACTTTCATTTTTTTTCAGTCATCTTTAGAATATTCTACCAGTCGTCCGTTTAGGTTATTATTATTATTATTAGCTTTATTTGCGAGACTTTCAGTTTGCAGCTGGTTCGTCTCAGGTCCGTTAAGGTGTTAGTTTTACAGACCATCCATTAATGACGTAGCATTTTGCGATTTTAACACCCCCCCCCCCCTTTATCTTCTTTTAATCAAAATGTTTTTTTGGTGTAAATTTATTTAACTAGATTATCTGTTGATGATTCATCTTCGAAAGACTTATGGTGATTCAATGAAGAAATGGGTAAAATATAATTGTTCAAAAATGCCTTTAATTTCATAGAGCCCAAAATTTTTGATAACTTGTAAAAATGAATCATTGGAATATTTTTTGTATCCTTCAGTGTCTATTTTTTCAGATTTTTTTTATTCGGATCATAAACCACTGCGACCAATATTTGATATATTGTAGTATATCCCGTGTCCTTTGTTTAGTGCATGTCGTGTTACTTTGTCACTATCGAGAAGTAATAAAGTATTTTTTTTTAACAGTTGTCATTCCTAACTTGATCACAGGAGAAGATTCTAAAAAAGGTACAAAAAGTTTCCGCTTTTTGTACCCTTCGAAGAGTGTGGTGGGTACACTCTTCGCAGATGCGCCGCTTTATTAGTCAAAATCGGATCCCTTGATAAAGACAAGAAATGACACCGATATTGTCCATGCATCAGAATCCTAGTCCTTACTTCTTCAAACTAGAGTGCTAAATAAATAAAAGATTAGAAAACAGATTGTTGATTTCGACTCATGTTTTTCCTTGTCTCAAGATCATTCTCGGAAACTGGAAAACAGAGACTTGCCACTTTCAACAAGGTTTAAAATGTAACAAGGACTTACAGTGTTCCTTTGATTACCGTAATCCGGGGTAACATTGATCATTTTTTTGAATATTTCTTAAATATTTCATTTGAAAATGCAAATGTTGCAAATTTTATATTTTTAATACAAGTACTGCCAACCATAGCTCGTCACTATATACTGCATTTTCTTTATTGACAGATTTATGCATGTTTAAAAAAATGTTTAAAGTGATTTTTTGATTAAGCTGATATGGGGTAACTTTGATCACTTATGTAGACAACGTTCGGTAACATTGAAAATGTCGTTACTTACTTAAATCATTACCCCTGAAGCCGAATGTGAAGGCCAAACGCTTACAAGTCAATTACTTTTTAAGTTATTTTAAAATTAAAAACACCTCGAATCACGGAATACGCCTAAAGGTAGGCATTTTCCTAAGGGAATTATATGTTCTTTTCAGTAATTCGTTAATGTTGCCTAATTGAGCATACTTATGAAAGTTTTGACAACGGAATCGTTTTCAGCGATGCCATTTTAAGTAAGAACCGCATTTTTCTTGCTCATATCGTTTGCAGAACTTATGTGAGATATGAATTTTCGGTAGTGTCATCCTTACCCATTGAAATCATTGTTTCGAAAAGTTGACAAATTTACGCATGGGATAAACCCAATTTTCGCAAAAATCTTTACTTTCATTAGCTTATGAATATGAGAAAAAGAAACACCATTCATGATTTGGAAATGTTCCATCAATAAATGATGATATGAACTTTTTACGAGATGAGTCATTCCGATCAATGTTACCCCGCTGATCAATGATACCCCGGATTACGGTACCATAACATTCTGTCCTCTTCGTTTGAAGCAGTCTGGACTAGGGTTCGCTGGTAGATCTTTACCCCATAACGCACCGCGAAAAGGTGATCTACCCGCGTTATGGGCAAAACAAAAACACTGTCAGATTAGTAAATAAACCTGTACCGTAAAATGGGGTGAAGCTGATCACTTTTGAGAGGTACTGATCATGATCAATAAGATCTGATAGGATGCATGTATTTTATCCAAAATATTTTTTAAACCAGTACTGCTTGAAAGTTTATCGAATGATGTAAAAGGAATTTCGACAAAATGGTATAATATTAACAAAAATATTTTTTAGAAATCAAAAAGTGAAGTTTTCCTGTTTTTCCATGGTACAGTCACCCCACAGTTATGGATCAACTAAGGATCATTTTTCAGAACAAACTTTGATTAAAAAACAAATTTACCTCCCTGGCACTGCAGAATATAGTTGTTTTGAGAATTCACATCAAAATTCCCGGTTATTTACGAAAAAGTGTCGATTTCAATAGAAATGTCAAACGAAGTCCACTCCACAGATGTGGGGAGTGGGAGTGGACTATCCCTATTATGGATCAAATCGACTCATAATATGGACATTATAACAGCAATTTATCTGCGAGGTAAACGAATGGTATTATAGTGAAAGCATACGTTTTGGCGTTTGTTTCGTAATCGTCTTTGATTCATAACTGTGGTATAGTTTTCAATGCCCCATAGTTATGAATCAACGCTTCTGGGAATACGTTTGACATTTTATTTCCTACGGACGGAAAAATATGCTCAAGCATATTATAATTGATTGCGATGCTGTACAGATGTATGGTTCACGTAGGTAAACTGTGTTCTGTGTAATTGCAACTCTATTTGATGAGATATTTCCGTTTTAAGGTGAAGATGCATCGAAGCCAAACCTTAAATTTTCAAGAGCGCAAATCTAGAGAATTAGACAACGATTTGAGCTAAAAATATAATTGATTGGTCACACGCTAGTGGTGACCAATCGATTAAGTTTTCAGCTTAAACGGTTGTTTAGTTCTCTAGTGCCAAGGACTGAAAATCTCACAAATAAAGATAACTAACTAACTAGTTCTCTAGATTTGAGGTTTGGCTTCGATGCATCTTCACCTTAATCCAACTCTGATCCATATCCGTGTGCTATCCATAACTGTGGGATGACTGTATAATTATTTTCAATGTCAATCCAAATCTAGGAAAATCAAGAACAGCAATCCGACAATGCGAAAACATGTATTTTATTTTTTAGTTTCAAATAAATGGTTTCAAGGTTCATCTAAAAATGTAAGGAGCATTGCATCCAAAATAAGCTATTATTGCTCGAATCGATAGTAAGTATCCATTCTTTTGGTCTAGGTAGACCAATTTCTTATTGGTTGTTTCCTTATTGGTCCTTCTCTTTCAGTTGACTGATATATAAAATGTGTGCCCATTAGTGCCATTTAGGTGATCTCCGAAGTAATACGTTTCCAGGCGGGTGTCCAAATAGCCGTAGCGGTAAGCGCGGAGCTATTTAGCAAGACCAAGCTGAGGTTCGTGGATTCGATTCCCACCGGTCGAGGATCTTTTCGTCAAGGCGCGTTTAATTCACTACAGAGTAAAATGCACACACCTGCTTTTCGTAAAGGAAATTTTATCGACTTCTCTGGGCATAGAGTATCTTCGTACCTGTCACACGATATACAAATGCACAAATGGTCAATTGGCATTGTAAGCTATCATTTAATAACTGTGGAAGTGCTAATAACAACATTGAGCTGCTCTGTCCCAGTTGGGACGTAATGCTATATAATAGAAGCCATTTCCAGGCGAAAAGGTCTCATTTAGTTCTTCAACTTTGTCGAAGACACCAACTTAATAAATAATAATAAATGAAAAACTTCGATTTTTTTGGATGTATGCCACTCTATTACTAATTTATGATAATTTATGGTAATTGCATTTTGATAGCATGCCATAAAACAGAATATATAGCAATGTTGAAAGATGTTTTTCAATTCCACTCAATATAGACGAAGATATTATAATTGTTTTCATTTCATGCTTTTACTACAGGTAAATTTAAGCACTTTTGATATAGACGTGTGTAATCTGAGTTAGACTTCATTAGCTAGACGTCAATCAATGAACTTCTTAGCATTTGTTTGCCCCTAATCCCCCTATATCACAAAAAAATAGATTGAAGCACTAATCATGCAAGACTAAATCCATGTTTTGCCCACATTTACTTTAAACTTATAATACCTATTTTTTATTTTTGATCTAAATATCATCTTTCAACAATGTACAATGTACAATCGATTTGAACACGTTTTGAGCAACGATTTATTTCTATTCGCGAATTTATAAATTTTGGGTTTTGGTTTTACTTATTTTTATTTTTGAACATCCCTATCATTTTCTATATACATTACTTTTGAAAATATGATTATTTTTTTTTTATTTTCTGAAACATTTTTTATTTTCGGTGTATCTGACGAAAAAAGAGTTTTGAAGTAAATTTAATTCAATCAAGCTCTACTTCTGTGATAGGTTGGTTGTAGAAAAATATAAAATACAATCCAACCTCTTTTTACGACGGTTCTTTTAACGACCACTTTTTAACGACCGTTTTTATAAATGATCAATATCTTAATCTTAATCGTTTCCATACAAATATTCAAAAATTTCCAAGAGATTGGAACATGTTTCGATATCAATGATAATGATACATTTTTATGACACACGATGCAAAAATCTACAGTGGGACTGACATGCGTTTACTTTTCATTATGGGACAATTCGACTTGGTATTTTTTTTCCTAATTTTACTGAACATAAAGTGATTTCCCGTTAGTGCAGCTGAAAGATCATTAGAAGATATAATGAAAACTGATATAAACTCAATTTTGACCAAAATGCAGATGGGGCTGGCTTGCGATTCACGGCAGTAAACTTCAGTCAATATTTTCAGTAATTAACTTTTAGCATGATCTACAATACCTTCAATGATCTTATATCGTTTCTTGTGTTCTAAAGTTTGTATGACTCTCCTAATGTTTAAAGCAAATTGATTTAAAATTATGACTTAAATGTTTATCATACTTCCATTCATAAGTGATATAGAGAATTTGAAAAAAAAATCATAGCAAACTCGTAATTAGTCAAGCTAAGTCTTGATTTCTGTTAGCTTACTTCATCAGAATGTGATTTGGTATAATAACCATATTATTTTGAAAAAGTTCATTATCTGTTTATTTCATCTAAAAAATTGTATTGGTAAATTTGTACTTCCATTTCAACCGAAATGCTAATTTTATTGATAATTCGATAAATCCCGGGATTTCCCGGGACAAGCATAGATTTTTACCCCGAATCCCGGGACGAGTTAAAAGGCCGGGAAATGGACACTCTAGAAGCACCATATGAGGCAACGGATGCGTGCAACGCCCAGTGGTACAGTCGACATACGTTCCTGACGAAAAGCTTTCCGACTAAAGCGGATATCAAGCCCACACTTCTTGGAGCGATGCGGCTAAATGCTTGGTGACAAAAACCGGCCACGAAGCCTACATAAAAGAAAGTACCGTAATTTCGGGTGAAATTGATCATTTTTCATGGTTTTTCAAGTCTGTTTTCTATAATGTTAACAATCCCAAACAACTAAATGCAGGAAAACAAGTACGAAGGTGAGCCTTATCGACTTATGTACCGAAATTTTCTAACAAATGTCATTCTAGTATTAACAAATACCTCTAAAATAAAAAAAATCAGAGGATCTCATTTCGGGGTGAAATTGACTACTTGTCAATGCCATTATTGTTAGTTTCCAAAACAACTCTATATGATAAATTTGAGCTCTCTGAATCCGAATATGCTTGTAAAATTCTTATCAAGGCAATATTTATATAAATAACGAATAATAATAAATTTCAAGAATTACGCGGAAAACGCCTAAATGTATGCAATTTCCTAAGGAATTCAATGATATCTAACAGAAATTCAATTATTTCAACCATATGAGCTAATTGGTACGAGTTTTGGTGATGAAATCTGGTTTGGGGATATATCTCAAGCATCCTCACAAACTTTCAGGTTTATACCATGTTCAAATCCTTGCTTATAAATAGATGTTCATAGGTGTTTGTCAATACTGCACCGTGCAAGATTTTGAAATTTTACGTTATTTTCATAGTAATAAACATTCTTTAACGCATATATCACAACACACAATTCGACAATAATTACGACAAGCAACGTTCATTTACTGCAGCTTACATTGATATTTGTGCTCCATTACGAATAAATGAAATCGAGTGATACGATGATCAATTTCACCCTTCTGATCAATTACACCCGATTTTACGGTAACAAATAAATTTTTGAAGAGTCGTCTAAAAGAATGTCGCTAGGTTTCTATGTACATTTTTATAGACATTTTTTCTTTTCCTTCTGGAAGTTTATGAGGAGTTTCTCCAGAAATTGTTTTAGGATTTTCTAAAGTAATTCCTTCAACGTTTTATCCAAAACGTCTTTCACTGACTCCTTTTGAATTTCCTTCAGGAGTTGCTCCAATAAATACTTCAGAGATTCCTCAAGATATTAAACCAGGAATACCTGCAGGATACTTTCTTGAGTTTCTCCAGGTATTCCTTAATGGATTCCTCCGAGAATACCTTGTGAAGTGAATAATCCAAAGAATTTACCCACGATTCAACGGAGAAATCAGTGTATTTTTTCTGAAGGTTATTTCAAAAAATCATCGTAAAAGATGACTTCATAAATTTATCCATTACACAATCCAATGAGCACAATCAGACCCTAAAATGTGGGGTAATATTTGTCCCCTTAATGCTAATAGATAGCTAGAGAATCGACGTTTTCAGATAAACGACTTTGAAAATTTGAACGCTTTTTAATGGACATGGTTCTCCGCTCCGGAATGTTTTTAATTTTTATTTCATGGAATGTACGTTAATTACCTCATTATTTGTTACCGTAAAATCGGGTGTAATTGATCATAAGGGTGAAATTGATCATCGTATCACTCGATTTCATTTATTCGTAATGGAGCACAAATATCAATGTAAGCTGCAGTAAATGAACGTTGCTTGTCGTAATTATTGTCGAATTGTGTGTTGTGATATATGCGTTAAAGAATGTTTATTACTATGAAAATAACGTAAAATTTCAAAATCTTGCACGGTGCAGTATTGACAAACACCTATGAACATCTATTTATAAGCAAGGATTTGAACATGGTATAAACCTGAAAGTTTGTGAGGATGCTTGAGATATATCCCCAAACCAGATTTCATCACCAAAACTCGTACCAATTAGCTCATATGGTTGAAATAATTGAATTTCTGTTAGATATCATTGAATTCCTTAGGAAATTGCATACATTTAGGCGTTTTCCGCGTAATTCTTGAAATTTATTATTATTCGTTATTTATATAAATATTGCATTGATAAGAATTTTACAAGCATATTCGGATTCAGAGAGCTCAAATTTATCATATAGAGTTGTTTTGGAAACTAACAATAATGGCATTGACAAGTAGTCAATTTCACCCCGAAATGAGATCCTCTGATTTTTTTTATTTTAGAGGTATTTGTTAATACTAGAATGACATTTGTTAGAAAATTTCGGTACATAAGTCGATAAGGCTCACCTTCGTACTTGTTTTCCTGCATTTAGTTGTTTGGGATTGTTAACATTATAGAAAACAGACTTGAAAAACCATGAAAAATGATCAATTTCACCCGAAATTACGGTACTTTCTTTTATGTAGGCTTCGTGGCCGGTTTTTGTCACCAAGCATTTAGCCGCATCGCTCCAAGAAGTGTGGGCTTGATATCCGCTTTAGTCGGAAAGCTTTTCGTCAGGAACGTATGTCGACTGTACCACTGGGCGTTGCACGCATCCGTTGCCTCATATGGTGCTTCTAGAGTGTCCATTTCCCGGCCTTTTAACTCGTCCCGGGATTCGGGGTAAAAATCTATGCTTGTCCCGGGAAATCCCGGGATTTATCGAATTATCAATAAAATTAGCATTTCGGTTGAAATGGAAGTACAAATTTAACAATACAATTTTTTAGATGAAATAAACAGATAATGAACTTTTTCAAAATAATATGGTTATTATACCAAATCACATTCTGATGAAGTAAGCTAACAGAAATCAAGACTTAGCTTGACTAATTACGAGTTTGCTATGATTTTTTTCAAATTCTCTATATCACTTATGAATGGAAGTATGATAAACATTTAAGTCATAATTTTAAAGCAATTTGCTTTAAACATTAGGAGAGTCATACAAACTTTAGAACACAAGAAACGATATAAGATCATTGAAGGTATTGTAGATCATGCTAAAAGTTAATTACTGAAAATATTGACTGAAGTTTACTGCCGTGAATCGCAAGCCAGCCCCATCTGCATTTTGGTCAAAATTGAGTTTATATCAGTTTTCATTATATCTTCTAATGATCTTTCAGCTGCACTAACGGGAAATCACTTTATGTTCAGTAAAATTAGGAAAAAAAAATACCAAGTCGAATTGTCCCATAATGAAAAGTAAACGCATGTCAGTCCCACTGTAGATTTTTGCATCGTGTGTCATAAAAATGTATCATTATCATTGAGATCGAAACATGTTCCAATCTCTTGGAAATTTTTGAATATTTGTATGGAAACGATTAAGATTAAGATATTGATCATTTATAAAAACGGTCGTTAAAAAGTGGTCGTTAAAAGAACCGTCGTAAAAAGAGGTTGGATTGTATTTTATATTTTTCTACAACCAACCTATCACAGAAGTAGAGCTTGATTGAATTAAATTTACTTCAAAACTGTTTTTTCGTCAGATACACCGAAAATAAAAAATGTTTCAGAAAATAAAAAAAAAAATCATATTTTCAAAAGTAATGTATATAGAAAATGATAGGGATGTTCAAAAATAAAAATAAGTAAACCCAAAACCCAAAATTTATAAATTCGCGAATAGAAATAAATCGTTGCTCAAAACGTGTTCAAATCGATTGTACATTGTACATTGTTGAAAGATGATATTTAGATCAAAAATAAAAAATAGGTATTATAAGTTTAAAGTAAATGTGGGCAAAACATGGATTTAGTCTTGCATGATTAGTGCTTCAATCTATTTTTTTGTGATATAAGGGGATTAGGGGCAAACAAATGCTAAGAAGTTCATTGATTGACGTCTAGCTAATGAAGTCTAACTCAGATTACACACGTCTATATCAAAAGTAAATTTAAGCACCTGTAGTAAAAGCATGAAATGAAAACAATTATAATATCTTCGTCTATATTGAGTGGAATTGAAAAACATCTTTCAACATTGCTATATATTCTGTTTTATGGCATGCTATCAAAATGCAATTACCATAAATTATCATAAATTAGTAATAGAGTGGCATACATCCAAAAAAATCGAAGTTTTTCATTTATTATTATTTATTAAGTTGGTGTCTTCGACAAAGTTGAAGAACTAAATGAGACCTTTTCGCCTGGAAATGGCTTCTATTATATAGCATTACGTCCCAACTGGGACAGAGCAGCTCAATGTTGTTATTAGCACTTCCACAGTTATTAAATGATAGCTTACAATGCCAATTGACCATTTGTGCATTTGTATATCGTGTGACAGGTACGAAGATACTCTATGCCCAGAGAAGTCGATAAAATTTCCTTTACGAAAAGCAGGTGTGTGCATTTTACTCTGTAGTGAATTAAACGCGCCTTGACGAAAAGATCCTCGACCGGTGGGAATCGAATCCACGAACCTCAGCTTGGTCTTGCTAAATAGCTCCGCGCTTACCGCTACGGCTATTTGGACACCCGCCTGGAAACGTATTACTTCGGAGATCACCTAAATGGCACTAATGGGCACACATTTTATATATCAGTCAACTGAAAGAGAAGGACCAATAAGGAAACAACCAATAAGAAATTGGTCTACCTAGACCAAAAGAATGGATACTTACTATCGATTCGAGCAATAATAGCTTATTTTGGATGCAATGCTCCTTACATTTTTAGATGAACCTTGAAACCATTTATTTGAAACTAAAAAATAAAATACATGTTTTCGCATTGTCGGATTGCTGTTCTTGATTTTCCTAGATTTGGATTGACATTGAAAATAATTATACAGTCATCCCACAGTTATGGATAGCACACGGATATGGATCAGAGTTGGATTAAGGTGAAGATGCATCGAAGCCAAACCTCAAATCTAGAGAACTAGTTAGTTAGTTATCTTTATTTGTGAGATTTTCAGTCCTTGGCACTAGAGAACTAAACAACCGTTTAAGCTGAAAACTTAATCGATTGGTCACCACTAGCGTGTGACCAATCAATTATATTTTTAGCTCAAATCGTTGTCTAATTCTCTAGATTTGCGCTCTTGAAAATTTAAGGTTTGGCTTCGATGCATCTTCACCTTAAAACGGAAATATCTCATCAAATAGAGTTGCAATTACACAGAACACAGTTTACCTACGTGAACCATACATCTGTACAGCATCGCAATCAATTATAATATGCTTGAGCATATTTTTCCGTCCGTAGGAAATAAAATGTCAAACGTATTCCCAGAAGCGTTGATTCATAACTATGGGGCATTGAAAACTATACCACAGTTATGAATCAAAGACGATTACGAAACAAACGCCAAAACGTATGCTTTCACTATAATACCATTCGTTTACCTCGCAGATAAATTGCTGTTATAATGTCCATATTATGAGTCGATTTGATCCATAATAGGGATAGTCCACTCCCACTCCCCACATCTGTGGAGTGGACTTCGTTTGACATTTCTATTGAAATCGACACTTTTTCGTAAATAACCGGGAATTTTGATGTGAATTCTCAAAACAACTATATTCTGCAGTGCCAGGGAGGTAAATTTGTTTTTTAATCAAAGTTTGTTCTGAAAAATGATCCTTAGTTGATCCATAACTGTGGGGTGACTGTACCATGGAAAAACAGGAAAACTTCACTTTTTGATTTCTAAAAAATATTTTTGTTAATATTATACCATTTTGTCGAAATTCCTTTTACATCATTCGATAAACTTTCAAGCAGTACTGGTTTAAAAAATATTTTGGATAAAATACATGCATCCTATCAGATCTTATTGATCATGATCAGTACCTCTCAAAAGTGATCAGCTTCACCCCATTTTACGGTACAGGTTTATTTATTAATCTGACAGTGTTTTTGTTTTGCCCATAACGCGGGTAGATCACCTTTTCGCGGTGCGTTATGGGGTAAAGATCTACCAGCGAACCCTAGTCCAGACTGCTTCAAACGAAGAGGACAGAATGTTATGGTACCGTAATCCGGGGTATCATTGATCAGCGATATATATATTTATAAATTTCTAAAGCAAATTTCAGATAATTTGACCGAGAAAAAACAAATATCAACCGTAAATACACTAGCTGCCTAAGACGTCAATAACCCTTTCTTTAGTTAAAATACAGGCGATTCCTAAAAAATCAGTTAAAATGGGATACATCAGTACCCATACTGGAGGCTTAATAATTTAATGGATTGCGCCTAAGGTGCTTGGAATCCAAATTCCAAACATGCACCAAAACTTTGAAGGTCATGCAAAAACATACCTCCGCTACAGAAACGTTGTTCCTATTATTAGTGCAAGGGTTTTTGAAGGGTTGTTTGATTGTTTGTGTTTTTATGACACTATACCAGAAGGGCGCATTAGTGTCGGACTTTTGAAGGGAAATTTGGAATGATTTGAGATTCTCATAAATTTTAAGGATGGAATTAGTTGAAATCTATTGACTGGTTCTTTGAAATCACATATCATTATTTTTAAAGTATATTTTACTAGTGTTCTCTAAGGTACACTATTATATGTACCATTGTCATATTGCAGAGAATAACAGAATAACTTCTAGAAGAACTATGATGGGTTTCCTAGTAAGAAACCCAGAAAAAAAAAATCATAAAGCTTTCTGGAACTGCGGTAAATACTAAAGGCTCTTTGAATGAACCCCGTTTGTAGTAAGTTCTTGTAAAGCAGGAATTCCAAACATAAACGTTGATGAAGAAGATGAGTAATTAGGCCGATAGTGTTGCAGTTCCTGAATACACTTGGAGACAAATCTAAAATAATATTCTGCAGAAATCTTCAGTTGAATTTATTGCAGAAATATGAGGAAATTATTAAAAAAGAAATAGCGCATAAATGTCTAGAAAAACTCCGAGTCTTTGGAGTAATTCCTAACAAAAACTCCTTAATTCGTAAAAAAAAAACAAAAATCGTAGAGGAATCCTTAAGTAATTCATAGAGGAAAATCTTGTTATATTTTTTGACAAAGTTATAGACTTCAGTAAAGAACAATATCTATATTCAGATTAGAACTTCGAGGGCTCCTGAGTACTTTTAGGTTACTATTTAATATGAAACATTCTGCAATCAAAAAAAGGCCGACTTGTGTCCCAATAACACAATGGAGTGTATTATAGAAAAATGTCTCGAAATTCAATATCTTAGGATGATCTTTATACCGCAAAAGAAAGATCTTTCCTAAGCCAAAACGAAAGTGAGGTAACCATTCACGGCACGTGTATTTTTCCTACGATTTAGATCAATTAATGGTGTTTTTTACCCTATTTTCAATGGAAATGATATATTTCTAAATTAATTAATTCCGCTCCAGATTCCGCTAGATTACCTTATTTTCATTGGAAATACAGTGGGATTCCGTTTATGGCATGCTCCGTTTTTGGTACCCCCCGATTTAGCAACAAAATGGATCCGTTTTTGGCAACATTTTTGAACACCACTAAAATAAGCAAATTTTAGTAAGTATTTTCGTTTCTTTTGCTCAAGTTATTTAAACAGCAGGTCAACTACACACATTTAAGCGATTAAACTTATGTAGAACGTATGTCACAATTAACATTACGGGGCTATAGAATTATAGCATAGTGCAATACTATAGGAAACTGTTAAAGTTTAAAGTTTAAAAAATGGGTTCTGATTTTGGCATGGTTCAGTTTTTGGCAACTGAAAATTTCTACTTTGTTGCCAAAAACGGGATTAAGTTTCATAAATCAATAACTATATATTCCGCTGGGATAGAAAAGATTTATTTACAGCAAAAGAAAGATTTTTCCATGATCAAAACGATTTTGATTCGTATAGTTTTGATCAATTGATGGTCATTTAACCCTTTTTTTTGTAATATATATTCATAAACCAGTATTTCTGGACTACACGTGTCATGAATACTCACATCATTATCGTTTTGCCAATGAAAAAAATCTATCTTTTGCTGCAAAAAGATTGATTCTATCCCAGCGGAATCCAGAGATATTGATTTATGAACATATCTATTCCATTTAAAATAGGGTGAAATGACCTTTAATTGGTCAAAACCTGGGAGGGAGAAACCAATACAAAATTTCTGTACGTCATAGTGAGCCGAGATTCCGCTGTCACGAACTGTCACTGTGAGCCCAGATCTCAAACATTGGACTAACATGAAAAAAGCACGTAACTGATTAAAACACATTTTCGTATTTCTTCAAAAGTGATAAAAATCGAATAAAAATCAATTCATGCACATTATGCAAGTAATGTCACGTGAGCACCATTTAATCTGATTGAACATGAAGCATTGAAAAACGCATCGTTCTACTTTTTCCAATGAAAATGAATATTTAGTGCATAGAAAACTGTGGCCCTTTTTTCATGTTTGTCAGGAAAGATCGAAGGTGCACAACAAAAGGAAACTACCGATTTTCTCGAAGCCTGCCTTGATTGTTGTTGGCATACTGGAGTTATCTTGCAGTTCAAAATAACGGTGTCTTATATGTGTCTTATATGGTCTCTTATGTGTAGTATCGGTGCCTCCCTCCCAGGTCAAAACCATACGAAAATATCACGTGCCGTGAATTCTCACCACCCTATCGTTTTGCCCATAAAATGATCTTTCTTTCGCGGTAAAAAGATCAATTCTATCTCAGCGGCGTCTAGACATATTGAATTTTAGGACATTTTTTTTGCTAAAAAGGCATTAATGGCATTAATTTGCTTGAAATAGCAAAGGCACTAATTTGTTAGAAATAACCTGGGGGATGCGAATTGCAAATCAACAAGCAGCCAGACTGCTGTCAAACTAAATTTTCCTTAAAAATGATCTGAGTATGCCTAGGAATGCACGGTCATGATTTCGTCACGCTCGCGTAGCTGCTTTGCTGACGACTTCACCATCACTGCATTTTGCTTCGGATAAAGCAGTTTGTGTTTCGGCATTCGATGGCCACTAGGCAGCTCCTGCTGTGAAGGCTGTTGCTGGCAGCTACCAGGCATGTTAGCGCTACCCAATTAACCGGAAGTTACAACACTGGGACCATCATCGTGGGTGCATCCAGTGGCAAGATCGCCGCTACCTTAGTCGTGAGAGAACTATTGTAAGTTCGGTCAATGATTGTTAGAAAATGCATTTCGACGAAGTTGAATTTTTCTCGTAATCCATGTAAGAAACCCTACTTCGGACGTGTAGGGTTCAAGGGTAATTCTTAGGGATCAAGATCCGGGCCAATTTTCCGGAATGAAAGACAGTATTTCTGTGTGACCGTTCACCAGTACGGTAGGAGCTGAGACGAGACTCGCGAAGACGGTCTTTTTTTTCTGTGATTGCTGAGTTTTTTTCTTATTCCACTTTGTGTTTATACCAATTACCTATGCGCATGTTGTTCAAATCCTCACATGAACCTCTCAGCAAAAAATGTTTGAGTTTGCATCACATCGAATCATAAATAGCTATTTGAGTGAAATTTCATGCCAGCAAACGTAGCAGACATTAGAAATAATTAATCTTCTGCTTAGATTTATCAGCAACTTTGGAAAAAACTGCTCCGCCGACTGAGGTTTTTAATAACAGTTTACTTTGAACAAAATACTTTTCACTTTTTCAGCCATAAAAACGGTGGGCTGCATTTGACGTTTCGTGAGAGGGGAATCTGGGCTGCATATGACGTTGATATTTTTCCTCTTCGCGAGTCTCTCTCAGGGTAGGAGTAGGAATCCTCACTTAGCTTGTTTATTCATCGTTGTTGGGATATTTCTTGAATTTTTCATTTGAAAATGCAAATGTCGCAAGTTTTATATTTTTAATACAAGTACTAGCACCCACCGCTCGAGACTGTGTACTGTATTTTGGGTTTCAAAAGATTTAAATAAGTTTAAATAAATGTTTTAAGTGATTTTTTGATTTAGTCGATATGGGGTAACATTGATCACCCATGTTAACAACGTTCGGTAATATTGAAAATGTCGTTGCTTACTTAAATCATGGCCCCTGAAGCCGAATAAATAGATCAAACTCTTACAAGTCATTTACTTTTTGAGTTATTTCAAAAATAAAAACACTTTGAACCGCGGAATACGTCTAAATGTAGGCAATTTACAAAGGAAATTCTGCATTCTTGATAGTAGTTCGTTAATGTTGCTTAATTGAATAAACTTATGAAAGATTCGACAACGGAATCGTTTTCGGCGATGCCACTTTTAGTAACAGTCGCATTTTCCTTACTCATACCATTTGCAGACCTCATGTGGGACATGAATCTTCGGTAGTGCTATACATATTGACAAAAATCAATGTTTCAAAAAGTTGTCAAATTTATGCATGAACGAGATGTAATTTGCGCAAAAACCTCAATTTTCATTAGCTTATGAATGTTAGAAAGAGAAGCACCATTCCAGCTTTGATAATATTCCATCAATAAATAGTAATTCGAACCTTTTACTAGAAGGGTCATACCTATCAATGTTTCCCCGCTGATCAATGTTACCCCGGATTACGGTACTCAATTAAAACATAGCTTGCTATATAAAATCAATCTCTACAATCCTTCCTTGTTTTTTTATAGAAATTATGTTACGTTCAAAATTCATTATATTTAAAAATTAATTATAATGTTAATATAGTACATAGTCTTTGAAATGATGTGGCTCCTTGTGTGTTCTGTTTGTTCTATTCTGTTCTGTTAGTGCTTCGTTATTATTTACATTACTTTCGCCTTCTTCATTGCCATACTGTGACACAGATCCCTCATTACTTGTAGTTTTTTTTTCTATTTTCTTAAGATGAGCAACATTACGCCTATATTTTCTTCCGGTTTTGATGGATTTCAATGTGCAGTCTGCTTCCTCTTTCCGCACCACAACAAATTCCTCGTTGATATAGTCTGTATCCAATTTATTATTTTTCTTCATTCTTCATCGCCAACTTCAATCTTACTGTGATTTGCTTTCCGTTTCTTATCACTGTATTCTCTTCCTTTTTCCTTTTGTAATCGATCCATATCTCTAACTTCTTCATCATTTGAGTGGTATACTGGAACTTGTGGTAACTTACTTCGGATACGTCTTCCAAACATCAACTCGGTTGGTGATTTTCCAGTCGTGGGATGATTAGTTGAATGATATACAAGCAAATTCTGACTCAATTCCTTCCTCCAACTTATTCCTGATTCCTGGGCAATCCGCAATCTTTTAAGTATTGTTCTATTTTGCCGTTCCACTTCTCCATTTTGTTGAGGCCAATATGGTATGGTATTGACCAATTTAATTCCATTCTCCAAACAAAATATTTTCAATTCATTGCAGTTCTCGCTCAACTGGGGTCCATTATCGGCTCTGAGAGATACTGGAAGCCCATAACGACCAAAAATGACGCTTAATTCTTCTATTACATCTTGGACATTGATATATATAATCTCCTTTACTTCAACATAGCGACTATAATAATCAACTACTACTAATAAATATAAACCATCTGGCAATGGACCAAGGAAATCAACTGCAACATCTTCCCAAGGCGCTGAAGGCATCTCTTTTCTTACCATTGGTTCCGGAGTTTCAGGTGCAGATACTCCGAGTATATAAGATTTTATCGCCACCATCAAGGTGGAATCTCCGTTCTTAATTCGAGCTCTAAATCGATCGCTACCGAAATGGTAGAAACTCTATTCTATGGATCCTAAATCCGAACGCTACTTAAATAGTAGAAACTCCACTTTGAATGCATAATCCGATCGCTACCAAAAAGGTAGAAACTCCATTTTCTGACTTGAAATTTTAATCGCTACCACAAATGGCAGAACCTTCATTTTTCACTGTTTCATCGAAAACGACATTTTGAATTAATTCAATAAACCGGTAATGTTAATGTAATAAAACCAAATAAAATACCTTCCGCTTTCATCTCGTCGCCAGATTGTAGGGTTCAAGGGTAATTCTTAGGGATCAAGATCCGGGCCAATTCTCCGGAATGAAATACAGTATTTCTGTGTGACCGTTCACCAGTACGGTAAGAGTAGGAATCCTCAATTAGCTTGTTTATTCATCGTTGCTAAGTACTCAATTAAAACATATCTTGCTATATAAAATCAATCTCTACAGGACGCATTCGATCGCATCCAGATGTGAATCGAATGCATCACTTCCGAAGTTAGGTATTTCGCCTAGGTTCGGAGAAAAATCCAACTTCGGTGAGGATCCTTCTAACTTTTTACCGCGCCGACAATATTGTTGTGGAGAACTAGTGGTGGTGGGGGTGATGGGATAAAATTGAAAGGCAATCAAAAACCGGCTTCTTTTCGTTCTTTTTTGCAAGAAGTGAAAACTTTATTAGGATAATCAAAAAATATTTTACTCACAATACTTTGTGTTTCGTTGATGTCCATTCTTGCGCCGAGACCGAGGTGATGATACCTGTGAAATGATAGTAAACACAAAATTAACCCAGGGATAAATTATCGCTTTGGTAAATTCATGTTAGTAATTTCATAAATAAACTTTATTACCTTTTAAACAGGACCGACGCACGTCAGCAATCCGACAACACCAAATTTGCACTGTAAATCTGTAAACAAAAAGAAACATAATTTCCCGCTTTCCGCAATGTCAAGCGCTAGCTTTGAAATTTGTGAAATCTTCCGGACGACTATAGGGTGGAGTTTGCGTTTAGTACAGATTAGTACCATACCGTAAGCTCATTCCGGAAGCATTGTGCGTTGGCGCGTATGTTTCCATTCATTTGAAATAGCTGTCAAAAAACCGGAACATCAACCGGATCCATAGTTCATTTTACGAAACGACAACACTGATGATATTGCTGTTACTTTCACACGCTACGACACCGCCTCCTGTCAGAATTTCATTCATAAAATAAACAATCAGCTGTTCAAAAACGTCTTGTAAAATGGGCTATTATGCTCCGGCCTTAGGCTTTGTCTCCAATCGAATGAAAACGCCGATGGTGTCCTAAAATATGATAATAGTCGAATGGTGCCGAAGCCGAAAATTACCCTATAATCTTTTAAAGCGCTTGATATTATTGACCGTAAAATCACTTAAATTTATGCATTGCCCATACTATGTCGAGCACGTGTCCATAATGCTGTTGTAATGTTATAATCTGAAATAACAGCCTCAAATGCTGCTGTAGTGTTTAATTTTGTCAACTTTTAAAACGCCCCAGAATATTCACGGAGAAACATGTTTACCCAATTTTTGAGTTTACTTTACCCAAAATTAAATATCAATTATAGTTTCAACCCAAAATCTCTCGGGTTTTTCTTTCTCCCACACGAATGTTGTCAAAAATAGAGAGAGCTGCATCTACCCAATGGGAGTACTTTGGCCCAATAAGCCGAATTTGGGTAAATGCAACTTTTCTTATGTTTGGGTCGAAAGAACTCAATTTTGCGTTAAATCAACCCAAAATTGAGTATATTTTTCTAATGGAATTAAGGCCAAACTACCTAGTGGGGACCTTGGAAATTTAGCCAAAATTGAGTTATTGGGCTCAACTACGGAGTTGCGTTGAAACAACCCAAAATTGAGTTCAATTCCGTCCCCGTGTTCCATGAATTGGATAATACACGGAGAAAACGGAAAACCCATAATATCTTTTAACTTACTTTTGAGTTATTTTTCTCTCCCTATCAGTGCTCTGCCCATAACTGCATAACAGTCACATTCGACATTTTTGACAAATTGGAGTTAAGGACATATAGGAAGGAATCCCTGTCATGGCAGTGATAATAGCTTCCTCACATATACAAACACATTTCTGAAAGTCCACATTATTTCTCAAAATATTTCACTTACCTACACTAAGTCCACTCCCAAATTGCTAACGAGACATCAGAACACTATTACCTTACGATTTCCGTAGTTTTAAGACTAGTAGCTGGTAGAAACTTCTTGAACCGTGCTAATTTTCATCACGGACGTTTAACTTTGCTACAATTGTTTACACTTATCCGCCTGCGAACGAAGAACACTTTTCGCCGAATTTTACCACTTTCGCTAAACGTAGAACCTTCAACACAGTTTACTTTCACTACTTGGTAATTAAACAATTGAACAATTACTGGTTGATTTCTGATGAAAACAACTTAAAATTTCACCAAACCGTGCTAAAAACAATCACTTGATCACAGCATTTCGCTTTTTTTATTTTTCTAATTTTACGCCGGCTGCTCGCTTGCAGGGTTGTCAGATACGTTGATGGTTACGTACGACATCAAGCAATCTTATTTAGTCGAATGGGAGAAGACTCAAATTGAAGTAGCGATTACTGGCAACAACGTCTTATCAATTATAATTTCACTATTACCAACAAATAGGAGAATATTTTTTGTGTACCACTACTTTTATACAGTTATTAGTGGATTCAAAGGAGTTTCACCTTAATACCATGGAGAGTCATCAAATGATAAATACTTTCGATCAACTTACTGAAATCTGTAAGATTGTTCTATAAAATTCGAAAAAAATACCAAGTTGTTTTGTCACATTGGTAATTATAACCGCAAAACAGTAACATTGAGATTGTAAATGAGCCTCGTAATGTAATAGCATTTAATTTCTATCAGAATTATTTTCTGACTATTCAACAGGTATGCGATATGAGTTGTACAAAATATCAGCCTTAAATAAGCAATTTTGAGTTTCTGGTAATTTTTACAAATTTCAGTGTCATCCCATACTGCCTTAAAATGCACACTTGGTATTCCATTTACTCAATGCCTACTTTTGTCTAATGTTACAAATATGCAGTTATGGGCAGTGCTGTTAAATGTCAAAATTTTGGAAATTTTAGAATGCTATAGCACCGACCCATGCGAAGTATCGCATCAGCAAATTTTCTCAACCGATAGTAATTCGGAAAAGTGAGTGAGTGAGACATGTTACACGTGGCGAAATGGTTGTACAGCCAGGCAGGTTTGAGAATAAAAAATGGGGTGGGTAATGTCAGTAGAAGCATTAACCTAAGAATGCTAATGTCGCTGCTGTTCGTGTGACCAACATCTAGTTTGATGCGATGTGACAGCGTGAGCACCGGCCCTCAAAGTGTCAAAGGCCAAAACAAAACATTCTCTGTTGCGTGGGATCGATCAATTAATGAAAAATTACAGTTAAAGCTAATAATTAGATAAATCAGTTTTGTAACAACAGCGCCACTAGCGTTCTACTACTAATATTTCTATTGTAATGTCTGTTACATTACCGCGGGGTTGACGCAGGACTACTATGGACACAACTTCGATAGGATGTTTGATGCTGTGATTGTGAGTACCGTAATCCGGGGTAACATTGATCAGCGGGGAAACATTGATCGGTATGACCCTTCTAGTAAAAGGTTCGAATTACTATTTATTGATGGAATATTATCAAAGCTGGAATGGTGCTTCTTTTTCTAACATTCATAAGCTAATGAAAATCGAGGTTTTTTCGAAAATTACATTTCGTTTATGCGTAAATTTGTCAACTTTTTGAAACATTGATTTTTGTCAATATGTATAGCACTACCGAAGATTCATGTCCCACATGAGGTCTGCAAATGGTATGAGTAAGGAAAATGCGATTGTTACTAAAAGTGACATCGCCGAAAACGATTCCGTTGTCGAATCTTTCATAAGTTTATTCAATTAAGCAACATTAACGAACTACTATCAAGAATGCAGAATTTCCTTAGTAAATTGCCTACATTTAGGCGTATTCCGCGGTTCAAAGTGTTTTTATTTTTGAAATAACTCAAAAAGTAAATGATTTGTAAGAGTTTGATCTATTTTTTCGGCTTCAGGGGCCATGATTTAAGTAAGCAACGACATTTTCAATATTACCGAACGTTGTTAACATGGGTGATCAATGTTACCCCATACCGACTAAATCAAAAAATCACTTAAAACATTTATTTAAACTGATTTAAATCTTTTGAAAACCAAAATACAGTACACAGTCACGAGCGGTGGGTGCTAGTACTTGTATTTAAAATATAAAACTTGCGACATTTGCATTTTCAAATGAAAAATTCAAGAAATATCCCTAAAACTGATCAATGTTACCTCGGATAACGGTATTCAATTACGTTATGGTTTTGAGGGAGATCTGTCATTTGGCTTGGAGGCTTTTTCAGAGTTTCGGATTTCAAAGTAAAATACTTAAAAAAATCAGTGGGGGTTGTGTACAAGACACAAGGGATTAAAAGGTCTATAATAAAAAAAAAACAAGGGGGCATAGATGCGCACTATAGCAAAGCGAGTCGTGACGCGGCGAAGTTCGTCAAAAATCTAACTTCGCACGTTGGTTAAGCCATTTCTCCACGGGATGCAGTATACTTTCTGGTGCCTTATGTTTAGAGGAATTTCTTCAGAATGATCCAGAAAATCCTAGACCACACCAACGCTACTACCTCCAGTAATTTTCCTAGAGATTACTCTGAAGAACTTCTAGCGATTGTCCAAGATTCCCTTCAGATGTGTTTTCAGTGGTTCTTTCGGCGATTTGTCCAGTTATTACTTCTACATTACCCACAAATCCTACAGGAGTTCTTCCCCAAAGTTAATTCTAGAGTCGTTGAAAAAAAATATGTTTCCTATATTTTTCCAAGAAACCATACAACAAAATAATCCCAAAGCCGTGTCCCAATTTCAGTACCAATTTTACGTCCAAAAAACTATTTTTTCTGATTTTTAAGATTTTGTCACACGCTTTGGTATGCACACAAATTTTGTTTGCCGTATGCCTTCCGAAATGTCAGATAGGAACAACCTCAGTGTTGAAAAGTTGAGCCCCGGTAGCATTTTTATCGACTCAGTGAACGTCAAGCATGATAAAAAATGTCAAGGTTGAAATTTGGATTTTTTAAATTAAAGTTTAAAAATGATGTACACACTACAAAAAATGTGATTATCGTCTTTTGGGATGCACATAAAAGAAACGAGAAGAACGACGTTAATTTGTGTAGAATTGTATATAAGTTAGTGTCAGATTCGGAAAATGTCGATCACAGTTCCATCGTTTCCGTGTCCTTTAACATGTAAAATTATTTTTTTGTTCAAGAACACGTTTTGTGTCGTTCCATCACTTACATCATGTGTCATTTAGTCATAACCAGAATAACGTCCACTGTAATTTTCATTATTTTTAAGAGTGCAACAGTTATTAATCTTTTGGAATTCTGTTGGTATCTTTGAGACGGTATTTCTGTAAAAATCTGTGAGATTTCGGTGGGATTCCTGTGAATTATTGTGTGAATATTTGGAATTCTGAAAGCAATCTTTGGAATTATTGTAAAAACCTTTAAGATTCCGTTGATTTCCAGTTCCGTTGGAATTTCAAAGCAAAGCTTAATTATAAACCCAGACGGGCCCAAATAGCCGTAGCGGTAAACACGCAGCTATTCAGCAAGACCAAGATGAGGGTCGTGGCTTCGAATCCCACCGGTCGAGGGTCTTTTCGGGTTGGAAATTTTCTCGACTTCCCAGGGCATAGAGTATCTTCGTACCTGCCACACGATATACGCATGCAAAAATGGTCATTGGCATAGTAAGCTCTCAGTTAATAACTGTGGAAGTGCTCATAAGAACACTAAGCTGAGAAGCAGGCTCTGTCCCTGTGGGAACGTAACACCAGAAAGAAGAAGAAGAAGAATTATAAACCTTTTGAATGTCGGTAAATATATTCTAGGTTCCAATGTTTTTTGACGTAGAAGTACGTCTTTCTTCTCTATACAGGAGTGAAATTGGAATTTCAAAACCAAGAGCGTTACGCTGGCATGAAATATTTTAAACGTTTATAACTTTTCGCTGGCTTAACGAAATTTCTTGATTAGCACCTCAATCGAAAGATAAGACATCAAAGCTTCATGTCGTTTACTTACTGAATCCCACATACTTGTCCAAATAGTTTAATAACTGTTTTAAAATAGAACGTTGATTTCAAGCAAATCTATAAATAGGGGTGGCTAGAGAAAATTTGACGTCATTTGCTTTTCGCTCTCCGATTGGCTCGCATCTCAGCAGGCGACAGATCGGCTTGCTCTGACCGGGCGTGCTTCTCAGGCACAGACATCGATAGCGAGGGCCCCCCCCGTTTGCCTTGCTTCGCTCAAATCAAACTGTCGAGCGAGCGAGAGAAGATGCAGTCCGAAGCTAAAGCCATCACCGCTGCCGCCGCCTAGAAGAAGAAGAGGAAGCAGTCCACAGGTGAATTTGCGGTCGAACTGTAAACACGGTCGGGCGAGTCATTCTCGCTTTGTGGTTCACCGCTTGTTTGCGTTCGCCCAGCCATCGTCATCGCCGCCGCAAATTATCGGCTGAGGAGCTGTTGACCCGCGCATCAAAATTTCGACTCGTGATGAAATCATCATTGGTGGTCAAGAAGCAATCCCGATAGGAGCAAATACCAGAAGCCCCCTGAAATTTGCTGGTCCGAGCAGTGTTATTTATCCGTAACAACATCGAAGCTAACAAAGCCATTGGTTCTTTTCAGAGCCATCAAATTTGTGGAAAAGAGTTAAAAGAGAAATATTTCCGACTTTATATATGACATCCAATATTCCTAAATCAATTTCACACGGCTTCATACAAAATTTCATTTGTCATGAATAATTTATGACTCAACCATTTGAGATTGTACTCGCGGACGCTGCTGCAGTGCCGTCGGGGTGAGTGCTCAACGATTGTAAAATAGAGTGGCTTTTCCAACAGCGCCTTTTATGTTCCATATTTGATGGGAACATTTTGATTAGGAAAATTATCCCATGTAACAAAATTGCGACATGTTTAGAATGCTTTTGAAAAGACATTCTCATTGAACAATTGTAATAATTTTGGCACCCATGAATCAGAAATTTACCGTCATAATAAAGAAAACTATTTATTATCAATAGCTCGTATTGAATATTTAGGGAATGCCAATCATTCCAACAATTCATGTTCGACCAATTTCTCACGTATTAGTATTCTCCACAATTTTCAAGTAATTCCAAGCCCAACACATTATTGGCACATACCCATTTCCCAGACTGGGCGATCAGAAAGAGCACAAAAGGGAAGAGCATCATCTGCTATTCCAAGGTTATAAAACATGCTGCCTTCGTTGGATTCAGTTTCATTCCATTTCCGCTTTCGAGCTAGTAAGAGCTCCTCCGAACTTGCTTAGCAAGAAGTACCTCGCTGCTAGAAGCCTGCTGAGCTGTTAATCCAGAATCCGGTTTGTGAAATCGCTCACTATTGAGCTACGTTTCCAGATTTCAACTAAATCCCTGTGATCCGCTAACCTGTTGCTGTTGTGTACCCATGAAATATTTAGCTGGTTTGTCGAATAAACTGAGAACTTATTCACATCTTCTTATTCTTCTTCTTCTTTTTTTGACGTTGGATAACGTTCTTCGGCAACATATGGGGGTACAATTCAGAAAAACGAAAAATTGAGCATGTAACGAAAAATGGTCAGGTTTTGACCGCTAATAACTCAGCCATTTGTCGATAGATTTTCAATATTTATACATCAATCGATCGGAAATTTATCTACGCGTCGACTCAAATGGAGGACACTATTGATTATTGGCAACAAACTATTGAAAAATCGTAAAATGTTGACCCCTTTCTTATCTAACCAATCACGTTCAAGCACATTTTTGGGTTCCGCTTCTCACTATAAAAGCGCACCGATCCTGCTTCTTCCCTCAGTCTTCTTTTTGCCATCAGACTGTGAAAACGGTCGGGCGAGTTATTTTAGCTTTGCCTTTGCACCCGCTTCACAGTTCAATTTGTGTCGTCGGAAGAGGAAGACGCAAGGTTGATTTGCGGCGGTGATGACGATGGCTGGGGCGCTTCTCCGAGCGGCGAACTACTGCCTCTCGGAAAAGCGTCCAAGCCGTCGTCATCGCTGCCGCAAATTTATCCGCGCTTGCAGACTTCGACTTTGAATTCAGCATCGGTGGTCAAGAAGCAAGCCCGCTAGGAACGAAATACCACAGGCCCTCTGAGTTGCTTCTAATCGAGCGTCGGACTTGTGAAATCGTTCAAGATTTTAAAAGTGAGCATCGTTTGCAGATTTCGACTTATGCCCGGTAATCAACAATCCATTGCTCTTGTGCGCCATCCACGTCACGTCATTTGACTGGTTCGTCGTATAAGCAAATCGGCGCTTTTCAGGGCCATCAAATGTGTTGAAAAGAGTTGAAAGAATAATATTTTCGACCTTATTACATCTTATATCTCTCAATCAATCTCACAGCTTCATACAAAATTTAATTTGTCAGGAATAATTGATGGCACGACAATTTGATACTGTATTCGTGGACGCTGCTGCAGTGCCGTCACAACATTTCACAACGATTGTAAAATAGAGTGGCATTTCCAACAGCTTCTTATACTTGCCATATTTTATGAGAACATATGTAACAAAATTGCGACATATTTAGAATGCTTCTGAAAAGAAATTCCCATTGAACAATTTTCATCATTTTGGCACCCATGGATCAGAAATTTTCCTTCATACAAAAGAAAACTATTGATTATCAATAGCTAACCATTGCATATTGCAAATCTTTCTACGAATCGACTCCAATAATTAAAACTATTGATTTTCATGAATAAACTATTAAAAAATCGATAAATATCAAGGCATGTCTTATTTTCCATAGAAAAGCACATTTTTCTTGTGTATTCCTAGCACAGACATCATTGCTCGATATCTTAGCCACTTTCGTCATGCAAAGGGAAACGCCCCTTTCGGTCTTCTTCTTACTCCTCTTTATTCTGTCGTGTTCAGTCGAAGCCAACCAAGATTCAATGAGCCCCGCGCACATCAGTCAATCGTCGACCAGTAATTGGAGAAGGACTCCTATCGGAATAAATTTTACACATTCGTCGCTGCCGCTGCTTCTGCTGTTGTTTATTCCCAACCCAAGCTGAATGCTGCAGGTTCCGTGAAATCGCTCATCATGGCCATGGGCATCCAGCTACACCATCAAATTCGTGGAGAACTCGTCTAGAAACCTTGAAAATTGCCGTCGGAGGAGTGAGCAAACCAACGAAAACAACGAAGTACAAAATTACCGACTGCATTTCGATTTAATCGTTTTCGGTAATCTTTTGGTGTGTTTCTGTCTTACAATGGATTGACAACCCAGTTCGATCGACGGTGACTAGCCCCAACCGTCCTTTTCAGGACGACCATTTCATTTTGAAAGAGTTGTGAGAATTTTCTACCGTTAAGAGTGACATTACTGGTGATTGGATGTGATTGATTCAGATTTTGGTCAGTAATTTGCATGCAATCATTTATCACGGCTAAATAATGCTTCTCGAGAATCACAGTGTCAAGAAATAAAATTCCCATTTTGCGCGCGCGGTCAGGTAATTCGCGAACGGCACTTGAATTAAGAATCCATCACGGTTTGCCTCGCATTTTGTGATGATTGAATGATGCCGTTGTCGTCGTCGCATGCTAGAGCGATCAGTATCAACTTGGCGAACAAAGAGCTAAAACTTATCAGCAACAGCTTTGTTGACGTTTTGATTTGGTAAGAAATTGTCGATCGAATCGAAATACACACACAGAGAAGACTGCAAAAATGTTACCGCAGTCCGACCCGAGCGACGGGAACCTAGATAAAACTTTGTTTGCCATTTATCTCCGTTGAAAACTTATCATTTGAAATTACAATTGATAACTAAATATTAATTATTCAATTGTGGCCCTGTAAAGGGTTGTTGTTTGAAATTGTGCTTCAATGCAATTTAAGCGCCTTCGGCATGATGGTGACACGATTGGCGTGGATCGCGAACAGGTTGGTATCCTCAAACAAACCAACCAGTTAGGCCACGCTCGCTTCCTTCAGGGCCATGACGGTCGCGCTCTGGAATCGCAGATCGGTCTTAAGGTGACACGGGAGACCGTGTTATGCCATTCATCGTGACAGGTAACTTCAACATCGATTTGAGCAAAGAGGAGAACACAGAGTTAGCGGACTTCATGGACAAGAGCCTCAACCTCAAACTGGCTTCGGAATCCACTAAAGCAACCAATCTTAGTGGATCATTAATCCTAACGTTCAACCGGTATATTTGTTTGGAGAGCAAAAGATACCGCTCATGCTTCATCTTCCATCGACCGGTTCTATCGGTGTTGAAGTGTTAACCGAACCAACCAAATAATAACACTCAATGTCCATAATAGATCAGAATTGACATGCAACAAATAGTTTGAAAATTGATCAGATTTTTTGTCAGTACCTAGAAATCTTTCATAAGTTCGTGACGGTCCTAAATCAGGAAATAGAAGAAGCCTACGTTATCCAACGTCAACTTGGCGGTCGTATCTCGGAAACAACCTCTTACTTTTTCTTCTTGGCATTAACGTCCTCACTGGGACAGAGCCTGCTTCTCAGCTTAGTGTTCTTATGATACTTCCACAGTTATTAACTGAGAGCTTTCTTTGCCAAAGTTTCCATTTTTGCAATCGTATATCATGTGGCAGGTACAATTATACTCTATGCCCAGAGAAAGTCAAGAAAATTTCCAACCCGAAAAGATCCTGGACCGACCGGGAATCGAACCCAGACATCTTCAGCATGGCTTTGCTTTGTAGCCGCGGACTCTAACCACTCGGCTAAGGAAGGCCCCAACTTATTCACATGCATTTGCAACTTTTTCGATTTTCCATACAAAATGATTAACTTTGGTAAGTTAGATCTCAGTTATTTATGGAAATATTGTCGAATGAAACATTCACAGAACATCATATGTAACTTGAGTTTTAACATATATTTTTGAATAATTTTTCCAATTACAAGATTTTAAGTAATAACGGTTTGACAAAACTATAATTTTCGACGAAAAATTCAAAACTTTTTATCTTAAATTTTGGTAGCTTTACACAAAAACTGTCTTCAGCAAACTTATTCATCTCGTCAAAATCTACAACTTTGCTGTTTAGTTATGTCAATTATAAAAAATCGTCAAAAAATTCACTTTAGTCAAACCGTTACTGCTTTTCAACGTGTGATTGGAAAAATCACTCGAAAATATATGTTAAAATTTAAGTTATGTCTGATATTCTGTGAAAATTTCATTCAAATCGGTTCATAAATAACTGAGATATGGTTTATTGAAGTTGGTTATTTTGCATGAAAAATCAAAAGAGTTGCAGTTTTTTTTCTCAGCGAAGAATCATCAACGAAAATAGCGCGAAAGCAATAACCAATCGCGTGCGAGTAGCGAACGGAGTGACGAAACAACTAAGCGAGAACCCCACCACTCGCCATCGATGAAAGAAGCTCGAGCAAATAAAACCACTGGTTGTTCTGCTCCCAGCTCATTCACAAATCGAACGGCATAACGAACGGATCAAGCAGCGGAGCAGCAAAGAAGAGCGCGTGAAAGCCACAGCAGTGTGCGAGTAACGACGGAACCAGAGAGCAACGAAGCGAAAGCAACAACTGAAAATCATTCAGTGGTCGGATTAGTAGTCAGCGCCAACCGGCGACCTGTTGGAAAGTAACGCCAGCGAAATATACATCATCTGCCTCTCCTTACCATTCATATTCTTGTACTTGATGAATTCAATTAAATGGTTTGGTTTGGCGATGGAGCAAAGAGTTATTTAGGATGATTTTACTTAACAAAGAGTTGTTGATAAATATTCCAATCAATAAGAGTTGTTTTGAAAAAGTTCACTTTTAGCAGACTTTTCCTCGGAAAATGTATGCTTTACCAAAGAGTTGTTAATGAAATTCTTGCAGCAAAGGGTCGAGTTTCTCCCCACGAATATTTCCAGCCAGGACCAGTCATGGCCCCCGCTTCCAAAAATCTCGAGTACGGAAATTGGAAAATGTATTAAAATTGCGACAAATTTTAAATACTTTTGGTTTATCACGAGAAGTTCTTACTAGCTCGAAAGTGTAAATGAAATGAACCGAATCCAGTTGTTACAGAGGGATTTTAATCCGAAGGTCATTCGTCCCTTAAATGAACCGAATCTGTCGAAGATAGTATGTTTTACATAATTTGAATTGCAGAATATGCTCCTCCCTTTCGTATTCTTCGCCTTCTTCTGATTGACCAATCTTGGATAAGATACATGAAGTTGATGTCTTGGTCAGAGATTTACATACCTTGGAAAATTCACATGCGCGTTCGTATGGACAGTAAAAACATTATTTTAATAGCTTACAATTAATTAAAATCACGCATGTTTTGGTTTCGTGCAAATTTTAAATATTTCTGATCAATGTTCAATGTGTTCTGATTTATATACTATGACATTTGCAATAGATTAACATGTAGAAAAGTTTCAGATCAATAGTTGCTCATTACAATGGGTCAGGAAACAGTTTGTTGAACAGTATTTAAAATCTGTAGCAATTTTAATGCATTTTCCAATATCCATACTCGAGAATTTAGGAAATATTCCCCCATTATATAATAAATCAACGATGCTGTATTTCTACCATACAATGCTGAGTAGTATGATGTTATTACGGTCCGACGGCGCTGCAGCGGTAAATTCTCAAATTCATGTAATTATGTGGGGTAAATTATGTGAACCAAATTGTAGTATACCGCGATATTTAGATCATTATAGATAAATCAGTAAATATCATCCAATAAACCCTTTTATGAATTTTGTATGTACCTGTGAAATTGATTTAGGAATATAAGAAGTCATATATAATGTCGGAAATATTTCTCTTTTAACTCTTTTCCACTAATTTAATGGCCCTGAAAAGGGCCGATGGCTTTGTTAGCTTTGATGCTCTTACAGATAAATGACACTGCGGGATGTTATCAGTTGATTGCCATGGTCAAACGGGGAATCCTCAACTCAAATGTATAAATTTGAGCATATTTGCTTATACGACGAACCGAAAGTTTCGTGGCGTGGATGGCGCACAACAGTAACAGGTAGTGGATCACCGAGCTTAAGTCGAAATCTGATGATGGCGGCAATGACGATGGCTGGGTGAACGCAAACAAGCGGTGAAGCACAAAGCGAGAATGACTTGCCCGACCGTGTTCACAGTTCGACCGCAAATTCACCTGTGGACTGCTTCCTCTTCTTCTTCTTCTTCTTCTTGGCGGTGGCAGCGGTGATGACTTTGGCTTTGGACGGCATCTTCTCTCGCTCGCTCGACAGTTTGATTTGAGCGAAGCAAGACAAACGGGGAGGTCCTTCGCTATCGATGTCTGTGCCTGAGAAGCACGCCCGGTCAGAGCAAGCCGATCTGTCGCCTGCTGAGATGCGATCCAAGTGGAGAATGGAAAGCAAATGACGTCAAATTTTCTCTAGCACCCCTATTTATAAATTTGCTTGAAATCAACGTTCTATTTTAAAACAGTAATTAAACTATTTGGACAGGTATGTGGGATTCAGTAAGTAGACGACATGACCCTTTGATGTCTTGTCTTTCGATTGCGGTGCCATTCAAGGAATTTCGTTAAACCAGCAAACAGTTAAAAGAGTTCAAAATATTTCATGCCAACGTAAGGCTCTTGGTTTTGAAATTCCAATTTCACTCCTGTATAGAGAATTTTTATTTTACTTTCAAACTGTGCGGCATAATCAACTGCAAACGCATTCAGTTCACGATGGTTAGTGCCTGTGCTTTTACTGTTCATAAGTCGCAAGGTGGAACTTTCCCCGAGGTCGTGTACGACTATGACAAAAGCCAGGATCAGCAATTGGTATATGTTTGTTTGTCGCGGGTTACTTCACTGCAAGGACTATTTTTGACAAACTCTTCCAATATGTTTAAGTTCCATCATGCCAAAGGCAGCAATTCTCCCAAGAGGGTTGACTTGAGGAATGAGCTGCAGCGTCACCAATCATCGATTAGTGACGCTTTGAGACGAACTGCGTGAAATACTGGATCATAGCGGCCAGTCCTGCATATTGATGAGTATCAATGTACAGAGCCTAAATGCTCATGCAATGGATATTGCTACAAACCAAAGCACTGGACCGATTCTATCGATTCTAACGATCGAAGCACCCGAGCTATCAAACATCTAATCTACTGGAGGAGTTTGGCGAACTACAGCTGGAGCCAGAAACCGATCACCCAACCAAGCAACACAAGGAAGCAACGACCAAACAAACAAATTCAATCATCTGGCATTATTCCTGGAACACCAAACACTGGTTCTCGGAACCACAGAACGACAAATGGTGCTTTTAGGACTACCAAAATGAGTCCAAAAAGAGTTAACTTCTGAAAACTTCATCCGATCAATAACAACACAAAACTAGTACACTTACAAATTCATACACATGACAAATCAAATTATTAATCATCGTAGTTCTACGTCAACCCCGCGGTAATGTAAAAGATATTACCCACCCCAATTTTTTTTTTGTCGGATCGATAAGTATTTTCATAATTTCAAAGTGCGCCCTGGTGTTTTAGGGGAGATCCTCATTGAATTTTAACAACCATCAGAGTTCCTACAATTCCCATAAAAAATCTACATTCTAGAAATTCCAAGGATACTATCAGAAACCCCACCGAAATAACGAGAATATCACAGAAACACTTAACATTTCCGGAATTCAGCATGCCGTTAAGAAAACACACGGAGAGCCTCAAAATTATACCGCAAGTTTACCACAATCTCAGTACTGGTGCTAGGAAAAATGTGGTTCCTAGTTTGATAGCTGTAATCTCAAGATATCTTCATAGGTTTTAAGCTAAAGTTCAAAAATTCGTCGACGTTAACAAAGACCGAAAACCACCCAGAAAATTCTTTGATGTACGATCATCATGTAATTATACACATAACGAGAATACCAGACTAATCTCAAAATTACACGACAAATCTTGCCAAATTACAGCACCTTCATGAATCTGTGCAAATTGTCGTATAATCGATTAGATTCCATGCATTTCCTTCATACGCATGATTTTATTAATTGTGATAACAGAATATCCCAAGTTAATCAATAAACTTGAGCACTGTGAGCATACAAAAGATCAAAAAATTATCCGATGTCAAAATAAAATGCCATGCCTGTCAAAAAAATGGTTGATATTAATAAGCCTTCATTCTGTTCGATTATTCTGTTGCCATTTGGCTTTAACTGATATAATAAGGCATCAAAGTATACCGTAAAATAGGGTGTTAAGGCATAAAAAAAATTCAACTCCAATTTTCAAAGTTTTCCGTTGAGTATCAACAACAGCAAAAGAGAGACCAGCCATTCTCTTGACGGCTACTTTGGCTACAGAAAATATTTTCTATGATTTTCTTACAGTATTCGTCCATATTAATCAAAATATGCTATTTTTGCCAGAAACCCAAAATGGGGTGTTAAGGGATTTAAGGAAAATTGAATAAAGTTATAATGTTTTCAGTATGAAATAAACAAACATTTATTAAAGAAAAGGTCCTTAAAGCACCGTAATAAATGTCAAACAAAAACTAACTTAATCCGTATTCGAAGCAGGAAATGGCTCACTGTCATCCGATTCGACGATCGGATCGGTACGGCAACTTCGTCTGGCATTTCTGCGTCGAGGGACCACCGGATGTGTGGATGGTTGCGTTTTCGAACGGCCGTGTACTCGATTAGTAGTTTTACAAACCTCAATTTGGCTAGAAGTTTCATGCGATGGGTTTTGAATGTCTGCTGATGATGCTGTTGTTTGTTTCCTCGGACGGCCTCGACGTTTACGTTGAAAGTCTATATTAGACGCTACAGACTGTGAAAATTCACGCGCAGAATCGTTCGTTGATTGAATACCTATATGGGATGGCCCGGGTTGAGGAGAAAGTTCTTGTTGACTACCCAGAATATCTTCTCGGCTCACACTCTTTCCTGGTGCGACGTTCAATTTCTTTTTTCGACTGCTAGTGTTTTGTGTAGAAAAACGGACAGTTCTCAAATAATTAATTAGTGTATCGTTTATGGAGTCTTCATTCACTGTTGTGCTGCATGATCCTGGGGGCAGTCTAGCATACACAACAGATGGGTCGAATGGAAATATACCACATTTTCGAAAACCACTTTGTATATTGTCTCTCATTCGCTCATCACCTATTTTCTGTAGCATTTGATTCATCAACGTTGGGAATCTTCCTTTTGGAATAGATGGCTTATTTTGACCTTCGCCATGTTTCCACTCTTCAAGAACACAACGCCAACTTTTCTTAAAAGAAGCGAAAACTGCGACATCGAGTGGTTGTAACAAATGCGTCGAGTTGGATGGCAAAAAAATGAAATGGATATCATACTTTTCACAAATTTCAACCGCTTTTACCGACACGTGCGCCGCTAAGTTATCGCCAATAATGTATTTTTTGCCTGTTAAAATATAATAGAATTGAATATATTGCTCAAATAATTGAAATTATGTTTTTTGAATACCTTCAAGTCTTCGAAGATTCGGAACGATGATAGTTTCTAGCCAATCGTTAAACGAAACGCTATCGAACCAACCACTTTTTGAACAGTTGTACCGAGCCTCCTTGGGGCCACCTACAACCCAAGTGTTGTACAAATGAGAGGCTTTGTAAACAACGTAAGGGGCGGTACATTAATTACGTAAGACAATTTTGACGTTTTTTCGACCCCCCACCCCCCATGGTAAGATTTTTTGTATGAAAATTAAAAATAATTTGTGTGGCGCGTAAGAAAACTCAAACCCCCGCTCCCCCCATAACCCCTTACGTAATTAATGGACCGCCCCTGGCGGCAATAAATGACCAGTAGCGCTTGCAGCAAACATGACTGATGTTGATGTTTTTGTTGTATTCATGACGCGTTCAGTATATTTAGAAGTTCTTCGGCAAACGACTTTCTTCAAACCGGGATCGTCTGTGAAATTGGTTTCGTCGTAGGGTGTCTGATCCAGTCATAGTGTGTGTACCAATAATAGTGGTAGTGCCGTTTTAAGTGTGTTATAGCCAATTTTTATTTTTATGTGTATTTTTCTAACATGGACATTGTCAAAATGATATGAATGTGTGAAAAAAAATCTTGTGAAATAGTAAGGAAATAGTAGAAACCAATTAAAATCCTTAACTTTTTTGCTCCTTTGCACCAGTTATAGTGGGGCGTTCCTATAATAGTGAGTCTCAATGGGAAATCAATGTAAACCAAAGGAACAAAAGTTAGCAAATACCACTATTACTGGAACGTGTTCCAGTAATGGAGGAAATGCTTTTTTGATAGATTTAATGATTTTATCATTCTAAGATTATTTTTTACGTGAAATATAATAAAAAAGCTTTCGAATGACGTATTCAGATATAAAAAACGAGTTTCCGTTATTTTTTGGCGATTTTTTATTCCTCAACCCGTTACTATTGCCACTATCACTGGTACAGACGCCCTAGTTGAAAATGTTTTGAGCCGGAACATCGACCAATTCATTTTTGATATTCTCAAAAAAAAAGTTTTCAAACAATCATAGCCAACAGCTGCTCTTGCTCGCTTGATATTGTTTGCGATACGGTATGACAAGTCTTTGTGCCGATTTACAAACCCACGGACATAGTCGATACCTGGTGTGTTATTGATGAACTGAGAAATTACAATTTGATTGTTTTTCAAATAATCGGCGATAATCTTTTGAATTTCTTTCTTTTCGAATGGATAACCCCAGTCAGCACATGTAACAAGCCGTCTTGCTAGGAGCTTTTCCAATTCAGGAGAAATCGCTGATATCGGCCCGGAATGTTCGCCGGTGTTTGGTTTGACTATTCTTCGGTTCAAAACAGTCTTACCGATGCCGAACGTTTTACATGCCTCAACTTGCGTCATTCCCTTCCGAACAGCTTCAAGTGCACGTTGTAGCTGTTTTTTTGTCAACTCTGTTCCTTTGTTGTGTTCCAGTCTTTTTCTTCCAAACTCGCGGCATCTGATAAAAACAATAAATATGATTGAAACAACACATATTGGCAACAAGTGAAAAAGTCGGATCAATATCATACTTTTAAATTTTCAGATGGTTTGCTCCTCTAGGATAATAACGGTATTTTTAAGCTGATTGGTGAAGAGCGGTGTTTTACGTTGAGTAACTGTTTTCGTATCTGGGTGTAACAATAGCAACTATGGCGATACTCCAGCTAGGCTAGCGAATGAAATATACTGAAGATAACGATGACATTCAACTGCAGGAGCGCAGTACTTAAAGTATGTGTGGCTGCTTTTCTATTCAAGAGGTTTGGTTGTATTGATAGAGCTGATCGTTCTCAGAGTCTACTGATATAATTTCTAATCGAATCCCATCTGAGTTATGTTATGTAAAAAAATGTATCATGTGGGAGATTTTTTATCTTGAAACGAACACAAAAAAAATAAATTCCTTAACACCCCACGTATTCGAAAAAACGACTTTTTACCACTTAAAAAGCCAATACTCTAAATCCTGCTCAAATATCGTGGAGATTTTGCTTAAATTTTGTTAACTATCGATTTTACAGTGTTTGTATATATGTCAGAAAATTTTCTTAATATTATTTCATCATTTTTCAGATGAATCTTTTTACCCTTAAAAAATCGAATGTATGCAATGTAATTTGTTTTCGAAATCCAGTAACCAGATAGAATTTCACATTTGCATGGGATCACTTACATAATATTCTACAACTTTAACGAATATGTAACGCGAACCAGAATCCACAAATTTTACTTAGGATCGATGCTGCGATTTGTCAAAGTTGGGTTTGAAGTTCAATCCCTCAACACCCCATGGGTTCTTAACACCCCATTTTACGGTACTAAATAATGCTGCCGAAAAGTGCCGATTCAGGAGAAACTTGCTTAGAAAAATGGTCAAAAATTTTATAAATTTTAACATAATTTCATTATATCTTTTGATGTGATGATTTCACAGCTTTGGTATATTTGGCAAAGTTGTGTATTTTTGTAATATATAAAATCTTGTAGAACATGTCATGGTCATAAATTTCACATTGAGCATAGAAATGGTAAAAAAAACTGATATTTATGGTGAAATAGGTTAAATTTAAAAATTTAACCGTGAAAACGAAGTCAAAAATATCAAGTATGTTCAGCAAAAATGTTGAAAATAAAAATAACTAAAACTTTGCTGAAGTAATGATCGCTCAAACAAAAAATTTTCAAAAAAATGTTTTTTGCTCGGGTGCCCTTTTCAATCTAATTTAAAAATATTTTTTTATTATTGCTCGGGATGCTATTTCAAAACAATGTCTCGAAGACACCTATGGGCTAAAACGCCTCTAAGAGGTTTTGACCGTCAATTTTCAGTTTCGTCCCACTGTGCGGATGTCGCAGCGGCATACGCGCAGCACCTCGAGGCTGCAATACCGGAAGAGGGTGAGCTGGATGAAGCCCCTCTTGAGGACTACTGGAGAACAGTAAAAGCAGACATCAACGATGCAGTAGAGAGCAACGTCGGGTACGTGGGACGGAGTCGACGGAACGATTGGTTCGACGAGGAGTGCCAGGAGGTTTTGGAGGAGAAGAATGCAACTTGGGCGGTCATGCTGCAGCAAGGAACCCGGCAGAACGTGGAACAGGCAACGGCAACAGCAGACCCGCCTCTTTCGGGAGAAAAAACGCCGCCTGGAGGAGACGGAGTGCGAGGAGATGGAACAACTGTGCCGGTCTCAAGAAACGCGTAAGTTCTATCAGAAGCTCAACGCATCCCGCAACGGCTTCGTGCCGCGAGCCAAGATGTGCAGGGATAAGGACAGGAGCATTTTGACGAACGAGCGTGAGGTGAAAGGTGGAAGCAGCACTTCGACGAGCATCTGAATGACGCTGGGAGCACAAGCAATGAAGGACGGGACAACGGGGGAAATGCCTTCGTCAGTACTGCGGAGGATGAAAACCAACCAGCCCCCACTTTGAGGGAGGTTAAGGATGTCATTCACCAGCGCAAGAACAATTAAGCTGCTGGTAAGGATGGTATCGGAGCTGAACTTATAAAGATGGGTCCGGAGAGGCTGGCCATTTGTCTGCACCGGCTGATAGGCACAATCTGAGAAACAGAACAGCTACCGGAGGAGTGGAAGGAAGGGGTAATAAACCCCATCTACGAGAAAGACGACTTTCGAGCGATCACCATTCTAAATGCGGCCTACAAAGTATTATCCCAGATCATCTTCCGTCGTCTGTCACCTGTAGTAAACGAGTTCGTGGGAAGTTATCAAGCCGGCTTCGTTGACGGCCGATCGACAACGGACCGGATCTTTACCGTACGACAAATCCTCCAAAAATGTCGTGAATACCAGGTCCCAACGCATCACCTTTTCATCGATTTCAAGGCGGCATACGACAGGATCGACCGCGTGGGAAATCATGGACGAGAACAGTTTTCCCGAGAAGCTCACGAGACTGATAAGAGCGACAATGGAAGGTGTTGCGATAGTATTTTGCATTTAGATTTAATTCAAATACTTCAGAGAAACTGCTAACTGGAATTGCGAACTGTAAATTGATTCAGTGTAAAAGTTCTCATAAGAGAGAGCATAAGAAGACGAAAGTTGAAAGGATTCCCTAAAGCCGTCACAGCGCTTCATCGGGATTTATAGTTTAGATTATATAGTTTATATAAAAGAAGTAAGTAACTGTTGAAATGTGTTTGCAAATGTATTAATCTAGTGTCTAAATTTATCACAGTTAACACTGAGAAGATCCGGCGAAGCCGATGCCAGTAGATGTTTGCTGAGTGGAAGATAGGACACAGATAGTGGTTGCACTGAAAAATTGTAATGCGAGGTAAATGAGTCATGAAGACATTGATCTAATAAAACTGTATTTTTAGCTTTAGCTTATCCACCAATTTGCGGAGTTAACTTGATTTGCTTAAAGAAGCTCAGTTCCCGACCAGGCGCCCTACCCTTTGGCAACACTAAAGAATTTTTCAATAATATCCGACCAAATGGAGGTCCAATGTGAAAAATGCAAGTCACCAGCTTTATTAGTGAGATGCCTAACCTGCTCACTATGTGAGAATCACTATCATCACGAGTGTCTGGGCATGGTCGATTCCTCACCTAAATCCGATTGGAAATGTAACGAGTGTGTGTCATCAACCCAAGGCAATCCAATAGCTTCAGGTTTACAACGACTACAAGACGCGCTATCATCTGAGAGAGAAGCTATCGATAAGCGATTTGATCGTCTGCAGAAGCACCTTAACGCATTGAGAGCACAAATTGAAAAGTCACCTACACCAACTAATCCGATCGTAAATCAGCTGTTTGCATCCGATGTAGGCGAATCTACCGATGACGAAACGAACATAACTCAAAACGGTAGCGTATTGGAGTCCGGATTACAAAAGATGTTTGCTCGCCAGGTCATCCCATCAGATTTACCAATATTCACGGGCAAACCTGAAGAATGGCCCGTTTTCATTAGCTGCTACAACAACTCTACGAAAGCATGCAAATTCACCAATGTAGAGAACCTTATGAGACTGCAGCGATGTCTTCGTGGTTCTGCTCGACGAGCCGTTGATAGTAAACTACTGCTCCCTGAATGCGTGCCTCAAGTCATCGAGACTTTAAAATTGTTGTATGGAAGGCCCGAGTTGTTGATATCCACTTTGATCTCCAAACTGCGTGATACTCCAGCACCGAGAGATGATGATCTGAACTCGTTGATCACATACGGCTTAGCCGTTCAAAACTTGTCGGATCATATGATCGCTGCTGGACTAAAATCACACCTAAACAATCCGTGTCTCCTCCAGGAGATGATAAACAAACTTCCAACACATTTAAAGCTGCAATGGGCCGCTCATAAACGAGATCACGATAGTAGTACTATAGCCACGTTTAGCAAATTCATGTCTGAATTGGTGGAAGCAGCGAGTTTGGTTACATCCACCATAGTACTGGACCAGAACGATGATCGAGATGAACACAGCGACGATAGTGATGACGATAGAGGATCAAGCCGATCGTATCGCAACAACAGCCGACGGGAAAAGAGGAAATGCTGCTATGTGTGCGGAGAAAGCAACCACCGCGTTTCTAGTTGTACGGTAGTTGCTAATATGCCAGTGAGTAAACGTTGGGAGCTTGTTAACCAGTTAAAGATATGTCCCTGTTGCTTGAATCGACACTTGCCGTGGCCATGCAAAACGGTTAAGAACTGCGGAGTGAATGAATGTCGATTGAAACATCATCCATTGCTTCATTCAGCGAATGATACAGCTCATACAAGTGGATGTACCATTGATGTTGGTAGTTGCAATCGTACCTTGCTAAAATACATCCCAGTGACCTTATATGGGAAGTCCAAGCAAATTGATACGTTCGCTTTTATCGACGAAGGGTCGTCGCGGACCATGCTAGAGGCGCAGGTTGCAGAAGAACTCGAGATAGATGGGAAACCTGATTCACTGACTCTAAAATGGATAGATGGTACAGTAAACACTAACACGACAAAGACCTTGACTGTAGGAATTTCTGGGGTAAACCACACGAAACGGTTTTCATTGCGGGATGTGTTTACAGTGGAAAACCTTGATTTACCAATTCAAAATTTCAATTCAGCATTATTGTTCGATGATTCCTTGAAAGACTTACCGCCGTTTAGGTACGCAAGTGCCAAACCACGTTTACTGATAGGTTTGTCAGATGCGCAACTAGTTGTACCATCGATAGTTCATGTAGCGAAAAATAATGAAATGATTGCTTGTAAATGTTCTTTAGGCTGGTATTATTATGGAAATTCACGAGGAGATAATGAAAAGCAAAATAATCGCGGAGAGTTTGTAACACATTCTTTGAAATAATTGTGTTACGGGGGGGAGAATGTTGCGATAGTATTTTGCATTTAGATTTAATTCAAATACTTCAGAGAAACTGCTAACTGGAATTGCGAACTGTAAATTGATTCAGTGTAAAAGTTCTCATAAGAGAGAGCATAAGAAGACGAAAGTTGAAAGGATTCCCTAAAGCCGTCACAGCGCTTCATCGGGATTTATAGTTTAGATTATATAGTTTATATAAAAGAAGTAAGTAACTGTTGAAATGTGTTTGCAAATGTATTAATCTAGTGTCTAAATTTATCACAGTTAACACTGAGAAGATCCGGCGAAGCCGATGCCAGTAGATGTTTGCTGAGTGGAAGATAGGACACAGATAGTGGTTGCACTGAAAAATTGTAATGCGAGGTAAATGAGTCATGAAGACATTGATCTAATAAAACTGTATTTTTAGCTTTAGCTTATCCACCAATTTGCGGAGTTAACTTGATTTGCTTAAAGAAGCTCAGTTCCCGACCAGGCGCCCTACCCTTTGGCAACAGAAGGTGTGCAAAATTATGTGAAGGTATCAGGCGAACACTCCAGTTCGTTTGTATCCCACCGGGGACTACGTGATGGACTTTCATGCCTGTTGTTCAATATTGCGCTAGAATGCGTTTTGCAGAGAGCCGGGATTAACAGCCGGGGTACGATTTTTACGAGATCCAGTCAATTTGTTTGCTTTGCGGATGATATGATATGATGATACATCGTTTGCCGAACATTTGAAAAGCTGGCAGACCTGTACACCCACCTGAAACGCGAGGCAGCAAAAGTTGGACTGCTGGTGCATGCGACCAAGACAATGTACATGCTAGCTGGTGGGGCCAAGCGCGACTGGGCTCGCCTAGGTAGCAGTGCTACGATAGACGGGGATATGTTCGAAGTGGTCGACGAGTTCGTCTACATTGGATCCTTGCTGACGTCTGACAATAACGTTAGCCGTGAAATACGGAGGCGCATCATCAGTGGAAGTCGGGCCTACTATGGCCTCCACAAGAAGCTGCGGTCAAAAAAGATTCACGCCCGCACCAAATGTATCATGTACAAAACGCTCATAAGACCGGTAGCATCTTCGAACGTCAGATGCTTAGGACGATGTTCGGCGGTGTGCAGGAAAACGGTGTGTGGCGGCGAAGAATAAACCACGGGCTAGCCCAACTCAACGGCGAACCCAGTATCCATAAGGTGGCCTAAGCTGGAAGGGTACGTTGCAAGAATGCCGGACAGCAATCCTGTAAAGATGGTGTGCGCTTCGGTTCCGGTTGGTACAAGAAGGCATGGAGCGCAGCGAGCTAGGTGGGCGGATCAAGTGCGTATCGATTTGGCGAGTGTGGGGCAGAACCGAGTATGGAGAGATGCGGCCACGAACCGAGTATTGTGGCGTGAAATTGTTGATTCAGTGTTTTTTTTTTTTGTTTGTTGGGTATATTATCACTGCGACCACTGATTGATCTTTTGTGATACACAACCCTTTGTAATGTACCTTGTCAAAGTGATAAATTACTATAAAAGTAATTATCAGCGCATGACTTAGGTATCATTTCAGTTAGGTATAATGTGACGTATGAAACGCACAACCTTACCGGGAGGCAGAGACCATATTTCAAAGGGCTGTATATCTCCCTTGTCAAAAAACTTTACTCTTCTTTGAAAAAGAGCATCACAACTACATAATAAATGTTCAGAGGTTTCACAACTCTCTTGACAAAAACGACAAATATCATCTTCAACCTTTCCCATCAGTCTTAGGTGATATTTGGCTGAACAATTCCCTGTAATCAGTCCTGTGTATGTGCACAGGTCTTTTTTTGACAAAAATAATAACTTTTGTGTATTCGAAGTATGCGGCGTTATGAACTGTTTTGACTGTCGAGCCACAGCAGTTTTATTCCAGTTTGTAATCACCATCGACTGTTTCCAGTTCCTTAGTTCCATTTTTATGGAGCATGTTGAAACTCCACAAAATGGCTCTGGACCTAGAAATTTTTCGGTTGATCCAATCCTGGCTAATTCATCAGCCTTTTCATTGCCATCGATTCCACAATGTCCAGGAACCCAGTAAAGATTTACCGTATTATTAATACAAAGTTGTTGGAGCAAGAGGAAGCATTCCCATACAAGTTTTGACGTGCACGTATACAATTTCAAAGCAGACAAAGCTGCCTGACTATCAGAGAATATACATATGTTAGAATGTTTATATTTCCTTTCTAAGCAAAATGAAGCACATTCCAAAATCGCTTGTATTTCTGCCTGGAAGACGGTTGACCATCTACCCATTGAAACTGAAAGGTTAACACCAGGGCCTGTTACACCAGCTCCTACTTGACCATTTTGTTTTGAACCATCGGTGTAAAAAATTAAAGATCCTGATCGAATTTGTGGTCCTCCCATGGTCCAAGCAGTACGATCTGATTCTACCACATTGAACATACGGTTGAAATTGAATTGTATTTCCATCCAGTCTGCGTTGACTGTAACTAATGGATTAATTTTGATATAATTTAAGATGCTTAAATGTCCTTCGATGTCACCACTAAGAAGAGGTTTCCATTGTTGAAATCGAAGAGCACTTTTTTCGGCTTCTAATTGAATGAACTGATGTTGTGGAAGAAGATTTAAAATCGCATCTAAAGCTTTTGTGGGTGCGCTGCGCATGGCGCCTGTTGTACACATTGTTGCTAGTCTTTGAAGTTTTGCTAACTTCTGTATGGCGCATTTTTCCTTAGTTTTGGTCCACCACACTAAAGAAGCATATGTTATTCTGGGTCTAATGATGGTCGTATATATCCAGTGAATCATGATCGGCCTCAGACCCCATTTATTACCAAAAGTACGTTTACTTAACCATAGCGCATTTGTTGCTTTATCTATGATTTGTTTCAGGTGTGAATTCCAGTTTAATTAACAATCTAAAATAATTCCTAGGTACTTAACTTCTGTAGAAAGTGTCATTAAAGTTCCTTTCATATGAAGTCCAGAAATAACCAATTTTCTTCTTTTGATAAATGGAATAATATGCGTTTTTGAGGATTTATGTCTAATCCTTCTGTAATACACCATTGAATCGTGTAGTCTAAGGCTCGCTGCATTCTGTTGCTGATGACAGAATCGTATTTACCTCGGACTATTATAACAATATCATCAGCAAATCCTATTATTTCGAATCCTTGTGATTCTAGGTTTATCAGTAGTTCATCTACCACTAACGACCACAGAAGAGGCGATAATACGCCTCCTTGTGGACACCCCTTTACAGCTTTTACGGATATAGATACGCTACCGAGGGCGGCTGTTATTTCGCGTTTTGATAACATTTCACTAATCCATTTTACGATGCATATGTCAAAACCATGTTTTATCATTGCCCTCGTCATGGATTTATGTGATGCATTATCCAAAGCTCCTTCTATATCAAGAGAAGTTGCAAGCAAAACTTCCTTTGCTTCAAATGTTTTTTCTATTTTTGAAACAAGTGCGTGTAACGCAGTTGTAGTAGATTTTCCAGATTGATAAGCAAACTGATGAATGCTTATAGGATTTTGTTTTAAGTAAGCTGTTTTAATGTAGTGATCAATAAGCTTTTCAATAATTTTCAGCATTATTGATGATAGACTTATGGGTCTGAACGATTTTGGAGAAGTTTTATCTTTTTTGTTAGCCTTCGTAATAAACACAACACGCACTTGACGCCATGACTTTGGAATATAACCGAAAACTATACTTGCTTTAAACATATTCGAAAGAGCTGAAGTCAGTACTCCATTGCTTTTTTTGTAAAAATGCAGGATATATTCCATCCTTACCAGGAGATTTGAATGGATCGAATGAATTAATGGCCCATTCTACTTTGTTTTTTTTTTTTGTAAAAATTTCATCAGCTTTTTGAGCAGCCATATTTAAGATTGGTAGTAAGTCTAAGTTATCCTCACCATCATGAATTTCGCTCAGAAAAGTCATCCTAGATAATTCGTTACTAGTATTGTCTTCTGTAGCATTTTCATCGTAATTCATAACTGTAGAACAAGGAAAGTGCGTCTGCATCATTACTTCTAAAGTTTCAAGTCCATTAGAAGTAAGGCAGTCGTTACTTTTTCTAACCGTTCCTAAGCCATTAACATGATATTTTGAAAGGACTTTTTGTAGTCTTGCGACAACAGGAGTGTTCTCAATGCTTTCACATGTACGCCTCCAGTCCATTCGTTTTGATCTTCTTATCTCTTTATTATATTCTGTTAGAGCAATTTTATAATTTTCCCACTTCATGGTTCTTTTTGCTCTATTGAATAACTTTCTAGTTTTTTCCTTAATGCTTCTAAGTTGTCATTCCACCACGTCACATCTCTACTAGTAGAACGTACAGTAGTTGGACAGCTTGCTTGAAAAGCATGCTGCATTAAATTTGATACTTGTACAGAAGCTTTTTCTAGCTCTGTTATGGAGTTAAATTTTTCATCAGAAATGTGAAATTCATTTAGAAATTTTGGTAATATAAATCCCAGTTTGTCTTCCGGGGATTTCGAAATTCATTTGTAAATATTTCATTTGTTTGATACTGAAATAAAATATGTCTGTGATCAGACAGAGATGTTTCATTAGATACATGCCAATTCTTAACATTTTCCGATATGTTAGTACTACATAGAGTCAGATCCAACACTTGCTTTCTGGTTGAAGTAGAAAAGGTCGGTTCACATCCTCGATTACAAATATCAATATTATTAGTTATTATATATTCTAAGAGACACTCACCTCTATAGTTGATGTCAGAGCTGTTCCATACTGTGTGGTGAGCGTTTGCGTCACATCCTAAAATAAACGGTTTATTATTTTTCTTACAATATGAAACGAAATTGACATCATCAGGAGGAGGAATCGCTTCCAAATCTCCAGGAAAATACGCAGATGCAACATGCATTTCTGCTATTCCTCGCGTGGTTGGAACCTCCATCAAAACAACAGCAATATCTTTACTAATGAACTGCGTAATTGGTAAAAACTTTATTCGGTTACTTATTAAAATAGCTGCTCTTTGAACTATTTGATTTTCATCATAAATAAGTTGACCAGCAGAGGTCGGTATTCCCAACACTTTTTTGTCATAAGCCCACGGTTCCTGAATGAGCGCGATATCCATTTTATTATGTACAAAGTTTTTTTGAAGTACAGCTGTTGCTCCCTTCGCATGATGTAAATATATCTGAATGAATTTTATGAACCTATTCTGTCTATTAATATTACTTGGGTTGGTATTTGTGATAGAACTATGATTGTTTTGGTTGCTGTTTTGGATATTACATGATTTATTTAGGTTAATGTTGGCCATTTTCACGTTTCATTGTAGTATCGCTTTCCCGAGGTGGTTTTCCTCCCTCTGTGTTGGTTACGCGATCACCCAGATTTTTCATGTATTTAGAAATGTACTTGTTTTTGTGTAAAGGATTTTTATCCTTAACGGGAAGTATTCTCGTTTGTTTGACATTTCGTTTAGACTCCATTGTACCATTAGATCCTGGTGATTGTGGTGCAGTATCATTTTTTCGCACTAGTCTGTTGCTAGTTCCTTCAAGGATTTGTTTGAGACGTGCGCCTTTAAAGCTTGCATCCCTAATCCCACTAAGTCCTGGCATATTTTGGATATCGCGGTTTGAAGCACTGCTTGAATCACCAGTAGTCTTCAGGTTTTCAATTGAAGTCGCCGTATGTCTAATAACCCCAGAACCAATCAGAGTAGTTTGCTGCTCCTCTAGTACTCTGCGATTATTCAAATTATCAGATGGTGAAACCAAGTCGTTATTAACTCCTTGGTTTGGTATTTTTATTTTTGGAGGGATTTTACGACGGAGTGGAGCTGTTCCGAACTTGTAATCAAGAGTGAATTCACACTTTTTGATTGCGTCCAGCGAGGCTCCATCCACGGTAAAAATCAACTCAACATGTAACTGATTAATGATGTTGCGCTCTTTGATTCGCCATTCATCCGTATTCAGACCTTCATTTTGACTCTCCAGGAGTTCCAGAATATCATCTGTACTGTCTTCTGCACTCACTGGGAAAAATCCAATTATAATCTCAGGACGTGGAATCTTTTTCTCGTCTAAAGCAGTAAGCTCTACATCTTCAACGACGGATATTGTAGAGGCTATGCTTTTTAGCCAGTCAGCTGTCTCCTGGTTTTTACAGACAAGAATCAGATTCAGTGTTATCTGTCTAGATGTTAACTAAATAAAAGATGAATCGACCAGTGCCGATAATCCAACGATATGTTGAGTTGCTTCCATCAAGTAGGTGAGCGGTTTGGCGATAAGAAGGGGATCATCCTGTGGCTAGATAATTGTGCCGCGCAAAACTAAAACTGGAATATGTTCCTCCATTCAATGCTATTATGGAATACGGAAATTGTAAACGTTGAGAAATTTGTTTTGAAATATTTCGAATCTAGGCATACTTTCATGGCATCTGATAGCTACCGTCGAAAAACAAATGAAGCAAACGCCACCCGTTACTTTTTCGGATTTTACGGAAGTCCTTTTGAAAGCGAAGAAAAATGTTGAAATACAAAACATGAAGCCTGATTTTTTTTTCAGAAGTATTTTCGAGGTTTCGCAGTATGCGTTGAACAAATTGAGACCACGGCCATACATCGATGATATTCGTCAGATCGTTAAAGAAAAAGGAAGCTGGGAGCTCCAGCATAGTTGATTTCCGCCAGAGGGAAATACGTTTCAACGATGCACGTTGCTTTCGAAGAAGCAACAAAAGATGGTTCAAAGTGTGGACTTCAACTTCAAGAAATGTTTGAAGTAAAACAAGGATCCTAAAGGAATTGAACCGGACAGAAATGCAGCACTGGTGTAAGTTATTTCACCCGTAATATCGAACGAGAAGAAACCGTTCTAGGAGCAGTTGCCAGTAGAAGCAGTATACAGTGGCCCAATTTCATATTAGTACAAGATACTGTTCTCATATCAAGTTAGTAAAAAAACTATTAAATGATGTATTGAGTTTAAAATAATTTATTCACATTGAAGGCAATAGGTGTCATCTATTATTTGCCAATCACAAAATGTTTTCATTGACATTCATTTTTGGACTAATGGAAAAGTATTGAATTTATGTCTAAAATTCACCCAATTCCATATTCGTACAACTAGCAAAATTCAAACGTACTACATTCAAAACTAAATTTATAAGCTCTATTTGATTGCTGATGTGCTTTATTATGATGTTCAGATCTAGTGAAGTACATACATTTGGACAATATTTTTGCGGACATATTTGAAATTTTGGTAAAATTATGAGAAATGACAAATTTCCAATGATTTTTGCAATTCGAACAATAACGTTTATTTTTGTCATTGGATTCAATCTATTAATTATATTCATGAGCTCTCATAGAAACTTGGTTAAAATGTATACAGTTTACAGATATCATAAACAGTTTTTATCCCCTTTGAGTTCATAAAATTATTGCACTTCAAAATTCTTCTTAAATGATATTTTTCATCAATGTAAACCATATTTTCATTCTAAACAATAGGTAAAGGTTAATTGTGAACGTGTCTGTAAAATAACTTGAACTACGAACTTCGTTTTACAATGAAGTACCCTAAACTACGCGGTACATACTTCCACATAATTGATGTTATCGCAATATTCAATTATCTTTGAATTAATATTCAAATTATATTCAAAATAGCACCCTATTTTGCAATTTATTGATTTTATAATAAAATTACAAAATAACTTGAATAAGCAGAGAGCATTGATATCCTTTTCTGTTGTTATATCCTATTGTTTTCAACATTAAAAAAAAAAAACGTTTGTGTTGCGGTTACGGCAATAATTTTTATTCTATAATTTTTTTTAATTATACATGGTAGTACAGTCAACCCACAGTTATGGATAGCACACAGATATGGATCAGAGATGGATCAAAACGGGATTTATTCATCAAATAGAGTTGCAATCACGCAGAACACATTTTACCTACGTGAACCATACGTCTGTACAGCATCGCAATCAATTATAATATGCTTAGCATATTTTTTCCGTCCGTAGAAAATCAAACGTCAAACGTATTTCCAGAAGCGTTGATTCATAACTGTGGGGCATTGAAAACTATACCACAGTTATGAATCAAAGATAAGACGATTCCGAAACAAACGCCGAAACGTATGCTTCCACTAGAACACCATTCGTTTACTTCGCAGATAAATTGCTGTTATAGTGTTTTGATCCATAATATGAGTCGATTAGATCCATCAGACATAGAACCAGACGATTATAAAAATCGAATGTACATCGGATTTTTTCTCTTTAGAGTTTAGTATTTGAGTTATATTTTCATAATCGGAAAGTTTTAAAATATTCCATCGGTGAAATTTTGATTTTTTCCACTTTTTAGCCATTTTTCATACTAAATCCCATGAAAATCAAGCTTTCAATGCACCGATGCATTGCAGCTTCACCGATAGAATATTTTAAAACCTTCTGATAATGAAAATATAGATCAAATACTGATCTCTAGCGAGAAAAAATCCGATGTACATTCGGTTTGTATAATCGTCTGGTTCAGACATAGCGTGCCATAATAGGGATCCTACTATCCCACTGATCCACATCTGTGGGGTGGACATCGTTTGAGATTTCTATAGATATCGACACTTTTTCGTAAATAACCGGGAATTTTGACGTAGGACTACGTCTTTGTTTTCTATATTGGGGTGCACTTTAAAAGTACGGAAAATGAGACATGTAACGAAATTAGGGGAGATTTTGAACGTTAATAACTCCGTTGTTTATGAACCAATTATTACGATTTTAGTATCATTCGATCAGAAATGTATCTACGCATCGTTAGTAATATATCCGATAAGTGAATTTTGTTGTTTAACTATTGAAAATTTGATAAATGTCGACCCCTTTCTTATCCAACCAATCACGTTCGAGCATTTTTCGACGGTATCGCTTCCCACTATAAAAGCAAACGGGTCCCTGCTTCTTCCCTCAGTCTTCTTTTTGTGGTCGGACTGTGAACACGGTCGGGCGAGTCATTCTCGCTTTGCTTTTGCACCCGCGTCACAGTCCAATTGGTGTCGTCGGAAGAGGAAGACGCAAGATCGATTTGCGGCGGCAATGACGATGGCTTGGGCGCTCCAAGCCATCGTCATTGCCGTCGTAAATTTATCCGCGCTCCCAGATTTTGACTCGTGATAAATTTAGCATCGGTGGTCATGAATGAAGCCCGTTTGGAACCAGATACCAGAAGCCCCCAGAGTTTCTGATCCGAGGAGCTGCTGCTAATCAAACGTCGGACTAGTGAAATCGCTCAAGATTTCAAGAGTGAGCATCGTTTCCAGATTTCGACTCGTGCCCGGGGATCCAATACCCGTTGCTGTCGTGCGCCATCCACGGACCATGGCAATCAACTGATCAATCCCGTAGTGCTATTTATCTGACCGTATCGAGGCTGAGAAAGCCATCGGCCCTTGTCAGGGCCATCAAATTTGTGGAAAAGAGTTGAAGGAATAATATTTCCGACCTTACTACATCTTATATTCCTCAATTAATCTCGCAGCTTCGTACAAAATTTAATTTGTTATGAATAATTGATGGCACGACAATTTGAGATTATTCTTGGACGCTGCTGCAGTGCCGTCGGGGTGAGTGCTCAACATTTCACAACGATTGTAAACTAGAGTGGCATTTCCAACAGTGTCTTTGATTTGCCATATTTTATGGGAGCACTTCGATTATGAAAATTATCACATGTAACAAAATTGCGACATATTTAGAATGGTTTTCAAGAGAAATTCTGATTGAACAATTTTCATCATTTTGGCACCCATTAATCAGAAATTCATTTTCATACTAAAGAAAACTATTGATTATCAATAGCTAACTAGAGAATATTTAGTAAATGTCAAGCATTCGAACTATTCATGTTTGATCAATTTCTCACGCATTATCATTTTTCGCAATTTTCAAGTAATTCTAAGCCCAACACATTATTGGCACAAACCCATTTTCCAGATTGGTCGACTAGAAGAGAAGAGCACGAATGGGAGGAGCATCATCTGCTAATCTAAGAGTTTAAAGCATGATTCCTTCGCCGGATTCGGTTTCATTTCATTTTCGCTTTCGAGCTGGTAAGAGCTCCTCCGAACCTGCTTAGCGAGGAGCACCTCGTAGCCAGAAGCCTGCTGAGCTGTTGATCAGCATCTGGTTTATGAGATTTCGGCTCGTGATAAACTCATCTATGGTGCAGTCAAGAATCAAGCCCGTTAGGCATCATTACTACTATTTGTAGACAAATCGAGCGTCCGGCTTGTGGTATCGCTCAAAATTTCAAACTTGCTACGTTTTCAGATTTCGACTTCAGCCGTGTGATCTAATACCTGTTGCTAATGTGTGCCATCCACACCACGAAACATTCAACTGGTTCGTCTTAAGCAGAGAACTTATACAAATTTCTACACTTGCGTTGGCGATTCTTCGTTTAACCATGGCAATCAACTGATAACATCCTGTAGTGCGATTCATCTATGACAGAATCCGAGCTAACAAAGCCTTTGGCTCTTTTCAAGGTCACCAAATGTGTGTAAGAGAGTTAACAGAGTAATATTTCCGACTTTATTTATCACATTGCCAAGCAATGAATAATATTTCTCTCAAACCATAAGATCAACAAAGCGATGACTGAAGCCTTCATTATAATCCTCGAATAACTTCCTATAGACACATTGCTGTTAAATATTCTTTAATTAGAATTACTTAGATTTTGCTTCAGCATGCTGAACATGCCTCAACCACTACTGTTCTTTCCAATGCTACCATATATTTCATAGGAGGTTACTAATATAATGTCAAAATGATCATACAACCTGAAGTGAAATTTCACATTTTCATTGATAAATGTGACGAATTTATCGGATAAAGATAATGTATATTTAGGACATGATAAAACGTACACTTGACTGCAAATCGTTATATGCATAAATATTTACGAAAGTTTCGAGCACTGAAAACAGTATGAAGTCAAAACGAGCAACAAGAACGACATCAAATTCAGTTAAATTAACCATCGTGGTCCTACGTCACCAGTTCGTACAACCCCATAGGGATGTATCCTTAAAGTTTTTAGGTGTATTCCCAAAAACACTATATTTTGTAGTGCCAGGGAGGTAGTTTTGTTTTGTACAGCGCCACCATGTGTTTTAATCATATTTTGTTCTGAAAAATGATAATTACCGTAAAACGGGGTAACTTTGATAGTTTTTTCGAAGAAAACTTGAATATTTATGCATGCTGTTTCAAAGAATAATAATTTATATTTTTAAAACAAGTACTGGCATCCTAGCTATCGATTGCAGTCGATAGATGTCCAAAAGGTTTATTACGAATGGATATATAATTTTTCATATAATCGAAAGTCGGTTTTCTGCTTTGGGGTAACTTTGATAATGGAGTATAAATCGAACAAAATTGAATGAATAACGAACATTTGTAGGGCATTGCATACCTCTAGGCGTTTAACGTTATATGGAAATTTCTGACTTAGATTACAAAAATGATCCCATTTTGTGAAAATGCTATTCGTCAAGAGATTTGAGACCGTATTTAAGTTCTATGATAACTAGGCTGTCAAAGATAAGTGGCCAACTATTCAAAACTACATCAAATAGTGATCGTAGAACAGATTGTTTGAAAGCGTTTCGAAAATGCTAAAATTGTGTCAATTTTTAATATTCGTATAAAAAGCCTCAAATGCACTTGATTCCAATGAAAATAGCTTTGACATGAAGTGTCATACTAATACTCTTTACTTTTGCATTCGTTTTGCTTAACTGATTAACAGAAACTTCGTTATTTCGTTTAATATGTTGTGGGTCTCGCACTATCAAAGTTACCCGCATTATCAAAGTTACCCCGTTTTACGGTACGCATTTTTTTATAGGAATATTAACTATGGATTATTTATATCCATTTAGGAGCCAAACTGAGAAAAATTGACTAAAAATTTTGGTTTTGGATTTGTTATAAATGTTGTATTACCTAAGATCCAAAAGTATAAGTTGTCGATATCGATTCCTAGCTACTCTAAAACTGATTATAATTTTTTGAGACTTGTGCAATATTTGCAGTAATCATTCTTAAGGAAGTGATGTTGAAAAAAAATGTAAGTTATTGTTCGATTTACCGAATATTTTAACAAAAACCATGGGAAAAGTGGTATTTTTCTTAAATTTACCTAAGTTTCAAATATGTCCGCTAATAAATTTTCCAAATGTAATCTACTACATCTGAACAACACAACGATGAACTTAAGCAATCATCTAGTCGATTAAAAATTAGTTTTGAATGTTGTAGATTTATTTTTTGTTAGGTGCACGAATATGGAATTAGGTCAACTAAGACACAAACTCAATACTTTTCCATTAATCCAAAGATTTGAGCAAATGAAAACAGTTTGTCATTGCCAAACAATAGATGACACCTATGTCCTTCGTTATGAATAAAGTATATCGAAGTCCATGCACTATTTAATAGTTCTATACCAACTTGATATGGAAACAGTACCCCGTACGAAAATGAAATTGAGTCACTGTAAATGAATATATTTGATTTTCTTTCTATAAATAAATAATGAACTATATCAAACATTAGTTTAAATGATTTTTTGCTCGGTTCTCACTTTCGCATGCACTGTCTACACAATAAACTAGGACTTTGGCCCAATAAGCAAAATTGAAGCGGAAACATTTTTTAATCAGTAGGTATAAAGTTTATTATAGATGATATTATTAGCTTAAATTGAAATCATGTTTCAATTCAGTGTTATATGTTTTTGTGCAATTAATTATTTCATGTTGATTTTGTTTTTGCAACTAGACAAAATGACATTCCTCTAAAAAAATTCTGTTGTTGAAAACAGCAGCGTTGAAATGCTTGAAAATGTTTCGATCCATTTTCGGCGATTGCATTATCTCCAGGCAGGCCCCGATCAGTTGTTTAGAATTTTGGCTTCAATTTCACGCTTTTTCTTTCTCAACTCATATATTGGCCTATGGAACGTAGGTGATTGCAACCTTCCAAAATAGACCTTCCAACCTTCCAAAATGGACCACGCTTCTAGAAAATTGATGGACCGTGGAATACCTTTCATCACTGGTTTGTAGTTAGACCATAAGCTTGGCGTTAGCCGTCCGTTCCTATTTTTATCGAAGATGTAAGTTGTCCAAAAATAATCAATAAATTTTGCAAATGAATTTGGCAAAGCTGGCCTAAGCTCGTTTAGTCGGCAGGAAAGTGAAAGCTTGCTATTTTTTGATAGCAATAAACATGGTTACTTACATCATTTGATTAATCATTTGTAGGCCAAAAGCTAGCGAATTAGACTTTGGGCACATCTCTCACCGCATTTATGACAGCTATTTCGTAATTCAATACAGCACATTTCAGTTTCAAAAGCATGGTACTCTTCTTGGCGGAAATATCAGAAAACGCCTCAAAAGCTTCCGAATAGATTTCTTGTTTCTACGTACGCAGCAAAAAAACACCATTTGCAGGATTTTCCATGAGATATTCAGATTAATTACTTGCTCTACAGGGGCCCAGATAGCCGTAGCGGTAAACGCGCAGCTATTCAGCAAGACCAAGCTGAGGGTCGTGGGTTCGAATCCCACCGGTCGAGGATCTTTTCGGGTTGGAAATTTTCTCGACTTTCCAGGGCATAGAGTATCTTCGTACCTGCCACACGATATACGCATGCAAAAATGGTCATTGGCACAGTAAGTTCTCGGTTAATAACTGTGGAAGTGCTCATTAGAACACTATGCTGAGAAGCAGGCTCTGTCCCAGTGGGGACGTAATGCCAGAAAGAAAAAGAAGAAGAAGAACTTGCTCTACAGGAGCATGGATACAGAAGGGTTGAGCAAACTACTACGGTGCTGATGTAGAAGTCCCACAGACCAGCCAGAACTTGGCTGCTTGAAGCCGCTGTATGTTTTGAAACGTCGTCCAAAAAATCAAAATTTTAGATTTTGCATCAGCATCTTCCGTTAAATGGATAGGTTGTCCATCGATGGTTCTTTTCAATTTCTGGGGAATTAGTGACTCTCCTCCAGCGTTATTAGCATCATAATTTCTTCGTAGTTCTTTCTGACGGGTCATATGAACTATCATTTTTAGAACGAATTTTGTGGCACATGTTTGAACAACTTGCGGGTTATTCGATGCCGCTTCAAACACAATTCTTGAAAGGATATTAGTAGTGTCAACATATTAAGTTTAAGTTTAATTCTGTAGTTTCTTTGAAATGCATCAAGAGGGTTGAGCTCGTGCTCGAGTTCCTTTTTGACTGGATTACAGAAACAAAGCGTCCCTTAACTGCTCTTCCATCTGCTTACGCTGAACACAATCTGAATAAATTTTATTGATCTTCTGAAAAACTTAAAAAAAAAGGGAAGTATCATTGCAATGCAATATTATGGATATTTAAAATCAAGCAAGGCGACAATGAGCAAATAAAACTTGAATTTGATCCAAAATATTTCTTTGATAACCTTAACCAAAGCTTGCAGAAAATGGATTCTGTGTATAAGGTGCTTTCATTAACATAAAAAATATATACAGGTATGTTCCGCTTTTTCAACACTGTCGGCGATTTTCAGTTGAAAAAAACGAAACCGTGACAAAAACGGAATAATTTTCTTAGACAAAATATTTTACAAACCTGTATATAAAATGCCACTTTAACAAGAAAATACACATCTTCGTCAAATACATGCATAGTATTGACATTTGGGGGCTGTGAGGAACCATTCAATTGTTCATTCGTATAGGTTCGTAATGGAGTTTGATTGAGACTGCAATTAATAAGTATGATTTTGCGATAAATCCTTAAAAGTTATAGTCTTGCTTTCGGTCAGATTGTCAATAGATGTGTTATGGAATATTAAAATGATAGCATTACATACCAACTGGGAAGGCATGCCTCACAGCTAAGTGTTCTTTTGAACACTTAACAGATCAAATAAGAGCTTTCATTGCCTAATATACACTTGTTTGTATTTGTCGTGCAAGTCAGCTTAGATAAACCAAGAAGAGTATCGTGTAAATTTTGAAATTTATATTCTTTTATATATTTTTTATACCAGAAAGGTTAAACAAAATTTTAAGTAGATTACTTCAAATTTTCTATGGTCAATTTGACAAATTTAAGCTGGGAATGAAAAAAGTTAAAGGAAAACAATATATGCGGATATTAAAACTTATTAAAATTCTTGTAAGAAGTCTGCCAATAAATGATAAAAATACTTGATCCACTTACCCAATCCGATTACAAAGTAGGGGTAAGTGTACCATGTACAATATATCTGTACCGTAAAACGGGGTAACTTTGATAATGCGGGTAACTTTGATAGTGCGAGACCCACAACATATTGAACGAAATAACGAAGTTTCTGCTAATCAGTTAAGCAAAACGAATGCAAAAGTAAAAAGTATTAGTATGACACTTCATGTCAAAGCTATTTTCATTGCAATCAAGTGCATTTGAGGCTTTTTATAAGAATATTAAAAATTGACACAATTTTATCATTTTCGAAACGCTTACAAACAATCTGTTCTACGATCACTATTTGACGTAGTTTTGAATAGTTGGCCACTTATCTTTGATAGCCTAGTTATCATAGAACTTGAATACGGTCTCAAATCTCTTAGCGAATGGCATTTTCACAAACTGGGACCATTTTTGTAATCTAAGTCAGAAATTTCCATACAACGTTAAACGCCTAGAGGTATGCAATGCCCTACAAATGTTCGTTATTCATTCAATTTTGTTCGATTCCTACTCCATTATCAAAGTTACCCCAAAACAGAAAACCAACTTTCGATCATATGAAAAATTATATATCCATTCATAATAAATCTTTTGGAAATCTATCGACTGCAATCGATAGCTAGGATGCCAGTACTTGTTTTAAAAATATAAAGTATTATTCTTTGAAACAGCATGCATAAATATTCAAGTTTTCTTCGAAAAAACTATCAAAGTTACCCCGTTTTACGGTATTTATTTAGAAAAATCACATTATTTTTTTGTTATTCTTTCAATTAGAACTGAAAATGCATGCAGAGTTGTGTCGAAAAATCTAATAGTATTCGATTTTAGACAGAGATTGTGCGGTGCACAAAGTGGCAAAACAGGTTGCGGGTGCGCAATCGGTTCCAGCGACTGGCTAATAACAACCGGCCAGGGCTAGTAGGTTGTCCGTGTGCAGTCGAAACGGTGTCCACAGCAGATTACCGGAATGGTCTGACCGTGGATTGAATCGAGGGGACAAACACTACTATTAAACCCCTTGTTGCTGTTCCAGAAGCGGCGGAATTCGATTACTGCTGGACAATTGGCTGTCTGCGTGCAATCGAACCGTATCCACAATTGACTACCACGGGAGGGATCAATTAGTTGACCGGAACGAACGGACCAACGCAACTTGCCAGTTACAAACGGTGGACTGTATTGTATTGTATTGTAATCGGTGGTTTCGGCAGCATCAGCGATCGGCTCGACTTGGCAGTGGAGAACAGGAACTGGATGCTTTTCTCCGGTGGAAGGAAGATAAACTGCTGGCTTCAACTTTATTCGGCGATTTATTCTTGATTGGCGATTTATAACTTGATCTTAAATTCACAAAAATACTGATACTGATTGCGTTGGTTGTTTTACTTATATAGCTACAATCTTTGCATGAGCCGCTGTACGTGCCATAAATCCTTTTGTTCTTTTGGCTTTTACTGTGCGCCGTGTGTTAGTGCTGTCTCGCTCTCTCTTTCTCTCTCGTTTGGTAGAATTTGAATTCAAACGGCTGTTTTGGTGTTATGAAATAGGGGTGGGCGTTTTGCCCCCAGAGTTGATTTAAGTTTAGGTCCTTCGATAAGCTTTTTTAGGACAAATTTAACATATTTTTTGACAGTGCACAAATTGGCTCTCGGCGATAGTTTCAAAATTTTAGTTGTTTATCGACCTAAAAAATGACCCTGAAAATCGCACAAAATTGCAACGAAAACAGCGAAAAACGTTTTTATACGTTTTTAACGATGTTCTTGAGAAAAACACATAAAAGTACATTAATAGAAGCATTTTTATCCATTTTCTATGATCTAGGGTGAAAAAAAGCATTCCAAAACACATCGTTCGTCCAAATTGAGGGTGGCGCGTTATGCACCCTATGGGCATATTACCCCCAGTTCCCCTACTGTCATTCTGGCTGATTTACAAACTAACATGGAAAGTGGGGAAAACGGGCAATGATTTTGGGTTTACAAAACGACAATGGGTTTTAGGGCTGATTTCAAACAAATAAAATAAAAATGACTTAAAACTAAACTTCGGTTTAGTCGAACAGAGATACAATGGAGTTTCAAATTACAGTTAAACCTCCATGAGTAGATGTACCATGACTCCATATCGACTGATGAAACCATACTAGAAACCAAATTTCATGCTTACTTTGATAGTTCCTTGAAACAGCTTTCCATAAGGTTCCTGTTCCATGACTCGATATTTCTATGAGTATATATCGACTCATGGAGGGTTGACTGTAATTAATTTTTGCAGTTAACTAGTTTGCTTGTGTACGTGTAGTACCGTAATCCGGGGTATCATTGATCAGCGGGGTAAAATTGATCGGAATGATTCATCTCGTAAAAAGTTCGCATTATCATTTATTGATGGAACATTTCCAAATCATTCTCATATTCATAATCTAATGAAAGCGAAGATTTTTGCGGAAATTGCGTTTACCTTATGCGTAAAGTTGGAAACTTTTCGAAACAATGATTTTAATGATTAAGGATAACACTACCGAAGATTCATGTCTCACATAAGTTGTGCAAACGATATGAGCAAGGAAAATGCGGTTCCTACTAAAAATGGCATCGCCGAAAACGATTCCGTTGTCAAAACTTTCAAGAGTATGCTCAATTAGGCAACATTACCGAATTACTGTTAATAATATAAAATTCCCTAAGGAAATTGCCTACATTTAGGCGTATTCCGTGGCTGGAGGTGTTTTTAATCTTAAAATAACTCAAAAAGTAAATGACTTGTAAGCATTTGGCCTTCATATTCGGCTTCAGGGGTCATGATTTAAGTAAGTAACGACATTTTCAATATTAACGAATGTTGTTTACATAGGTGATCAATGTTACCCCATATCAGCTTAAGGCCTTTTGGTGCGTCATCACAAAATGGCTTCTTCCAAAATCATTAACATATTGTTATGATAGTATTGGTATTTGCAACATCGACGAAATGTAACTGCTGATCACCTGATTTAATGGATAATTTCTGCGAAGAAAAATGCTTCAGGTGGTATTTCAATATTTAATCAACACTTTCAGATACAGCATTATCAATTTAGCGACAATATACATGAGATTTATATTCTCAAAAAAAATCTCCGATTTTATGCCGCATTCCATTGCCTCACACAACTACACTTGTAAATAGAAGGTGCTTACCTTTTCGATTGCAATTCAGCGGCAAGCATTTGTGTTTTGGATTCCATATTGCGTTCACTACACTTTCACTAGACAAATCTTTTATTCACTTCCCAACAAGGAACACATTACCACCGGGATTTTAATATTTATAAAGTTTTATCAACCGCATCACTCAAAACTATTAGGGTTTTGTTCTTCTTCGTCGTAAGCGCTACTATTCGTCGTATCAAATTTTAAATGTTCCACTACGGCGGATATTCAAACTGCAACATAGATTCATTATCCAGGTGTAATTTTGTGAAAGCTGTTATGGTTTGTACACTTGTACACCAAAAATGCAATAAATTTACTGTATTTTGGTAAATAACTTCAGTTCAATCATCCACTTTGCACTTTTTTACTGAAATCGCATGGACGAACACGATTTGGGAGAAATGCTTAGCGATCGACTGAGCCACACCACTTTCCAACACAAGTTTCTTCCCGCCCCCGTGGGTGACTTACTTCGCCGGGCACTTATTTTCACTATGGAAAACCTTCGTACTTCTTCACTGAAGGATTTCATTCCAATCACACGCCGTAAAACTTCAATAAATCACCAAAATTTACGAAATTTCCTCAACCGCCGCGTATAATTAAGAATGTAAACAAAGTTCAATCCGTCGTACTGAGAAAAAAAAGCTTGTGTGCATCAATGTGTGTGTGACGCTCGACGTAAAAATACGATTCCTTTGATTGTGTTGTTTTTGCTGTACTGTGAGCAAATGCCATAATTGTACGGTCAAAAGGAATTTTGTTCATATGTTCGGGCTGAATTTTGATGACGAACAATTAATTTTAAAGGAAATTAGTATATTCCATCATGCTGAAGGAATGGAGGGAGATGCCCGTAGATCTATATAGTCTAGTAAAACATTTTATTATAGCGTTGATATGTTGTGTTTTAACCACTCAATACACACAGTGAGCCGTAAGTTGTGAGACGAATCTGGAAACTGATTGCGACGGAGTTGAAAACGATACGACGGACTGAGAATACGGTAAGATGCATTTTCTTTGCATTATTTCCAAAAAGAGATCAAGATTTATCAAAATGTTATTGTACAATGCTAAAGCCGTTTTGAGAAAGAATTGTTTGGCATCGGTTTGTATCAGCATCATTAACTGCAATACTGGGAAAATTGCAGTTGTCACTGATCAATGCTTAATGCGATGGATACTAGCACATCACCCTATGGCGATGGTTTTCACTTGTTGCGAACCGACGCCGCCACCGCACACTAAGACATACCTGTGTTTATAGTCTAAAACATCCAACTTTTTTTCTGTTGTATTAATTTTCAGTGCGGAAAGGTTGAAAAAGCATAGAAACTTGAAACTCATACGTTGTTCGTTTTTCGATTCTCTCAACTTACAGAAACCATCTCTACGAAGTATAAAACCATACCAAGTGTTTATCAATTTGGACCACCCAAAATAATTGAAAAGCTCCACGTGCGATGCGTCGGGATGCGTCGGGACCCGTCTATCATGTGTGCACAATCATCGCGATCGTTGAGCGCAGTGATGTCAGAGTTGCTATCTGTTAGATCAGTGCTTCCCAAACTTTTTTAACTTTCGCCCCCTTGAGGCCAACATTTATCTGGAATCGCCCCCCTGATATGTGATTTCAATATTTTATGAAATTAAGTGCTGTACGTTTCTTAAATATCTATATCCCAAAACTATTAGGAATGATTTACTATATTCCAATTTATAATAGCAGTGTAAATATGCATAGCCTTGTGACGTAGTTGGGGGATTACATACTGATTTATCTTTTATTCATAAAATGACTGCAATAATTTTCAGAAAATTTGTATAATAAATGTTGGACGTTTCTGGGAACACTTTTTTTATTCAATCCAAAAACACTGAACATATGAATATCCAGTATGTTTTTCATTTCATATTTCAATGCAATATATAAAAAGGGTATTTATTCTTACACCAAGAAAAATTTGTCTCTAAAATGATTTGTACCATGAGAAATTATAAGAAAGAGTGCAACCGAATCTTCTTTTTTTTCTATGAAAAAGCTGGGTGCCAATGAAAGAAAAAAAAAAATCATATCTAATTTCCTCAGCTTTGCATCGACCAAAATTTTAAATCGATGTGTCATTAGAATCGTTATCTCATATTCTTTGAAGAGACCCCACGAAATTTTGGCGGAAAAATCTGGAAAGTATTCAAAATCAATGAAACAGTCAGTCAAGTCATCGTGCAAAAGTTTGGGTTCACCCCTCAATATGATGCAAATTGTGCAAAGTTTGGGTTCACCTGAGCCGCATGCACATCATTTTTGTCAATATCTCTGCCATTTTTCAACCGATTTTAACAGTTTAAAGCTTTTTCGAGCGCGAATAATGATTGGTTTGAGATTTCACAGATTTTTCATGGTTAAAGTATGTTCAGGTAAACCCAAACTTTTGCACGATACACCATACTGAGGGGTGAACCCAAACTTTTGCACGATGACTTGAATGACTGTTTCATTGATTTTTAATAGTTATCAGATTTTTCCGCAAAAATTTCGTGAGTGCTCTTCAAAGAATATAAGATTACGTTTCTAATGACACTTTGATTAAAAATTTTGGTCGATCCAATGCTGAGAAAATTAGATATGATTTTTCAGTGTGTTTTTTGAAAAATGTCACAACCTTAAGTAAAAATTGAGTATACAAAATTCAAAAACTGTTTTTGGAAAAATACATACGAAGTAAGAATAACTCTTTGCCTTTCGAATGCGGCTTAGAGAGTTTCAATTGGACGTATATTCACAGAGATATGGACAGAACACTTTTGTATGTTTTTTAGGGGGTGAACCCAAACTTATGCACGGGAGTGTATGTAGCCACGAGCTATGGGTGGCAGTACTTGTTTTAAAAATATAAAATTTGCAACATTTGCATTTTCAAACGAAATATTTAAAAAATATTAAAAAAAAAAAATGATCAATATTACCCCGGATTACGGTACCAGTATTTAAATATTATCAATGGGGGCGTAAGAATATAACCTAAAACGAAGCAATGGTGCGAAAACATTCAACATTTTCAAGTATGTATGCTTAATATTGACGAATGATCCATTTACCCCACTGTACCTTATATATGTTTTAGATGCTAATGTTTGCGAATCAATGAAGTTTATAATACTTTTGTTACTACAAAAAATTGATTAGGGATGGTACACAAATTATGTCACGCTAAATTTCGACTTTTTAGACCACCTACAACCCCCCCCCCCACTACCGAAGATTCATGTCCCACATGAGGTCTGCAAATGGTATGAGTAAGGAAAATGCGATTGTTACTAAAAGTGACATCGCCGAAAACGATTCCGTTGTCGAATCTTTCATAAGTTTATTCAATTAAGCAACATTAACGAACTACTATCAAGAATGCAGAATTTCCTTAGTAAATTGCCTACATTTAGGCGTATTCCGCGGTTCAAAGTGTTTTTATTTTTGAAATAACTCAAAAAGTAAATGACTTGTAAGAGTTTGATCTTTTTATTCGGCTTCAGGGGCCATGATTTAAGTAAGCAACGACATTTTCAATATTACCGAACGTTGTTAACATGGGTGATCAATGTTACCCCATATCGACTAAATCAAAAAATCACTTAAAACAATTATTTAAACTGATTTAAATCTTTTGAAAACCAAAATACAGTACACAGTCACGAGCGGTGGGTGCTAGTACTTGTATTAAAAATATAAAACTTGCGACATTTGCATTTTCAAATGAAAAAATCAAGAAATATCCGAAAAACTGATCAATGTTACCCCGGATTACGGTACAATTTCGAAAAACGAAAATCGCTCGCGTCACGAAAAGTGGTTAGATTTTGACTGTTAATAACATACTAACGCCCGGTTAGATTTTCGAGATTCTTGCACCAATCGATTGGAAATCTTTCTACGAATCTACTCCAATAATGAAAACTATTGATTTTCATGACTAAACTATTGAAAAATTGGTAAATATCGAGGCATGTCTTATTTTCCATAGAAAAGCACTTTTTTCGTGCTGTTATAAGGATATGACGTTTTAAAGTTTACATGTACCGTAAAACGGGGTAACTTTGATAGTTTTTTCGAAGAAAACTTGAATATTTATGCATCATAAAAAAAAGGCCCAGATAGCCGTAGCGGTAAACGCGCCGCTTTTCACAATGACCAAGCTGTATGGGCTTCTAGATTCATGTCAGATTTTTGAAATATTTTTGGGAAATACTGTTTGATTTGAAGTACTTAAAACCAGTGCCGTAGCGTGCGGTTGGCCAGGTTGGCGCCCGCCAAGGGCGCAAGCGATCAGGGGGGCGCCAAAATGCGGGACGGTCAATGTTTTGGAAATACATACACAATATACAAGAAAAACATCTTTAAATTCAATGTTTGAAAACATAAACATTACAATTTCTGAATCGATTATAACATAATATATTGTAAACATCCCACAAGATGTTGAAAGATTCTTTAATTGAAAGGAATTTTCAGATAAATCATTTCAAATGTATTAAAGATTTCCTTAAATAGTTCTACATGACAATTATTTGTAAATCAGTTTATGGTGCCTGTGTCAAAAATTAGTGTATAGAAAACAGGCAAATCGAAGCTAATACAGCGGACGCCACAGAAGTCTTGTCTTGAATTTCATACAATCCGAGACGCATTTCCCATTGAAAGTCATGTCAAATAATCCATAACCCTAATGAAAAAATAATAAATTTAAACAAGATGTTTTAGTATTACTAGACGGTGTTCTCATGGAACTTGTACAAAATTCTCATATAGTCTTAGCCAAAATTTAGATGAAATACTGAGCACAATTATAAACAAATCGTAAATATAATTTTTAGAGAATTGTTTACCATTGAAAGAACATAAAGTTGGTTATTATTCGTAACAACAATCATTATTTTAAGTTTCTCCAAACAAATGCTTTACTGATAACAGTTCGAATTTATAAAAATGTTTCAACAAGAATTTTCTAGTAATCAGAGTTAAATTCTTTAACATTTTAAAAAGGTTTTACTGATTAGTTTCAAAACTTTTTGTTCAATTCCATGCTTCTACTTTTAATGAAATATTTAGATAATATGAGTGTTTCGTAGAATATAAAACATTCATATTTTTTACACAAATTCTCGCGAAACATTACTAAAGGACCTATGTACAAATGAGAGATTCTCTCTTCTCTCGCTCTCTTTCGATTATAACATTGGAATTCTAAAGCTTTTGGGAAGTTTTTCACTACAGATAGAAAAGCAATTTCTTTGACTAGCGTTTCATGCAAAAAACGCAACAGAAGAGGTTAATGTGACTCAGTTTTTGATCAAAGAGAAACTAAACAAAGAGAGCCTCTCATTTGTACATAGGTCCTTTAATAATGTTTCGCGAGAATTCTTTGAACAACTTTCATGAAAATCAAAATCTTGGAATTAATTTAGAATTAATTTTTTCATTGTTCATTCTTCAAGAAGTTGAAATTCATTGAAAATATTCTTGTAGTTTTTTTTTCATGTCAACAAAATGTCGATAATAAATTACATTAAGTGATTTATTGAACATATAAATTGGAACATTGACCAAATGTATTATACTTATGAAAAATAAATGGTTTGGCAATATCTACAATAATTTATTTAAGGAAAAAAGTTTTACCGAAATTTTAACGATGATAAAAATACAATAGTTGTTACGAATTCACTTCTGACCATATAAACGGTAATTTTATTAGCTATTTATTAAAGGATAAAATGTTTTAAAGCTATACTTCAAAACTTCAACCTTTCGAAACTTGATCGATTGGTCATCATTTGATTAAACGGTTGTCTGGTTCTCTAGATTATCTAATTCTTAGTCTTAGCTTTATCATTAAGTCTCCATAGACTTTCAAAATCTGATGTTTTTCTGAAATTTTTAACATTAACTTATACAATGTTTTGCTTAGATGAACATGCCTTCAGCAGAGAATCCGTTAAAAAAGAGATAAAGGAAAACATTGTAAACTTTGCTATGAACAAGGGGCGCTCAAAAGGTTGTTCGCCAAGGGCGCCATGAGGCCACGCTACGGCTCTGCTTAAAACACCGGAGCAAGTCCTAAAAAATTCTAACCAGCAGTTATTTGTGAATAACTTGAAATTTATCGCGATAACCTCTAGATTTTTTTATTGTATGATGATCGTATTAGTGTAACCAAACAATTGGCAATGAATTTTTGATTGTTAGCCATTCAAAAAACTACAATATATTCACAAAACTGCGTAGAAAAAAATATATTTTCAACTATAACTTCAAATTTATCGCGATGACCCAAACATTTTATGATCTTCAAATATACTCATATTTAAGGCCATCAAATTTGCAGAACACTGACATTAAATTTCTGTAGCAAAATCTACAATATTTTCACAAAATAGTGAAAAATACAGGAAAATACAAATTTTCAATAGTAATTCTATATTTATCGCAATGACTCATCAGTTTTATAATTTTAAACTCTTTGTATGTCCATGAGAAACAAATTTTCTGAACATCGTTGATAGCTGTTTGTTCAAAGAACTACAATACTTTCACAAAATCTTGTATAATTACTTCTTCTGCAAGTTATTGATTGCCTCTAGATCTTATAAATTTAAAGATGCTTCAATTGTTAGATATACAAATAAACGTATTTCTCCATTAATTTTGAAATTGCCGCATTGGCTTTTAATCTCCACGGTTTAAAATTTTTCAGATTCATATATAAATTGACAGAACGTATCAAAAAACAACAAACGTTGAATGCCAAACCGTCGAAAAAAATAACAGATCGAAAAGAAAAAAAATCGAATTATTTATTTTTCGGAAGAGAATAATTCTTTCAAGATCATTTCGTTCCCTTCCAATTCCCACCTTTCGACGTTTTGTAGGCCAACTGCAATTCACTGATTGTCTCCAGTCCATAATGGGGGCCTTCCTTAGCCGAGTGGTTAGAGTGCGCGGCTACAAAGCAAAACCATGCTGAAGGTGTCCCGGTCGGTCCAGGATCTTTTCGCAAAGGAAATTTCCTTGACTTCCCTGGGCATAGAGTATCATCGCACCTGCCACACGATATACGAATGCGAAAATGACAGCTTAGGCAAAGAAAGCTCTCAGTTAATAACTGTGGAAGTGCTCATAAGAACACTAAGCTGAGAAGGAGGCTCTGTTCCACTGGGGACTTAATGCCAGAAAGAAGAAGAAGACCATATCCTTTTGGATCACACTTTAACGTCATAGCAAGGGACCGTCTTAATAGAGAAAAGTCGTTATAGGGAATGGTTATAGCATTAAAATATGTTTCAAGGGACCAAAAATGGTCGCGCTAGAGAGCTTTTGACGCTATAAAAGTTGTCGTTATAACGAGCTTATACTGTATACAAATTTTATTGACTCAAAGATTGATAATATTTGCTCAAATCATATCTATATATTATTATCTATTATAACAGAAATATATCAGATTTCCTTTGCAATATAATTATTATTGCAAAGAGTTATCAATTTCATGATTTTATTTTATTTTTTCATATTATAAACCATAAATTAACTGAGCAAATTTCATAGTTTCTCCAACCATTTTCAAAAAATTGTAAATAATACAGAAAAAATACCTTCAACAATCTTACTTCATATTTACCGTAACGACCCATAGATTTTGTGGTTTTAAACTACACATTGTAGCTAACCCATTATTGTCGCAATGACATTACTTTTTAATTTACTTATTATAACGCAATGAATGATATTTTACTTACCTGGATGACGGTGTTAAAAAAAAAAGTGGATCGCTTCAACCCTAGTTTGTCCTTATTTGTAGATTCATGTGTGGTTAAAGTAAACCGGGGCAAGTTGAACCGGGTGGGGCAAGATGAAATTCCCCAGTTTTAAAAAGACAATTCACACCGTCTTCAGCACATAGGCTGCATAGACTGAATGATCACTAACATTAGGCAACGGACAACACGAAACACCCAGTAGCCCAGTGATGAATTTGAGTTTTGAATATGATGCCATTAAATTTAAGCAGATTTTTCTTCCCTAAAAGATTGCTCCATTTTTTAACTTAGTGTTTCTGTAATTAAATTTCTCACCAAAATTATGTTTCACGATACCTTATCATTTCATCTTACTCCAGCCGTTTCAATTTGCCCCGGTGTACCTTATAGAAATGTGCTTGGAATCTATTGTTTGATTTGTAGTACTACAAACACTGGAGCTAGTCTAAAAAACTAAATTTAGCGTTTGTTTGTACATAACTTAAAACTTATCGAACAATGAAGTTCGAATTTATATTACCAAACATTTTTCATTGGAATTTGCACATTTAACGAATTACAATATATCCATTGAACTGCGTAGCATATGGCAGAAAAAAAAACAGTTTCAGCTATAGTTTAAAATAATCGCTATTACCCAAGAATTTTACAAATTATAAATTTTCTCGTATCTAGTGTAGTTTGATATTCTTTGCGATGACGCATTGATTTTTTAATTCAAACCATTTTCATGTTCCGGAGAAAAAATATAAATGAAAATTGGTACGTTCAAAGAACTAAAATATTTTTATTAAATAATTTATTCAAAATTAAGAACTCTTTTGTAATTTAATAATTTTCGCAATGACCTATATTTTATGGTTCAAAACTTTTTCATAAAAAAAAACAATAACAATTTTGATGCTATCTTTCTAAAAACCTATAACTAAAAATAAGAATAAAAATATAAAGATTAATATTTCACATATGCAGTATCCCTAATCACTGCTTCAGCTAGGGCTTGATTGAAAAACCATTTTCATGCTAGTTTTTCTAATCCATTTTTATTTTGTACTGATGACATATACTTTTATCTACCATGAAGTAAGTTAAACAGTAAGAATCGATTCAACCAGCTTAACCTTAATAAATGTTTGAACAAGACACATCTTAAAAAATCTGCTTCAAAATACTATCATTTTATTCTTAAAAGAACTACAATAGAATGTTGAATACAGTAAAAAACTTTCTTTTTCTATTGCTATGGAAAACTTACAGATATTTTATTGTTTAACCACATCGTACTGCTTACAATCACCATAGTTTTCCTTATTGCAGGGAAAAGAAAAAGAGTACCATCTGTGCACCATATTCCGCACATTTAAGGAAAGTAAGGTGTTCGAAGGTTCATTTTAAAATAACTATTGAGTCGATCAATACTAGTTTTATGTCACAATGTAGCTCCATGTATAGATGATCAGCGTTAATATAGAAATTATTTGAAAAAAAAAATAATAAAAAATATTTAATTGAAATTGTTACTGCATCTAAGTGTTCCTATTTCCGCTCACGATAAACAGATTTCGTGACAAACACACTGGATAAAAAGCATTACATAATTAGAATTTCGTTATTTATCCTGCTATTTTTTAATAATTGGGTTATGTTTTCAGAATCAGAAAGTTTTAGAATATTCCATCGGTGAAATTTTGATTTTTTTCCTTGTTTTAGCTGTTTTTTTCATATACAGCCTATAAAAATCAACAAAAATCACGTTTTCCTACACATTTCAGCCCATACAAAAGGTATGGGAAAAAATTCACCGGTAGAATATTTTGAAATCTTCTGATTTCTGATTCTGGGTCTAAAAAGTTAAAATTTAGCGTGACATAATTTGTGTACCATCCTTAATTTGTACTTGTTTTAATTATGAATCGTGGTTTACGGCCAACCAGCCGAGTGGAAGTTTAACAACTACCGAAAAGCTAAACATTACATATAATTTGCAATTGGATTAGATGGACAAATTGATGTGAAGATTTGCGAAAAAGTTACACGTCTTCTCAGTGAGAATCGAACTCACGACTCCCCGATCTCTAGTTGGGGCGCGTTAACCACTACGCCATGAGAGGACTCATGAACGCAGAAGTTAACCTGAATTCGATTTCAGCTCAATAATCACGTGGTCCTCTTTCGCAAAGTGCACCTCTTTCGGAAGAATTGGGCATCTAATTCTTCCGAAAGAGGTGCACTTTGCGAAAGAGGACCACGTGATTATTGAGCTGAAATCGAATTCAGGTTAACTTCTGCGTTCATGAGTCCTCTCATGGCGTAGTGGTTAACGCGCCCCAACTAGAGATCGGGGAGTCGTGAGTTCGATTCTCACTGAGAAGACGTGTAACTTTTTCGCAAATCTTCACATCAATTTGTCCATCTAATCCAATTGCAAATTATATGTAATGTTTAGCTTTTCGGTAGTTTTTAATTTGTAGTTCTTTCAATAAAATGTCATCGATTATGTTGTGTAAACTTGATAAGCCTAAATATGAGAATATTTTAAAATCCCAAAATCCATGGGTCATTCCAATAAATTTCAAACTGTTGTTAGGATCGTAGATTCTTTGTATTATTCATAGTTTTGTGAAACTGTTGTAGTTCTTTGAAAAACATCAAAAATGTTCTGTGAATATATTTATTTTTATAACTTAAAATACTTCAGATCTTATAATTGATCTAGAAGGCAATCAATTGCAGAAGAAATTTAAGAATTTTCTGTATTATACAAGATTTTGTAAAAGTATTGTAGTTTTTTGTACAAACAGCAATCAACGATGTTCAGCAAATTTGTTTTTCATGAACATACAAAGAGTTTAAAATTATAAAATTGATGAGTCATTGCGATAAATATAAAATTACTGTAGCAAATCTGTATTTTTCTGTATTTATCACTATTTTGTGAAAATATTGTAGATTTTGCTACAGAAATTTATTATCAGTGTTCTGCGAATTTGATGGTTTTAAATATGAGTATATTTGAAGATCATAAAATGTTTGGGTCATCGCGATAAATTTCAAGTTATAGTTGAAATGTATTTTTTCTGTATTCTACGCAGTTTTGTGAATATATTGTAGTTCTTTGAATGGCTAACAATCAAAAATTCAATGTCAATTGTTTGGTTACGCTAATAAAATCATCATAGAATAAAAAAATCTAGAGGTTATCGCGAAAAATTTCAAGTTGTGTACAGGCATTGGCAAACTTTCGATTTTTTTGGGACTTGCTCCGGTGTTTTGTACTACAAATCAAACAGTAATTCCCAAAAATCTATTCTGACATGAATCTAGAAGCCCATACATTTCTGTAGGTGCCAAAATATTGTAAATCGGACTTAGGACAGCCGAGATATAGTGGGTTGAATTTAGCGTTCCAACTGATTTTGAGGCTTCGTCGTCCGTGTAAGTGACGAATATCTTAGGCGGACAAGTGTTAAAGGATGTTTCAATATTTTCTAGCAGCCCTAGTCAAGCTTGAACACTCTGTTTGAATACCTGTCGAGAAGGGCAATCCTCATTGAATGGTAAAGGACTTGACCCCTACGAAAAATGTGCTCAACACTAACATTATGTCGAAAATTCAACCCTGAGACATTTGAAAACATTTGGCTTGCTTCAAAATAAGTCTTCAGACTATATTCTAAACATTCAAAAAAATAAAAAATATTCAATATTTTTGTGTTGATAAAAACGGAATAATTTGTTGAAGAAATCGGAACGTGACAGAAATGGAGCGTGACAAAAACGAAACATACCTGTACACCATATATGGTGCAGCGATGAAATGCTGGGTCATATTTGATTGTAATATAAAATATTATTTTTATTCCAGTATTTACATCATCATCATCATATCATATACAGTCAACTCTCCCTTACTCGATATTCTGTGTCTCGATATTTCCCTTTACTCGATGAAATGGACGGTCCCTTCAATTTAGCATACTTTGATCCCTTTGTAAGTCGATACCTCGATGTACCCTAGCTCGATGCGATCTGTTTCAGTTTCAGATGCAAGTTTACCTCTCTAAATCGATATTTCCATAAAAAAATTCGAATATCCTCGAAATGTTAAATAATTTCATAAATTTGATAATTATGATTATAGTGATAGTAAAATGAACGCGTCTAGCCAGTTTAAGGTGAACAAATTTAATTTTTTTGGAGATTATTTAAAGTGTAATTTTGGAGAATATGTAAATTTTTACTATTTTTCACATTAAAAATTACTGTTGTATATGTACTTTATCAAAATATTGAAAATATCAAAAAATTAAAAATATGTATTCTGTGTCTCGATACCTCGCTAACTCGATGGTCCCTGCAATATCGAATTAGAGAGAGTTGACTGTATATCACTCACTCACTCACTCACTTTCAAACAGTCCGTGAGCTTTCAAGGTTCTTCTTCTTCTTCTTCTTGGCATTACATCCTCACTGGGACAGAGCCTGCTTCTAAGCTTAGTGTTCTTATGAGCACTTCCACAGTTATTAACTGAGGGCTTATTTTGCTGACAAAAGAATAATTTGTGAAAATTGTATGAATATTCTGTAGGAATGTGTACATGTGCACGGTGACTGGTGACTTAACGGTACCTGTTTATCGTAAGCAGCTTTAAATAATACTAAAAATTGTAGCTTACTGATTGTAATTTGATTTATAACACTTTTTTTTCGAAAGCTAATGCAAGACGTGAAACGTGTCATAATTCATCATGCAAGTTGAAAAAGACGCTGGATTAACAACTGTACATGGAGCACAAAATACATTCCGTAACATTATACCTTCAACTATTCTAAGGAATACCCCTGTTGACACAAGATGTGGATGGTTCTGGAAGGCACCCTTGGATCGAGAGGCAGGGTGTCGACTACCTGGAAAAAACCGTGAAAGTCAGGGAATGTCTGGAAATTCAGTTGCTGACCTGCAAAGTCAGCGAAAGTCAGGGAATTTGACTTGAGGTCATGGAAAAATTAGCAATAATACCGTGTCTCAAAATTTAAGGAGCATACCTCTGGTGAATCGATCAATCATTTATTTAAAAGAAAGATCGACTCGTTGGAGGTGATCAATCGATCAGTTTTTCACTGTTTGGTTTTCTAGATTTGTGCCTTTGGTGATGGTTTTTTCCGTTGAATATTTTAAACAGTTTCACTCTTATTATATTTGATGAAAAATTAAAGCATGAAAAACTAAATCAAAAATCTTTAATTTTATCTAAAATACGTATTTTTAAGATATGAGGGTATGGATGAGATATTTTCTGAATTTTTTCAAGTTGTTTCTGAAAACAAATTTTTCTGATATTACAGCCTTTCATCAGGAGGCTTTCTTTTTCTCACCCAGTTTTTTTTTTCTTAAAGTATCTCCAGAAATTCGAAGGATGCATCTCAAAATTCCTCAATTATTTTTGAGAATCCAGAATATCATTTGAATCGGAAATTTCAGGAGTATTTTTTGAAATAAACTGCATGATAATCTTTTAACAATTTGTAAGATTACTTGGAGATACTCATAGAAGAATTCTTAGAGGAGTTCCTTGGAACATTTTTATTCTTTCTTTATTAACGAGATTTTTAGTCCTGGGCAAGTTCATCGGGGCCAACAGCTTCAATTCCCTTCCGAAGGAATTCATCACTGAATTTGTTTCAGTGACTATCTCGGAGATGGGATTCGATCCCAGATCCTCGGCGTGAGAGGTGTGTGTTCTAACCACTACACCAGGTCTGTCCCCGTCCTTGGAACATTGCTGTGGGTACGACAAATTCAAGAGAAACATCAGAAAACTTATTATTAGGGAATTATTCAATCCCTCAATGCATCCTGTTAGGAATATTTAGATAAATTCATCGGGGAGAAAAGCTAGGCGTTATTCATATCGGAATTTTAAAATATTTACTTAAGAATTGTTTTTTTTTTGGGAAAAAAATCTATGTGATCTTGAAATATATTTATATAAGTATTCCTAATATAGTCCTAGGGCTGCAAAATGGTGAGTCGACGGAGTCCTCACAAGTTCCTACCTCATGCTTCCACGGGTCGACGGATGACAAATGACCGCCAGCTAAGAGTTGCGTGCTTAGCTGGTAGTGCAGCCTGGGTCCTGTAGTCCTTCTGACTTCAGCTAGATTGAGGAGGTACGTCCACCGAGCGTCTGTTCACCAAGGAGGTGCGGCTCAAACAGCGTCTGTCTGGCATCCAGCGGCTGAATAAGAAATGCTCTTCCCCGGAAGCTACACCTAAGATGGCAGCCCCATCACGGCGGATAGGGAACCTTAGGCTAACAACCTACTGTCCCCGAAACATCAAAAAATGTTCAAGAAACCGATAGAGAAAGATTACGAACTTTTTTAACGGCAACGACTTTTAGCGCGAAACAACGGACACGAATTGGAACATGGAACGTACTAACCCTAGCCCAGCAGGGTAAACTGGCACAACTCGCCAACGAGGCGTGTCACATGAACCTGGAGATCCTAAGACTGAGCGAAGTCCGTTGGCCAAACTTTGGAGAACACAGAATACCATCGGGACAGATTCTGCTATATTCTGGCCTGCGAGGTGAACACGCTCCTCGGCACCGTGGGGTTGGCTTTTTGCTCAGCGCCCAAGCTTATGAAGTGGGAGCCTATAAATGAGAGAATAATCGTCGCCAGATTTAGAACACGGGTCCGAAACCTTACCATAGTCCAATGTTATGCGCCAACCGATGCTGCCGAATTGCAGGACAAAGAGAACTTTTACAGTCAACTCAATGCTGTCGTGGATAAGATTCCGAAGGGTGATATCAAGATCTACATGGGCGACTTCAATGCGAAGATCGGATCCGACAACTGGAGCAATGAGCCTGTCATGGGACGCCATGGTCTCGGAGAAATGAGCGAAAACGGAGAACTGTTGGCAGAGTTTTGTGGCAATAACGACATGGTGATCGGGGGATCGCTCTTCCCCCATCGTCCGGTTCACAAGGTCACGTGGGTCTCCCGTGACGGCTTGACCGAAAATCAAATTGACCACATCTGTATCAGCCGAAAGTGGAAACGGAGCCTTCTTGATGTGCGGAATACACGTAGCGCTGACATCGCATCCGACCATCACCTCCTCATCGGCGAGGTGCGTCTGCGCATTGCGCGGATTCGTCGACAGGAGGAAAAAGTCGGACGTCGATTTAACACACGCCGACTGGAAGATGCCACAGTGAAAAGGTCCTTCGTCGAAGAACTGTAGACTCGTGCTGCTAATATTTCGGAAGGTGGCAGCGTAGAAGAGCAATGGACCGCCATCAAGAATGCCTTCATCACTATCAGCGAAAATAATCTGGGTGAGCTACGCACTCGGAGAAAACAGTGGATTATCGATGAAACCTGGAGGAAGATAGAGGAGCGGAGAGAAGCCAAAGCCGCGATAGAGCGGGCGAAAACCAGAGGAGCCAAGGCACTTTCCCGTCAACGATACTCGGCTCTAGAAAGGGAAGTTAAGCGCTCATGTAGGCGGGACAAACGAGCGTAGGCGGACTCCCTTGCTGACGAAGGTGAGAAAGCCGCAGCAACCGGCGACATTCGTCTTCTCTACGATATCTCACGACGCCTTAGCGGGGCAAAGATGAATACGACGATACCCGTGAAAGACACGACTGGACAACTGTTAACCGACCCCACTGACCAGCTAAAACGCTGGTTTGAGCACTTCGAACAACTTTTCCAAGTGTCAACCCGGCCACCAACACCTCAGCATGATCCGCCTAGGGTTCGGCGTATTAGTCGCGTTAACACCGAAGCTCCATCACTGCATGAGATAGAAACAGCCATCCAAAGTATGAAATCCAACAAAGCCCCTGGGGTCGATCGCATATCAGCCGAGATGCTCAAAGCAGACCCCGCAATATCCGCTCAACTGTTGCATCAACTATTCCGCAATATCTGGGACACCGCGACTTTTCCGGCCGACTGGATGCAAGGCGTGTTAGTGAAGGTACCCAAAAAGGGTGACCTCACTGTATGCGATAATTGGCGGGGCATCATGTTGCTATGTATTGTTCTCAAAGTTCTATGCAAAGTGATCCTAAACCGGATCCAGGAGAAGATCGATGTGACTCTCCGTCGACAGCAAGCGGGATTCCGTTCCGGACGATCCTGTGTGGACCATATTGTCACGCTCCGTACCATCTTGGAGCAAGTCAATGAATTCCAAGAGTCCCTGTATATGGTATTCATTGACTACGAAAAAGCTTTCGACCGACTCAATCACGAAAATATGTGGGGTGCCCTGAGACGCAAGGGTGTTCCTGAGAAAATCATCGGCCTCATCGAAGCGCAGTACGAGGCCTTTACGTGCAGAGTATTGCACAACGGGGTCTTGTCTGAACCCATCCGGGTTGTAGCTGGAGTGAGGCAAGGATGTATACTATCACCACTACTGTTCCTCATCGTAATTGACGAGATCCTGATAGGCGCCATTGACCGTGAACAAAACCGTGGGCTGCTGTGGCAGCCTATTACTATGGAGCACTTAAATGATCTCGATTTGGCTGATGATATTGCTATACTAGCTCAACGGCGCTCTGATATGCAGAGTAAGCTAGACGATCTTGCCGAACGCTCCTCAGCGGCAGGTCTCAACATCAATGTCAACAAGACCAAATCGTTGGATGTAAACACGGCCGGCCCTTCCAGCTTCACAGTAGCCGGGCAAACAGTGGAGAACGTCGAAAACTTCCAATATCTTGGTAGCCAACTGGCGTCTGACGGCGGTACCAAGATCGACATAGGTGCACGGATCAAGAAGGCGAGGGCTGCTTTTGCGAGCAAAAATGAAAAGGAATCTCTGAGAAATTTATGTGGGATTTCTTGAAGCAATTCGCCAAGAAAGTTCTTTGGCAATGGCTGGAATTTTATCTGGAAAAAAGGATGGTGGATGATCGTAATAGTGTTGGGTCTTGTATACAAAAGTTTTAATCAGGAAGAAGTTCAAAATTGTCGTTTATACCTGAAATTTGTTAAATTAGATCAGAGGTAGTTTGCTAGCTGAGAACATCTTTGTTCTCTCTGATTTTCAAGTTGGAAAAGTAAATAGGATCTCAATTGCTCACTTCTATCATAAAAACTTGAATAAACGCCCAGGAATGTTATCTGACAGGTACATATATCTCAGAAAAGTGAAAGCTATTGCTCAGCTCATTCATAAGTCCGATAACATAAACATCATGCAAATCATCGAATGTGTATCTTCTTGTAAAAATCGTACTTATTTCGGTTCAAATGAACCAACTCAGTGGTCTGGAATTTTTCTGGAAAACGACTGGAAGGTCAGGGAAAGTCAGGGAATTTAGCGGACTTTGGGGCAAGTGTGCCATAGGAGCAAGTGTGCCACCCCTGCTTTTTATAAAAACTACAATATATATTTTCTCTTTGAGCTCAACAATATGTTCCCTTATAGTTTATAATACAATTATGAAAATATGATGAAAATTGTTCAATTTTTCACGTATTTACATCGACTTGTGCAACGACAACCAAATTTGAGTGGATTTTTATAAGATTTCGTTGTTTCTAAATAGCATGGTGAAAGGTAAATTGCCACCTATTTGGTAAACAAAAATTGTTGGAAAAAATGTAAACATCATCAATAATATCATAATAATAAAACAAAATGAGGCACCAGTAGTAGTTTCGGAAGTATAGTAGGGGAATAACTGACATGTTTGCCCCCCAAAGTGATTTTTTCTCAATATATTTAACATGTTTTTCGGCTTATTAGGTACCGTTTTAAATATCTTCATCAATATTTTAACGTTATTTAGTGCTGATCTAGTTTTATATTAACCTTCCTAAAACATTAAGAAAAAGTTACACATTATGCATTAAGGGTCAAAAATGACCCATGACTTTAAAACGCTCTCAAAAATCCATTTTTGAACCAGTTTTGATTCTTTTAGCTTTATATGAAAGATATGGAACTCAAGAAAGGAACCCTGGAAATTGTTTGTCAGTGTGGCCATTCTGGGCTCAAGGGAACCTGTAACCTGTTTCAGAAGGAACTGGCGTATATCATACTCAGCAGTTCATACACATGTATATAACGACGGTTCGAATTTCATGGTTTTTCATTCCGATTTACAAGAGCACCAAGAGGACCAACATTTAGATTTGTCCGGTATTTCGGAGTATTCCGGAACCGGTTCCGCTAAGGTGTGATGTGGACATTTTCAGACCATCATATAATACCATCATGCGACGGCTCAAAATACATGATTTTTCATCCGATGTAAATGGACACCATGCCATATACCTGGCGTTACGCACCTAGTGGAACAGAGCCTGCTTCTCAGCATTTATCAACGGAGAGGTTTGCCATCTGACTATTTTTGCCTATGTATATATGCCAAGGCATGGTATATTGTATACCTGGGAAGTCGATAAAAAATCCAACCCGAAAGGATCCTCGACCGGTAGGAATCGAACCCACGCCCATTAGTTTTATCTTACTGAAAAGCTGCGCGTTTACCGCTGAAGCTATATGGGTCTCTAATCCATAAAGTTATCAACTTGAATTTTAGTTTTTTGCTAGAATAAGGGCGTAAGTCGCATGATCGATTTCTCTTCATCGATCCTCTCTTCTGTGAATAAAGGTGACAAGATACGAGTATGTCAGCATTTTTTCATCTCAGGACGCAAAATTGCATCGTTGCCTAGCGTTTTGAAGTGAAAAAATGTTAACAAACCCGCTTCTTGTCACCTCTATTCTAACTTATAACTATTATAACTTTTGACATCAATCGCAATTTTGAGACCTGCTCAAATAGGGTACCAGACATCCTTTTAGGAAAATCTTCAGATATTCCTTCAAGAATCACTCTCTAAATATCTCCAGAGGTTCTTCTAGAGAATTCTCCAGGAATTATTTCGAAAATTCCTTCACGAATAATCTCTACCAAAATTCTTACAGCAATTTCTTCACTAGGGCTTTTGCCAGAGATTGCTCCAGGAAGAAATATTGTTTTCCATGATACATCTTAGACCTGTTTTGATAGGGCTCTTGATAGGCTGAATATCATAGCAATTCCTCCTGGAGTTTCTCCAGGGATTCGATAAGCAATTCGTCCTAGGATTCCTGCAAACAATATTTACAGGCATTAAATTTGGTTACCGGCATATCGGTCTATTTTACTTGAAGTAAGAGGGAGCATGGAGAAGAAAGCAACGAATACTAGATGGATAGGTACCGTAAGGAAAAGGCGAGAGAAATTGGATAGGATGTTGAAGAGGGCATACCATATAGAACAGTATTACTTGAAACGTTCTTGTTTTTGGCTTACGTCCCCTATGGGAACGGCTTGGCGTGTTGTTCGAATAACACTACCAAGACAGCCAAGACATTTACAGGGATTGCTTTAGAGTTTTCGCAAGGAGTTTCTGCAAGAATGTCTCTAGTGATTACTAAAGTAAATTTTTTACTGAGATTCTTCCAGGAGTTTCTCCCAGAAATCCTCCAAGATCTGTTCCAGGAATTCTTTCAGGAAAGCTGCGGAATTTCTCCAGATAATTTTTAAGCGATTTTTTCTGGTATTCTTTCAGAGATTCCTCTAGAAAATCAAGGATTCTTGCAGAGAATCTTCAAGGCAACACTTTTTTTTATGAAAGGTTGTTAGAGTATGTTTATGTTCATATCTTCAAGGTTTTCCTCAGGAATTTCTCTAAGAGTTAAACTGTTTCAATGGTTACTCAAGATATTTATCTAGTGATTTCTTCAGAATTTTCTCTGATGATTCCTCCACGGAAACATCCAAAGATATCTCCAAGTAGTCCTCTCAAGATGCTTCCAGGAATTATTCCGAAAATTTCTTCTTGGATTCCTCCAGAAATTACTCCAGGGATTCTACCAGGAATTTTAACAGGGTTTCTCAACTTACAAATTCCTCAAAAATTTCTTGGAGGACTTCTTCCAGAGCTACCACAAGGAAAATCGTGACATGAAATATTTAATTTCTGGGACTCGTCCTGAACCACCAACAGGGATTTCTCTAAGAGTTCTTCTTGAAATTCCTTCAGTGATTCTCCTATGAATTCCTGCAGGAATTAATTCATACATTATGCTAAGAACTACTTCAGGGATTATTTTACGAAAATCTCTACAAATATTCCTCCAGTAAATGCTTAACATCGATTTTTTTGTTAAATCTTTTCATGGAATCATGGATTTCTCTAGTAAAACCTCTACAGCGATTCCTGCAGGGATTTTTTCAGCTTTTTCATCAGGAATATCACAAAGGATTGCTTCAAAAAAAAAATCCTAATGATTTCCTCTAGAAATTGTCCAAGGATGGGCTGGTAGACAATCAACTGCACATTTTAATGAAATATGCTTTTCGTCTACGCAGTCTTTATTTAAAAAAAAGCCGGTAAAATAAAACAGCAGAGCCAAAAAGCATATTTTATGTTCCAGGGATTTTTTCATGAATTCCTCTAGAGGAATTCTTCTAAGAATCCCTCGATTGGCTCTTGCAAGAATTACTTCAGATATTTTTCCAGGAATTCAATCGGGAATTTTTCAAGGGATTACTCTATTTTTTCTAGAATTACAACGCATTTATCCGCATTGACCAAGGAGTGTGGGTTCGATTCCCGCTTCAGTTAGGAAAACTTTACGTCAGGAACGTGTTTCGATTGTGAAATTGGGCGTTGCATGCTAGTCCGTGGTCTGGTGTGGTGCTTCTTTCAAAGGACAAAAGGTCCACTGGAAGCATTTACGTGAAGGAGTTTTTTTTTAAGGTTTCTCCAGGGTCTAGAAATCTTTTCAGGACCTCATCTATTCTCTTTCAAACATCTTCTTGAGAAAAGGAATTCCTATAGGAATGTTTAAAAAAATCGCAGATGAAATTCAGGATGAATTATTATTCATTTTGATGAAATCTCTGGAGGAATTCATGGATTAATCTATGTAGGAATTTATACAGGATTCTCGAAGAATTGCCCGCAGGAGTTTTTGGAGGCCCAGAACGAGTCTCTAAAGAAATTTGAAGGGGAATTCCTGGAAGATTACCTGAAAAAATCCTTAGAAGAATTTATGTAGCGATTTCCTGGATGCATGCCTGAGGGAATTCCTTAAGTAAACTTTTGAGCAATCCCTAAAAGAATTCAAGAAGTTATTTGTTGTAGAATCCCTAGATGAATTTCTCCAGAAGAATTTCGGGAGCGATCCCGGGGGAAGTCTCAGGAATAATTCGTAGAAGAATCTAGAGAAGACTACCCGAGAATATTCTGGAGAAACAAATGGAGAAATATCTGGAGTAATGCTTCAAGGAATCGTTGTATTGTAACTTGGAGGAAGCCTTAAAGACATCACTGCATAACTCCTTGTAGAAATATTCCTGAAGGAATGCTAAGAAGAGTCCCCGACCAGATAGATAAAACAAGATTATAACAGTTTTGCTCTTATATGATTTTATTATAAGACCAGTTGTTATAAAACATATATCGTTAGTAGTTTGAATAACAAATTTAACGCCAAATAAATATAGAATATAACAAATGCTATTAAAATTTAACCAATATGATTACAAAACGTGTTACCGACCTGTCACAACAAAACAACATTATTGCAAATTTTGTTATTGTTCATAACTTTAGATGATATTTACAACCTACTTACTCATGCAATGTAAGAAATATAACAAATGTCATGTAATTAATCTGATACAAAAAAATGTGACAAGTTAAGAACAAAGTCATCTTGACAAAGTTTTATGAACTTATGTTAATTTAACAGTTTTTGTTACAATATGTCATAATCTTGTTATGTGTCTGAGAAGCCTGAGTGGCCCAGAAGTAATATCTGAAATTTTTTCCTGAGGAATCTGTGAGATATAGATGGCACCACGATAGACAATACACAGATGTATTGCCATCACTGGAAACATAATAAGCAAGTCGTGAATGTTGGTATCCCTGAGCGAACCGGACGCTCAGGTATTTCCCGCTTATCATTACTGAACGCTGTCTCATTTGTGAACGAACAATCGGCAGGGTAAGATGTGCATATTCGCTGGAGGGTGATTCCTTATACTAGAGAATATAAAGCCCCACAGAATCGTTCGAGAAATTTTTGGAGAAATTCTAGTTGAAATTTTACTGGAGGAATCTATGGAGGAATCACTGGAGACATTCCCATAGTAAGTCTTGGTGAAATCCCTGTACAAATATCCCTGCAGAAATTCCTGGAATAATCCTTGGAAAAATCCATGAAGGAACTTCTGGCAATATTCCTGATGGAATTGCTGGTATTTCTGGAGTTCTATCGGAAACGGTTTGGTAGCGAACAAAATTTGTTTCTTGGAGAAATCTTCGGGTAACCGCTTGTGGAACCCATGGAAAAATCGCTGTAAGGATTACAGTAGAGATTATCTTGGATCTTATGGCTCCTGCACATAGAATGCAATCAGTGGATTACAACAAAATTGTATCACAATTATATCAAGATTTGTTACAAATATCAAATTTTATTTCATTTTTGTTCGTGCACGTTGAGTTGTAACAATGTCCTTACATAATTAAAACAAAATCAGTTATAATAACATAGGCTTTTTCAAATTTGTTTAAATTTATAACATAATTATAAAACAAATCGTGATAAAAAATCTGCGGGAAGTTACTTATACATGTGCGCTTTTATTCATGTAAAAAACATAACAAATTTTGTTATAGTTAAGTTATGAATAATGACATACTGAGTTATATTTTTGTTTGATTTGAAACATAATTAGTTACATTTTTGTTTCAATTATATTATATTTTGTTTCAATTTTGTTTTGTATAGAGGAAATTGCATTGAATTTTTTGTTATTTTATCTACTACTGATCAGTGCCGTTATACGCATAATTGTCCCATGTTACTTTTTGTGCATTTTGACTTTTTGTCATCAAACAGTTTATCTTTACGTATAGTTTTAGAAAATACCCACCAAAAATTAACTTTGTTCGGAAACTCAATGAAAAGCAAGCCAAGTCAATTTGTCCCATTGTTGAATTTCCACGCATAACTGTCCCACTACTGTATTTCTACGCATAACTGTCACACTATACAATTCGCTGCGCTGAACTCGAGCAAAATATTCAATAGGCAGTTTTGAATTAGCTGGTGTTTGGGAAAATCGTTTTAAACATTCTCTTATGTTGGCTTTACATCCCATGTGAGACATAACCCGTTTTATGTGTTTGAATTATCGGGATACATTCATCATTCATGCGAGCCTGACGTCAAATTTGATTGAAATTTTCAATATCAAATTATTATTTCCCATCAGTTTTTCAATGAATTTCAGTTGAATTTTCAGGGACGATCACAAAATTCTTCTAGTTTTTGGAACCGTGGTCATCGATTAGAAATTTATCATAATTTTGGATTCATCACGGGAAGTACTGAAATAATCCCACGGGAAGAATCAGTAACCACTTGAATTTCAAGTGGCTGGCTTGTAACTAACCAACTTCATGATTGAGCAAATGAAGTCTAAATAAAAATAGCTCGACCAATATTGAATGACTTGGCCACATGCTGGGTTGTTCCGAATACCGGTTCACTGGTGGAAGTGGTCATTATATTGGCGAATCTGAATCCTGGAAGTAAGTAAGTACCTGAAATCTGAAACCTTGCGACATATCAATGTCAAAGGTGGTTCAAATCAAGTCTTAAGGTGGTTCAAATGTTTTTGAATGATTTGACCACATGTCGGATTGTTCGGAATTCCCGGATCCCTGGGGAAAATGGCCACTAAACTGTCGGTTCTGAAACCTAGTTGGCAAAGGTTCTTGAATGACTTGATAGCATGCCGGGTTGTTTTGGATACCCTGTTCCCCACAGAAAGTGACTATTATATTGGCGGTTCTGAGACTTGCGACATATCAAACATGATGAATTTACAAATCAAGTCAAAAGAAGAATAGTTTAAGAGGTTTTAGATGACCTGACCACATACTGGGTTATTACGGATAACTGGTTCTTCGGTGCAAGTGGCAAATATGTTGGCGGTTCTTAAACTTAATTTGCGATGTATCTAATATCATGACTTTGCAAACCAAGTCCAAAGAAATGTCAAATCGTGTGATGATTTGTATCGTGAATTTTGAGTTAAATATTAATTCCGCAGAATAACCCTGAATTCGCAGATGAGTTTCTGTCAAACCTGTAGCTGGAAGAATCGATATAGGGAATTATTACTTCTTATAAACTCTCTAACTTACTTATCCACTCTTTCTATCACTAACTCATACATTTTCTCATTATCACACATACAGAAAACTTTGCTTTCCATCCCATACTATAAAATCGTATTTCTTTACTTCCCCACACGTGGCTCCGTTTGGCACATGACACTTGAGCCTTCATTAGGTGCCTTAACATAGTCTTGAGGTTATACGTCCTCCACATTCGGTACAATATAGGGAAAGTGTACCAGTTATGGCCACAGTGGTTCCCTATTTGGCCATACGGGAAATTTCGATAACTTTCACATATTAAATCTTTTTGAATGTTTAAACATAAAGAGATATCTTGAATCTTACTACTACAACACAAAAAATCTTTCAAAATGTTAAAACATTCAAGTAATCCCGTATGGCGAAATAGGGAACAACTATGTCCATAACTGGTACACCTACCCTATACGTAAGAACGGTAATCTACAGCAGTATGCTTAGCACATAATTGGTCACTACTTTCAGTGGGACTGTTATGCGTAGAAATTCATCAAAATCCTCGTATTTCTAGGCATAACAGTCCCACTTTGAAATTCGTAGCTAAATTTACTTTATTCCCATAATACAAACTCTTGACTCTAATGAACACACTATTCTTTATACTATTGTAATGATTTTAATTTAGGGTAGGTGTACCAATTATGGATGCAATATGTCAACAGTAGTGATAAAAATCAAGTTTTCACCGCGTTTCTAAAACGTAAGCATGACTTGTTGGTGTCAATTACTAGTTTAAAACCTTGCGAATCTGTTGATTTAAACAGTTTTAGTACTAAATTGACTTTGAGCTGCTAAAAATTGATTTTAAAAAGCGTTGTCTTTGTACCAATTATGACAATAGCGTTCCTAGCATTCGACATAAAAGTGTACCAATTATGGACTATCGAATATTTGCATGAAATGAACTCAAACGCCATCCAGAGCGAATGATAATACAACGCTAATATGTAATGAAGTGATTGCTAATAAAACTTTCCAAAAATTTTGTGTTAAATAGATTTTAAATCAATTTATTGCAATGGGTTCATGGGGGAAAATTAATTTTCGAAAAGGAGTCGAAATGTAGTGTAAATGCAAATTATGATACAAAACAGCATTAATGATCTCACATTACCTTTCCAGTGCCTAATTTTAACGAAAAAAAGAGGGAAAATTCAAAAATCGAGTGTCGCTGAAAACCCTTCTATACCATGAAATTAGCATCTTCCGCTTGCGAACGTTTTCGAACGTTTGATTGAAAAATCTTAGTAATTGGGTACAAAACACGCAGATAATGCCTTACCAAACCGTCCCGTCGTGGAAGTAACCTGTGAAATAGCTTTACTTTTTTCATTTCTCTGATCAAAAAATGTAAACAAACCGCCACCAGAGTCATAATTGGGCTCTCATACACTCTTTGTACCATTTATCGACATAGTAGAAATAACACGATTTCCAACTTAAAACAGAAGATTTGTTTGCACACCAGCTACATTTATTCATTTGTTCTCACTAGGCATCATACATTCATCGGTTGAAGCAGTTTTTCCGGATGAAAACATACATTTCGTAACGGGTGTCCCTTAGCAAACTGCTAAGAAGGTGACATAAATGTAAGGTAAAATTTTCAAATGTTCATTTTTCGAAGCTTACTGCACGAATGTTCTCTTAAGGGTTTAGTTACCATCAAAAACAAATAGTTTTATCATTTCTGTGAATATTAGCCGTTATATTCTAGTGAAACATTGATAAAAATCTCTTTTTGTTCCCACTATTGCCATAATTGGTGCTATAGCCATAATTGGTACTTCTACCCTAGTTTACCACACACCTGGTCAATACGAGGCCTAAATGTGTTAGAATCTTTAAACGCGTTTTTCTCGATTGCATATTTTGGAACATGGGACAGTTATGCGTATAACGGCAGTAATAGCTTATAACAAATTTTGCTATAATTCAGTAATGGAAAATAACAAAATGAGTTATATTTGGGTTTGATTCGAAACATAATGAGTTACACTTTTGTTTGAATTATAACATATTTTGATTGAGTTTAGTTTGGTTTAGAGTAAATTGTGTTATAATTTTTATTATTTTCACTACTAATCATTAAAAATTATAGCATACTTTTTTTAGAAAAACGCGCTAACGGAATAGCAAAATCTGTTTCAACTCTGTTGTAATCCACTGGTCAGGTTACTCTAGCTTTTACCATATACCTCCCTTGTTCTCTGGTCCGTTCAAAATCCAGTTATGCTGAGTTGACTGCACACTAAGCTCTTACGGTGAATTTCACCGTAATCTCAACAGCTGAACAGTTCGGTGAAATAAAACACCGTAATTTCGTCGGAATTTTACGGATTCCGGTGAATTTTTACCGAATACTGTGAAAATTTACCGTACTCCGTTGATTTATTTTACCGAACCGTTCAGCTGTTTAGATTTCACAGGAATCCGTAAAATAATTTAAGTGTGTGTATAATCATTTTTTTTTCTAATTTGGCCGTAACGGAAATGATATTCTAATATAATATTTCTATGTTTGGGAAGCCCAGCGGTAAACACGCAGCTTCTCACCTAGACCAAACTAAGGGGCATGGGTTCGAATCCCACCGGACGAGGATCTTTCCGTGTTGGAAATTTTTTCAACTTCCCAGGCATACAATATCATCGTGCTTGCCAAGCGATATACATAGGCAAAAATAGTAAGATGGCAAACCTCTCCGTTGATAAATGCTAAGAAGCAGGCTCTGTTCCACTAGGTGCGTAACGCCAGGTATATGGCATGGTGTCCATTTACATCTGGATGAAAAATCATGTATTTTGAGCCGTCGCATGATGGTACTATATGATGGTCTGAAAATGTCCACATCACACCCTAGCGGAACCGGTTCCGAAATACTCCAAAATACCGGCCAAATCTAAATGTTGGTCCTCTTGGTGCTCTTGTAAATCGGAATGAAAAACCATGATATTCGAACTGTCGTTATATACATGTGTATGAACTGCTGAATATGATATACGCCAGTTCTTTCTGAAACAGGTTCCAGGTTCCCTTGTGCCCAGAATGGCCATACTGACAAACAATTTCGAGGGTTCCATTCTTGAGTTCCATATCTTTCATATAAAGCTTAAAGAACGAAAATCGGTTAAGAAATGGATTTTTGAGAGCGTTTTAAAGTCATGGCTCATTTTTGACCCATAATGCATAATGTGTCACTTTTTTTGTAGCGCCGCTCCTAGAGGTCGCTGAAAGCTTCTTTTAGCACGAAAATGTTCGTTTTCAAAAGTTAGGAAAAGACAGAAAATTTCAGATTTAGGGTAGGTGTACCAGTTATGGACATAGTTGTTCCCTATTTCGCCATACGGGATTACTTGAATGTTTTAACATTTTGAAAGATTTTTTGTGTTGTAGTAGTAAGATTCAAGATATCTCTTTATGTTTAAACATTCAAAAAGATTTAATATGTGAAAGTTATCGAAATTTCCCGTATGGCCAAATAGGGAACCACTGTGGCCATAACTGGTACACTTTCCCTATATCTCTTTTCTCTACAAAGTTACAGCTTATTTACCGTGCCGTTTGGCCAAAAATGTCCCCAATGTACAAGGAAGGTTAAGGTGGCGCACTTGCCCCAAATTCCGCTAATTTTCAAAATTGAATCGACGCCCTGAGGGGGGAATTCTCACTTGTTCTTGTACACTGGATGACCAGAGTAAAATGCTTGTATCTTGGTTAACGATTACTTATAAAACTGGTTTATTACGTTCGATAGCTAGGATTTATACAGTGTTGTTGAATGGAATTTGGTGCAATGTTAAACATTCTTATATGAACACAAGTCCTATTGTACACTTTGTTCTTTATGGATTATTTAGTTGTTCACAAAAGATAGGCAAACTTAGCTATTATTTCACATTTGTGACATACTAAATCTGTTCACTTGGAAGTTCAACTAAATCAAAAGATTTTCTATTGATACTGGGAAAACGGCGTGAACAACCCCCTTGAAAAACTTTTCCTGAATAAGCTATGACGGAAGGTACCATTTACCCCGAATTCTCACTTGCCCGGGGTATCTTATATGAAACATTAACGGCAAACTGACTTTGACGTGTGTCTAATGGTTTGAATATTTGACTCTTCTAACAACCCCTAGGCTGTTCATCAATTACGTAAGACAATTTTTCGCGGTTTTTAAACTCCAATTCCCCATCGTAAGATTTTTTCCATGAAAATTTAAAATAATTCATATGGCGCAAAAGAAACCTGAACTTCAGTCCTTTTTTTTGCTCTTATGAGCAGGTGAAATCAACTCACCTGTAAAAAATCTGAACTGCTACGGCAAATGAAATGTAATATGTTGTTAACAAAATGTTAATAAAATCTTAATAAAATCCGGAGTTGACAACAGAAAACTGGATGAGGAACGCTGATCAATTCTTCCAGCTGTGGGATTTGCTTAATTGCTGCGGGGTTATGGATGGGAAGCATCTAAAAATTGAATGTCCACCGAGTTCTGGCTCCCAATTTTTTAAATCATACGATTTTAACAGTTTAAAAATCGTCATTCAATGATATAACAGATGATTACGTTACAAATGATACATCAAATTATTAAATTATTCATTTGCTTCTGCGCGGTACTCATCGACAGCCTTGTGAATTGTATTCAGTATTTGCGCCTCCACTCCATCAGCAATCTGTTCCGGAAAAAGGGACAGCTTGTGTACCATAAGTTGACCAAATGCTGTGTGTTTCCTTTCTGCTATTTCCATAAATTTAACCAATGCAGTCACTCCACAGTTATGGATCAACTAAGGGTATTTTTTCCGAATAAAATATGTTTAAAAATCATGGTGACGCTGTTGAAAACAAATTCACCTTCCTGGCAATGAAGAATATAGTTGTTTTCGGGTTACAACTTAAAATTTGCGATTGTTTACGAGCAAGTGTCGATTTCTAAAGCAAGTTCAAACGTTGTTCATCCCTCAGATGTTGATCAGTGTGGGAAGATGATCCTTCCATTATTTCATCATATTATGGATCAGAACACTATAACAGCAATTTATCTGCGAAGTAAATGAATAGTGTGTTAGTCGAAATATACGTATTGACGTTTCTTTCGGAATCGTCTTACCTTTCATTCAGCGTTCTACTATTAATATTTCTATTGTGCGTAAGCATTGCAATGCTGTATACATATATTTATAGTTCTTGTAGGTAAAATGTAGGGGCCTTCCTTAGCCGAGTGGTTAGAGTCCGCGGCTGCAAAGCAAAGTCATGCTGAAGGTGTCTGGGTTCGAATCCCGGTCGGTCCAGGATCTTTTCGTAATGGAAATTTCCTTGACTTCTTCCCTGGGCATAGAGTATCATCGTACCTGCCACACGATAGCAAAGAAAGCTCTCAGTTAATAGCTGTGGAAGTGCTCCTAAGAACACTACGCTGAGAAGCAGGCTCTGTCCAGTGAGGACGTAAATGCCAAAAAGAAGAAAGAAGAAGGTAAAATGCGTTCTGGGTAATTGTAACTCTGTAGCCGACACTGGCCGATCTGGATATAAATCATGCGGTTTTAGCGCCACTCCGTGAGGAGACCGCACGACAAGTCTAATGTTGCCCGATTGAGACTCGTTCAGGGCGAGTCCATTCAAAATCTTCAAAGAAAATTGGGATCGAGCCAGTGTGCCTACTAACTAGACCAAAACTAGGTACTTTACCCTACACAACCAACATAACTTCTCAATTACAAAACTACGTCTCCAAAGAGCGGTGAGAGGTCACCCATACCTAAAGGCGATGCAACATTAAGATGTGACGTTGCACGCTATGCTCTCATCATTGGCAGCTTCAACTATCTCCCGTCAGAGGCGCAACCAAAGTGGAAGAGACAAATTCAAACAAAGTCAAATTCCAACACGCGGGAGACATTCAACGAAAAGGACACGCACCGAAACAACGTGGAACTAGAATCTCTCTCCAAACTATTAGTTGTGTAACAATTTTGTCTTGCGCTTCACATCTTTATTCAAAAACAAGACATTTAACGTATAATGGAAAGAAAACGAATCATTTAATTACGGATACTTATCACATGCATGTATGTATTTCGATTAACTATCGTTCTAGTCTTCTATGTGCGTTTTTTTGTTCTACTACCTAACTAATCCTGTTCTCCTGTGCTCGTGCTAGTGTGTATTCCTCTCATTCATTCTCATCTCATGCAGGTTTCCCTCGACGATGCCGGCAAACGAACAAAATGCTTGGGTGACTAATAGAAATTTGGTTGGGTGGTCATTCAAAAATTACGTGCGTACGTTTATAGCATATCGCACCCAACCTTAAAATTTCATGGACGCGCCTCGAGGCGACTTGGCAGTCCAATCAAAATACACGACCTTTGGTCGGCAAAAAAAAATCCTCCGCGGCGTCCTCACCGGACGCCGCCCTTCACAATGAAAAAAGCAACGGACTCACCGATAACTGCAGGCGCTGGTATTGGTTACCTACGGTAGCGGTGGATGATGGCGATCGTTTACTGTTGGTGGTTCTGCGCTCTTGGTCCTAGCGCGCGCGGACCACGCCGGTGAAAAACGACCTTTGGACCCGCGGTCGACGATCCACGTGGAATTTGGTGGAAGATGGGCTCGTGGTTGGCTTGAGTCCTTCTTGGGCGGCACTTGGCAGCCGCGGTTGACTCCGAAGCGATTTGGTGACGGATCGCTTCCTTCCCGACGGAATGACGGTTGTCAGGGACTTTCGTTCCGAAGATGGCAATGTCACGGTCGCGGACGTTGTTCTTGCGGTTGACGGCTGTTACACAAAGGAATTAGCACAATGCACGGAATTTGGGAACGGGACGGACACACTGAGCACATACCTGTATTCTTGTTAAGGTTAGCGTTAGCGTTAGCGTAGTTACGGTATACTTCGTAGATTGGATACTAGCAACATTCATGTTTCTTTTTAATAATCTCATCCTGACTACTTTCAAGAACAAGGCAGGGGAGTATACCTTGTTCAAACCATAAACAAGAATACTAAAAGCATGAATATCGCTATTCCCGGCCACGCCCATCTTTACCGTAACTTGGGATAGGGGAAGGAAATGTTGATGTAGCACTTACTTAATGAGAGGCCACCGACTCAGCGACACCCTCATAAGTGCTACGGAGTTGGAGGTTGGGGAAGGTATATTGTCAGGATTCGCCTAGAAAGCTGGCGATAGACCATAAATATTTGTTGTTTAATCTTTTGAATGCCGGCAATCAAAAGAGAAAACAATAGCTTATTTATAGTATAAATAGTATTTCGCGAAATGCTTGTCGATTGTGCAGTAATATTTTTGCTCAATAACCAATAAAAAGCAAAACCGATCCCTCCAGGGTCATCGGATTGTATAAAATAACGATACGCGTAAAAAAAAATCACGCCTATTGAAAAACTGTACTGTGCCCATTGAAAAACTGTACTGGGTGGTACTGTATTTTTAGATAATCGAAAAAGGAAAGGAACGCGTTCGAACTAAACACCCTAGGATAACACAGTCGGTTTTTCTGCTCAAAATTATACGAAAAGCAGAATCGATCCCTCCAGGGTCATCGAACGGTTAAAAAGCATCCACAACCGATTGTTAGTTGCGTAACAGCCGCCCGGACAGAATGCGCAATCTGAACATAATTATCAAACTCCGAAAATAACATTTTCCGTTCAAGAAACGATCAGAAGTTCCACGACGCGGACAAAAACGATCCGGAAGGCTCACAAAAGAAAAAGTATTATACTGGAACAAAACCATGATATTCGAACTGTCGTTATATACATGTGTATGAACTGCTGAATATGATATACGCCAGTTCTTTCTGAAACAGGTTCCAGGTTCCCTTGTGCCCAGAATGGCCATACTGACAAACAATTTCCAGGGTTCCATTCTTGAGTTCCATATCTTTCATATAAAGCTTAAAGAACGAAAATCGGTTAAGAAATGGATTTTTGAGAGCGTTTTAAAGTCATGGCTCATTTTTGACCCATAATGCATAATGTGTCACTTTTTTTGTAGCGCCGCTCCTAGAGGTCGCTGAAAGCTTCTTTTAGCACGAAAATGTTCGTTTTCAAAAGTTAGGAAAAGACAGAAAATTTCAGATTTAGGGTAGGTGTACCAGTTATGGACATAGTTGTTCCCTATTTCGCCATACGGGATTACTTGAATGTTTTAACATTTTGAAAGATTTTTTGTGTTGTAGTAGTAAGATTCAAGATATCTCTTTATGTTTAAACATTCAAAAAGATTTAATATGTGAAAGTTATCGAAATTTCCCGTATGGCCAAATAGGGAACCACTGTGGCCATAACTGGTACACTTTCCCTATATCTCTTTTCTCTACAAAGTTACAGCTTATTTACCGTGCCGTTTGGCCAAAAATGTCCCCAATGTACAAGGAAGGTTAAGGTGGCGCACTTGCCCCAAATTCCGCTAATTTTCAAAATTGAATCGACGCCCTGAGGGGGGAATTCTCACTTGTTCTTGTACACTGGATGACCAGAGTAAAATGCTTGTATCTTGGTTAACGATTACTTATAAAACTGGTTTATTACGTTCGATAGCTAGGATTTATACAGTGTTGTTGAATGGAATTTGGTGCAATGTTAAACATTCTTATATGAACACAAGTCCTATTGTACACTTTGTTCTTTATGGATTATTTAGTTGTTCACAAAAGATAGGCAAACTTAGCTATTATTTCACATTTGTGACATACTAAATCTGTTCACTTGGAAGTTCAACTAAATCAAAAGATTTTCTATTGATACTGGGAAAACGGCGTGAACAACCCCCTTGAAAAACTTTTCCTGAATAAGCTATGACGGAAGGTACCATTTACCCCGAATTCTCACTTGCCCGGGGTATCTTATATGAAACATTAACGGCAAACTGACTTTGACGTGTGTCTAATGGTTTGAATATTTGACTCTTCTAACAACCCCTAGGCTGTTCATCAATTACGTAAGACAATTTTTCGCGGTTTTTAAACTCCAATTCCCCATCGTAAGATTTTTTTTCCATGAAAATTTAAAATAATTCATATGGCGCAAAAGAAACCTGAACTTCAGTCCTTTTTTTTTTGCTCTTATGAGCAGGTGAAATCAACTCACCTGTAAAAAATCTGAACTGCTACGGCAAATGAAATGTAATATGTTGTTAACAAAGGGGCAGCAGGGACGAAAGTCCAGGGGCTTAACGGACCCCCCCCAGGACCTCTGCGAGTTGGGGAGTTGCCCAGGATGTGGTGAAGTTCGCAGTGGGCTCTGATGAACCTTCATAAAAACCACAAAAATCCGAATGCAACTCTGTCACAGCGACCGGTGCCGCTTAAAGTACCCTAGCCCAAACTAACAGGAGTGCCAACCGGCACATCAGGATTGATGCCAGTGAGATCCTGATTATGGCATACTGGTCGCGATACAAACGGACAAGGCATGGAATTACGAGTAGGAGTGCTTCGAGCACATTGGGACCAACGCCAGTACGGCCCCAATTATGTATACTGGCAGCGCACGATAAAGGACAAGTAACGGTATATGTACTGGATAATATGCTTTGAGGCTGACAGCGGCGACATTCTACTCCCTTAGTAGGGTCGGGTGACACTGGCCCGAAACGGCGAGTGGGTTAATGGCGCAGGCTGCCCCCGTCCCGTAAAACCGTGGCAGGCCTTAGAGTACGTTCCAAATCCGTCGCCTGGTTGTTCCAACTGGGCGGGAGTAGGCTCAGATGCCATTACCTGACCTGCGCCGATCTGGCTCTGAACATAGTACCTCATAAAGGACTATGTCAACCCTAGCATGGCCTCCCTGCTTGCATAGATAACCATGGGATCATAAAGGCGACTATTCCAGCGGAGATGGATAGCGGCTCTTAGGGGGACCCATAAGAGATGATCAACCAAAACAAACAACCAGTGGAATGTGAAGGAGAGGCTTCTGGACCTATCAGTAACCGGCTAAGGTTCCCGCCAAGGAAGGAGGCGACCAACTTTATTGAAAACAGTGTGGGCAAAAGCCTAGATACTGTGACGACGGCAGGCACTGGCCGCTCCAGTGCAACATGTGTGGTGACCGATGGCCCGGGACTAATCGAGGCCATGGATCGCAATAGGGAGTACCTCCCTAAAATGCAGGTAGCTGCTGAGCAACTTGATGTCATCATCGAGTATGTTAAGAGCAAAACAAATATCAGCAAAGACTTGAAAACAAGTCTACTGAAATTGCGACAATCAGTCCTAGCTGCAAAGCAGGACTACGAGAAAGCCAAGGAACAACTTGGCAAGGTAGAAGGCCAAAAAGACACTAGGTCGTGTCAGACCGAAGTGTTTTCCTTCACAGGCAACGCGAATATATCTGATGATATTATTCGATATGCGATGCGGAAGAGGGAAGCTTCCGGGGATGAATACGTGGCGAAAAGACGTATGGTTGCTAAGGGAAAAGTGACCTACGCGGCCGTCCTCCAGAGCGGAAAAGCTGGCACGAGCCAAGCACCGCGATCAAGAGGACATGGCAACAAAGGAGAGGCCAACACCAAGCCTAAGGCCAAGAAAGCCAAGAAAAAGGAGCCACGGGTTAACCGGAACCAGGCAGTGCATCCACAGGAACCACGGGCGCAAGGCAACAGCAACCCGTGGATACGAGTTGGAAATAAGAAAAAACAGAGGAAACCGAAAACGGAGCCCAAGGAGAGCGCTAAACCGAAAACAGCGAAACGTAGGAATTTAGGCGAAGCCCTCGTTATCAAAACGGAGGAAGCAAAATACGCCGAGGTTCTGAAGGCGATGCGAAGCACAGAGAAGCTATCGCCATTGGGCGCAGACGTGCGAAGCATAAGGCGAACTAGGATTGGTGAAATGATCCTAGTCTTAAAGAAGGACGCCAAGGAAAAGGGTGCAGTCTATAAGCAACTGGCACAAGAAGTACTTGGTGACGAGGTTGATGTAAGATCCCTTACTGCTGAAGCGACTCTCCAGTGTAAAAATCTGGATGAGATCACCGATGCAGCGGAGGTCTCGGCTGCCCTCAAAGAGCAGTGTGACATCGACATAGCCAGTAAGGCCATCCACCTTAGAAAGGGCCCGCAGGGCACCCAGGTGGCGGCGATCAGGCTGCCGGTCGCAGAGGCCAACAAAGCGAAGAACTTGGGCATACTCAAGGTAGGCTGGTCGGTTTGCCGGCTGAGCATACAACAGCCTCCTGAAGTTTGCTTCAAGTGTTTCGGGAAGGGCCATAAGTCGTGGAATTGCAATGGTCCCGACAGAAGTAAGATGTGCAGAAAATGCGGCGCTGAAGGCCATAGGGCAAGCGATTGTAAGCAAATCGCTAAGTGCCTAATATGTGTCGACAGAGCAGACAACGGACACTTAACGGGCGGACCCAAATGTCCGGGCACAAGCGGAGTATCAAAGCAGCCAAAACGGAAGTAACACAGTTAAATTTAAACCACTGTGATGCAGCCCAGCAGCTGCTTTGGCAGTCAGTCTCGGAAACCAAGACTGACGTGGTGTTACTATCGGACCCATACCGCATACCATCCAACAACGGGAACTGGGTGGCGGATAGGTCTCAACAGTTAGCAGCTATAGGGACGACAGGACGATACCCAATCCAAGAAGTAGTCTCTAGCTCAAATGACGGTTTTGCGATAGCAAAAATCAACGGCGTGTTCTATTGCAGTTGTTACGCGCCCCCAAGGTGGTCGATTGAGGAATTTTCCCACATGGTCGACAGGATGATAGCCGAACTAGCTAATCGGCAGCCAGTAGTGATAGCTGGCGACTTTAATGCATGGGCAGTGGAGTGGGGTAGCCGCTGCACCAATCAAAGAGGCCAACTATTGCTGGAATCCCTGGCCGCTTTAAATGTAGAGCTGGCAAATGTGGGTACAGTGAGTACCTTCCGCAGAAATGGTGCAGAATCGATTATCGACGTGACGTTTTGTAGTCCTAACCTTTTAGGTACCATGAACTGGCGCGTTGATGACGGTTATACTCATAGCGATCATCAATCGATTCGCTATAGTATAATACCAGGCGGGCGGAAGGCAGCGCGATGTAACTCGACCCAAGCCCGAGGTTGGAAAACAGCGCGCTTCGACGGCGAAGTATTCACTGAAGCCCTGAGGCGCGAACGGAACACTCTGGACCTAAACGGTGAAGAGCTAGTTGCTGTGATATCACGAGCGTGTGATGCTTCCATGCCGAGAAAAGCCCCTCCTAGAGAGAACAGGCCGCCGGTGTATTGGTGGTGCGAATCAATTGCAAATCTTCGAGCAATCTGCCTTCGGGCTAGACGAAGAATGCAACGCGCACGCACAGAAGCACAAAGAGAGGAACGCGGTGCAGCATTCAGAGAGGCAAAGTTGGCTCTCAAAAAGGAAATCAAGAGTCGGAAACGGGCATGCTTTGAAAGCCTATGCGAGAGTGCCAATTCTAGTCCATGGGGTGACGCCTACAGAGTGGTAATGGCTAAAACCAAAGGAGCCATAGCGCCCCAAGAGAAATCGCCCGAGTTGCTGCGATCGATAATCGATGTACTTTTCCCGCACCATCCCATAAGCCCATGGCCCCCAGCGCCGTATGCGGCAGATGAAGAAGAAGAAGTGGCGAGAGTGACGAACGAAGAGCTGGCAGAAGTCGTGAAATCATTCGCGTCAAACAAGGCACCGGGACCCGATGGTATCCCGAATGTTGCCTTAAAAGCGGCAGTGAACACGGATCCGGACATGTTCAGAACCACGATGCAACGCTGCATTGATCAAGGAATCTTCCCGGATGTATGGAAGCGACAGAAATTGGTGCTACTACCAAAGGCGGGGAAACCACCAGGTGACCCGTCGGCGTATAGACCTATCTGTCTACTAGATACGACGGGCAAGTTATTGGAGAGGTTGATTCTCAACAGACTAGTACCGTATACGGAGAGTGCGGACGGCCTGTCCAACAACCAGTTTGGATTCAGAAAAGGTAAATCTACTCTGGACGCCATCCAGTCGGTCGTTCAAACAGCTGAGGTGGCAATCGAGCATAAAAGGAGCGGCATCCGTTACTGCGCGGTTGTCACTCTGGATGTGAAGAATGCGTTCAACAGCGCAAGCTGGGAAGCAATAGCACACGCGCTTCACCGCCTCAAGGTACCGGTGCAGTTGTGTAAGCTTCTAGAAAGCTATTTTGATGGTAGGATTCTACTGTATGACACAGAGGAGGGGCAGAAAAGCGTTCGAATTACCGCGGGAGTACCTCAAGGTTCAATCCTGGGCCCGCTGTTATGGAATGCGATGTACGATGACGTACTGAGGCTGCCCCTTCCGACGGGTGTTAAGATTGTTGGCTTCGCCGACGATATCACCCTAGTGGTCTATGGTGAATCGATGGAGGAAGTAGAGTTGACAGCAGCGCACTCTATTTCCCTGGTTGAGGAATGGATGAAGTCTAGGAAACTAGGACTGGCCCGTCACAAGACTGAGGTGGTGGTGGTCAACAACCGCAAGTCCGAGCAACGGGCGCTTATCTCGGTAGGTGATTGCACCATAGAGTCCAAACGATCGCTTAGGCATCTTGGGGTAATGATTGATGACAAGCTGAGCTTCGCTAGCCACGTTGAATATGCCTGTAAAAGGGCATCTACGGCTATAGCGGCGCTTTCGAGGATGATGTCTAACAGCTCTGCTGTAATTGCCAGCAAACGCAAGCTGCTGGCAAGCGTGGCGCTATCCATACTAAGGTATGGAGGACCAATCTGGTCAAAAGCGCTTATAACGAGAAGAAACCTAAAGCGGTTGGAAAGCACGTACAGGATAATGTGCTTAAGAGTAGCAAGTGCATACCGGACGGTATCTAAAGAGGCCGTGTGCATCATAGCCGGGATGACGCCCATCGGGCTCATCATCAAGGAAGATGCTCAATGCTTCAACCAAAGGGGTACCAGAGGAGTCCGCGACACGTGTAAAGAGGAAACGCTCAGAAGCTGGCAGCAGGAATGGGATAACTCCACTAAGGGTAGATGGACCCATCGGCTAATACCAAATGTGTCAGATTGGTATGGTAGAAGCCATGGGGAAGTGAACTTCCACCTGACGCAGTTTCTGTCAGGACATGGTTGCTATAGACAGTACCTGCATAGGTTCGGGCACTCAGAATCTCCTGCGTGCCCCAATTGTGCTGGTGTAGAGGAAACAGCGGAGCATGTCGTGTTCGATTGCCCCCGTTTCATTGTTGTGAGAGGTCGCATGCTCACTACATGCGGAGGGGACACGTCCCCCGACAATATTATAGAGAGAATGTGTGCGGATGCCGAGTGCTGGAATGCAGTAACTACGGCTGTCACTCACATTATGTTAGAATTGCAGCGTCTATGGCGCGCCGACCAAGAGTTGGCTGCAGAGGATTAGCCCTGCCGAGGCTGGTCCCTTGTAACATTGTTTAAGTCGGCTAGGAGAAGCAGTTTGCCTAGGCTACTTCTGCTACACGTGTTGTGCTATATGCACTGGTCCCTTCCCGAAGAAATACCGTAAGGTGGTTCCGGGGAGATGAGGGTCTGAGTCCAAGGGTCATGTCGATGCACTGTTCACCACTTGAGCAATTCTAAATGAATTGCTCAAGCACAGTGCATAGGCTGGTTTTAGCGGGTCGTCGTTGGTGCGTCATCCCCGCATTCCCTGAGTTATCTTCTCAGGGGATCTGTTTGCAGATTTCCCCCTTGTAAAAAACAAAAAAAAAAAAATGTTGTTAACAAAATGTTAATAAAATCTTAATAAAATCCGGAGTTGACAACAGAAAACTGGATGAGGAACGCTGATCAATTCTTCCAGCTGTGGGATTTGCTTAATTGCTGCGGGGTTATGGATGGGAAGCATCTAAAAATTGAATGTCCACCGAGTTCTGGCTCCCAATTTTTTAAATCATACGATTTTAACAGTTTAAAAATCGTCATTCAATGATATAACAGATGATTACGTTACAAATGATACATCAAATTATTAAATTATTCATTTGCTTCTGCGCGGTACTCATCGACAGCCTTGTGAATTGTATTCAGTATTTGCGCCTCCACTCCATCAGCAATCTGTTCCGGAAAAAGGGACAGCTTGTGTACCATAAGTTGACCAAATGCTGTGTGTTTCCTTTCTGCTATTTCCATAAATTTAACCAATGCAGTCACTCCACAGTTATGGATCAACTAAGGGTATTTTTTCCGAATAAAATATGTTTAAAAATCATGGTGACGCTGTTGAAAACAAATTCACCTTCCTGGCAATGAAGAATATAGTTGTTTTCGGGTTACAACTTAAAATTTGCGATTGTTTACGAGCAAGTGTCGATTTCTAAAGCAAGTTCAAACGTTGTTCATCCCTCAGATGTTGATCAGTGTGGGAAGATGATCCTTCCATTATTTCATCATATTATGGATCAGAACACTATAACAGCAATTTATCTGCGAAGTAAATGAATAGTGTGTTAGTCGAAATATACGTATTGACGTTTCTTTCGGAATCGTCTTACCTTTCATTCAGCGTTCTACTATTAATATTTCTATTGTGCGTAAGCATTGCAATGCTGTATACATATATTTATAGTTCTTGTAGGTAAAATGTAGGGGCCTTCCTTAGCCGAGTGGTTAGAGTCCGCGGCTGCAAAGCAAAGTCATGCTGAAGGTGTCTGGGTTCGAATCCCGGTCGGTCCAGGATCTTTTCGTAATGGAAATTTCCTTGACTTCTTCCCTGGGCATAGAGTATCATCGTACCTGCCACACGATAGCAAAGAAAGCTCTCAGTTAATAGCTGTGGAAGTGCTCCTAAGAACACTACGCTGAGAAGCAGGCTCTGTCCAGTGAGGACGTAAATGCCAAAAAGAAGAAAGAAGAAGGTAAAATGCGTTCTGGGTAATTGTAACTCTGTAGCCGACACTGGCCGATCTGGATATAAATCATGCGGTTTTAGCGCCACTCCGTGAGGAGACCGCACGACAAGTCTAATGTTGCCCGATTGAGACTCGTTCAGGGCGAGTCCATTCAAAATCTTCAAAGAAAATTGGGATCGAGCCAGTGTGCCTACTAACTAGACCAAAACTAGGTACTTTACCCTACACAACCAACATAACTTCTCAATTACAAAACTACGTCTCCAAAGAGCGGTGAGAGGTCACCCATACCTAAAGGCGATGCAACATTAAGATGTGACGTTGCACGCTATGCTCTCATCATTGGCAGCTTCAACTATCTCCCGTCAGAGGCGCAACCAAAGTGGAAGAGACAAATTCAAACAAAGTCAAATTCCAACACGCGGGAGACATTCAACGAAAAGGACACGCACCGAAACAACGTGGAACTAGAATCTCTCTCCAAACTATTAGTTGTGTAACAATTTTGTCTTGCGCTTCACATCTTTATTCAAAAACAAGACATTTAACGTATAATGGAAAGAAAACGAATCATTTAATTACGGATACTTATCACATGCATGTATGTATTTCGATTAACTATCGTTCTAGTCTTCTATGTGCGTTTTTTTGTTCTACTACCTAACTAATCCTGTTCTCCTGTGCTCGTGCTAGTGTGTATTCCTCTCATTCATTCTCATCTCATGCAGGTTTCCCTCGACGATGCCGGCAAACGAACAAAATGCTTGGGTGACTAATAGAAATTTGGTTGGGTGGTCATTCAAAAATTACGTGCGTACGTTTATAGCATATCGCACCCAACCTTAAAATTTCATGGACGCGCCTCGAGGCGACTTGGCAGTCCAATCAAAATACACGACCTTTGGTCGGCAAAAAAAAATCCTCCGCGGCGTCCTCACCGGACGCCGCCCTTCACAATGAAAAAAGCAACGGACTCACCGATAACTGCAGGCGCTGGTATTGGTTACCTACGGTAGCGGTGGATGATGGCGATCGTTTACTGTTGGTGGTTCTGCGCTCTTGGTCCTAGCGCGCGCGGACCACGCCGGTGAAAAACGACCTTTGGACCCGCGGTCGACGATCCACGTGGAATTTGGTGGAAGATGGGCTCGTGGTTGGCTTGAGTCCTTCTTGGGCGGCACTTGGCAGCCGCGGTTGACTCCGAAGCGATTTGGTGACGGATCGCTTCCTTCCCGACGGAATGACGGTTGTCAGGGACTTTCGTTCCGAAGATGGCAATGTCACGGTCGCGGACGTTGTTCTTGCGGTTGACGGCTGTTACACAAAGGAATTAGCACAATGCACGGAATTTGGGAACGGGACGGACACACTGAGCACATACCTGTATTCTTGTTAAGGTTAGCGTTAGCGTTAGCGTAGTTACGGTATACTTCGTAGATTGGATACTAGCAACATTCATGTTTCTTTTTAATAATCTCATCCTGACTACTTTCAAGAACAAGGCAGGGGAGTATACCTTGTTCAAACCATAAACAAGAATACTAAAAGCATGAATATCGCTATTCCCGGCCACGCCCATCTTTACCGTAACTTGGGATAGGGGAAGGAAATGTTGATGTAGCACTTACTTAATGAGAGGCCACCGACTCAGCGACACCCTCATAAGTGCTACGGAGTTGGAGGTTGGGGAAGGTATATTGTCAGGATTCGCCTAGAAAGCTGGCGATAGACCATAAATATTTGTTGTTTAATCTTTTGAATGCCGGCAATCAAAAGAGAAAACAATAGCTTATTTATAGTATAAATAGTATTTCGCGAAATGCTTGTCGATTGTGCAGTAATATTTTTGCTCAATAACCAATAAAAAGCAAAACCGATCCCTCCAGGGTCATCGGATTGTATAAAATAACGATACGCGTAAAAAAAAATCACGCCTATTGAAAAACTGTACTGTGCCCATTGAAAAACTGTACTGGGTGGTACTGTATTTTTAGATAATCGAAAAAGGAAAGGAACGCGTTCGAACTAAACACCCTAGGATAACACAGTCGGTTTTTCTGCTCAAAATTATACGAAAAGCAGAATCGATCCCTCCAGGGTCATCGAACGGTTAAAAAGCATCCACAACCGATTGTTAGTTGCGTAACAGCCGCCCGGACAGAATGCGCAATCTGAACATAATTATCAAACTCCGAAAATAACATTTTCCGTTCAAGAAACGATCAGAAGTTCCACGACGCGGACAAAAACGATCCGGAAGGCTCACAAAAGAAAAAGTATTATACTGGAACAAACTCACCGGATTGATTCTCCAAATTTATGTGCTGCCTGTCACTTCCGGATGGTTCGGCCAAAAACCAACAGTACTGCGGACACAAATCAAACAAATCACTTTTTCATTTTTCACTTTTCACTATTCCATTTCTGATTGTAAAAACTGTCCTCCATACCTGTATTCTTGTTAAGGAAACGCACAAACTTGCCTACAACGCACAACTTGAATATTCTAACTATTAAACTAGGGGCTAGAACAAAGAAAATAATATGGATAAAGGACACTATTACCACGTTGCTTAATTTTCTTCTTACAAATTCAAGGACACGATCACGATCACACGCGCGACACTTCCAATTTGGTTGACGGTTCGGACGAAATTGAATCGAAGCCGTGACCCTCAGATTAGGGAAGGTGACCTCGTTCGAGTCCAGCGGAAGCTCGAAATGTCCCACGAACTTCTTCGAAATAGTTCGGTAATTAAGAAGAATATGCTGGCCGATCGCTCAGGTTTCGCGTTCGGCCGCGACCTTTTCTCTCTCGACTTTCTCCGAAGATTCCGAATGAAACTTGACCTTCGGAGCTAATTTTCAGGGCCGAATATGTTTCTTAATAACGTCCGTAACCAAAATGTCGGCAAATTTGTGTTATTGACCGGTATACTTTACGGCGCAGTGTTGATCATAAGATTAGATCACTTTGAGTGATATTACATACCATATTTCAATCAACTTTTAGTTTACATGGAGCAAAGGCTACAACTCTATACGATATTTTCCGTTTAATCCAACTCTGATCCATATTTTGCGATATCCATAACTGTAAGACGACTATGAATCTTACATTTTGTTATCGATTTTATCCGTTTTGCGTTTTTTTTTTTTTTGGTGATGACGGTGTTTGTGATAGTGTGTGAACTTGCTCCTTTAGGTGCTCTTCAACCATTTCATGGAAGTCAGTATGCCGGCTAGTACTGGGTCCTTCGGTATAGTTAGTAGTAGTTCTAAAGAATTATAAAGCACATCGTAAATGTTTTGAAAACTTGAATATCCTACATAGCATAGCATAGACTGACTGTACTTGTCGATGGTTGCTACTATGTGATTGATTGGAACTGGTAAGAATTGCACTTTGATAAAAAACGAATGAGCGAAGGGACTTTCCGCTTACTCTCGAAGTGCACATTTTAGCAGCTCTTATATTATTGATCAATTCGACACCGGCCAAGTCCTTACAGTCAGTTGGGATGGGGTAGGAATGTAAGTGTGTAATAATTGTTGCTTCTAGAGACCGAGGATACCTCTGCATCTCCACAAAAGGTAGTTTATTAATGAGGAAGGAATACGATCTGGGAGTCACCGTAGCCTGCTTCTCAATGTTCAATTAGCACTTCCACAGCTATTAACTGAGAGCTGGCGTTGCAAAGATTTCTCCATTTTCTCAAAGTCAAGGAAATTCCCATTACGAAAAGATCCTGGACCGACCGGGAATCGAACCCAGACAACCTACAGCATGGCTTTGTTTTGTAGGAACGGGCTCTAACCACTCGACCAAGGAAGGCCCCTACATTTTACCTACAAGAACTGTCGTTCCAACGCACCAACCGTGATGACATCAAAGCACTGGGTGAGAAGCTATCTGCAAAAATGGAAAGGCATCGAGAGGAACTCACAGCAGATATTGATCAACTCCGACAAGAGAGCAAACGGATCTACGAAGAGCTAGTTTCTTCATCAGGAATGTCAAAATTGGTACCACTCATGCTCTACAAAAATCAACGCGAACCAATGATCGCTTTGTTAGCGAAGTACCGTATGTCCAAGAAGAGAATCTTCCATCATATTTCAAAATATGGTGCCGTTCTTTTAGATACACTGAGGACTGCTTGCCTATGGTGGATATTCGTCGACTCAAGGGTAGAAGCGTTGTTGTCGGAAAATCTCCTATTATCATGATTCAATTTGCCTTCGCTGTGCAAAGGAATGAATTCTATTCTAAACTAGTGGTCCCGGCAAACTTCGTTTAGCCATCAAGTAGGCTATTGAAAAACGATATTGATCGTCCCATACGAAATGACAGTTCCGTTCAAGCACGTTTTTCCAACTTTCCCGGTGACTCTCCTGGGATTTTTATACACACAAACACGTCGGAACCCTTGACGAACAAAACGGAGGTAGAATCATTCCAATCCGTTGACCCGTTCGTAAGCCATTTCGTGACATACAAACACCATTCCATTTTTATTTATATAGTTATCTACGCTCACGCTCTCTGAACCTCTCCGATATTGGTTGCTCTGTCAATAAACGGATTTACATAAATGAAAACCTTGGGCCGGTTGCCAGACAAGTTAGATCTAAAGCCTTGCAGTTAAAAAGAGATGAAAAGTTGCAATCTGTGTATACGAGAAACGGAACAATTTACATCAAAAAACCTGGGGAGGATCAAGGAGCTGCGATATGGTTTTCGCTTCTCTGGATATCGAAACTACACAGTTACATAGGAGTTTTCAATATCGCAACTATGACCGTATCGACATGAGCGTACTGTATGAAAAATTAGAGTCTATTGATTAGGATCATTTTTATAGAATTACAGACATAGACTTTCTAATCGAATCGTTCAATTCAATCGTTTATGACGTTCATGATCAATGTGTACCCTTGCGAACAATAGTATTGCATCGCAAAAATTCTCCTTGGTTCAATAAAAACATTGCGACAGCGATTATCAATCGGGATTTATTATTTAAACAATGGAAGTTTACGTCAAATGAAACTCATCACGCATTGTACAAAAGGCTATGCAACTAAATAAACTTATTAATAATAAAGGCAAAGGAACGGTATTATGCTGCACGTATCATCACTGATCTACCTCCAAAAGTGCTTTGGAATCGTTTGAAGAGTATTGGTGTAAACAATACCCCAGTGAACACACCATCGTATATAATAGGATATAAGAGTACAAATGTGGAGGTGATATACGTACATATTGCATGCAGCCTTATGGCGCATGTACGTATATCGCCTCCACATTTGTACTCTTATGCACTATCGTATACGAATTTGTGTTTACTGGGACATCTTCTATATCATGCAATAGTTATCAACCAGACGAAAAAAAATCAGTATTTTTCTGAAAACTTCAGTGACGATGATCATAATTTCAGACCGCAACGGCAAGAGTGGTCAAATTACAATTTTAATGCAATTGACGAAGTTCAAGTAGTCAATGCCATATGTGAAATCAAATCCGATGCGATTGGTATAGATAACATATCCCTAAAATTCATTAAAATTTGTTTGCCTCGCATAATCACACAACTAACACATATTTTCAATGCAATCATAGACTGTTGCCAATTGTGCTGGAAACAAACAAAAGTCATTCCAAACAAAAAGAAGAGTAACGTGGACTCCATTCCGAATCTTCGACAAATTAGCATACTTTGTGTGCTTTCTAAAGCTCTTGAATGTTTATAATTGAAAAAGCAAATATGCGAATATATAAATGAATATGATCTTCTAACTGACATTCAGTCAGGCTACCGACCCAAACATAGCACCAAAACTGCGATGATGAAAGTGTTTGATGATATAGGTATAGTATTGGGCAAAGGAAAGCCAGTCGTTTTGGTTCTATTAGATTTTTCTAAGGCATTCGATACGATTAGCCATTCGAGACTTTGCATAAAACTCCAAATAAATTTTGGTTTTTCTTCCAACGCAGTTAAATTGGTGTATTCATACCTTAGTGCAAGATTCCAGAGTGTATTTTATAATGGATATTTTTCTAATTTCATGCCTATCACGTCAGGCGTCCCACAGGGATCTATTTTGGGGCTTCTTTTCTTCATAATGTACTTCAATGACTTACCGAACGTTTTAAAGTACTGTAAAATACATATGTATGCAGATGATGTGCAGATTTATTTCGATTGTTCTATGCACGACATTGAATCCATTTCCAGATTTATCAATGAGGATTTGTTAAGGATTTTTGATTGGTCATCAAGGAATATGCTGTCGATCAACATTGAAAAAAAACCCATGCTATGTTCTTGGCTATGTTTTTAACTAACGGTCCTTATTCTGGAGATGTTACTTTGCTTTCGGTAAATGGGTATAATTTGGTTTATGTAGAGAAAGCTACGAGTCTAGGCTTTACTACTAGAAATAACTTTGAATGAGATGACTACATTCTACAACAATGCGGTAAAATTTATTCCAAATTGAGAACTCTAAGACTAGCAGGACATTTTCTGTCGTCAAATATAAAGCTTGAATTATCCAAAAGTTCAATATTCCCTTTTTTATAAATTGCGATTTTTTGTTGATGCAAGTATCTTGGAATACGAGAAACAAATTAAGAGTAGCCTTAAATTCTTGCATAAGATACATCTTCAATTTGAACAGATTTGACCATGTTTCACATTTGCAATCGGTACTGATTGGATGTACTTTTGAAAATTTACTTTGACAAATTAAAATGTTGCCTTCAGCTTCATAACCTTATAATCACAGATCAACCTGGTTACTTATACAGTAAGTTAACTCTATGTAAAATTTATCGATCTAAAAAATGTATTCTTCCACGACGTCGTACATCCAAATACGGAAATTCCTTCTTTGTCAGAGGTGTTGCCTTTTGGAACTCCCTTCCCAATGAACTGACAAATGAGTTGTCAAGAATGAGATTCAAAACGAGATGTATTGAGCACTTTAATTTAAGGAATAATAGATTTAATTGTAAGAAGTAATAATATGTAATCCAACAAAATATCAATATTACAAATTATAAGAAATGTGGCACTGCTTCTGTAATATTAACAATGTAACATATATAAGACCGGAAGTCTTAAGTTACTTATTTCAATGAATAAATAAATATATAAATAAATATATACTCCCCAAACTTTTTGCAGTCAATTTCACATCCTACAAATATGTTAGTTTTAATATAAAAATATCATAGTTCGGGATTATAAATTTACCTGGAACAATTATATTTGCTCTATTTTACAACGATAGATCGTAGTAGCATTTTTTTTTTAATTAACCTAAATATATAACGCATTAATCGTGGCAAATCGCAGTAGCATTGATTCCCGTAATATATGCTGATTGCTCCCAGTTTTTTACGTATCTTAAATATTCTTGAAAAGTAAGAGGTTGTTTCCGAGATACAACCGCCAAGTTGACGTTGGATAACGTTAGCTTCATCTATTTCCTGGCTCGAGACCGGCACAAACTTATGAGAGATTTCTACTGATAAAAATCCAATCAATTTTCATATTATTTGTTGCATGTCAATTCCGTCCTATTGTGGACATTGTGTGTTAGCACAGAAAATCTGTCGTGTAAGTTTGGTTCGGATAACACTTCAACACCGATAGACCGTTATACTCGAAGAAGTTCCGCACCATGAAGAACTTTTTCTGCTTCATAGTGGTATCCGGAGAAATGTAGAGACAAATCTGCGATTCCAGAGCTCGGCCGTCATAGTCCTGCAGGAAGCGAATGGCCTATCTGATCGGTTTGTTTAGGATTACCAACCTGTGCGCGATCCAAGCCAAGCGTGTCAGCATCATACCGAAGGACATCCAACTGACTCGTCGTATCCGTGGAGAACGCGCTTAAATTAAATTGCAGCACAATTTCAAACAAAACGGGTCATTCGATGTAAAAGAGTTACAACCAGAGACACTTCATCTATAACTATTAATTGATTTATTAATTTATTTATCAATTATAATGTTGGTTGATTAGTTTTCTAGTTAGCTGTTGCTGATTAGTTTTAGCTCTTTGTTTGACAAATTGATACTCTGATCGCTCTAGCATGCATTTGCATGTAGGTAGCGACGATGACAACGGAATTTTTCAAAGTACAGTCACCCCACAATTATGGATAGCACACAGGTATGGATCAGAGTTGGAATAAAACGGGAATATCTCATCAAATACAGGTGCAATTTAGCAGAACACATTTTACCTACGTTAACCATAAATCTGTACAGCATCGTAATCAATCATAATATGCTTAAGTATATTTTTTCCGTCCGTATGAAATAAAATGTCAACCGTATTCCCAGAAGCGTTGATTCATATCTTTGGGGCATTGAAACCCATACCACATTTATGAATCAAAGATACGACGATTCCGAAAGAAACGCCAAAACGTATGCTTTCACTAACACACCATTCGTTTACTTCGCAGATAAATTGCTGTTATAGTGTTTTGATCCATAATATGAGTCGATTTGATCCATAATAGAATCCTCCTCTCCCACTGATCCACATCTGTGGGGTGGACATCGTTTGGAATTTCTATTGAAATCGACACTTTTTGGTAAATAACCGAGAATTTTGAGCTGTATTCTCGAAAACAACTATTTTCTGCATGGTCAGGAAGGTAATTTTAATTTGTACAGTATCACCATGTGTTCATATTTTGTTCTGAAAAATGACCCTTAGTTGATCCATAACTGTGGGGTCACTGTAAGTAAAGTTTGTAAGGATGCTTAAAATATATCCCCGAGCCCGATTTCATCTTCTAAACTGGTACCAATTAGCTCATACGGTTGAAATAATTAAATTTCTGTTGGATATCAGGTTTTTCCTTAAGAAATTGCCTACATCTAGGCGTTTTTATCACAACTCTTGAAATTAACTATTCATTATTTCTTTACATATTGCATTATTAAGCATTTTGCAAGAATATTCGAATTCAGGGAGCTCATATTCATTATGTAGAGTCGTTTCAAAAAATAACAATAATCGCATTGACAAGTGATCAATTTCACCCCGAAATGGGATTCCCCGATTTTCTATTTAAGGGATGATTTTTAGCACTAAAACCACATTTGTTATAACATTTTGGCACATGAGCCAAAGAGGTTGACCGTCGTACTTGTATTCAGTTGTTTGGCATTTTCAACATGATTGAAAACAGACACGAAAAACCATGAAAAATGATCAATTTCACCCGAAATTACGGCACATGTAAACTTCAAAACGTCAAAACCTTATAACAGCAAGAAAAATGTGCTTTTCTATGAAAAATAAGACATGCCTCGATATTTACCTATTTTTCAATAGTTTAGTCATGAAAATCAATAGTTTTCATTATTTGAGTAGATTCGTAGAAAGATTTGCAATCGATTGGTGCAAGAATCTTGAAAATTTATGCGGGCGTTAGTAAGTTATTAACAGTCAAAATCTAACCACTTTTCGTGACGCGAGCGATTTTTCGTTTTTCGAAATTGTACCCCAGTATGTTGCCGTAAGACGTTATCCAACGTAAAAAAAAAAATCATTTCATTAAAATATATGAAAATTTCTAAAAAAACTAGAAATTTTTATATTTTTTCACGTTTAAACATATTTTTATCAGATTTTTCAATTTTGTCTGAATAGTTGGAATTTTAAGCTTTCATTCCATACAAAAAGATTGGAAATCGGTTAAGCTGTTCAAAAGTTATATATTTTTTTAAACATTACAAATCTAATGCGCTGAGACCTACAGCAGTGTGTGCCGATAAAAAATGACTGATTTTTTATTTTCAAAAAAATATATCTCAAAAACTAAAAAACATACATCGCTGAAAATTTGACAGTATACGTAAAATTCTCTGAACTTTCAAGAAAAAATGAGAACAGCGATAGCCCCTTTGGTCCCGAGGCCTTCAAAACACGAAAAAACGGAAACTATTGAGTTTTTTCATGTAATAAACACAATTTTTGTGAAATTTTATATTTTTCCTGAAAAGTCAAAATCTTTAGCCTTCATGTCGTCTAAAAAGATTGAAAATCGGTCGAACGGTTGAAAAGTTATATATTTTTAAAAAATAAAAATTTTGCAAAATCGCGATTTTTCTGGTCACCCTATTTTGGAAATGGTCACCCTAATAAAAACAAAATCCAAAAATACGTGTATCATTATTTCGGATAAGGAACAAAATAGCAAATTTTCACGGAATTCGGAGACCCACTAGATCGGTTTTTCATGGAATGGCTGAATTTGCTTCAAACATTTGAAAAGTCATCAAAACTGTTCTAAAGAAACGATTAATGTTTATTGAAGGTATTGTAGAAGATCATGCAAAAAGTAAATCACCAAAATTATTGATTGAAGTTTAGGTGTACTTTCAAATTTATGGCTTTTAAATTTGTCTAGGATTATAAAACCGGCTAATGTTGAAAAGAAAAGCATTGAAACTTTGCAACTAGACAAATAAAAATATGTGTTTCTTACTAGGTAAATTTATTCTCTTTTTCATTATGCCTTTCTATTTTATTAAGAAGGCTTGATAGTACGGAAAAATTTCATTGTTTTTCATTGAAATTTAGTGCTTTTCATCAAACTCTACACTGAACCAACAAATATCATAAAAGTTATTAAAAACGTCACATATCCTTTGATTAATTGAAATCATATCCATGTTATATGCATCCATTGAAATGTAGCTTAGCTTAGCTTAGACTGACTACACATATCAATGGTTGCTATTCCGTGATTGACCAAAGTCAGTGAAAATGCACAAAGAATCAACTAGAAGTTCGGCTGGGATTGGCCATAATCTTCTTCAGTGTGCATAATTCATAGCATAGCATAGCATAGCATAGACTGACTGTACATGTCAATGGTTGCTACTCCGTGATTGATCGGAACTGGTAAGAATTGCACTACGATCCAAATGAATAAGGGATGGGAGTTTCCGCTTACTCTCGAAGTGCAATTTTAGCAGATCTAATATTATTGATCAATAACGGCGCCGGCCAAGTCCTTACAGTCAGTTGGGATGGGGAAGGAATGTTAGGGTGTAATGATTGTTGCTTCTAGAGACCGAGAATACCTCTGCATCTCCACAATCACCACGGGAAGGGTGTTTATTAGTGAGGGAGGAAAAGATCTGGGAGTCACCTCTGGTCGGTGATGCGATCCATGGACAAGGGGGAAATATACGACTTATATTTAAAGCTAGTTTTGTATTTTTGTCTCGAGAAGTTTTTGGTAGAAGCTTTAAAAAATAGGTCAACATCTATAATGTCGAACAATTCAAAAGATGTTTTTATTAATGTCGAAAACTGAAAATTACATGTATATATTTTAAATTATATGAAACAGGAATAATGCCGACACTTGTAGTGACGAACCATACATAGTTTGTTTGAAAATGACATATGAGTATTACTGTGCATTTTGTCTCGATATGGTAGAAGTTTTAAAAAATACGTCAACATTCACAATGTCGAACAATTCAAAAGATAATGTTTGATAATGTCAAAAAGAGAAAAATATATGTATATTGAAATTGTATAAGAAAATAGCATTGTGCCGACACTTATAGTGACGAACCATACAAAGTTTGTTTTAATATTACATAAAAGTTACGCTTTCAAGAAAAAATGTGTTATCATAAGCATGAAACGAACTCACCAGTTGATAATCCATTCTCGACTGAACACAAAACTGACACTGACAGCAAAACTTCTTGGCGTTCCGAAAACAAACCGTCTTGCTAGGGCCTTCCCAAATACCTACCCAGCAAGACGCTCCAGAACAGGGAAAAAAAAAAATCTCCGGCGACGAAAACACGCGCGAAACCGTGAGCAAAATCTATCGGACGACGCATAACCGAACTGTCCTGCTTGAGCTTCACGAAGCACTACCCAGCAAGACGCTCCAAACAGAAAAAAAAAAATTTCCGGCGACGAAAACGCGCGAAATTGTGAGCAAAATCTAACGGACGACGCAAAACCGAACTGTCCAGCTTGGGCCTCACGAAGCACTACCCAGCAAGACGCTCCAAAACAGGGAAAAAAAATTCTCCGGCGACGAAAACGCGCGAAATCGTGAGCAAAATATATCGGACGACACAAAACCGAACCGTCCTGCTTGGGCCTCACGAAGCACTCTCTAAAATACGAAACCGATTAAAATAAAAAGGGGAATTTTAAAAAAAGATCGATTTTCATTTCCAAAAACAATGGACCAATGCACGAGTTCACCAATTTGACGTTTGAGCGGTGCCGAATTCACTTGTTGCCATGGTCACGTAAATAACACGGCACCGCTCAAACGTCAGATAGTGAACTCGTGCATCGGTCCATAGACTTGATTTCTCTATGTCAACATCTCTTCTTCAGTGTGCATAATTCAGTGCCTTTATTTATACAGGGTCAATAACGGCGCCGGCCACGTCCTTGCAGTCAGGTGGGATTGGGGGAAGGAATGTTAGTGTGTAACCTTTGCTATTTGGAGACCGTGTTTGCCTCTGCATCTCCACAAAGGTTACTGGGAGGGATGTTTGTTAATGGGAAGGATCGTTGGGTCACAGGATTCACTTTGATAAGCGAATTTACCATGATAAACAATAATTTGTGAGATATATACATGCTTATATGTAAATATAATATTTTCATTGATATGAACAATTTCTATGTAGAGGAAAATTATGCCGACACTTGAGGTGACGAACCATTCAAAGTTTGTTGAACAAATACCTAAATGTAACATTCCTACAGCTGTCAGGACAAAAGCATGTGTTATTATATTATTACTCATTTGAAAAGAAAAAAAACTCGATTGGTTGGGACATCATAGAACACTCTTATTCTTATGCCGACACTTACAGTGGCGAACCATCCAAAGTTTATTGAATAAAGTGAACTTTTCGCAAGTCTACACTTGTAGTGTCGAACCACAAAAATAAAGGTAAATAAGAGGTGTTCTGAAAATAAATGTTAAACATAAATAAATCATGAATAAGAGTTTGTGTCGACACTCACAGTGACGAACTATCCATAGTTTGTTGAAAAATCATATTTACGTCCCACCATTGTAACGATTAAATGTGCAGTCATACATATTTTATAGATTAGAAATAGTAGCATGAAACGAGCTCACCAATTGATCCGTTATCTTTGACTGAGCAGCCACAATCCACTTTCAGCTTCACTCGTTTGCTCGGCAATATAAAAGCACTCAGAAAAATAATAGGCGCGCGACCCGAAAAGGAAAAAAAAACTGACGACTGCTCGGGCTTTCTTGACGCATTGCCCAGGAGCAAGCGTCAAGGTCGAAGGATCTAACAGAACTAACCGATCGCGGCATTTTTTTACTTACTCTAACCGAACTTACCGATCACGCCACTTTTTCACTTACTAGACCGACGCGCGACATGTTTGATCCTGCCCTCATCGCTCGCTCCGGCAACAGCAAGCTTCAAGGTCGAAAGATCAAACAGAACTCCTGTTATATGCATCCATTGAAATGTATGTGAAAAATACATAATACTCATCAAAATACTCTGTCACATTCATTGGTCAATACCGTAATCCGGGGTATCATTGATCAGCGGGGTAACATTGATCGGAATGACCCATCTCGTAAAAAGTTCCTATCATCATTTATTGATGAAATATTTCCAAAGCATGAATTGCACTTCTCCTTTTTATATTCATGAGCTAATGGAAATTAAGATGTTTTCGGAAATTGCATTTACTTCATGCGTAAATTTAACAACTTTTTGAAACAACAATTTCAATGTTTAAGGATGTCTCATGTCTCACATGTCTCACATAAGTTGTGCAAGCGATATGAGCAAAAAATGACATCGAAAAAAAAACGATTCCGTTGTCAAAACATTCATAAGAATGTGCAGTTAGGCAACATTGACGAATTACTGTTAAGAATGTAGAATTTCCTTAGGAAATTGCCTACCTTTAGGCGTATTCCGTAGTTCGAGGTGTTTTTATTTTTTCAATAACTTCAAAAGTAAATGACTTGTAAGAGTTTGGTTTACATATTCGGCTTTAGGGGCGATAATTTAAGTAAGTAACGACATTTTCAATATTACCGAACATTGTTTACATCGGGTGATCAATGTTACCCCATATCAGCTATATCAAAAATTTACCTAAATCATTTATTTAAACATACTTAAATCTTTTGAAAACAAAAATACAGTATATAGACACGAGCGGTGGGTGCCAGTACTTGTTTTAAAAATATAAAACTTGCGTGATTTGAATTTTCAAATGAAAAATTTTAGAAATATCTCAAAAACTGATCAATGCTACCCCGGATTACGGTACTATAAATTGAATATGAACAGAAGCCATGTATGTTATCCGATAATGGTTATGTGATGTGCAGATGTGAAAATTTTGTTTTCTTGTACATCATTTTATTAAGATGGCGTACTTGATTAGTTGTTGGGGATCCTCAAAAGAATAATTATAATCTTTTTAGTGTTTTTGTACAATATATATTCAAAATAATCAAATGTTAATTCATTGTTTGAATTTAAAATTTGCAGAAGGAACATCATCAGATAATCTCAGTCATCTACAAGATAATGGATCATGGGAGAAAGAAGCAGAGTTGGAATCGGTACACGATACAAAACAATATTTTGTTGATAATATGTGGAAGTCGAGCTCATCGGACAATAGACGAAGCGATATTTCAAGTTAAAATAATATTTAATGATGCATTGAGCTATCACACAATGAAATTATATAGAGCATATTGTTACTTTCGATTAATGCCTCTGGAGCCGGCCTTCTGATACCCATCTTCGTTATCATTTGCAAAAAGATGAATGAACACAGATAATGTATTGAATAAATAATTTAAAAAGGAAATTTTATGTTTCGTCTATTTTAGTAGAACAAAACCCTCAATGTAAACTATACCCCTTTAAAATTCATTAAACGATCATATAAAAATCGCGAAGAAAATTAACAAGTTTCATCTGAATTTCGCATGGGATTCATTAACAAAATCCAATAACTCACATATGTATTTCTAATCAATGGTATGTGTTTTGTCTGATGAATCTGGTCATAATCAAATAGCGAATATTCATGTCGTAAACTGATGAACGTTATGTGAAAAACCACATGGAAAAAACTATATGTGTTTGCAGATAAATCTGACATGAAAACTTGGCTCAGTGTACGTTTATTTCGGGAATCCCGGGATGTCAGAACTTCGGGAAACGGAAAAAAATCTCGAATTTTGTCAAATCCCGGGATGGACACTCTAGGGCTGATTTGCAACGGAATTGCAACAATATTGTGTCTTTTGCTGTAAATTTTTCAGTGACTGTGAAAATAGTAACCGAGTCACAATAAGGCTACCTACTACCAGCCTTGCAGTAATGCAATGTGGTATCGTAATCCGCATAACTGAATTTTCATTAGTGTTCAAAAATTCCACACTCCATAGAAACATCCAGCGAAACTTTCAACACTCATCATCACTCTTTACTGACGTGGCCTCGACAAACAGCACGGACTCGATGACGACCACGTCCAGTGGAGCCGAGCTGCTTATCTCGTTTCTGGTTGATTTATTTTTAGACGTTGGATCGTGGCTACATATACCGCAAATAGGTGATAAATAAAATGAGACAATTTGGAAAAACATCGCATTGAAATTCGCAAAACATCACTAATTTTTGCAAATTGAAAATTTTCATTCATTGCAAAACCCATCGTCTGGCAAAGCTAGCAAGCAGGCCATGAAGCGAGCACAGCAAGCCGTTTTGTTATAAACAAAAATAGCTTCACTTATTTACCGGCTGTACGTTTGCGGCGACGACGACGACGACGACGACGACTCTTATTTATTGCTTCAACCGCTCAAGCACTTATATACACGTTCACTCGGTGCTCCGCAGCGCTTATGTACGTTTTGTTTTCTGCTCGTTTGTTGTCTGCTGCTGCCTTGCGTTTCTAGCTCAACGAAACGAACTTTTTTCTCCTCCATTGTACACCACTAGTGGGAACCATATTTCCTGTGAAGGTATTTCACAGTTGATTTCGAGGGTTTATTTGCTTGTGTTTTTTCTTCTTAACCCGGTTTCCTTGGACTTTCGAATAGCAGGAGTAATCTTACTCACATTTTGGGTTACGATTTATTTGTCTTTTGTGGTGATCGATTGAAAGCCATCGACGCAATTGACAAATAAATTTCATTTGATGTACCGTAAAACGGGGTAACTTTGATAATGCGGGTAACTTTGATAATGCGAGACTCTCAACACACTAAACGAAATAACAAAGTTCCTGTTAATCTGTTAAGCAAAACGAATGCAAAAGTAAAGAGTATTAGTAAGATACTTCATGTTAAAGCTATTTCCGTTGCAATCAAGTACCTTTGAGGATTTATATGCAAATATGGAAAATTTATAAGATTTTAACAATTTTGAAATGCTCTCAAACAATCTGTTCTACGACCACTATTTGATGAAGTCATAATGAATTCGTCACTTATACTTGATAGCCTAGTTATAGTAGAACTCGAATTCGGTCTCAAAACTCTTAGCGAATACTATTTTTACAAACTGGGACCATTTTTGTAATCTAAGTCAGAAATTTCCATATAGCGTTAAACGCCTAGAAGTATGCAACGCCCTACAAATGTTCTGTAATTCATTCAATTTTGTTCGAGTGATGCTTCATTATCAAAGTTACCCCAAAACAGAAAACCGACTTTCGGTTATATGAAAAATTTTAAATCCATTAAGAATAAATCTTTTGGAAATCTATTAACTGGAATCGATAGTTAGGATACCAGTACTTGTTTTAAAAATATACATTAAAATTCTTTGAAACAGCATGCATAAATATTCAAGTTTTCTTCGAAAAAACTATCAAAGTTACCCCGTTTTACGGTATCCTTTTCGACTGTTGGCTAATAAGTGCTAAAACTAGATGTGTCAATTGTTGGCGATACTTATTTTTGCAGCGCTATAAAATACAGGTGATATCACTTTTGTTCTTTGCTTCTTCAGCATTATGTAATATATATTTTATGGATTTATTCACATCTGGGGCATACTTAACGCCTGTTGGGGTTGGTGCGGTCTTCAAATTAAATTGGTCTAAATTCAACAGTATACTAAATTTATAGTTTGGGTTAGAAGGGTGGTCAATGGGTTTGTAATGAATAGAATTATTCTGTCGATCAAACACTTGAATACATTTTGTTTTTAGATCCATATATGAAGTGAACATATAATTCTTTGGCACAAATTTGTACATGTGCAGCTACGGACAAAACAATAAGACCACCTCAGCAAAAACAAGTTAACCTCTCTAACTTGTTTAGTTTTGGTTCTATTTTTTTTCTGACAGATCCCTGGACTTGGAATTATATTTTCCAGGGATTGATGATTTTAGATATTTTATCGCTGTATTTTGCAGTGTTGATTAGAGGTTGCATGAACTTCAAAACAATTACTTAGTTTGCATTACAATTACCGTCGTTGGGGGTGACAATGGGTCAAAAAGGGATATGTGCGATTTTTTTTTGAATAACTATCGTAATTTAACTCCAATAAACTTCAAATTTGGTGTGTATGTACTTTGATGGTACATAAACAACTGTTCAAAAAATTAAAGACAAATATTTATTCACAGCGGCACCACAAGTGAATGAAAAATGACCCAATCTCACCCCATAGAGGGGGTGACATTGGGTCACTGTAATTGAAATAACTTGTTTTTAAGAATATGATTTCAAAACCATTCGGAACTGAAAAATATTGACAAAAAACGATGCAAACAAGACAAAAAGATATCTAAGATGTTTCACAAGTATGATAAATACACTTAAAAGAAAGATTATACTGAAAATTGAAGAGCTCAAATTTAGAAAAAAACACCCTCTTGATAAAAATTTACGATGTTGCTGCGCACGAAACACAGTTGCTGGTTTGAGAAATTGTCAAAATGTGTTGTATTGTTATTTAATGCACGGAATACTTAAGTAGACTTGTTTGGTGTTTCAGGGATGCTGTATTTAGAAAGAATAAACATATCTTAATGAAAAAAGAGAACACCCGGCACCGTAAAATGTCACAAAATTGGACTTGGAATTTCATTTACTATCGTTCTTGCTTGACCCAATCTCACCCCCATTTTCAATGTTTTAGACATCGTACCGAAAAAAATGATTTTTTTGTAGGAAAATCAAACAGATTCCGGAAAATACCTGTGATGTGTAATGAAAAGACTTTCAATATTCTACTAATACAACGATAGAGGCTAGAGTACATAAGTGATACTTTGTACAGGAGAAATTTAATGTTGTTAATTTTATCTAGTTTCAACATGCAAGTTTATTGATGTAGTAAACAAAAACTACTATTTCTAAAAATGCATATTGTTATGAATTATGTGTAATAATATGTTCCCTAACATATGAATTATTAATTTTAGTAATATCAGCGTTATTAGCTGAAATATTTTACAAAACATATTTTTCCGTTTTGACCCAATCTCACCCCCTAGACCCATTGTCACCCCCATCGACGGTATCAGGTTTTTATTTATTTTCTGATCTAGTAATTCATTTCAAACTTATCCATAATACGGCATATTCAAACTGTATAATTATGACTGACTCTTATCTGAGAGAGGCACTAGAAGGCCATGAGGACAATTTTGAAACAAATTATTTCAATACTTTGGTCCAGTATTTTAACTCGTATCCGATCAGCAAAAAGGTTAAATTTATAATTGCTGTCATTTCGGCAATCCTTGAAGGATTGCTTCCGTTTTAGTTTGAATGGAATCGTCTGAATGTCTAATTTTTCGATCATTATTGGAATATTTAGAGATGTCCATCGGTTCGAAGTTTTTCCGTTTTTTTTCTGTTCGGAACATAAAACACTGCGACCAATACCTGATCTATTGTTCACTGGTACACTCTCCACAGGCGCGCCCCTTTATCAGTCAAAATCGGATACCTTAATAAAGCCAATAAATTACACCGATATTGTCCATGCATCAGAATCCTAGTCCATACTGCTTCAAACTTGAGAACTAAATTCCGGGTTATTCCGAAGTTATACTGGGTCAAGTCGAGTAAAAAAGAACCCAACTTCCTTTTCAATCAAATTTTACCCAACTAATTGATATAAATCTTACTTTATTTCTATTTGTTTTTATAGTTTGCACTACAGACGTCATATTACCGGGTACCCCCGTTGGTTTGACCACATGTAATCTGAACACTTTTTAATTTGTTCCCGCTAATTTGCACATCGTTCAGATTATAAATGGTTCAAACGTCATTTAGTTCATGGAACGGAGTAAAGTGAAATGGAACGCTGTGGAACGGAACGCAGAATCAAAACAAAACAGTGGAAGAGATAACCAGAAACACGTTTCTAGGGTGACTAGATGTTCAAATTAAAAATGAACCCCGATGGTTTGCATGAAGTAGCGTTCAAATTAACGGGGGTGTACGGTATAAGTAAATTAGACGATGGGACCTATCTTCGGCCGTTTCTGAAGTGGTCCCGAAGATGGTTTCAGTTCAGTGTCTAATTTAGTTCTCCCATAACATCTGTAGTCGAAACTATAAAAACAGGTTGAGTTGGAGTCAGATTTATACTAATAAGTAGATTGAAAAGGATGTTGGGTTCTTTTTTACCCGACTTTACTCAGTGAACCCAACGGAATAACTCCGGACCGACAGACGTTTTCGAAAATTCCAATGATCCTCGAAAAACTAAACATCCAGACGATTCCATTTCAATTTAAACGATGGCAATCCGTTAAGCATCTTACTCTGATGTCGTTCTCAGAAATGTTTGAGTATTTCGCAATTTTGAGCTATAGGTCGCCAAAGTTGTATAAAATAACATCGACGAGAATGTTGGTTTATCTGTAAAGAACGGAGATCCGTACGGGGGAATGCTTCTGGTAAAAATTTTGCATGTGAGTCGAGGGCCACACCATCGAGGGCAAATTGAACACTATTTTACAATTTTTTTACATATTTTGACGAAATCAATACTCCATTGGTGTTTATCCGTTTATTTATTTATTTGTCACTGTCTCGAATTATTGTAATCCCACAGACGAAGGCACTTGGACAGCGGGTTGTTGAATCCAGAAGACGTTCTCCGCCGCCTGATAAGCAGCAAGTCTCGTACTCGCAAATGGTGATTGGCTGCGTAGAATGCAACATTGTCGTGCATCAAACTATGCTGGTTTGCGAACTTGCGTAGCATAGCAACCAAACCAAATTGGCAGTTAATGGCAGGTTGATCAAAAGGTGGCTCAAAATGGAATCGTTTGGAGATTTTGATAGCCAATCTTCGGAATTTGTGGCTTCAACACCATTGTCGGGAAAGTCGAGGAAGCAACCAAAAATACAAGCAGCATGGAACGACGAAGATGTTGAGAAGTTGATATCAGCGGTATAAATGAAACCGACAATTTGGGATGTTGCGAAGCCGGAATATCACGGAAGGTCCACGCGTAACAAAACATGGCAAAACATCTCCACCGTACTAGGAAACTTCACGTCATCGGAATGTAGTGCTAAGTGGGAGAGCATCCGTGCAACACATCGGCGATTGAAGGCTGGCCAGAAAAATAAAAAAAAAATCGGTTCTGCTGCACAATCTGCACCGAGGTGGAGATTTTGGCAAAGTCTGAAATACGTAACAGAGATGGATAGAGAAATCTCCGCAACTACCGACAGTAACTTGGTAAATTTATGATAAGCATTTATAATTAAACTTCTTAAATTGTTTCATTAATAGGACAACAACCACAACAACAGCAACAACAACGGTAGTCGCAAACGGAAAGCTGTACACGCAAAATAAAAATCTAATACAAAAATTGCAAGGTCCCACCTAATGCAATCTCTGCATAAGAACAATAGGTATAAGAATTGTATTGTGCCTGCCGACAGCTCATTGTATCATAAAGTTTTATTTCATTTTATCCCATACATACAAAAATCGCCTTTTAAACTGACACGCATGCAGCCATGTATAAAAAAACTTCGATTCTCTTTTGGACGAAGCGGGATAGCATTATCTTAAACATCAGCTTCACAGTATGCTATCCTTCTTTTGTTTTTAGTTGGCATTGGAATACAGCCTAGAAGCAGAACTTATCAGATTTCAGTTTTAGGCTATTATTGAATATCTCATATGAGGTAAGAGATAGCGCAGTACTGTTTTCGACGGAGTTTTAGTACTCTTTACGATCTACCCTTAAATGTTAGTGATTATTATTTTGGGGCACTGTTTCCAACATAATTTATATAACCTTATGGAACAGCAAACGAAATGTAAACAAACATACATGTGAATTTCAAAACGTGAAAACAGTAAGATTCCTTAGGCGGGAATTGCCTACAAATTGATCATTAATTAACTGTGTAACATATGTGACATTTACATGCAAATAATTCCAATACAAAAGTTAGATCCTACCTAATACAATCTCTGCATGAGAATTATATAAGAATTGTAATATGTCCGCCGGCAGCTCATTGCATTTGAACGTTTTACTTCATTTTATCCAAAACATTCAGACATTCCCTTTCAAAGTGGAACGCACGAATCCATATCTAAAAATAACTTCGCTCCTTTTTAGAATACAGTCGCGTCTGCTATTAAACGGCAGGACTTATGAGATTTCATCGTTTCGGAGGTATTTATTATAGAAAAACTCGTATGTGCTAATGGATAGCATAGTACAATCTTCTGCAAAGTTACATACATACTCATGATGCTCTAATCTCAGAGCTCGTTAAATAACTATTAAAAAATGCCGAGATTTGTCGAAAAAAAGTGTGGATTGTAATTATTATTTGGACGATTGACGTCTTCGGCAGAGTTGTTCATCAGTTCAAAGGCTGATGACATAGGATGGTCCTTTTGACACGTAATTGTTGGTGAAGTGAGCATATAAGATATGATTTGCAGATATCTGTTTACAGTCACCCCACAGTTATGGATCAACTAAGGATCATTTTTCAGAACAAAAGATGATTAAAACACATGGTGGCGCTGTACAAAACAAAACTACCTCCCTGGCACTACAAAATATAGTGTTTTTGGAAATACACCTAAAAATTCCCGGTTATTTACGAAAAAGTGTCGATATCAATAGAAATCTCAAACTATGTCCACCCCACAGATGTGGATCAATGGGAGAGTAGGATCCCTATTATGGATCAAATCGACTCATATTATGGATCAAAACACTATAACAGCAATTTATCTGCGAAGTAAACGAATGGTGTGCTAGTGAAAGCATACGTTTCGGCGTTTGTTTCGGAATCGTCTTATCTTTGATTCATAACTGTGGTATGGTTTTCAATGCCCACAGTTATGAATCAACGCTTCTGGAAATACGTTTAACATTTTATTTTCTACGGACGGAAAAAATATGCTTAACCTTCATCCAGCCAACATACTTTTCACATGCAAAAAACACACTAAAATGTGCATAACTTTTTTGTTTCTCGATGGATTTTGTTGAAATTTTCAGAACTTCCCGAAAAACTCTTCTAGTTTATGGTCAGGGAAACTTGGGAATGTGGTCCACGTGGTTCCGGAGTTATTCCGGATTGTCTTGGGGTACCAAAATTGGCCACATCGTCCATTCAACGGATATCTCAAAACCCAGATGAGCTAGAAGGTTGGTGTCTTCGGCAAAGTTGTTCAGCAGACCAAGAGCTATCCGTCAGTAACAATCTTAATTGAGAATTTATCCGCTAGGTGGCGCTAGTAACAATTTTTCTTCAACCATCTATATCTCAAGATCTTGATGAGCTAGAAGGTTGGTGTCTTCGGCAAAGTTGTTTAGCAGACCAAGAGCTATCCGGCAGTAACAATCTTAGTTGGGAATTTATCCGCTAGGTGGCGCTAGTTACAATTTTTCTTCAACCAACTATATTCCAAGATCTTGATGAGCTAGAAGGTTGGTGTCTTCGGCAAAGTTGTTTAGCAGACCAAGAGCTATCCAGCAGTAACAATTTTAGTTGCGAATTTATCAGCTAGGTGGCGCTAGTTACCATTTTTCTTCAATCTTCCATATCTCAACATCCTGTAGAGCTAGAAGATTGGTGTCTTCGGCAAAGTTGTTCAACAGACCAAGAGCTATCCGTCAGTAACAATCTTAATTGGGAATTTATCTGCTTGGTGGCACTAGTCACAATTTTTCTTCAATCTTCTGTATCTCAAGATCCTGTAGAGCTAGAAGGTTGGTGTCTTCGGCAAAGTTGTTTAGCAGACCAAGAGCTATCCAGCAGTAACAATCTTAGGGCCCATTCTCAAATTTCATAACGCTAAAGGGGGTGGGTGGGTATCCTGAGTATGTTACAGCTCATACGAAATTTGAGAAATATTCATACAAAATGCGTTACGAGGGGGTGGGTGGGTGTCAAAAACGGCCATTTTTGGCGTTATGAAATTTGTGAATAAACCCTTAGTTGGGAATGTATCCGCTAGGTGGCGCTAGTAACATTTTTTCTTCAATCTTCTATATCTCAAGATCCTGTAGAGCTAGAAGGTTGGTGTCTTCGGCAAAGTTGTTCAGCAGACCAAGAGTTATCCGGCAGTAGCAATCTTAATTGGGAATTTATCCGCAAGGTGGCGCTAGTTACAAACCTTATTCAATCTTATATATCTCAAGATCCTGATGAGCTAGAAGGTTGGTGTCTTCGGCAAAGTTGTTCAGCAGACCAAGAGCTATCCGTCAGTAACAAACCTAATTGGAAATTTGTTCGCTAGGTGGCGCCAGTTACAAATTTGGAATAAAATTCTTCTTAAACAAATACGGCAGCGCCACTAAAACTCAAACCAACTTGATCCCTATTAGGTAGATTTCAGCCATCCAATATTATTTGCCGAAAAACTAACCTTCCTGCTTATCATATTGTTGAATTAGATAAGTTCTATGAAAATAGCACTAGTGACATTTAGGGATCAAAATTTTAATCGATGTTATCACTATCAGACAGATATTGGGGCTCTAAACTGTTTAGTGAATCATTTTTTAGCTATTTGGGACCACCAAATTCAGAATTTTCTATTTCAGATGGCGCTTGATCTATTGAACTTCCAGTATAGGTACATTGACACTCAAATCTCAACCATGAGGTTCTCTTACAAAAGCAAAATCGATTTTTGGATGCAAAATCACGAAAATATTCAATCATGAAACACATTGAGTGTCTTCAAAGCCCAATGTTATTATTTACATTAGAAAGGTGCGTTATAATTCTAGCAGAAAAAGAAAGAATTAGGGCTCTATGTGGAAATGGACTCGGTATAGTGATTAGAACATACGCTGAGGACCTGGGATGCGACCCATCTAAAAAATAATCATTTAAAATTTTAGAGACGACTTCCTTCTGAAGGGAAGTAAAGCCGTTGGTCCCGAGATGAACTAGCCCAAAGCTCGTTCTTCTACTTCTTCTTCTTCTTGGGGAACCTGGGGCAGAACCTGCTTCTCAGCTTAGTGTTCAATGAGAACTTCCACAGTTATTAACTGAGAGCTTTTTTTTGCCAAAGTTGCCATTTTCGTGTGGCAGGTACGATACTCAATGCCCAGAGAAGTCAAGGAAATTTCCATTATGAAAAGATCCTGGGCCTACCGGGAATCGAATACCTTCAGCATGGCTTTGCTTTATAGCCGCGAACTCCAACCACTCGGCGAAGGAAGGCTCCACCAAAAAATCTCGTAAATAAAATATAAGGCTTTAAAAGAAAACAGCATTTAAACAAATTGACTCATGTATTGTGGCTGTTGAGCTGCGAAATCAAGCGTAAAAAATCTCGATCATAAAATATAAGAAATTTAAAATTTTCGCCACGATGCGAACAATTTTGCCGAAGACAAACTGGAGCCACCCAACATTGATCTGCTTGTTAACTTTTCATACATAAAATAGAAGAAAATTTGTTACTAGCGCAAGCTAGCGAATAATTTCCCAATCACTACCAGATAGCTCTTGGTCTACTAAACAACTTTGCCGAAAACGCCAACCTTCTAGCTCATCAGGATCTTGAAATATAAAAGATTGAAGAAAATTTGTAACTGGCGCCAACTAACGAACAAATTCCCAATTATGTTTGTTACTGCCGGATAGCTCTTGGTCTGCTGAACAACTTTAACGAAGACACCAACCTTCTAGCTCATCAGGATCTTGAGATATACAGTACTGACCCGATTTTGTCAGCCCCCGATTATGTCTGCCCCCGATTATGTCTGCCCCCGATTTTGTCAGCTTTTTGACCCGATTTTGCAAGCCTATTTTAAATTTGTCAAAAAATTGTTATCGTCATATTTTACCACGTTAACATTAAAATTTATGATGATGATTGATGTCATGCACGCACGGGCGTTGCCAGAGGGGGCTATGGCAATGCCTTTTATTAAGTACTAGTGGTCCCGGCAAACTTCGTCTTGCCATCAAGTAGGCTGTTGAAAAACGCTAAGGGTCGTCCCATACAAAATGACAGTTCCTTGCACTCTCGTTTTATAAACTTTCCCGGTGAATATCCTGGGATTTTAATACACACGAACACGTCGGAACCCTTAACGAACAAAACGGAGAAAGAATCATTTAAATGCGTTGACCTGTTCGTAAGCCATTTCGTGACATACAAACACCACTCCATTTTTATTTATATAGATTAAAAATCTATATTACCAAAATTAAGGAGGGGGAGCCCCTGATAAAAAATACTGGCTACGCCCATGTCCATCGCCCTCCTTAAAGTCCATGTAACCATGTAACACGTCAAAATTTGAAAAACAGGAACAAAATAAAATGACCCGATTTTGTCAGGTTCCCCATTTTGTCAACCTAAAATTCATCGAGGGGCTGACAAAATCGGGTCCTTGCTGTATAAAATTGAAGAAGATTTGTAACTAGCGCCACCTTGCGGATGGATTCCCAATTAAGATTGTTACTGCCGGATAGCTCTTGGTCTGCTAAACAACATTGCCGAAGACACTTACCTTCTAGCTCTACAGGATCTTGAGATATAGAAGATTGAAGAAAAATTGTAACTAGCGCCACCTAGCGGATAAATTCCCAACTAAGATTATTACTGCAGGATAGCTCTTGATCTGCTGAACAACTTTGCCGAAGACACCAATCTTCTAGCTCTACAGGATCTTGAGATATAGAAGATTGTAGAAAAATTGTAACTAGCGCCACCTAGTGGATAAATCCCAAACTAAGATTGTTACTGACGGATAGCTCTTGGTCTGCTGAACAACATTGCCGAAGAGACCAACCTTCTAGCTCATCAAGATCTTGAGATATAGAAGATTGAAGAAGATTTGTAACTAGCGCCACCTTGCGGATAAATTCCTAATTAAAATTGTTACTGACGGGTAGCTCTTGGTCTGCTGAACAACTTTGTCGAAGACATCAACCTTCAAGCGCTACAAAATCTTGAGATATAGAAGATTGAAGTAAAATTGTAACTAGCGCCACCGAGCGGATAAATTCCCAACTAAGATTGTTACTGCTGGATAGCTTTTGGTCTGCTAAACAACATTGCCGAAGACACCAACCTTCTAGCTCATCAAGATCTTGAGATATAGATGGTTGAAGAAAAATTGTTACTAGCGCCACCTAGCGGATAAATTCCCAATTAAGATTGTTACTGACGGATACCTCTTGGTCTGTTGAACAACTTTGCCGAAGACACCAATCTTCTAGCTCTACAGGATCTTGAGATATGGAAGATTGAAGAAAAATTGTAACTAGCGCCACCTAGCGGATAAATTCCCAACTAAGATTGTTACTGCCGGATAGCTCTTGGTCTGCTAAACAACTTTGCCGAAGACACCAACCTTCTAGCTCATCAAGATCTTGGAATATAGTTGGTTGAAGAAAAATTGTAACTAGCGCCACCTAGCGGATAAATTCCCAACTAAGATTGTTACTGCCGGATAGCTCTTGGTCTGCTGAACAACTTTGCCGAAGACACCAACCTTCTAGCTCATCAAGATCTTGAGATATAGATGGTTGAAGAAAAATTGTAACTAGCGCCACCTAGCGGATAAATTCCCAATTAAGATTGTTACTGACGGATAGCTCTTGGTCTGTTGAACAACTTTGCCGAAGACACCAACCTTCTAGCTCATCTGGGTTTTGAGATATCCGTTGAATGGACGATGTGGCCAATTTTGGTACCCCAAGACAATCCGGAATAACTCCGGAACCACGTGGACCATATTCCCAAGTTTCCTGAACCATAAACTAGAAGAGTTTTTCGGGAAGTTCTGAAAATTTCAACAAAATCCATCGAGAAACAAAAAAGTTATGCACATTTTAGTATGTTTTTTGCATGTGAAAAGTGTGTGGCTGGATGAAGGTTAAGCATATTATAATTGATTGCGATGCTGTACAGACGTATGGTTCACGTAGGTAAAATGTGTTCTGCGTAATTGCAACTCTATTTGATGAGATATTCCCATTTTGATCCATCTGTGATCCATAACTGTGTGCTATCCATAACTGTGGGTTGACTGTACTTAGAAAGATAGTGTTTCAATGACAATGTTTTCCTGTACAAGGGCGGTCATTATGCATGCTTATAGATCGAGATAACACTTGGTGCTAGTAAGCACGCAAATTTTGTTTCGCACAAATTTCTGGATCCTGACTATTTAGCAAGATGGCGCTTCCGATAAAGTTGTTCAACTGATCATTGGCTGCCATTATTTTAGCCATGTAAACTTTACACTAGGCGGCGCTTGTAAGGGGTCGTCCATTAATTAGGTAAGGGTTTATGGGGGGAGGGGGGTTTGAGATTTCTTACGAGCCATACAAATTATTTTTAATTTTCATACAAAAAATCTTACTATGGGGGGAGGGGGGTCTAAAACCCGTCAAAATTGTCTTACGTAATTAATGGATCGCCCCTAAGCATTCATATTGCGGGGAAATTTAAAAATTTGGATTGCTTCGCGCAAATAACGTGCAGTGAGCAATCCCCACATAAAGGAAATGAACCACAATAAGCATTGCGGTTTGAAGCAAAATTCAACTCATTGACAATTTGCGCCTAACGGTATGTGAAGTATGTGGAGGGGCCCAGATAGCCGTAGCGGTAAACGCACAGCTATTCAGCATGACCAAGCTGAGGGTGGTGGGTTCGAATCCCACCGGTCGAGGATCTTTTCGGGTTGGAAATTTTCTCGACTTCCCAGGGCATAAAGTATCTTCGTACCTGCAAATATGCTCATAGTACATCGTACACATGCAAATATGCTCATTGGCATAGTAAGCTCTCAGTTGATAACTGTGGAAGTGCTCATAAGAACACTAAGCTGAGAAGCAGGCTCTGTCCCATTGGGGACGTAACGCCAGAAAGAAGAAGGTACCGTAAAACGGGGTAACTTTGATAGTTTTTTCGAAGAAAACTTGAATATTTATGCTTGCTGTTTCAAAGAATAATAATTTATATTTTTAAAACAAGTACTGGCATCCTAGCTATCGATTGCTGTCGATAGATTTCCAAAAGATTTATTATGAATGGATATATAATTTTTCATATAATCGAAAGTTGGTTTTCTGTTTTGGGGTAACTTTGATAATGGAGTATGAATCGAACAAAATTGAATGGATAACGAACATTTGTAGGGCATTGCATACCTCTAGGCGTTTAACGTTATATGGAAATATCTGACTTAGATTACAAAAATGGTCCCAGTTTGTAAGAATGCTATTCGCTAAGAGATTTGAGAACGTATTCAAGTTCTATGATAACTAGGCTGTCAAAGATAAGTGGCCAACTATTCAAAACTACATCAAATAGTAATCGTAGAACAGATTGTTTGTAAGCGTTTCGAAAATGCTCAAATTGTGTCAATTTTTAATATTCGTATAAAAAGCCTCAAATGCACTTGATTAGAATGAAAATAGCTTTGACATGAAGTGTCATACTAATACTCTTTACTTTTGCATTCGTTTTGCTTAACTGATTAACAGAAACTTCGTTATTTCGTTTAATATGTTGTGGGTCTCGCACTATCAAAGTTACCCGCATTATCAAAGTTACCCCGTTTTACGGTATGTGAAATACGGAATGATAATGAAGCATTTCAGTGCGCATCGTACCTTCGTGCTGTGCGTACACGAATTCTCTCTGATCTTGGAAGTTTTCTTAAAAACTACCTGAAGCAAAAAAACAGTACTTCTCAGTGCTACACAAACAGAGCTTTTCAGTGCTAAAATTAAAAACCGTACTTTTCAGTGCTACTAAAACAGTACTTTTCAGTACTTTTTTTCTACTATTGATCGCTTTACGATCCTTGTTTGGACCCGTGCCCTCGATTTTGGACCCGTTGGCGAAAGCTAGCGGTGGTAATCCTTCTTGGACACCGTCTTGGGAAAAAGTAAGAGGTTGTTTCCGAGATACAACCGCCAAGTTGACGTTGGATAACGTTAGCTTCATCTATTTCCTGGCTCGAGACCGGCACAAACTTATGAGAGATTTCTACTGATAAAAATCCAATCAATTTTCATATTATTTGTTGCATGTCAATTCCGTCCTATTGTGGACATTGTGTGTTAGCACAGAAAATCTGTCGTGTAAGTTTGGTTCGGATAACACTTCAACACCGATAGACCGTTATACTCGAAGAAGTTCCGCACCATGAAGAACTTTTTCTGCTTCGTAGTGGTATCCGGAGAAATGTAGAGACATCATACCGAAGGACATCCAACTGACTCGTCGTATCCGTGGAGAACGCGCTTAAATTGAATTGCAGTACAATTTCAAACAAAATGGGTCATTCAATGTAAAAGAGTTACAACCAGAGACACTTCATCTATAACTATTAATTGATTTATTAATTTATTTATCAATTATAATGTTGGTTGATTAGTTTTCTAGTTAGCTGTTGCTGATTAGTTTTAGCTCTTTGTTTGACAAATTGATACTCTGATCGCTCTAGCAAGCATTTGCATGTAGGTAGCGACGATGACAACGGAATTTTTCAAAGTACAGTCACCCCACAATTATGGATAGCACACAGGTATGGATCAGAGTTGGAATAAAACGGGAATATCTCATCAAATACAGGTGCAATTTAGCAGAACACATTTTACCTACGTTAACCATAAATCTGTACAGCATCGTAATCAATCATAATATGCTTAAGTATATTTTTTCCGTCCGTATGAAATAAAATGTCAACCGTATTCCCAGAAGCGTTGATTCATATCTTTGGGGCATTGAAACCCATACCACAGTTGAATCAAAGATAAGACGATTCCGAAAGAAACGCCAAAACGTATGCTTTCCCTAACACACCATTCGTTTACTTCGCAGATAAATTGCTGTTATAGTGTTTTGATCCATGATATGAGTCGATTTGATCCATAATAGAATCCTCCTCTCCCACTGATCCACATCTGTGGGGTGGACATCGTTTGGAATTTCTATTGAAATTGACACTTTTTGGTAAATAACCGAGAATTTTGAGCTGTATTCTCGAAAACAACTATTTTCTACATGGTCAGGAAGGTAATTTTAATTTGTACAGTATCACCATGTGTTTTAATCATATTTTGTTCTGAAAAATGACCCTTAGTTGATCCATAACTGTGGGGTCACTGTAAGTAAAGTTTGTAAGGATGCTTAAAATATATCCCCGAGCCCAATTTCATCTTCTAAACTGGTACCAATTAGCTCATACGGTTGAAATAATTAAATTTCTGTTAGATATCAGGTTTTTCCTTAAGAAATTGCCTACATCTAGGCGTTTTTATCACAATTCTTGAAATTAACTATTCATTATTTCTTTACATATTGCATTATTAAGCATTTTGCAAGAATATTCGAATTCAGGGAGCTCATATTCATTATGTAGAGTCGTTTCAAAAAATAACAATAATCGCATTGACAAGTGATCAATTTCACCCCGAAATGGGATTCCCCGATTTTCTATTTAAGGGATGATTTTTAGCACTAAAACCACATTTGTTATAACATTTTGGCACATGAGCCAAAGAGGTTGACCGTCGTACTTGTATTCAGTTGTTTGGCATTTTCAACATGATTGAAAACAGACACGAAAAACCATGAAAAATGATCAATTTCACCCGAAATTACGGCACATGTAAACTTCAAAACGTCAAAACCTTATAACAGCAAGAAAAATGTGCTTTTCTATGAAAAATAAGACATGCCTCGATATTTACCTATTTTTCAATAGTTTAGTCATGAAAATCAATAGTTTTGATTATTTGAGTAGATTCGTAAAAAGATTTGCAATCGATTGGTGCAAGAATCTTGAAAATTTATGCGGGCGTTAGTAAGTTATTAACAGTCAAAATCTAACCACTTTTCGTGACGCGAGCGATTTTTCGTTTTTCGAAATTGTACCCCAGTATGTTGCCGTAAGACGTTATCCAACGTCAAAAACCTCTTAGGAGGTCACGTCTTTATTCGTTTTTTTCACTAAACATGGTTGCAACTACAAACAAAAGGAAGGGTGAATCTCTGAATTCACTACTTCCTTCCAAAAAAGTGGGTTTTAAAACTGTCACTACACGTGGCAAGAATGGAAGAAAGGACGCTTCCCCGGGATGCGAACTTTCTTCCAAGGGTGAAATGAATAATTGTATCGAAATGAGCAATCAGTTCGATGCTATAGACAAATTTTCCGAACACCAAATCGAAGCAGCCTCTAGCCCAGGTTCTTCGATTCAAGTGAGGAAGTAAAGAGTGCCGCCTATCGTGGTCAGTTGTTCCGAATTTGGGGGATTTAGGCATGAGATCTTGAACTCCATTAGGAGAATCAAGGTTTCCTTCCAAATCGCAAAGAAAGGAGACTGCCGCGTTTTGCCGGAAACTCTTAAAGATCGCGAACTACTTCTCAAACATCTTGAAGAAAAGAAGTACAAATTTTTGACGTTGGATAACGTCTTACGGCAACATACTGGGGTACAATTTCGAAAAACGAAAAATCGCTCGCGTCACGAAAAGTGGTTAGATTTTGACTGTTAATAACTTACTAACGCCCGCATACATTTTCAAGATTCTTGCACCAATCGATTGCAAATCTTTCTACGAATCTACTCAAATAATGAAAACTATTGATTTTCATGACTAAACTATTGAAAAATAGGTAAATATCGAGGCATGTCTTATTTTTCATAGAAAAGCACATTTTTCTTGCTGTTATAAGGTTTTGACGTTTTGAAGTTTACATGTGCCGTAATTTCGAGTGAAATTGATCATTTTTCATGGTTTTTCGTGTCTGTTTTCAATCATGTTGAAAATGCCAAACAACTGAATACAAGTACGACGGTCAACCTCTTTGGCTCATGTGCCAAAATGTTATAACAAATGTGGTTTTAGTGCTAAAAATCATCCCTTAAATAGAAAATCGGGAAATCCCATTTCGGGGTGAAATTGATGACTTGTCAATGCGATTATTGTTATTTTTTGAAACGACTCTAGGGTAACGTATATAACTTGGACAGGCTAGTCGTTCTATGCTCATTTCCAATGAGATGGTGAGGAATATATGTACGGGAAATCATGTATTGCATTATTAATACACTATGCTACTTAATAATGATGACTATTTTCAAAACAATTACAAATTGGCTTCAAAACTATCAAAATTGTAAATTGTATCATCAGAACATCTGTGAAACCTACGAATGCAAGAGGACGTGCGTTTCAAGAACATACATTAAATGCAATAATAGAGCTCAGAATTGACATTCATAAAAAGTTTAAAAGTGGCAATATGATTAAATATGTCTAAAATTTAAGCTTAGTTCATCTAAAATCTTAACATGAGTACATAAGGCATAAATCAGGTGATGTCCAAAATAGATTATGGTTTTTGTTCTGTTGATATAATTTGGTCATCTGATGAAATACACTGGAATGTCGCATGCATGCATACTTGCAGGCGTTTTCTCGTGGATCTGATGATATTTGCTTGCATTAAATGAAATTATTGATTATCACTAATATACACATCCAATAAGCTAAAAAATTGCATAAGTCACAAGTAAACTCTCAAAGTTTTATGAAACAATCGTCTTTTTAAGAAACCATTGTATGGATATTGAAATAACGCCCCTGTCCAAATTATATTCACATGAGGGTGTCCAAAATGTATATTTGGTGTCCGAAATGTATAACAGACATGTCGTCAAAAAACGCTATTTTGCAAGCTAACACTACAGTTTGTAAGCTTTTTATTCCCAGGAACTCAAAGAACAATGAAGCATTAAGCATATAAGTATCATTACGTAATAAAATATTAGTATCTAATGCAGTTAATTGACCGCCGTTTCCAGCCATATCCTTAGCCTGTCCAAAATACATAATTTACCCTACATAATGAATATGAGCTCCCTGAATTCGAATATTCTTGCAAAATGCTTAATAATGCAATATGTAAAGAAATAATGAATAGTTAATTTCTATAATTGTGATAAAAACGCCTAGATGTAGGCAATTTCTTAAGGAAAAACCTGATATCCAACAGAAATTTAATTATTTCAACCGTATGAGCTAATTGGTACCAGTTTAGAAGATGAAATCGGGCTCGGGGATATATTTTAAGCATCCTTACAAACTTTACTTACAGTGACCCCACAGTTATGGATCAACTAAGGGTCATTTTTCAGAACAAAATATGATTAAAACACATGGTGATACTGTACAAATTAAAATTACCTTCCTGACCATGCAGAAAATAGTTGTTTTCGAGAATACAGCTCAAAATTCTCGGTTATTTACCAAAAAGTGTCGATTTCAATAGAAATTCCAAACGATGTCCACCCCACAGATGTGGATCAGTGGGAGAGGAGGATTCTATTATGGATCAAATCGACTCATATTATGGATCAAAACACTATAACAGCAATTTATCTGCGAAGTAAACGAATGGTGTGTTAGTGAAAGCATACGTTTTGGCGTTTCTTTCGGAATCGTCTTATCTTTGATTCATAACTGTGGTATGGGTTTCAATGCCCCAAAGATATGAATCAACGCTTCTGGGAATACGGTTGACATTTTATTTCATACGGACGGAAAAAATATACTTAAGCATATTATGATTGATTACGATGCTGTACAGATTTATGGTTAACGTAGGTAAAATGTGTTCTACTAAATTGCTCCTGTATTTGATGAGATATTCCCGTTTTATTCCAACTCTGATCCATACCTGTGTGCTATCCATAATTGTGGGGTGACTGTACTTTGAAAAATTCCGTTGTCATCGTCGCTACCTACATGCAAATGCATGCTAGAGCGATCAGAGTATCAATTTGTGAAACAAAGAGCTAAAACTAATCAGCAACAGCTAACTAGAAAACTAATCAACCAACATTATAATTGATAAATAAATTAATAAATCAATTAATAGTTATAGATGAAGTGTCTCTGGTTGTAACTCTTTTACATCGAATGACCCGTTTTGTTGGAAATTGTGCTGCAATTCAATTTAAGCGCGTTCTCCACGGATACGACGAGTCAGTTGGATGTCCTTCGGTATGATGCTGACACGCTTGGCTTGGATCGCGCACAGGTTGGTAATCCTAAACAAACCGATCAGATAGGCCATTCGCTTCCTGCAGGACCATGACGGCCGAGCTCTGGAATCGCAGATTTGTCTCTACATTTCTCCGGATACCACTACGAAGCAGAAAAAGTTCTTCATGGTGCGGAACTTCTTCGAGTATAACGGTCTATCGGTGTTGAAGTGTTATCCGAACCAAACTTACACGACAGATTTTCTGTGCTAACACACAATGTCCACAATAGGACGGAATTGACATGCAACAAATAATATGAAAATTGATTGGATTTTTATCAGTAGAAATGTCTCATAAGTTTGTGCCGGTCTCGAGCCAGGAAATAGATGAAGCTAACGTTATCCAACGTCAACTTGGCGGTTGTATCTCGGAAACAACCTCTTACTTTTTACTTATGACGACAAAACTGAACGTTTGTTCAAAGTCGTCTTGAAAGGTCTCTCAAGTGATTATAAGTCACCTGAAGAGATCAAAAATGGAATAAATGATTTACTTGGATTTTCCCCAGTCCAAGTAATCATCATGAAAAAAGATAACCCAATCTGATCCTAACTTTTTTGTTAGAAGAGTTGAATGTATATTAAATAGTAGTTTTCTAATCCTGACGAAATAATTTTAATCGGAAGCACACTGCATATATTATCAATCTCATCTACTGTAGCCGTGTATGTCAATTGGTGTATGATAAATCCGTAGCTGATATATGAGGGGCCCAAACGCAAAGGGGTGCAAGTGACATATTTTTCGGCTTTGGGTTAAGTATGACAACATATTCTACAGTTTCCAAGCTTTCCAGTGGTATTTTTGGATGATTTTTCCGTCCAACAGGAAAAATAACATAATTCTTAGAAGATTGTCTAGTTGTTCTGGCTCCCATACAATTGTATGGAATGAAAAAATGCTGAAAAAACTCCATAGTCGATTTTCTCAAAACTTGGTTTTGTCACTTACCCCCCTTTGCTTCTAACCCCCTCATATGTAAATGCACCTTTAGGTATCTTTTTTCTCATTGGAGATATATCTGGCTTAGCCTGATTTTTTGTAAGAAATTTGTGGTGCGCTTTTACCAATTTCTGGTATAGTTGTGATCTAAGCAATAGAGATGGTCGGGTCTCGGGTTTTTAAACCCGAAACCCGACCCGAACCCGAACCCGATGGGTTCAGGTCGGGTTCGGGTTTGAAACTTTGAAATTTTTCGGGTTCGGGTTCGGGTCGGGTTTGAAGGTTATTAAAATTATCGGGTATGGGTCGGGTTCGGGCTTAAAAAAACTCGGGTTCAGTCGGGTTTGGGTCGGGTTTAGTGAGAATTATGAACAGAGTGCAACCTAAAACTTTCCGTATGCATCAGAAACGATGAATTTACCATCTTTTCGAACTCGGGATTTAGTCGGGTTTTTCTCACCAAAAATTTCCGGGTTTCGGGTCGGGTTCGGGTTAGAACAGCGAAATACTTTCGGGTTCGAGTCGGGTTCGGGTTCACTCTCCAATTATTGTCTCGGGTTCGGGTCGGGTCCGGGTTTAAAGAAATAAAATTAGTCGGGTACGGGTCGGGTTCGGGTTTGAAAAATGTGAAACCCGACCATCTCTACTAAGCAACCATTCTCGCTTGTTCAAGAAGTGAACGCATGTCATCATGATACAGAACGGTGATATTTCAAGAAATTATATTCGTCGACGATAATAATAAAGATGTTCTAAGTTTTAAACGCAAAAAAATAAATGTCTCCCTCGAATTGTTGAGATCTGCTGTTAAAAATTGGACACGCTGTATCAAGTATTATTTTTCGAAGCATGGATGCTCGAAGCGGTTTTTCAAAAATCTCATGTATAAAACACCTTTGTTTTTACGTGCTCTTCAAATCTTTTTCTCAACCTATTGAATCAAAATTAACATGCAGTTACAGTGGGATTCCGTTTTTGGCATGCTCCGTTTTTGGCATGCTCTGATTTTGGCACCCTCCGATTTTGGCAACAAAATGGATCCGTTTTTGGCAACATTTTTCAATACCATTACAATTTGTAATTTTTTGTAAATATTATCGTGTCTGTTGCTTTAGTCATTTAAATAGCATGTCAACTCCACACCGATTACATTCCAGAGCTCCATTTTCGTCAATATTTCCCCAAATCTCACGAACTACTAAGGACTCGCGTACGCGCTTTTTTACTTCAGAATGGTCATTGGTCATTCATTGGCAACGTTTCATGAGGCCAATAATCTCCACCAGTAGCTCAACTAAAGACCAATATCTTTTCTTAGGCATTCATATTGAGTGACCAGCCCACTTGAGTCTGCCAGTAGGTGCTAAAATAAAAAAACACTGTACTTCAGATTTGGAACAGCTTGTTTGAACAAAGCACCAGCACCGACATAAGAGCAACAAAAAATCTATGACTCACACAGAGTTACAATCAGAAATTTTGTTTCATCTGTTTGGCTCACTGTCTTTATAATTATGGATTTACAATCATCGATGTTGAAAAAAACACCGCAGTAATAGTTACAAATATGTACAGCAAAATGTCGCGTATCATAAATTTTAATAAATTTCATTAAATAACATGACAAATGCGAATACAGTCCAAACTACAATTTATTCTCAAGAATATCATTGAAGCGTGCGATAAATATGACTGAGAGTGTTTTAACTTTTTATATTGGTGGTGGTATTGGTGTGTATATTGATCTTTCTGCGTCAACAATTTAAAGCTACGTTCCTTTTTTTCAATAGACTCTGTAAGGAGTTAGATTTGTTGAGAGACGATCCAGAATTCTGTCAAGACTGTTAATCAAGGATACGGGTCTCAGCATCATCAAAATGTTCCTTACGAGCTAAGTCTTCTTCTTCTTCTTCTTTCTGGCGTTACGTCCCCACTGGGACAGAGCCTGCTTCTCAGCTTAGTGTTCTTATGAGCACTTCCACAGTTATTAACTGAGAGCTTACTATGCCAATGACCATTTTTGCATGCGTATATCGTGTGGCAGGTACGAAGATACTCTATGCCCTGGGAAGTCGAGAAAATTTCCAACCCGAAAAGATCCTCGACCGGTGGGATTCGAACCCACGACCCTCAGCTTGGTCTTGCTGAATAGCTGCGCGTTTACCGCTACGGCTATCTGGGCCCCCCACGAGCTAAGTCTATGAGTTTCCTAACTGTACCCTGGAGAATCATTAAGGGATTCTTGGATCTTTTGGGACTTTTCGGAAATTTTAACGCATTCATGAGGATATCTGCAGATTCCAAGTGGACACTGAGGGCTTGTTGAGGGATCCTTAGAGTGTATAATTGGTCATGGAGGATTATGTCCAAAATCTGGTGATTCCTAATAAACTCTAGGGCGTCCTGTATATTTTAAGCGGGATAATGTGAATTTCTAGTAGTATTTTCAATACTTCCGGCGAAATCTTGGGGATTTTGAAAAGGTTCCTAGAGGGATTTGAGGTGTGCTAGTGGTAGCCTAATAATAATAAACTTTTAAATTTTTCATCGGAGAATTGAGAATATTCAGCAAAATTGCAGCGGAATTCCAAGATGTTAACTCCTATCAAATTCCTAAGCAAGATCCTGAGAACTCTATGCGAAATCCTACGGATGCTTAGCAAGATGCATCAGAGCTCATGCGTTTTTGTGTGGATTTCTTATGAGAACCTGAAGATTCCTATAAGGTTCTTGAGGTTTCATAACAGGATCCTGTATATTTCAGTTGATTTCATAAGGTAGGTATAAAACATATATCTAGCTTTTGCATTTCTAAGAGCTTTTGATTCGCAAATACGTCTTTGAAACAAAGTAAAAAGAAAAAATCATGTTTTTTCATAGTTTTAAGAAAATGTTCAGTTCTTCTATAAAAGTCACTTATGCGATTATTGCTCCTATACAAAAATTATACATAATGCTTCTAAAAAATAATTGAAGACGTTGAGACGTAAATACGCCACCAGAAAAATGTTTGCCAGATTTAACATTACGGGGCTATAGATTCATAGCATAGTATAACCCTTCGGGAAAATGCTTCGAAGTGAACCTTTTCGAAGTCTTAACGCCTTATGATTCCATAAAAATGATGTTTTAACATTGTGATGATGTTTTCTAAACCAATAGTTGAAAAATAAAATTTTAAATATGGGTTCCAATTTTGGCACGGTTCCGTTTTTGGCAACTGAAAATTTCAACTTTGTTGCCAAAAACGGAATCCCACTGTATATGCTAGTTAAAATTTTATTGCTCCAAAAATGCCTTTATTTCAAATAAAGAAGTAAAATCATAACATTACAAATTAGAAGAGCAACCGAGAAAAAATGATTACAATACTAGGAAAAAGCCTGGAAATTAAAAATAGGGATCCGATAGCCACCCTGTAATATTTATTTAATTTCCTCATGAAAAAATAAGAAAACTACTCATTGATCCGCAAACACGTCTCTTTTACAGCTATGTTTAAATTCTGAGTCAATCCACATAATTTTAACTTTTTCAAAGGTATTCGGCAATTAATCAAACAAGAATTTGGTCTTAAGCCCCTCGTGCCATGGAATGCTATTGTAGAACACCGCAAATCAATAATACCGCTATTTTCATTTAATAAAGTATTCCAACAGCTATTCTATCATTTAATAAAGTAATCCAACAAATAATCGCATGTTAAGGTGAAGATGAATCGAAGCCAAACTTCAAATTTTTAAAAGCACAAATCTGGAGAATCGAACACCTGTTTGAGCTAAAAACTTAATCGATTGGTCACCACCATATCATACACATCACTTGGCTGGTCAAAGCCTTTTCTCACTTTTCGTTGCCTTTGGCCTACGCGGCTAGCAGCCGATTTTAACGCTACAAAGGTGGTGATTTTTAGAAAATATTCTTGGACTAGCTCCAAGAACTTTGACAAAGCTTTTACGTACCGTAAAACGGGGTACCGTAATCCGGGGTAACATTGATCATTTTTTTGAATATTTCTTAAACATTTGAATTAAAAATGCATGTGTTGCAAATTTTATATTTTTAAAACAAGTACTGCCACCCATTGCTCGTGTTTATGTACCGTAAAACGGGGTAACTTTGATAGATTTTTCGAAGAAAACTTCAATATTTATGCATGCTGTTTCAAAGAATTACAATTTATATTTTTAAAACAAGTACTGACATTCTAGTTATCGATTGCACTTGATAGATTGCCAAAAGATTTAGTCCGAATGGATATATAATTTTTTGTGTAATCGAAAGTCGGTTTTCTGTTTTGGGGTAACTTTGATAATGGAGTATAAATCGAACAAGATTGAATGAATTACGGAACATTTGTAGGGCGTTGCATACCTGTAGGCGTTTAACGCTATATGGAAATTTCTGACTTAGATTACAAAAATGGTCCCAGTTTGTGAAAATGGATTTCGCTAAGAGATTTGAGACCGAATTCATGTTCTACTATAACTAGACTGTCATGGGTAAGTGACAAACTCATTGTGACTTTATCAAATAGTGGTCGTAGAACAGATTGTTTGTAAGCGTTGCAAAAATGCTAAAATCTTGTAAATTTTTAATATTAGCATAAAAATCCTCAAATGCACTTGATTCCAACAAAAATAGCTTTGACATGAAGTGTCATACTAATACTCTTTACTTTTGCATTCGTTTTTCTTAACTGATTGACAGAAACTTCGTTATTTCGTTTAATATATTGGGGGTCTTGCGCTATCAAAGTTACCCGCATTATCAAAGTTACCCCGTTTTACGGTACTGTATTTTGTTTTCTGAAAGTTTAAAGCATGTTTAAAAAATGTTTTAAGTGAGTTTTTGATTTAGCTGATATGGGGTAACATTGATCACACCATGAAAACATCGTTCGGTAATATTGAAAATATCATTACTTACTAAAATCATGGTCCCTGAAGCCGAATATGAAGGTCAAACTCTTATAAGTCATTTACTCTTTGAGTTATTTTAAAATTAAAAACACCTTGAATTGTGGAATACGCCTAAATGTATGCAATTTCCTAAGGAATTTCTTCACGCTTTATAATAATTAGTGAATTATGTTTTATTGAACATATTTATGGAAATTTTGACAACGGAGTCGTTTTCGACGATGTCATTTTTAGTAACAACCGCATTTCTCTTGCTCATATCGTTTACAGATCTCATGTGAGACATGATTCTTTTATGGTGTCATCCATAATCATGAAAATCATTGTTTACAATAGTTGAAAAAATTACGCATGAACACAACTTTATTTTCGCAAAAACCTTATTGTTTATTAGCTCATGATTAGAAGAAAGAGAATCGCCATTCATGCATTGAAAATATTTCATCAACAAATTTTGATTCGAGCTTTTTACGAAGAGGGTCATTGCGATCAATTTTACCCCGCTGATCAATGTTACCCCGGATTACGGTAACTTTGATAATGCGGGTAACTTTGATAGTGCATAACCCACCGCATACTAAATGAAATATCATAATTTCTGTGAATCAGTTAAGCAAAACGAATGCAAAACTAAAGAATATTAGTATGACACTTCATGTAAGAGTGGTTTTCATTTAAATCAAGAACATTTTAGGCTTTTTATACGAATTTAAAAAATTTACACAATTTTAGCATTTTCAAAACGCTTACAAACAATCTGTTCTACGATCACTATTTGATGTAGTTTTGAATAGTTGGCCACTTATCTTTGATAGCCTAGTTATCATAGAACTTGAATACGGTCTCAAATCTCTTAGTGAAAAGCATATTCACAAACTGGGACCATTTTTGTAATCTAAGTCAGAAATTTCCATATAACGTTAAACGCCTAGAAGTATGCAATGCCCTACAAATGTTCGTTATTCATTCAATTTTGTTCGAATCATACTCCATTATCAAAGTTACCCCAAAACAGAAAACCATCTTTCGATTATATGAAAAATAATACATCCATTCAAAATGAATATTTTGCCAATTTATCGACTGTAATCGATAGCTAGGATGCCAGTACTTGTTTTAAAAATATAAATTGTAAATCTTTGAAACAGCATGCAAAAATATTCAAGTTTTCTTCGAAAAAACTATCAAAGTTACCCCGTTTTACGGTACATAAAATTATGGACAAAATGAATCATAAAGGGCCCGTTCACAAATTTCATAACGCTGAAGAGGGTGGGTGGGTGTCCTCGTGCTGTTACGGCTCACACAAAATTTGTAAAATATTCATGCAAAAAGTGTTACAAGGGAATGGGTGGGTGTCGAAAATGGCCATTTTTGGCGTTATGAAATTTGTGAATAAACCCAAAAAGATCTTTCATAGCTGCGATCACGTCACGTATACGTAAATAACTGTTCTGCCATTGCCGACAACTGAAACATGGAAAATAAAATGAATATTAACTTCAATATGTACTATATTCATTGGATGAGTCAAGCAGCACAAATTAAATAAACGTTCAATTACTTTTAGGTGAAGATAAATTGAAGCTACAGTTAAAATATTCAAGAAAAAGTAAGAGTAACGTTAGCTTCATCTATTTCCTGGCTCGAGACCGGCACAAACTTATGAGAGATTTCTACTGATAAAAATCCAATCAATTTTCATATTATTTGTTGCATGTCAATTCCGTCCTATTGTGGACATTGTGTGTTAGCACAGAAAATCTGTCGTGTAAGTTTGGTTCGGATAACACTTCAACACCGATAGACCGTTATACTCGAAGAAGTTCCGCACCATGAAGAACTTTTTCTGCTTCGTAGTGGTATCCGGAGAAATGTAGAGACATCATACCGAAGGACATCCAACTGACTCGTCGTATCCGTGGAGAACGCGCCTCAATTGAATTGCAGCACAATTTCAAACAAAATGGGTCATTCAATGTAAAAGAGTTACAACCAGAGACACTTCATCTATAACTATTAATTGATTTATTAATTTATTTATCAATTATAATGTTGGTTGATTAGTTTTCTAGTTAGCTGTTGCTGATTAGTTTTAGCTCTTTGTTTGACAAATTGATACTCTGATCGCTCTAGCATGCATTTGCATGTAGGTAGCGACGATGACAACGGAATTTTTCAAAGTACAGTCACCCCACAATTATGGATAGCACACAGGTATGGATCAGAGTTGGAATAAAACGGGAATATCTCATCAAATACAGGTGCAATTTAGCAGAACACATTTTACCTACGTTAACCATAAATCTGTACAGCATCGTAATCAATCATAATATGCTTAAGTATATTTTTTCCGTCCGTATGAAATAAAATGTCAACCGTATTCCCAGAAGCGTTGATTCATATCTTTGGGGCATTGAAACCCATACCACAGTTATGAATCAAAGATAAGACGATTCCGAAAGAAACGCCAAAACGTATGCTTTCACTAACACACCATTTGTTTACTTCGCAGATAAATTGCTGTTATAGTGTTTTGATCCATGATATGAGTCGATTTGATCCATAATAGAATCCTCCTCTCCCACTGATCCACATCTGTTGAGTGGACATCGTTTGGAATTTCTATTGAAATCGACACTTTTTGGTAAATAACCGAGAATTTTGAGCTGTATTCTCGAAAACAACTATTTTCTGCATGGTCAGGAAGGTAATTTTAATTTGTACAGTATCACCATGTGTTTTAATCATATTTTGTTATGAAAAATGACCCTTAGTTGATCCATAACTGTGGGGTCACTGTAAGTAAAGTTTGTAAGGATGCTTAAAATATATCCCCGAGCCCGATTTCATCTTCTAAACTGGTACCAATTAGCTCATACGGTTGAAATAATTAAATTTCTGTTGGATATCCGGTTTTTCCTTAAGAAATTGCCTACATCTAGGCGTTTTTATCACAATTCTTGAAATTAACTATTCATTATTTCTTTACATATTGCATTATTAAGCATTTTGCAAGAATATTCGAATTCAGGGAGCTCATATTCATTATGTAGAGTCGTTTCAAAAAATAACAATAATCGCATTGACAAGTGATCAATTTCACCCCGAAATGGGATTCCCCGATTTTCTATTTAAGGGATGATTTTTAGCACTAAAACCACATTTGTTATAACATTTCGGCACATGAGCCAAAGAGGTTGACCGTCGTACTTGTATTCAGTTGTTTGGCATTTTCAACATGATTGAAAACAGACACGAAAAACCATGAAAAATGATCAATTTCACCCGAAATTACGGCACATGTAAACTTCAAAACGTCAAAACCTTATAACAGCAAGAAAAATGTGCTTTTCTATGAAAAATAAGACATGCCTCGATATTTACCTATTTTTCAATAGTTTAGTCATGAAAATCAATAGTTTTCATTATTTGAGTAGATTCGTAGAAAGATTTGCAATCGATTGGTGCAAGAATCTTGAAAATGTATGCGGGCGTTAGTAAGTTATTAACAGTCAAAATCTAACCACTTTTCGTGACGCGAGCGATTTTTCGTTTTTCGAAATTGTACCCCAGTATGTTGCCGTAAGACGTTATCCAACGTCAAAGAAAAACAGACAGCGGTTCACGTTGAAAATTTTATCGATTTGTTACCACCAGTAAGTAGGCAATTAAGTTCTCAACTTTAATTGCTCCCTGATTTTTGGATTTGTGGTCATGAAGATTTATGATGTGATATCGATTCACCTTGACCAGGTCCGTCCCACTCGGGCTCAGATTGGGTACCACATCTAGTACTGCATTTGGTCCCTTGGTAGTGCAAAAGGTACCCAAGTTTGACAGATACACTTTTCACGGCATTCTAGATTACCTTATAAGCCATAAAATTTTGGGCAACTACAAGGGACATAGAGGTCTTTAATTTGTCTTTGCCTTGACCTTAAGGCCCAAGTAAAATTTATGCAAAAGTCAAAACTGAAAAAGCAGTTTTCTCTTTTTAAATAGACAAATCGAAGAAAATAAAAACACACAGCTCTTTGGTTTGCCAAATAAAAAGGCTGTGTGTTTTTATTGTCATCAATTTCTTGTTTTAAAAGGAGAAAACTGCTTTTTTCAGTTCTGACTTTTGTGCTATTTTTTCTTGCACCTCAAAGAAGGCCACTTCATAAGCAACAACCTCTCTGATTTCATTTAATGTGCTGACAGGACAAAACTAAGCAATATTCTACGTATTCTATTTAATCGCACAGGGCCTATTTACAAATATATCATATCGCTGAAAGGGGTGGATGGGAGTTCTTAATATGTTGCAAGTAACTAAAATTTTTGTGAATTATTGATATAAAAAGCGTTAGTAGGAGATGTGTGGGTATCATATATATTTCTTTTCAGTGTTATGAAATTAATGAATTAACCCTTTTCCTATTTTTTTTTTTTTTTTTTTTGATAAATTGACCAAAAACAAAATGGCCACCAAAGACATGTTATATGGAGAATGTCGGTCCCCCAATGAACATTGGAATATCTTCAAAACCAGATCAAAATGATTAATATTAACACGGCTTCTTAAATTAGAAGAGTTTTTTGAGATTTTGTAAAAAAAAAAATGGTGCAAAAATATCGAGAAACAAACAAATATCGCGATTTGAATATTTTTTTGGCGGTAAAAATGAAGCTGCCGGTAGAGGGGTTAATTGTGAAAAAAGTTTCTTTATTTCCATATAATTTTCATTAACAGGATCGCGAGTGCGTTGAAACAGCTTTCTCCTCACGTTTTTAAGACGTATTAAGAGTTTAAGTTCATCGTCTATAATCATGGATTCAAATTTTACTTCACATTTTGGAATTGCAATGCTCCTGGCTTCAACAATGGAATTTGTTAAAGTTTCAAGAGCATTGTCAACATCAAGTTTCGTTTGTAAAAAAATGATAACATCAAGATTAGAGTCAATATATGTTTCATATATATTCCAGTCGGCTCGAAAATAATTGAAGGTGGAGATGATAGGATTGAGAATCGCTACATGGGATATTTGAAATGTAACAGGGACATGATCAGAACCAAAATCAGCATGAGTCGGTTAAGACCAAATCAATCGTAGATGGATTTCTAGATAAGGAAAAACATGTAGGGCTATCAGGGTATTGAGTTGAGCAATATCCTAAAGAGCACTCATCAAATAAAATTCTGCCATTGGAATTACTTTGAGAATTATTCCATGACCGATGTTTGGCATTGAAGTCACTAAGGACAAAAAAAATTGGACTTATTGCGAGTCAATTTACGCAAGTCAGTTTGAAGCAAATTCACTTGCTGCCCAGAGCATTGAAAAGGCAAATAGGCAGCTATGTAAGTATATTTGCCAAGCTGTGTTTCAACAGAAACACCTAAAGTTTCAAAAACTTCGGTTGCAAATGACGAAAACAGTTGATGTCGTATACGCCTATGAATGATGATTGCAACTCCCCTAAATGCCCCATCTAGTCGATCGTTACGATAAACAAAAAAGTTAGGATCTCTTTTAAGTTTGGATCCAGGTTTTAAATATGTTTCAGTAATAACTGCTATATGCACGTTATTAGCTGTAAGAAAATTAAACAGCTCGTCCTCTTTACCATTCAGAGAACAAGCATTCCAATTTAAAATATTTAAATTATTATTTGGATTCATTTAAAAAACGTAATCCAATAACAATTTGATTTGTAAATTTTACACCTACTTGGACTGCTTCAGTCATAGTGGTGGCTTTGAACATTGTATCAATCATTAGATTCAATTGTTCAGTTAGAAAATAAAATCAGAATGATACATATCACTTAAAGTATGTACATTTGATGATTTCCCATTAGAGTTTTCGGTAGATGAAGAGGCGGAGCAGAAGTTTCCTGTGGCGGCAGGGTTTTTTCCATATGATTTGATACAAGTAAAATGGGTACTCATAATACGAATAGGGGAGGAGTTCAAATTACCTGCTACGATATCGGCAAAAGATTTTCCATGCGTAGATACATTCGAAATTAAAAAATTCGAACGACAACCCGACGGATTAACATTAGTTCGTGAATAAGCATGATTATGATCTTCTTGATGGGTATGATTCTTAATCAAGCGATCGTTAGCAGAAAAATGAGCATTGTTCGATACTCTACCAGGCAAATTCCGGAAACGACCGTCATCGTAAAGGATATTACTGTTCATCTACCTGGCACGAGCCTCGACGACTCGCCTGCGCGAAGGGCAAACCCAAAAATTTGACTTATGATTTCCCGCGCAATTTGAGCAAACTTGGTGGCAACTTCCTTCATTGGATAGATGTCCTTAGCGTGAGAAGAATCTCCGCAAATCATGCGGCAATTTTTTGTACCATGACCCTGCTTTTGGCACCGACGGTACTGAGTGGGGTTCTGGTAATTTCCTCCAGGTTTCTGGAAATGTTCCCATGTCACACGGACATCGAACATAAGTCTAGCTTTTTCTAAAGCTTTAATATTATTTAGATCTTTTTTGTTAAAGTGAACTAAATAATATTCTTGAGAAAGCCCTTTCCGAACAATGCCAGATTAGGTTCTCTTTTTCAAAATGATCACTTGGACTGGGAAGAAACCAAGTAAATCATTTATTCCATTTTTGATCTCTTCAGGTGACTTATAGTCACTTGAGAGACCTTTCAAGAGGACTTTGAACAAACGTTCAGTTTTGTCGTCATAAGTAAAAAAATGTGCTTCTTTTTTTCAAGATGTTTGAGAAGTAGTTCGCGATCTTTAAGAGTTTCCGGCAAAACGCGACAGTCTCCTTTCTTTGCTATTTGGAAGGAAACCTTGATTCCCCTTGTGGCGGTACCACGAATTATTGAATTTTGAATGAATATTAGTTTAAGTTGTACATAATAATTTCCTTATGTTGAATTTGATTTTTGAATTACCCCCTGTATATAGACCACTCACTTTGATTGAAATATTGGATTCGAGTTCATTTGTTCATTTGCTCCACTTCGCATACCATTTGTAGAATGAGTTCCCTGTTCGATACTGGCCCTGAGCGTAAATCGACAGCTAAGCGATCCTTTTGCAGAAGACCGTGTTCCAGGCTCGGGCATCGACCTGGGTTCAAGCACAGACAAACAGACGTCACACTCTAATCGTTGTCCGTCGACCACCTTTTTAACGGTCGATTCAAATATATTGTATGTGGTCAATCCACCACCCGCAGCGCTCGCATCGTTTTTGTTCCCGTTTGACGTATACACACTACCGCTATCTGTTGGCCCATCGGCCAAACACACCGGTTTTAGCATTGGGCGTACATGTTCTCTCAACTATGATTTTGATCGCGATTCGTTCTAAGTGTTACGTCCGTTTGTCTGTGGTTCAAGTATCGTTGACCCCGTAAGTCTTTTATAAAACTTCGATTGGGCAGCGAGTTGGATGATCGTGTCCACTTAGGGAAATTGAATGCTTCCTCCCGTCGGATAAAGAAAGTACTATGCGTGAAGGCGATTTTTTGACCTTCGCGACTTCGTAGACTTCGCGTAATTTCCGGCGACGAAGATTTGCAAATCTCGCGCCTATTCTGAGGATCCTTGAACTAGACTCTTACTTCGTTCTGGTCTGCGGAAGAGGCGAGAGCGGTCTAAGTTTAGTTTAACCGCGCCGTGGTGTAATAGTTCAAGTGAACTAAATTAAACGTGAAAAGCCTTTGAATTTTGCTAATTTAGATTTCTTTCCATATGAATCCCTCAAGTAGCTCAGTAAGGCAAAGTCAAATGCTTTAAAAGTGATTTGTGTGAGTTGGCGGTTTTAGTGCGACTAGTTGATGCGACAGGTAATTCAGGTGTTGAATAATGTGTTCAAGGTGTAAGTCCTGAATATCCCGTATTGTGCGACGTTCTTTCCAACTAGGTTCATGGCAAGTTGCAAGGCCCGTCACACCACCCCCTACCCAGACAACCAGAAATCGCATGTAAGTTCACGTTACAACTCGTTTATTCATACTAATTACATCAAACCCGCAAAACACCGTGGATAAACTCGTCAGTTTGATGAGTTTCCTCGCATAAAACACTTCTTTTCTGAGTTCATTTATACATTTTGTTTCGTCTCGTACACTCGTACAAAGTAAGTCGCATCAATCCGTAGCAGCTGTCAAATGAACATTTGTTATCATCAGTTAAGTCGCATAAGATCACAGGTTGGTTCGGTTGAATATTTATACACTCGCATTGTATGTTATTATTCATCACATAATACATGCACGCATATCGCCTCCATTTTTGTACGTAGAAGGCCTTTTCGTGACATCTTATAAGTGAAATTTTGCACATATAGAGCCTCCATGTGATTTCGTTATACGTACATTTTGGTTGTCTGGGTAGTTAGCGACCGTTTTCGACCCCACTTTCCAGCTTCGGAGTTTTCCCGGCGGTACACGTGGGCCGGAGAGGGCAAACGTACGTCAACCCACGCCCTTTGCAGGGCGGCAACAGCGAGCGATTCGGTTTCGGACCGACATTTCGCAACCCAGCATATTTCCGTGTCATCAACCAGTGAAGTTCCGTTGAGCGTCCCGAACCGGTGACCCCCGCATGAAAGTCACGCACGCTACCGACTGAGCCATCGTTAGTGACGACCACCGATGTGACGGCTGTTCTCCGTCGAGCAAGACCACGAATCCCGTGTGAAGTGCCGTTGAGAACGGCATCCCGATAAGCGAGCAGTAGAAGCGAAGTTCGGAGGAGAACCGCGTGTCGGCCATGTGAGGTGCCGCAGCAACAGCAGCAACCGCCGATGCCTCCACGCAAGTAATAGTTCAAATCGTGAGTACCCGTTCATTTTATCCCATGCGCATGGTGAATTTCGCCCCTAGGCCCTAGCCAGAGTTAACCAGACAGCTTTCTAATTGAACGAAGATTCGTTCGAGGGGTTTGAGTCTTGTTTTCCCGTGATGATAACCATCGCGAGCACTACTTTGTCGTCGGCGAAAATCACCTTTACGCACACTAATTTCTTTATTTGCAGGTCGCAATTGCAATTTGGTCGTGAGGCATTTCGTTTTCCTGATCAGCCAGCTTGTTTCCCGCTCATTCATTTGGGTAACCTTCCCTGAAGGGTCTCAGTTCGATCGGGCAAACTTATATACTCGGTAAGTGGTCTCCCTCGGGAGTGGCGCGTAAGCCACTTTTTTGGAAGGAAGTTGTGAATTCAGATATTCGCCCTTCCTTTTGTTTGTAGTTGCAACCATGTTTAGTGAATAAACGAAAAAAGACGTGACCAAGAAGGATTACCACCGCTTGCTTTCGCCAACAGGTCCAACGAAAAATCGAAGGTACGGGTCTAAAAAAGGATCGTAAAGGGATCAATAGTAGAAAAAAAAGTACAGAAAAGCACTGTTTTAGTAGCACTGAAAAGTACTGTTTTAACTTCCAAAAGCAGAGAGAATTCGTGTACGCACAGCACGAAGGTACGATGCGCACTGATTGTTATGAAAATGATCATCATGAATTAGAAGCATAGTATCTAAATAACGCATTTCAGTATTTTCCTTCTATGTATTTCACACCATCTTATAGTAAATGAACATAGAACGACTAGCCTGTTCAATTTATATACGTTACAATAAATTCAACTCACAAAAACACAATTTACAATAAAAACAATAAATGTTCCAACATTGCTGAAACACCAAGCAATAAAATAATTATAGATTCCTTTGTGCACCATAGGTAAATGGTGGTTGAATAATATCAAGTATTCAACAAATTGGAAACCTTTATTCGAATCGAGACCGCATTTCAAAATATGATCTCAAACGTCATACAGTAAGGACCCGATTTTGTCAGCCCCACGATGAATTCTAGGCTGACAAAATGGGGAACCTGACAAAATCGGGTCTTTGTTCCTGTATTTCAAATTTTGACGTTTTACAGTGTTACATGGACTTTTCAGAGGGTGATGGTCATGGGCGTATCCAGTTTTTTAACAGGGGCTCCCCCTCCCTTAAATTGGTAATATCGATTTTTAACACTTAATAAAAGGCATTGCCATTGCCCCCCCCCCCTGGCTACGCCCATGCGTGCATGACATCAAACATCATCATCAATTTTAATGTAAACGTGGTAAAACATGGCAATAACAATTTTTTGACAAATTTAAAATAGGCTGACAAAATCGGGTCAAAAAGCTGACAAATTCGGGGGTAGACAAAATCGGGGGCTGACAAAATCAGGTGAGTACTGTATTGATCTGGGCATCTAAAAATCTCAAAATCCTCTCAGGTTATGCTCCAAGTGCTTCAATATTCAGTATAAGTGCTGCTTAAGATGAAATAACAAGTGAGCTTATTGCAGCCAAAAAAATGTAAAATATTCGTTGACATCATGTTAAATATCGCAGATTTCACAATTCTCTTCGTGATCAAAATATTCTTTGATCTATAAACTTCCGAGTCTTCTTCTTCTTCTGCTTTCCGGCGCTACGTCCCACTGGGACAGAGCCTGCTTCTCAGCTTAGTGTTCTTATGAGCAATTCCACAGTTATTAACTAAGAGCTTACTATGCCAATGACCATTTTTTGCATGCATATATCGTGTGGCAGGTACGATGATACTTATGCCCTGGGAAGTCGAGAAAATTTCCAACCCGAAAAGATCCTCGACCGGTGGAATTCGAACCCACGACCCTCAGCTTGATCTTTCTTTTACCGCTACGGCTATCTGGGCCCCAAAACTTCCGAGTCATCGATTTGAAATGCTTCTTGAGCGTGTTTCGAGAATATATGAAACTATTTAAACAATCAATTTACGTTGATTTACGCTAGGATTTTAGCTTTTAAGTGAATATCGTTATTATTTTTGTCCAACCCCACCCATGTCGTTATATTACAAGATCATTTATTCAATTGTAAATTATACTCATCACCAACACGCCACGCGACGAATCGAAATTTTATTTTTCAGGCACCCTCTGAGAGACTACACTGGCAGTGAACTTAATATTACAGCCGGCACAAGCCTTGTTCCAGCACACACGTTTTCCATTTATTGCCTGTTGCTTCTGTGGTACCTAAGCTGTGTATCTCGCTCATTTGGCTTATGTATTCAACGATGGACGATCGAATGTGCTCTCGCAACGATTCTACTGGAAGTGGCTGACTGAGCTTATTTACCCTATCGGGATCGATGTGCCATTAACAAGGGGGTCTTGATATTTGCCATCTATATGCAAACTGAAAGTTGATTTATTTTTCAAAAAGATGATTCAACACAAAACTCTCGGCTTTCAGACTTAGCACATATATTGATACAGTTTTTGTCTCACTAATCCAAAATGATAATAACTTAGTTTTGTCAAGGCGCAATAGAAATACAGTTCACTGAAAACATTTTAACAAGCTGCAAAAATTTCTGGCGACGTTGTGGGATGGTATTCTGCTGAAGAGCTAAAAATAACGTTACGCGTATATAATTTGCTCACTTCCATTTGATTTTGCATAAATGGCCAAATTATATACGCGTAACGCTTTGTCCAAAATACTTTGATCATCCTATAGCTCCTTGTTTCTAAGCAATGAATGGACCAAGATAAAAACTATCACCATTGGACGATTGAGAGAAAGATTTTCTCTTCATCGAATTGTTGTATAACATGTAAATCCATTCGTTTGCTCGGTAAAATCAAACTACACACTTCGTTATCAATGGCACATTTTCCAATAATAAACAATTTTAGTATTGAAAAATCAGTGGGGGTTGTGTACAAGACACGACCGCATGACGTTAACTACGCCATGTGATTTGCTGCATTTGAATTTAAGTCAATTGTCATATTTGCAACCTTCCTTTAGTTATAATTCAGAATGTAACGGTTGGTGAATTTAAGAACAATGAGAAGCTCTCCGTTCGGAAAAGTGCTCCAGTCATCGATATCGTCATCGCCACCGTAAATTTCAATGGATCATTAAAATAACCAAAACGGCCGCTATGGAAAGCATAGATAGCGCCACCGTAGCCTTGTGTGTTTGACAGAACAGCAATGCTGTCACAATGTTGAATTCCATATACAGTGACGCCTTTGTTTTGATGCGGTGAGCACTGACAAAAACTACCTTCAATGATCCATTTTTCGTATTGTCAATTCTTCTTCTTCTTGGCATAACCTCCCCACTGTGACAGAGCCTACTTCTCAGCTTAGTGTTCAATAAGCACTTCCACAGTTATTAACTAAGAGCTTTATTTGCCAAAGTTGCCATTTTCGCATTCGTACATCGTGTGACAGGTACGATGATACTCTATGCCCAGGGAAGTCAAGGAAATTTCCATTACGAAATTACCAACCGGGAATCATACCCAGACACATTCAGCATGACTTTGCTTTGTAGCCGCGGACTCTAACCACTCGGCTAAGGAAGGCTCCTATTAGCAATTATTCATAACATATCAGATATTGTATGATGTTACGAGAAGAATTAAATGATTATAGCAAGTATGTGGTATTAGGAAATATTAAACAATTAACTCTTTAGTACACATGCGTTGGCCCTGGAAAGAGCCGATTGAATTGTTAGATTCGAGGCGGCTTTAGCTGTTCTTCTCTTTCTGATCGACCAATCTGGGAAATGGGTATGTGCCAATGATGTGTTGGGCTGAAAATGCTAATGCTATGAATGATTTGTTGGAAGGGTTGACATTTACTAAATATTCAATACTTAGCTATTGATAATCATTAGTTTTATTTATTATGAAGGTAAAGTTCTGATTACAATAGTGCAATTTTAAGTAGATTATAAAACTCGATTTAGTACAATTCCATTAAATTCCACTAGAGTTTATATCCTTTGACAGATACACGTATTTCGAGCTCAACTGTAAGGCCGTCTTCAGTCTAGTACACGACATAGGGACGTTCCGATATTGAGAAGTATCGATATTTGATTCGATACGATTATCGAATCAAAGTATCGATACCACCGATATATCGATTCAAAATATCGATATATCGGAATATCATATGATATATTTTAATGACGCAAAATCTTAAATCACAAACTGCCCTTTAGTTTCTTAAGATTCGTAAACAGTTCTTGGAATTCTTCAGAATCACATAATATGATTATTAAACATATCTACCAACAGTTGAAAATAACTGTAGTTTATATAGTGTTGTTATCGAGATGTTTTTTTCTTAAACTTTTTGTATGTTTGTAACAGATTTATAGCCAAATTTGTTATATTTTAGGCATTGCATTTTAAGGAATTGGAATTGGGGTGTAAGTGACAAAAGCCGGGTTTAATAAAAAAAAGTGACTTTGACATTTTTTTCAGCCTTTTTCATTCTATACAAATTGTATTGGATCCAAACAAGCCAAACTTCTACGAATTATGTTATGTTTTTCTGTTTAACTGAAAAACACCTAAAATACTATTTGAGCTTAGGCACAGTAGAAAATTTCAATGTACTCAACGCAAAATCAACCAAAATATCACTTATACCTTTTTCGTTTGGATCTCTCATATGTAAATTGAGAATAACAAAACTTACAATAATTTTGTTATTTTGTAACATAATTGAAACACATTATATTTTGATTGTGTTATAGTTACAATAGGATTTGATATATATTTTCTTTATTTGGTGCAAACTGTGTTAGATTTTTATAAATATTTTAACTACCAAAGGTATATGTTCACAGTTCGAACGAAACGTGTAAATATCTGAGACATATATTGCACATAATTGGAGGGTGGAATATCATGGATATTTACATGATATGTCATGTAAACTTCAATTATATGTCATGTAATCCAGCAGGATCCCGAGTGATTACATGACATATAACACATTTTTACATGATTTCAGACTTGAATTTACATGACATCATGTTTGCATTGCTTGCTTATTTTTAACAGTGTTTAATAGCAATTGATGATATAGAAAATCATATCAAGGAAACACATAGTTCCTTCCATCTGGTTGGGGTATCTTTACCGATACGGACCTAAATACCTTCTTATAAGATGCAAAAGAGGAATAATATTTGAAGAAAACCTAACAATTGTCATCCTAATATTCGTATACGATATATCGGAGGGAAATATCGATATCATCGATATATCGAATAGGAAATATCGATACAAAAGTATCGAATATCGAAAGAAAAATATCGATATTTCGATATATCGGAAGTATCGGAACGTCCCTACACGACAGACTCGATTGTGCAATTTTGTTACATGTGATAATTTTCGTCATCGAAGTTTTCCCATAAAATATGGGAAAACAAAGACGCTGTTTGAAATGCCACTCTATTTTACAATCGTTGTGAAATGTTGAGCACTCATCCCAACGGCACTGCAGCAGCGTCCTCGGAAGCATCCTCAAATTGCCGTATTGTCAATTATTCGTAATAAATCAGTTATAGAATGATGCTATGACATGAATTAAGACATGTGATAAACACATTAGGGAATATTACACAAATAACTCTTTAAAACACATTTGTTGGCCCTGTAAAGGGCCGATTGAATGGTTGAATTCGCGAAACACGGACACATTTTGACGGCGCTCTGATTGAAATCCTCCTCGCCCGTTGAGTTTTACGGTGGCGATGACTATGGGCGCTTCAACAAGCGGCTTTTGTCGATTTACTTCAGCCATCTCGTACAAACTTGCCTTTGCGCCCCGATTCCTGCGGGGCCAATTCTGGAAGCGCGAGTCCATTCAGGAATCTTGAGCGATTTCACAATCCGGATGCTGGATTTGCCGACGCTTGATGATCAACAGCTGGCCTCTGGTAGCGAGGAGCTGAGCAGGTTTTGAGGAGCTCTTACCAGCTCGAAAGCGAAAACAGAATGAAACTGAATTCAACGAAGGAAGTATGCTCTATACCCTTAGAACATCAAATGATGCTCCCCCTTTCAAATTCTTCGTTTTCTTATCTGGGAAATAGGCTATATGAAACTGATGTATTGGTAAGGGATGTACAAGATGAGCATTATGCTGTTATTGAATCCCGACGGCACTGCATGCCCCAATTGTGCTGGTGTGGAGGAAACAGCGGAGCATGTCGTGTTCGATTGCCCCCGTTTCATTGTTGTGAGAGGTCGCATGCTCAATACATGCGGAGGGGACACGTCCCCCGACAATATTATAGAGAGTATGTGTGCGGATGCCGAGTGCTGGAATGCAGTAACTACGGCTGTCACTCACATTATGTTAGAATTGAAGCGCCTATGGCGCGCCAACCAAGAGCTGACTGAAGAGGATTAGCCCTGCCGAGGCTGATCCCTTGTAACATTGTTCAAGTCGGCTAGGAGAAGCAGTTTGACTAGGCTACTTCTGCTACACGTGTTGTGCTATATGCACAGGCCCCTCCCCGAAGAAATACCGTAAGGTGGTTCCGGGGAGATAAGGGTCTGAGGCCAAGGGTAATGTCGATGCACTGTTCACCACTTGAGCAATTCCAAAAGAATTGCTCAAGCACAGTGAATAGGCTGGTTTTAGCGGGTCGTCGTTGGTGCGTCATCCCCGCATTCCCTGAGCTACCTGCTCAGGGGATCTGTTTGCAGATTTCCCCCTTTTAAAAAAAAAAACGGCACTGCACTCGGAAACATCCTTAAATTGCCGTATTGTCAATTATTCGTAATAAATCAGTTATTGTATGATGCTATGAGATGAATTAAGAGATTATAGCAAGTATGTGGTAAACACATCAGAGAATATTACACAAATAACTCTTTAAAACACATTTCTTGGCTCTGAAAAGCCGATTGAATTGTTGAATTGACGTAACACGGACACATTTTGACGGCGCACTGGTTGCAATCCTCCTCGCCCGATGAGGTTTGCGGTGGGGATGACGATGTGCGCTTCAACAAGCGGCTTTGGTCGGTTTTCTTCAGCCATCTCGATTCGAAAACGTTTACCGTATTAATTTTACCGTATTAAATTTTAGACTTGTTGATTGTTCCGTTGTCTACAAGATTATCTTTATTTAGAATCATTTTTACTTACAAGAAGTCTTACAATCATTGAATTGCTTATGTTCTAAAAGTGTTCTAAAAGAGGCGGTACTTGGAGTTAACTTTTGGTATGTAAATATAAGCCAATCAGAATTTAGCACTATGCATTATAAGCGAAAAGAAATATAACCATTGGCCTCTTGCATCGTGAGAACGATGCACTTGGCGTAGGCAAGGAGATCGAATTACGCTATTGCATATATCGATTGTCTGGAATGATCGTTGGCGTCAGAATGTAGTGACAATGACATGGGTCATTGCCTGAGTTGTAATTTGGAAAAGGTTGGCAATAATTTGGTTTGAATGTTAGCATGATATGAATGCTTGGGAATTGTGAAGTAAGGTTTTTATGATCGTGGGAAGGTTCAGCATTTCAGTTGATGTGAAATTTAGTTTTACTGTTTTATGCTTTTCACACTCTTAAGGATTTGTGAGAGCTAGGAAACGTTCTGTAATTTGATATTCTTTATGAACATCGGAACATGAACATGTTCTAATGCTTGAGATGAATTATTTATGTTTTTTGAATATTAACTTTGTAATGCAAGTCTATCATGCTACACCTCCACCCTTCGGGAGAGTAATGTATCGAAGAAAAATTACTCGTGTATAGCTATGCTCCAAATACCGTTTACATAAAAAATATACTTATTTGATCCTATCGAATTTCAAGCTTCTTAGTGTTATACTAAGAAATTTTACCTACCCCATTTGATTGTCATTTTTTTTTTGTGTTTTATTCCCTTTTTTTATGGGTGTTAGGCTCGGTGGATCTCTTTTGTATTAAAATTTATTGTTAGTTATCGATACAATAATTAAATCAAAACTTTTTGTTTTTTTTTTTTTTTTTTTTTTTTTTTTTTTATTTTTATGCTTTAATAAGTCGATTTTTGTGAACTGTAATATTCTCATTATTTTGTGTCAAATAGTGATTAATTTTACAATTTGGGTCATTGATTTCGACTATTTTATAAGGTCCTGAATAAAATGAATCAAGTTTTTTTCTGTTTTCTACGGTTAAATATACTAAATCTCCAATATTTAGATTTATTGGGTTGATATTTTGTTTTGCTTGATTTGTTCGTATTAATTTTTGATCAATTAATTTTCTTCTAGCGATTTCATTTGATTTCTGAATTTTAAATTTAAGTTCATGATAATAGTCCTCGTAATTATAAAGTGGTTCTATGCCTTTTTCGTATATTTCGTTGGGTAGTTGAGCTTTTCTGCCAAAAACTAATTCAAATGGTGTAAATTGATGATCTGAATGTGGAGTGGTGTTATAGGAAAAACTGTAAAATTTTAACCAATCATCCCAATCTGTATGGTGTTCATTTGTAAAAGATCTCAGATATTCATTCAAACATCTGTGATTTCTCTCTAATGAACCAATAGTTTGGGGATGATAAGCCGTTGAAAATTTTTGTTTAATTTCCAAAATTTTGCAAATTTGTTCTAAGGTTTGATTTTTAAATTCGGTTCCTTGATCTGACCTCAATTCAAGGAAATTTCCGTACACTAATATGAAATGATCGACTAATGCCTTGGCAATGACATTAGCTTCTTTGCTTGCCGTTGGTATTAAAACAACATACTTCGTTAAATCACATTGGATTGTAATTATGTATCTATTTTTGTTATTACTTAATGGAAGTGGTCCAACTGTATCAATTGAAATCACTTCGAATGGTCTGGAAGGTGTTGTGGTAACTATCATATTTTCTTTAGTATGTTTAGTAATTTTATTTTTTTTACATAATTCACAGGATTTTACGAACTGTGATATGCAACCTTTCATATCCTTCCATTTATATTTTTCTCTTATTTTGAGATAAAGTCTATGTTGTCCAATATGACCTCCTAATGGGGTCTCATGGTTAATTCTAATTATTTCATGTATTTCATTTTTATCCGTTATGAATTTTGGCGGATTGTAAATTATTATTTGCACGTGTCTAACTTTTTCATTTGTTATTTTTTTGAAAATATTTATAGGCCATAACTTGAAAAGTTCATTATCCGAAGATAAAGCAATCTTTTTAATTTTCATCGTAAGTAATAATTTTTCTAATTTCAGAAGAGCAAACTCAAGTGTTTGACTTCCGTTTGTTATAAACTGTTGTTGCACTGATGCAACACGTTTTTTACTGTTCTTTGAAAAAATTATCATTTCAAGAACATTGTTATCATAACTAATTCTTAACTTATGCAATTTGTTGGTAATGCTTGGATTTTCAGTTACGTAAGTAGAGAGGTGATCAGGCTCTTTACTAACAGTAACCTTTGGTGTTTCTGCGGGTGTTGTAGTTTGATTTTGTTCTCGGGTCATTGCTCTTGTATTAACCTTCAAAATATTTATATTTTTCAATTCTTCAGACGTTGTGACAATGCGTGACAGTGCGTCTGCGATTACATTCGCTTTGCCTTGTATGTATTCTACGACAAAGTCAAATTCTTCTAAGTCTAAACGCATATTTGTGAGTTTCGAGTTTGGATTTTTCATTCCAAACAGGAATACTAACGGTCTATGGTCTGTTCTTACAACGAACTTTTTTCCATACAAATAAGGTTTAAAGTAGTTAATAGCCCAGTGTATCGCTGTTAACTCTTTCAAAATTACTGGTTTATTTTTTTCTCCTTTCGTAAAGGTTTTACTTGCGAAAGCTATCGGTAGCTCGCTATTTTCAAATTGTTGAGACAGTACTGCTCCACAAGCAATGTCTGAAGCATCTGTCGTCAAAATAAATTGTTTATTAAAATCAGGATATTGAAGAATCATTGGTGACATTAAATAATTGCGTAATGATTCGAATGAATATTGACATTCATCCGTCCACATAAATTTTGAATTTTTCTTAAGTAAATTATTCAAAGGACTAGCAATTTTTGCAAAGTTTGGAACAAATTTCCTGTAGTAATTGCAGAAAGCTACAAATCGTCTAACATCATCCGCATTGGATGGAACTGGATAATTTTTAATTGTATCAAATTTAGAAGGATCAGGTAATATTCCTTTATCAGTTATTTTGTGACCTAGATAAGTCACTTCTGATTGAAAAAATTTACATTTACTTAGATTGAGTTTTAAATTATAGTGTCTCAATCTGTCAAAAACTTGTGTAAGATTCATTAGATGGTGGTTTACTGAACAACCAATCACAATGATGTCATCAATATAAATAAAAGCTAATTCGGGTGTCAATCCAGCCATGGCGATTGTCATCATACGCTGGAAACTATTTGGACTTATATTTAATCCAAATGGTAAACGCGTAAAATGATAATGTCCAGACTGTGTTGAAAACGCTGTGAATTTTCTTGAGTTCTCATCTAGTGGGATTTGATGAAAACCAGACATCAAGTCCAACGTGGAAAAATATTTAGCTCTTCCCAATTGATCCAAAATAGTATCAATCCTGGGGAGAGGAAATTTATCAGCAAGGATTTTTTTGTTAAGCTGTCGAAAATCGACAACTAAACGCCATTTCTTGTCATTAGTATCCGATTTTTTCGGTACCAACAAAATTGGAGAATTATATGGGGATACTGAGTGTTCGATAATGTTTTCACCCAGCATCTTATCCACTTGTTTCTGAATTTCATTGGTTTGGGCATGTAAGTTTTTGTAATTCGGAATATATATCGGACAGTTGTCCTGCAGAGGAATTTCCTGAGTATAAAAATTGTTAAAGGTTAAAACATCATCAGGTAAACTAAAAATGTCGTGATATTCTGCAATGAGGTTCTGTAAACCTTTTACTGCATCTAAAGGTATTCCAATAGTTTTAATTTGATTCAGAATGTCTTGCTGACGATTCTTCTTATTTTTAATACTACTATTAATTTTCATTATATGGTAATTATAGAGTGGTTCCATTATAGGTTGGAATCGTGAATACAATATATGTACAGGATTTTCTGTAGTGTTGATAAATTTAACATAAGGGTTATTAGATGATATGATAGTATTTCCACAGAAAACGCCTGGCAATATTTCCTGTGAATGCACAACCATATCGTATGTATATGGAATATTTATAATTCGCCTAATGACTTCACTTCTTTTCGGTAAGATAAAGCCATTGTTTAAGTTGTCTTGAATTGGTATAGTTATTTCTTCATTATTTACATTAAACTTAAGTAACCAAGACTCATAATCAATTATGCATCTATGGGAACTTAAGAAATCGCGGCCTAAAATGCCGTCTGTCATAATAGGGAATTCATCATTTACAAGGTGGAATTTATGCTTGATGCACAGTCCTCCTTCAAAATATAGGTCAGTTACTGCTGACGCGATGGTTTCAACCGTGTCATCAGTGATACCTGTTAACTTGATCTTCTCCGTTATATTTATTAGATAGCTGGGGTGTATTTTGCTACGTTTGAAAATAGATATGTCTGCTCCACAATCTATTATGAATGTGTTTGTAGTGTTTGTCATCTGAACATTGACCGATATGAAATTGGACGCGTTCAGATTCATCGTGAGTACGGGAACAGACCTGTTGTTCCTAAAAAATGATTTGGAACTTGTTGAGGTTGTTGGTGTTGCCTTTGCGGTGGCATCATGTTACTTGGTACCATACTTACCGGTTGAGGCAATGCACCGTTTGGCGCAAATTGACTGGAAAGCATTGAACCATCTACCTCATTCATATGATATAATCGTCTATTACCGGAATGGTTCCAGTTTTGTTGTCTTGGATGTTGATGATTGGTATTTTGGTAATTGTATCTTAAAAATCTGTTTGATGATTGTTGAGGAAAATTTGGTGTGGTTTGACGCGTATTATTACGTGTGAAACCTCTAAAATTACCTCTAGAGTTGTTGCCATTGTTGCGATTTTGATAATTTGATTGATAACTTGGCTTATTTTGAGGAAATTTCTTTCTCATCTGTAACATTGACACAGATGGTTCGTTGTTAAAATTCTCGTTTTCCACAACGATATTCAATGCCTCAGAAAGCGAATCAAATTTTCCAACTTTCAAAAGCATTTTTGTTTCCTGCTTCTGTGATGCGATAATCAAGGATTGAATGGCAGCCTTGTTTGCTAATTTTTTTGCTACTTCATTAGGTACTTCTTCTCTAATGTAAGCTTGTTTCAATTTATCTGCTAGTATGTCTACTTCCTTGGTAAACCCAGAAGTTTCTTGGCCTTTTTTTGGTTTAATATTTTTCAAGTTAGCGAGAGCTAATTCTGAACTGCTTTTGTCAGTGCAGTCAGCAGAAATTTTATCCACAATTTCTTGGTAATTAGCCGGAACGCCAGTAAACAAATCTCTGGCCTTACCAGTCAACCTAGTCAAAATGAGCTGAATGGCAGGGGCTTGCTGATCTGCTGGCACTATAGTTTGCACCAATCTGATAGCATCAATAAATGATTTTACACCTCCTGGATTTCCATCGTAAGAGGGAATCAGTGATGCTAATTCAGATGCTGTTTTTATGTTCAATGCCATTTTAACTTTTTTTGAAATCTTGATCAGTCTAATATTGAATATTATTGCGTAACTAAGTGATTTTAATGATATTGGTTTTGAATATTTCTTAAGTTTTGTTTCTAGTATATAAATTATTTCATCATAATCAAGACGTGCTGCTTTTATAAAGAAATCAACATGTCTATTATCTAAAACATCTTCATATTTCAAAAGAGTTTGTACGACTTTATTGTATATGGTTTTAGTTAAAAGAATTTTATCCTTTAGAGTACTTTTAAGGTATCTTCTAAAAGGAGATTTTTTTAAGTTTGTTTTAATATTATGTAGTTTTCCAATTAAATTTTGTATTTCTAATTCAATTCCACTCATTGAAAACTTTTAAAGTTGATCATAAGGTTAATTGCATAATAAAAAAAAAATAAAATTTTTCTTTTATAGTTTTTCGCTCAGGGGCAACCATGTGATTGGATCGTCTCCTGGCAAATTTTCAATTCTTGCTATCAATTCTTCCCACGTACGGGGGTTTGTGTTTCTTTCAAAAGGTGCAAATGGTTCTGGACCATTACCCTTTTCAACTTCATTTAAAAATTTGAGAAAATCTTCCCATTCAATGTCATCCATTTTAAATTTTTAATTATAATTCATATAGTTAAGAAAAATATCAATACCAAATGAAATTTACTAATAAAGGCATAAACTTTCATTTATGTTCACCATATAAATCATAACATATTATTTCTTAATGGGGAATTTTCCAATATAATTATAAAAGTAGATTTACAATGCACAATTCACATATGAAAATTATTAATTAATGTTAGTAATCAATTACGGATTTGATACGCTCACCAATAGTTGTCTTCCTACGGGTAATTCTGCTCATCGTCATGTTCCTGGCTCTGGCACGATCGTTGCACCTCGGTCACTGCTGCTGCTTGTTGATGTTGTTCTAACTGTACGTTCTCATCTTCGTAGGGGCAGCTCCATGTTGCCGGTTTGCCCTTTGTTGGGGCGGCTCCAAGTTGCCGGTTCGCCCGTGGATAATTAATTTTCGTTTTCAATTCACTGCACCGCGGGATTTTCTTGTGTCACGCGATTCTGATTTTCCGCACAATTTGAAGATTATTTTGTTCACTTACAAGAATTACACTTATTTGAAGATTATTTTGTACACTTACTCGTTACAATTGTTCAGTTTATTTTTATCGAATGATTTAAAATGTTTATTTTTATTCACTGCACTTGATTTCTTATTCAAACTTTTTCCAGTACAGCAATACTCTTAGCTGCTTTGAGTGCATTTTTTCGAGTGTTCTTCTTTATTATGTTGTAAACCATTATCACTGTTTGGATACCAACCATCACCAAAATTAGCCACAACTTTAATGCATTTTCCTCATGGAACTGTTGATGGTTTTCTAGGAGATTAGTTATTTGAACATTTGCGTCGCCTTCGTTGGACGACTTTGATGCGCCTTTTCCCATAATTGAATCTCACTTATCACTTGAATCTCACTAGCACTGTTTGAAAAACTTCCGATTTTTGTTTTGTTTTTTCACTTGTTTGCTTCATGCAAAATCAATCACTAGATCATCTAGTTGGTGATCAATAATAATCCACTTCGGACTCCGAAAGATTCGAAAGTCACCGGTCGCCATTTACCGTATTAATTTTACCGTATTAAATTTTAGACTTGTTGATTGTTCCGTTGTCTACAAGATTATCTTTATTTAGAATCATTTTTACTTACAAGAAGTCTTACAATCATTGAATTGCTTATGTTCTAAAAGTGTTCTAAAAGAGGCGGTACTTGGAGTTAACTTTTGGTATGTAAATATAAGCCAATCAGAATTTAGCACTATGCATTATAAGCGAAAAGAAATATAACCATTGGCCTCTTGCATCGTGAGAACGATGCACTTGGCGTAGGCAAGGAGATCGAATTACGCTATTGCATATATCGATTGTCTGGAATGATCGTTGGCGTCAGAATGTAGTGACAATGACATGGGTCATTGCCTGAGTTGTAATTTGGAAAAGGTTGGCAATAATTTGGTTTGAATGTTAGCATGATATGAATGCTTGGGAATTGTGAAGTAAGGTTTTTATGATCGTGGGAAGGTTCAGCATTTCAGTTGATGTGAAATTTAGTTTTACTGTTTTATGCTTTTCACACTCTTAAGGATTTGTGAGAGCTAGGAAACGTTCTGTAATTTGATATTCTTTATGAACATCGGAACATGAACATGTTCTAATGCTTGAGATGAATTATTTATGTTTTTTGAATATTAACTTTGTAATGCAAGTCTATCATGCTACAAACGATCATGCTGGCCAGTGCACTCAAATGTGCGGCTTTAGTTGCTGGGCATTTTTTTAAATTATCGGACAGGTTTGGGCCGGAGGTTCTCCGATTTGCATGAAATTTTCACCAGAGGTAGAGCTCGTTGATATATGACCAAAAGTGAAATTCAAAAAAATTATAGTGGCCTATTTTCCCGGAAAACTCTAGATGAATTTTCACGATTTCTCTATATACCTCGAACTTTGAAAATTCATATCTCCTGAACTATGCATCGTAGAGCAAAAGTTTTTTAGTGAAATCGAAAGGAAATTTTCTTAGCAATCTAATAAAAATAAAAAATGAAAAACATTTCTCGGAAAATTTTTCACCATGGAGAAAATGGTCGGAAAAATAGCGAAAAAACTATCGTCTGTATCATGAAAAATTTTCAAAAAAATATTTTTTGTTTCATCAATCCATACTCTAACTTTCGTCAATAGACGCCAAAGTGGTATCTTTTACCGTTTAGGCGACAGAACTGAAAAACCGATGACCACCCGCACGCTTCCCACAGGAAAATGTGTTCTATTGTGGGCCTCATAACCGTGCGCTAACGGCGGCAGTAATTTTACACGCATTGTAAGTGTAACACAGTAAACCATACTTTCCTTTCCAGTCAGAAGAAGCTTTTCGTTGGGTGTTTTGTGTGCCCTTCATCAGCAACGTTATTTAGTATTAAAGCTAACAGCCTCTATGAAAGCCGCACGGGAAGTTCTTGTTACAATCAATCATTATGGTAACGTTTGAAGGATCAAATCTCAAGATGCACTTTCTTTGAAAACTTATGAATATATTGTTAATATGTTGTTTCGGCCAGGACGTCTTTCCTACGTTGTGTCTTTTACGATACAACGGACGGCAAATCAAGCGAACGGCTTCACTTTAACAGATTTATTACCACTGAGAGGCAGCATGCCTACTCGTTGGAGAAACGAAAGAAACTACATTCTTACAAATTCAATGGGTGCGTCTTATATAGGCGCACGATACGGCCAGACAAAACATACAATAATTCATTACGCGCGTACGCTTCTCAATACAGTTTGGCGCGCTGTTGGGTTGGCGCCAACTGTAGAGGGCAAGGATGGAAAAAAATCGTCTCTAGCGACAAACAACACTGTATACGAACGATCTAAGAGGGCCGCCGCTCTTGCAGCAAGCATGATTTGAACACCTCACCACGCGCGCACTCTACCGACATATGGAGCATCCGATGCATTGTTCGTCGTGGGACAAAGAGTTTATCGGATGTTGTTACAAGTAGCGATCAACCTGAATCATGGCGCATTCGCGCCATTATTTTTCCCTAAAACCATGACCGAATGATTTTAGAATCACAAACAATATATCTGAAGGGATATCAACAGATAAAAATGGAACAATCCTCGGAATGATAAAACTATGACTCGCGAACACTTAATCGATAGCATACATGCAGAACAATGCATTAATTGCGGAGCGTAGTTTGTTGTGATATCTTAACGACAAAAGGTTAATCGTTGTTGCTATGATCGCACGATAAAGAACAACCGCGATGCATCGTGGATTTTGTCATGATCACTAGATATTCCACAGTAGCCATCAATGGAACAATAGATAGCGTCCCTGAGTGTTATACAGTTGATTGATATTATATACATGCAAATACTATACTTTATTTTTCCAAGGAACAATCAGAATTTATATCAAATATATCACTTTGTATAGAAAACAAAATTTATTCGCGCGCTTTTAGTTAATTATCTAATCATTTGATAAATTGAACAAAATTTGAAAAAAAAGCAAGAAAATTACAAATAGCACTTTATGTATGCATAAATATCCTTTTTGCTTAGCAACTATATGATACTGAGGGTCAAGCATGGGAAACACTCGCTCAGCTATTGTGTTTCCCTCAATCGCTTTCACGCACAGTTTTGAGCGAGAAAGCCATTTTTTAACCAAGCCGAACGTTTTAATTTCCAGTGCCCATTCTGCTTCTTCGGCGAGCACTAAGCGAAACAAAAAACGGCATCTGATCAGTCGAATGCAATACCAAAATTCGGACAAAGGACAAACATTTGAAAAGGGCCCATGAGGTCTTGAGGCTTTTTTTTTAGAAACGTTGCTGTTGAGCCCTTTTTAGCCCGCCCACGCAAACTAACTCCACTATCAGAATGATTGGTGTTAGCTCTTCCTGATAGTGGTATTGGTGAGCGTGATCGAGTTGAATTGGGTTCAACAGTGGCTTGCAAAGCCAATGTTTACCAATGTCGATGTGCCCTTTTGAAATGTTTGTCCAGGAATGATTGTTTACATTCTGATTCCGTTCGGATGGCATTCGGGTTTGAGTGCTAATGAGCGTTCACTGACTGGCAGTCCACACCACGGAATGATTCAGTGAGTAGGAATCCTCTCAGTCAGTTCAATGCATTCGGCGAATGGATGCTAAGTGCATCAACTCGTGCCTCACAGATACAAGTGTATTGGTATTCCCTTCTCTTCGCGTTCGTTCCGATTGTCGCTTTTACACAATCGATTTCGACGCTTTCATGCTACACTCCGCCTAGGACGGTTCAGCTATCACTGAATGTTCGATAGCAGCAGATTTTTTGCTATTTTTCATCGGTGGCGTTTGGGTGAGTGAGTGAATTTTTCCATGCTTGCTGAGGGTCAGTTCCTATTACCTATGTTATTAAATGTTAGGATCGTTTTCAATTAAAAACTGTTGGTCTCAATAGTAAAGGTTACGAATAAAGGACATACAAAACACCCAACAGACCAAAGGAGAGTGTTCCGTTTGACGAAAAGCTTCTTCTGACTGGAAAGGAAAGGATGGTTTACTGTGTTACACTTACAATGCGTGTAAATTACTGCCGCCGTTAGCGCACGGTTATGAGGCCCACAATAGAACACATTTTTCTATGGGAAGCGTGCGGGTGATCATCGGTTTTTCAGTTCTGTCGCCTAAACGGTAAAAGATACCACTTTGGCGTCTTTGGACGAAAGTTAGAGTATGGATTGATGAAACAAAAAATATTTTTTTGAAAATTTTTCATGATACAGACAATATTTTTTTCGCTATTTTTCCGACAATTTTCTCCATGGTGAAAAATTTTCCGAGAAATGTTTTTCATTTTATATTTTTAATAGATTGCTGAGAAAATTTCCTTTCGATTTCACTAAAAAACTTTTGCTCTACGATGCATAGTTCAGGAGATATGAATTTTCAAAGTTTGAGGTATATAGAGAAATCGTGAAAATTCATCTAGAGTTTTCCGGGAAAATAGGCCACTATAATTTTTTTGAATTTCACTTTTGGTCATGTATCCACGAGCTCTACCTCTGGTGAAAATTTCATGCAAATCGGAGAACCTCCGGCCCAAATTGTCCGATAATAAAAAAATATCCCCTGCTGCGGCTCTGAAATGCGTGGTTTTTCGGTTCTAATGCGTGTTGTTGTATTCGTGTCCTATAGGATATATATATTGAAAACTGAACTGAGGACACGAATGACTCTTAAAATTTGCTCGCCGACCGTGTTCACAGTCTGACGGCAAAAAAAAAGAACGAGGGAAGAAGCAGGGTGCGTTGCGCTTTTATAGAGGGAAGCGGAATCCAAAAATGTGCTTGGACGTGATTGGTTAAATAAGAACGTTTTACGATTTTCAATAGTTTGTTGTTAATAATCAATAGTGTCCTCTATTTGAATCGACGCGTAGATAAATTTCCAATCGATTCATGGAAACATCTATCGATAAATGACTGAGTTATTAGCGGTCAAAACCTGACCATTTTTCGTTAAATGCTCAATTTTTCGTTTTTCTGAATTGTACCCCCATACAGTGACTCAACCTCATTTTCGTGCGGGGAACTGTTTCCATATCAAGTAGGTTTAAAAGTAATAAATGATTTACGGACTTTGATATGCTTTATCAATTACGAAGGTCGTAGGTGTCATCTATTGCTCGGCAATCATAAACTCTATTTATTCGCTAAAATCTTTGGAGTAATGGAAAAGTATTGAATTTGTGTCTAAAATTGAGCCAATCCCATATTCGTACACCTAACAAAAATCAAACATACAACATCCAAAACTACTTTTTATGTGCTAGATGATTGATCTTCATTACGTTGTTCAGATGTAGTATCGTACATTTGGAAAAAAATATAAGCGGACATATTTGACGCTTAAGTAAATGTTCGAGCGCGAACTATGCACGGTATCGAAGGGCTTTCTTCGCTGCCTTTGGCAGCCACCGAAAAGTGTTGAAGTCCGGCAAAACACACGCGAGAATTATCTGACCGAATACCACCACGCTTTCTTCAACGGTAGGTCACTAGAGCTCGTCCACCTTTTCACTAAGGTTGGACCGAAGCACACGACACGAAAACGGCTAAGTCCCTTGGTAACCGGGCACTTAGAAAATTTCGCACCGAACGAAATTACTACCACACAACAGTAAAAACGGCTAAGTCCCTTGGTAACGGAGGACTTGTGATTTTTTCACTCTATCGAGAATAAAGAGACGCAGACGGACCGTACGTTATATTCGTTTGGCTTGTTATTTCTGACTGGTGATTCTTGTACAATATACCTACAATATATGGGTTCAATACCTATTGTTCACAGACAGTGGCTATTGTGCGCATGAGCGCTCATCTCTTCTCTCTCGCGTGTAGTGTATAATGGGGTAATGTAGAGATTGTAACAATTTTGGCAAAATGAAATTAAATTAAATAGACATAATTCATAGAGTAGATGGGTCCGGCTCCAACAGTAAATGTAAGAAAAATACCACTTTTTCAATGTTTTTTGTTAAAAACAATCTAGTAACTCGAACAATAACGTGTTTTTTCAAGTTCACTTAATTAACAATGATTACTACGAATACCGAACGAGTTTAAAAAACTTATAATCAGATTTAGAGTACTTACGAGTAGATATCGGTATATCATACTTCACAATCTTGGTTAATATAACATTGATAAAAAATCTAAAACCAAAAGTTTTAGTCAATTACTTTTAGTATGGCTCTTAAATGGATGTACATAATTCATAGTTAATGTTCCTATCTAAAAATTGCGCAATTATTTTTTTATTTCATATTTTACTACCAAGCATTCCCATAGAGATTGATAGAATAAATATTATTGCCGTAACTGCAACACATGCGTTATTTGAAATAATGAAAACAACAGGTTATATTCTAATAAAAAGCATATCAATGCTCTCCGCCCACTCGGAATATTTTGTACTTTTATTATAAAATAAATAAACCGCAGAACAGGTTCCTTTCGTAAGTATAATTAGAATACGAATTCAAAAATAATTAAAATAATTGAATATTGAGATAAAATCAATTGTGTGAAGGTATGTACAGCATAGTGTATGGTACTTTGTTGTAAAACGAAGTTCTTAGTTAAAATTCTTTCTACACACAAGTTTGAAATTAACCTTTAACTGTTGTTTAGAACAAAAATTTGGTGTACATTGTTTGAAAATAATATTTCAGAAGAGTTTTGAAGTTATAACATAAGCATTGTCTATACTCAAAGAGGATAAAAACTTTTTATGATTTCTGTAAACTGAATATATTTTAACCAAAACTCTTTCAGTGCTCACGAATATATTTTTTAAATTGAATTCTACAACAAAAATGAACGCTATTGTTAGAATTATTGGATTTTATAGCAAAAATCATTGAAAAATGGTATTTCTAATAATTTTACTTAAGTTCCATATATGTCCGCTTATAAATTGTCCAAATGTACTCTACTACGTCTGAACAACGTTATATAGCACTTGTGCAATCAAATAGAGCATTTAAATTCAGTTTTGAATGTTGTATGTTTAAATTTTGATAGGTGTACGAATATGGGAGTGGATGAATTTTAGACACAAATTCAATACTTTTCCATTGATCCAAAGATGAAAGTAAATGGAAACATTTTATGACTGTTAAATAATAGATGATACCTATGGCCATCAATATAGATAAAGCATTCCAAACTCAATATATCATTTAAGGTGAAACAGTTTGGAATCAACTTCTAAGATTGCACTAAAACTTCAAAGGCACAAATCTCGCGAAGAAAGCATCCCACAACAGTGCACTTTTTATTTTGGCTTTGTGCACTAGCAGAAAGCTTATAATAAGAAGATCAGGAACGTTTGCCAACTATTTCTTCAGATTTGTGCCTGTGAAAACGTGAGTAGGGGGAGAAGTCGGCCATTGTGCCGGCCATCTTTGCATTCCGAGATGTTTCACCTTAATAGTTTTTTACTTACTTGATGTGACACCAGTGTCCTGTACGAATATGAAATTGGGCCACTGTATGTTGCCGAAAGACGTTATCCAACGTCAAAAGAACATGATCACAAAGCAAAGGGTTGCTGCTAATCTGCTAATCTGCTAATATCAACGCACCCCCTAGCCATGGCCAATCTGCGTTGTTTACACAAACATCCCTATAAACCCCCACGCTGGGAAATACGTTTTCCGAAAAAGGCGTTATGAGGTTCTGCACTGCATTCTTGTATTGGATTTACTTTAATAGCATTGTTGTTAGCAAATTCACAAAAAAGTGAAAGAGAAAGAAAACATGATTTGTGCAGGTAGAGCCCCATAGGCCATGCTATACCAGTTAGCACGCCCGACGCCCACCGATGACAGAGTGGGTAGGCTCGCACCATCGTCCCGCCCTTCTACCTATTTTTGAGATAGGCAGTTCTGTCAGGGTGTAAATAGTTATTATTATCCATGTAATCAAAATGTAATGCACCGATTTACGACCTTCTACGTGTTAACGACCTTAAGGTGGGAATATTTGCGTGCCGGGTATGCTCATCTTCCTGTTGTGACATCACTTCTCCACAATGGCTTGGAGGTTTCCTTCTTCATTTCGGTTGTTCTGGAAAGATTAGAAAACAAGGAAAGGAAGGGGCCACACCACTCCACAGAATGGCGGCCCATCTGATATTAGTTTTGTGTTAAATAATTATTGTTGTGAGTAGAGATCCTGAAAGGGAGAAATGCGAGTAGGTGGTAAGCCGCCAATCGAACCGTCAAAATCCCCATTAGCTTTCAATGAGTGACAGCTCGATCGGCGGCCCACCCCCCGTCCCACATCTCCCTTAGAGGCTCTCTAGTTGAGATAAATGTATGTATGGACCGATGCACGAGTTCACTAATTTGACGTTTGAGCGGAGCCGTATTCACTAGTTGCCATGGTCACATAAATAACACGGCACCGCTCAAACGTCAAAAAATGAACTCGTGCATTGGTTCATGGACCGATGCACGAGTTCACTATCTGATGTTTGAGCGGTGCCGTGTTATTTACGTGGCCATGGCAACGAGTGAATTCGGCACCGCTCAAAAGTCAAATTAGTGAACTCGTGCATTGGTCCATTGAGCAATTAGTCTTGGTTTAGTGTGTGCTTCTTTTACATTTGACAGTTCATCCCTTCATTCATTCGCAAATGTCATTCATTTCGTCATTCATTCATTTCGACGATCTTTTGTTCGCTTCTACACGTATTTACTCGTTCCCTAAAAGTTACGGTGCTTGTTGACCTCGTTATTGTTGTTGTTTCCATCGATTAATGGATGTCCAGTTCGTGTCCGTACATGAAGGTGTTCTTCAGGTTCTCCGTATTCCCGGCGATGGGGATTGCTTATTTTCGTCGCTTAGCCATCAAATATGGGGGTCGCTGCCAGGCACCGAGCAGCTTGCATTTCATAACCGGACTCTTCGTTCCCTCCTGGTTCACCATTTTAATCAGCACCTTGCAGAGTGGTCGGATCGTATCCACGCCCAAGCTGTGGCCGCGTTTACAGATCTTGGTTTGGCTTCTGTGTGCTTGGAGTTGTCGGCGTCCCAGTTGGTACAGCATTATCTTCAATGTTTGCGCCAGCCTGGATTTTGGGGAGGTGAGGATGCAATTTTCGTGATCGCTCAAGCCTTCGGTCTCCGTGTTGAAGTTTTCCGTGAACATTCCGCAGCTCTGACTATCAACGCTACCGGGGGGAAGACTCTTCAGATTGTCCATCGCATTGCAGGGACCGTTGGAGACAGTGGCCAAGGAGGTTACACTCATTACGACAGCGTGCTCAGCGTTCGTACTGGTAAGTGTTCATTATCTGTTTCTTATCTCCGGCAGGTTATGTCTTCCTTGCACATTCTTTACCTATGTTCCCTGAGATTTATGTTCCCTGTAAACGACTTCGAGGGGGGAACCTTCCAACACTCCTAATCCTAAAAGGGTATCTAGTTCTACAGATCATGGTTTGTTATGCCCTTTTTCGTCAAATTATTGTTTATTAGTTTATTAATTCCTTTTAACCTTTTTAGCTTCTTTCCTCCCTTTGGATTGGTCATCACTCGCCCACCCACCCGTTTGTATTCCTTCACATCGTCATGATCCCGTTCCCCAACCACATGTACGGCATTCCGAGCATCAACCTTTCGTTGATCCTTATGATGTAACCCAGGGCAGTATTGTTGCTCCCACCAGTCTTCCCGCACTTAGGTTACCCGAGAATGAGTTCGTTGCTGGTACCTGGAATGTGTCTGGGTGTACGCGATCCTCCGATCGGGACCTAATTGATCAGTTCTTGAAGTCCAATCAGATTGCCATTGCATGTCTTCAGGAGACTAGACTTGCATTGATAACCGAGTCCTATTCATGGTTCAATGTGAATTGCCAATCCGATACTGCTCCGAGGATGGGTGGTGGTACTTCGGTGTTGGTTCATCGTGGACATTTCCCTGAAGGGGGCGATTTTTTTCGCGTTTCTGATAATATTTGTGGTGTTATGATTAATGTGTTTGGTGAGCAGTTCATTATTTTATCTGTTTATGCCAGATCGCTAGGCAATCGTGCGGATCCTGAGTTAAGCGTTCTTACCAATTATTTGGCGAGTCTCAGCGAGCGGCAGAGAGTAAATCTAGCTGTGCTTGGGGATTTTAATGCGCATATTGGGCTTCATGACTTACTTCCTGCTGATCGCGTACGTGTTGGATCATTCCTTTACCATCAACAAAGTAATCCTAATGGTGAAGTGCTTAAGGAACTGCTTCATTTCCATAACTATCGCCTCACTAGTTCCTTTGGTCCAGATCGAAGTCAGGGTGTCGACCCAATTTTGAAAATAAAATTCCCTGACTTTCCCTGACCTTCCAGTCGTTTTCCAGAAAAAATCCAGACCATGTTGATTTGTTTGTTTGGTAGAGTTTATGTTTTAGGTCGTATGAATAAACTGAGCAATAGTTTTAACGATAAGTTTCTTCAAGTTGATATGATAAAACTGAGCAATTGGGTGTGTACTTTTCAAACTTGATAATTCGTATTAATAAAGCGGTAAAAGCTGAGTAGAAGCTAAGTAAATTCTGAGTCATCTATTGATCATATTGAAATCTTCAAGCGCAAAAGTTACTTTAAAAATTATAGAAAACGAAGTATTCGGATATTGAACTACCTCAGATATAATTTGACAAGTTTCAGTTATGAAGGACAATTTTGGACACCTTCCGCAAATTGATTATACCATTTTCCATGAGACGTCACTCTATGCTTTTTTGTTGGAAGGATTTTCTTCCTGAAATTTGGCTACTTCTTTTTCAGGTAAAATTACAGGAACTTTGTTTGAAAAATTCAACGAGGAATTCAACAAAAAATTCTCAGAAATTCCAATTTAAATTCTTAAATGTATTTTTCCATGTCTTCCTCCAAAACTTCTTTTTCCAGGAACTCCTCTAATATTTCTCCCAGAACCTCCTCAAATGTTTTATCTGATGACTTTAATATCACAAAGAATTATGTTGTTCCTCCAAAAACAAGTCCAAAAATTTGTTAACTAGTTTAAGAATTTTATAATTACACCTCCAGTAGGCGAATTCCGGCGCGTATTTTCTTTGAAAAATAGAAAATTTTCTTGCTGGTGAATAATGAAAGAAAGTTTCTTCTCTTTGAAGAAATTGTTCACCGGAATTCACCTACAGGACTCTAAAAAATATTGAAGAATTTATTTCAGTCATGATGTTTTTTCCTAGAAATTAGTTTAAAAAACATGGGAATATTACAGAAATACTAAAAACATAGGAAAATTACAGGAAAATAATTTTAGGGATCACATAGATACTTTTTCCAAAATGTATTCATTTTTGAATAAAATTCTTCACCATGATTCTTTACAGGTAATTTATGTTAGTTAATTTTTAGAATTCCGATGTGATTTTTTTAATTCAAGCACCGTTCTACCCAGAAATTTATCTAAATATTTTTAACAGAATGAATTCTGGAATTGAAAAACGCGCTAATAATAAGTTTCCAGATGTTCATTTTAATGTGTCGTGCCTTCAACAGTCCTCGATTTAACTACACTAAGAATGAGTACTATCTTCCAAGTACTTTTTTCGGGGGTTTATGCTAACGTAAGAACTTCATGTACACTCACAGAACGCGACACGACAACGAACATAACACATATTGTTGTTACAAACAATTGAAAAAAGGATTTAAATTTACCTTTTTATTCGACCGGTTTCGATCTAGCCCAACTACGGGAAAATGTTCGATTAGCCTTCAAAGTAATCTCACAAACTATCAAAGGATTATCGAGCAGATTACTTCAAATTAAATTCCTGCAAGCTTCCATGGATTTTATGGATTCACAAAGATATCTTAGATAATAATCTTCATATTTTTTGGAGAATTTCCTGTATATTCTCAGAACAAAAAACAAACTGGATATATTTGTAAGTAAGCTCCTGAATAAAATCCTGAAGTAACGCTTGGAATTCACAATATTTTCATAAAATCCTGGAAAATTTAAACTGAAAAATCTAAATTGAAATATATAGCAAAATGGACAAATTTCAATATTAGAGCACTTTGGGGTATTATCTTTGGGTCTACCCCGTTTGGCATAATGCCGTTTGGCATACAGTCGTTTGGCATAATTTGAAAAAGGAAGATACTGCAGTGGTACAGTGATATGCCGTACCATAAGAAGCGTCATAAAATTACATGTTCCTTTATTTTTTCAAATGACATCGACTAACTTAGGCGTTGGATATATTTTTGTTAAAGATGCGCCATAATATCCTGGACTTAATGACCCCGGAAGTCATGTATGATGCAATTCCAAAAGAGCTTTATTGGATATTGGTTTCCTTGAAAAATGATGATTAGAAGTATGTCCTATCACTAACTGTCAACGGAATGTACGATCGTGAGCAGTTTATACACACTCATTTGCTTAATGGAAGGAATCAAATGATCAAATTCAAAAATTTTCATAATTATGCCAAACAGATATTATGCCAAATGGCGATTATGCCAAACGACCGTTATGCCAAACAGCTATTATGCCAAACGACTGTATGCCATACGGCATTATGCCAAACGGGGTAGACAGATTATCTGTATTGTTTCCAGAAACGACATGATAAAAAATCAGAAATTATGACTTGCAGTTTTGTGCTCTTGAAATTTTGAGATACGATTTTCATCTTTACCTAAATACGAGCATCTTCATAAATTGTTCTCTATATTTCGTTTTATCTATTTGTGGCGGCAACCACCACAAGTTTAACTTGCATATTTTCGGCAAACTTGTAAAGATTGACATGATTTGATGAAGTGGATTTCATTTTATCCTCAAGATTTTGAAGAGAAGACAATGATTTGATCTAGCAAACTTTAGAACTAAATATTAATAAAGCAAGCTACGTCAACTTTAAAGAAATTGTTCAGAGAGCACTGTTGATGCTTTTCATTTCAGAATATTTTGGATGCTTAGAATACGTATAGGTAGTTAAGTACAGCTCACTCTCATATGCCTAAAAGCATCTTCTCAATCAACTTGTTTGATGTTGTAGTATTGAATATTTTTCCCTGACCTTTAGTGAAATTCCCTGACTTTCCCTGACTTTCCAGTTCAAGAAGCAAATTCCCTGACATTCCCTGACTTTCCAGGTTTTTCCAGGTAGTCGACACCCTGCGAAGTGTTGTGTGTACTTGGAAGCGTGGATCTCGCCGTTCGCAGGTATGTAAGATAATGTTCCTCTGTGGTCTTGTGATGATGATTTATTGTTATTCCTTTACTTGGTTGACTTTGTAGATTGATCACGTTATCATGCCCGTTGTTCGTCGATTCCATCGCCCTGAGTGTCGCTGTCTTGAGGATGAGAGCCATTTTTCCGACCACCTGTTGCTTACTTTACGTGTTAAGCATCGCCCTACCGTTAATGATGATACTCCCCGTGGCGCTATCACATCTTCAGCTCCTGCTGCGTTTATTCAGACTAGCTTGTTGACGACCGATCCAGTTGCCAAGCTGCGATACCATCGTGATCTTTCCTCCCGGCTCGAGTCTGCACATCTTGATCACTCTGCTGGCGATCCCGTGCCGTTTCTAGATCATATTAATGAGTCCGTTTTAGGGGCCGCCAATGCCACCCTCTCCATCCCCCGGTCACCTCGGACACCGAACCGAGCACAGGCTGGGCGTCTTTATGAGAGGCGACAGGAGGACTTCCTTTGCGATCGTCAAAATCCAGTTAAAAGACGCTTGCTGCGAGAGGCCCGTGATGCCAAGACTTTAGCTTATCAAGATCATTACGAAGGAACAGTTCGCGCCTTTTTCGATAATTTGGAGAATTTTCCTCCATTGGATCGCATACGCATGACGTATCGTTATTTGAGACAACATCGGCGTCGTGCGGCTCGCAAGTCGTCACATTATATCTCTGTGCAAGCTTGGGAGGCCAAATTGATGTCTGGTTCCAGTAATCTGGAGATTCCTCTTCTGTTCGAGCCTGAGTTACCACCTCCTGGTTCTGGCCCTACTTTAGGTGACATCGAGCGACTTACTTCCTCGATGATTGAAACTCTACAAATTCCGTTGCCAAAGGTGCCACGTCCGTCCGGACCTGATGAGTATCGACGAATAACCTTGTGCCAATCTATTTATAAGGTTTACTCTCGATTTTTGTTAGAGCAACTTGAAGTGTTCCTGGGAGATGTGCCGAATTATCAGTACGCCTACCATCACAACCGCTCCGCCGAGGACCAAATATTTATCGTACGACAGATTCTTGATGAACGGTGGCGTAAAGGTCGGATTACTTATGTCGTGTCACTGGATATTCGGCAAGCGTTTGATACGGTTAATTTGCACCGGGTTCCATCTTTGCTTGCTGAGCTTGGGGTTCCTGCTTATCTTATCAATCGTATAATTTCCGCTTGTCTCACCGAGCAGACCTCACTCCAGTGGTTCGGTCAACGAACAGCCTCTTTTAATAAGGTTCGGGGCATTAAGCAAAGGTGCCCCTTGTCTCCCAAACTTTTTGTTTATCTGCTTCATCAATGATCACAAAGCAAAGGGTTCCTGTGATGAAAAAGTAAGAGGTTGTTTCCGAGATACAACCGCCAAGTTGGCGTTGGATAACGATAGCTTCATCTATTTCCTGGCTTGAGACCGGCACAGACTTATGAAAGATTTCTACTGATAAAAATCCAATCAATTTTCATATTATTTGTAGCATGTCAATTCTGACCTATTATGGACATAGTGTGTTAGCCCAGAAAATCTGTGGTGTAAGTTTGATTTGGTTAACACTTCAACACCGATAGACTCGGTCGATGGAAGAAGAAGCATGAGCGGTAACTCTTGCTTCCCGAACAAATATTCCGGTCGAACGTTAGGTCCACGCATGATCCACTAAGATTGGTTGCTTTAGTAGGTTCCGAATCCAGTTTGAGGTTGAGGTACTTCTCCATGAAGTCCGCGAACTCCATGTTCTCCTTTTGATACTCGAAGAAGTTCCGCACCATGTAGAACTTTTTCTGCTTCATAGTAGTATCCGGGGAAATGTAGAGGCAAATCTGCGATTCCAGAGCTCGGCCGTCATGGTCCTGAAGGAAGCGAGTGGCCTATCTGATCGGTTTGTTTAAGGATACCAACCTGTGCGCGATCCACGCCAAGCGTGTCAGCAGCATACCGAAGGACATCCAACTGACTCGTCGTATCCGTGGAGAACGCGCTTAAATTGAAATGCAGCAAAATTTCAAACAAAACGGGTTACAACTATGCATTCGATGTAAAAGAGTTACAACCAGAGACACTTCATCTATAACTATTAATTGATTAATTAATTTATTTATTTATCAATTATAATTTTGGTTGTTTAGTTTCCTAGTTAGCTGTTGCGGATTAGTTTTAGCTCTTTGTTTGACAAATTGATACTCTGATCGCTCTAGCATGCATTTACAGGTAGGTAGCGACGACGACAACGGAATTATTCAAAGTAAGTAAAGTTTGTAAGGATGCTTAAAATATATCCCCGAGCCCGATTTCATCTTCTAAACTCGTACCAATTAGCTCATACGGTTGAAATAATTAAATTTCTGTTAGATATCAGGTATTTCCTCAAGAAATTGCCTACATTTAGGCGTTTTTGTTAATTCTTGAAATTAACTATTTATTATTTCTAACATATTGCATTATTAAGAATTTTGCAAGCATATTCGGATTCAGGGAGCTCATATTCATAATGTAGAGTTGTTTAAAAACATAATAATAATCGCATTGACAAGTGATCAATTTCACCCCAAAATGGGATTCCCCGATTTTCTATTTAAGGGATGATTTTTAGCACTAAAACCACATTTGTTGTAAAATTTTGGCACATGAGCCATAGAGGCTGACCGTCGTACTAGTATTCAGTTGTTTGGCATTTTCAACATGATTGAAAACAGTCAAGAAAAACCATGAAAAATGATCAATTTCACCCGAAATTACGGTACACGTAAACTTCAAAACGTCAAAACCTGATAACAGCAAGAAAAATGTGCTTTTCTTTGAAAAATAAGACATGCCTCGATGTTTACCAATTTTTCAATAGTTTTGTCATGAAAATCAAAAGTTTTCATTATTTGAGTAGATTCGTAGAAATATTTCCAATCGATTGGTGCAAAAATCTTGAAAATTTTTGCGGGCGTTAGTAAGTTATTAACAGTCAAAATCTAACCACTTTTCGTGACGCGAGCGATTTTTCGTTTTTTCGAAATTGTACCCCAGTATGTTGCCGTAAGACGTTATCCAACGTCAAAAGAAGATAACTTTTGCGTCTGCTAAGAAGAAATTGCATCTGGCGGTACTGAGGAAAATTTTATCTTGGCTTTGGCAATGACGGCGCATCACAACGGAGATTGGAAAACATGCGAACGCAGTGACGACATCAGGCCTTATCGTTCAAATATATCGTTCCGTCACAGGGGGAGGGAGAGGGTCTTCCATAGTGTTACAGCCCTTATACACAATTTAAATCTTCCATACAAAAGTTGTTACGTGGGGAAGGAGGGGGTCTAGAACTGGCATATTTTGGGTTATGTAATATTTGAATCATTCCTTAACAATAGAAAATATATTTATTGCATTCCGCCAGCACGACTCGGAAACATTCTCGATTTGTCGTTTTGTCAATTATTCATAACTAATCAGATATTGTATGATGCTACGAGATGAATAAATGTAAGAATATGGTAAACACATTAGCAAATATTACACAAATAACTCTTTAGGACACATTTGTTGGCACTGAAAAGGGCCGATTGAACTGTGAGAATCGAGTAACGCGGACACATTTTGCCAGCGAACAGGTTGAAATCCTCCTCGCCCGATAAGATTTGCGGTGGCGATGATGATGGGCGCTTGAACAAGCGGCTTGAGCTGATTTTCTTCAGCCATCTCGTAGCCAGCGATTTCACAAACCGGACACTGGATTTGCAGCAGCTTAAGGTGAAGATGAATCGAAGCCAAACCTCAAATTTTCAATACATACGTTTAAGCTGAAAACTTAATCGATTGGTCACTCGCAGGTGGTGACCAATCAATTAAGTTTTCAGCTCAAACGGGTTTTCGGTTCTCCAGATCCGTGCTCTTGAAAATTTGAGGTTTGGCTTCGATTCTTCTTCACCTTAATGATTGCAAATTATTGATGCTGATTTTCTTGTCTACACACTAAGGGTGAGTTACGAATTTTGATAATAACTCAGCAGCGGAACATTCGGTAAACAAAATTTGTAGATATTGTTGGAATTTTACTGATTTTGGTAAAATGTTTACCGCAAATCACTAAAAATTTCACCAAAACTATTATTTTTGATTCACCGACAGTTCTGTTGCTGTGACTATTGCCAATAATGTTGCGTGAAATATTTTCGAAACTCTTTCAAAATTAAATTGTCGTCCTGAAAAGGACGGTTGGGTGAGGATATCGTCGATCGCCATTTCATGCTCAGGTTTTGTGAATTCAGTGGTAGTTTTGCTGTCGGTGATGGGGACGATTTAGCTTCCAAATCTGTACAGCGTATGGCCCTGCCACTTCAGAGCGTAGCCGACAGAATTCTGGATGACTTCAGCACACCGCGGGTTTCCTCGTAGATGAGACCGGAGGTACGATTGACGTCGCCATGGCGAGCCAGACGGCGGATGGCGGGCTTGGTGATGATGCACTGGATGTTGTCACGCTTGGCGCTTTCTTTTCCGAGGCCGGTCTAACTTCGGCAACGATTGTAACAAAACTGATGCTCGGCCGCCGGCTCGGCTGCTTTTATGCGGTACGCGATGGATGAATTCTTCTTGCTCGCTCGCTGTTCACTGTTCGTCTCGCTCGCTCGCAAGAGAAGGTCATAAAAGGGACCGGCAGCCGCGCAAATTCAATCATTCGTTTGTTTCAATCCGTCCAGTGAACACTACTACGACGATGGCTGGAAAGCAGCCCCTCGCAAGCAGCCGGTCACGAAAGTCGCTCGCAAGAGCGCCCCAGCCACCGGAGGAGTCAAGAAGCCGTATCGCTATCGGCCAGGAACGGTCGCTCTGCGTGAGATCCGTCGCTACCAGAATTCTACGGAGCTGCTGATCGACAAGTTGTATTTCCAGCGCCTGGTCCGTGAAATCGCTCAGGACTTCAAGAGCGATTTGCGATTACACAGCTTGGCGTCATGGCCCAGCAGGAAGCGAGCGAGGCCTATCTTTGAGGGTACTAACATGTGCGCGATCCACGCCAAGCGTGTCACCATCATGCCGAAGGCCTTCTAGCTGGCTCGTCGTATCCGTGGCGAACGAGTTTAAATTGAATTAGGACGCAATTTCAAGCAAAACGGCCCTTTTCAGAGCCACAACAATGTATTCCACGTAAAAGAGTTACGGCTTAAGATATTTCACCTATTATTAATTAATTAATTTATTTAATTACCAATTTAAATTTCGGATGATTAGTTTTTCAACGGCAAACAAAGTTTTAGCTAGGTTCCCGTCGGGCGGCGGTAGCATTTTTGCAGTTTTCTCTATGCGCTTATTTGGTTTCGATCGACAATTTCTTACCAAATCAGCTTTGGTTTTAGCTTTCAATTTGACAAGTTTATACTGATCGCTTTGGCATGCATGTGACAAATGACTGACCGAAATATGAATCCATTCACCAGTAATGTCGCTCTTCACGGTGTAAAATTCTCATAACTCTCTTTCAAAATTAAATTGTCGTCCTGATAAGGACGGTTGGTGGTAGTCACAATCCATCGAACTGGGTTTTCATTCCATTCTTAGACAGAAACACACCAAAAGATTACCGAAGACGATTGAATTAAAATGCGGTCGTGCGCGTGCGCGTGAAGTGGAATTTGATTGGCTTTGACTGAACACGAGATAATAGAGAGAAGTAAGAAGAAGACCGAAAGGGGCGTTTCCCTTCGAAAGACGAAAGTGGCTAAGATATCTCTCAATGATGTCTGTGTCAGGAATACACAGGAAAAATGTGCTTTTCTTCGAAAAATAAGACATGCTTCGATATTTCTCAATTTTTCAATAGTTTAGCCATGAGAATCAATAGTTTTCATTGTTGGAGTAGATTCGTAGAAAGATTTCCAATCGATTGGTGCAAGAATCTAGAAAATCTATCCGGGCATTAGTAAGTTATTAACAGTCAAAATCTAACCACTTTTCGTGACGCGAGCGATTTTTCGTTTTTTCGAAATTGTACCCCAGTATGTTGCCGTAAGACGTTATCCAACGTCAAAAGAAGATAACTTTTGCGTCTGCTAAGAAGAAATTGCATCTGGCGGTACTGAGGAAAATTTTATCTTGGCTTTGGCAATGACGGCGCATCACAACGGAGATTGGAAAACATGCGAACGCAGTGACGACATCAGGCCTTATCGTTCAAATATATCGTTCCGTCACAGGGGGAGGGAGAGGGTCTTCCATAGTGTTACAGCCCTTATACACAATTTAAATCTTCCATACAAAAGTTGTTACGTGGGGAAGGAGGGGGTCTAGAACTGGCATATTTTGGGTTATGTAATATTTGAATCATTCCTTAACAATAGAAAATATATTTATTGCATTCCGCCAGCACGACTCGGAAACATTCTCGATTTGTCGTTTTGTCAATTATTCATAACTAATCAGATATTGTATGATGCTACGAGATGAATAAATGTAAGAATATGGTAAACACATTAGCAAATATTACACAAATAACTCTTTAGGACACATTTGTTGGCACTGAAAAGGGCCGATTGAACTGTGAGAATCGAGTAACGCGGACACATTTTGCCAGCGAACAGGTTGAAATCCTCCTCGCCCGATAAGATTTGCGGTGGCGATGATGATGGGCGCTTGAACAAGCGGCTTGAGCTGATTTTCTTCAGCCATCTCGTAGCCAGCGATTTCACAAACCGGACACTGGATTTGCAGCAGCTTAAGGTGAAGATGAATCGAAGCCAAACCTCAAATTTTCAATACATACGTTTAAGCTGAAAACTTAATCGATTGGTCACTCGCAGGTGGTGACCAATCAATTAAGTTTTCAGCTCAAACGGGTTTTCGGTTCTCCAGATCCGTGCTCTTGAAAATTTGAGGTTTGGCTTCGATTCTTCTTCACCTTAATGATTGCAAATTATTGATGCTGATTTTCTTGTCTACACAATAAGGGTGAGTTACGAATTTTGATAATAACTCAGCAGCGGAACATTCGGTAAACAAAATTTGTAGATATTGTTGGAATTTTACTGATTTTGGTAAAATGTTTACCGCAAATCACTAAAAATTTCACCAAAACTATTATTTTTGATTCACCGACAGTTCTGTTGCTGTGACTATTGCCAATAATGTTGCGTGAAATATTTTCGAAACTCTTTCAAAATTAAATTGTCGTCCTGAAAAGGACGGTTGGGTGAGGATATCGTCGATCGCCATTTCATGCTCAGGTTTTGTGAATTCAGTGGTAGTTTTGCTGTCGGTGATGGGGACGATTTAGCTTCCAAATCTGTACAGCGTATGGCCCTGCCACTTCAGAGCGTAGCCGACAGAATTCTGGATGACTTCAGCACACCGCGGGTTTCCTCGTAGATGAGACCGGAGGTACGATTGACGTCGCCACGGCGAGCCAGACGGCGGATGGCGGGCTTCGTGATGATGCACTGGATGTTGTCACGCTTGGCGCTTTCTTTTCCGAGGCCGGTCTAACTTCGGCAACGATTGTAACAAAACTGATGCTCGGCCGCCGGCTCGGCTGCTTTTATGCGGTACGCGATGGATGAATTCTTCTTGCTCGCTCGCTGTTCACTGTTCGTCTCGCTCGCTCGCAAGAGAAGGTCATAAAAGGGACCGGCAGCCGCGCAAATTCAATCATTCGTTTGTTTCAATCCGTCCAGTGAACACTACTACGACGATGGCTGGAAAGCAGCCCCTCGCAAGCAGCCGGTCACGAAAGTCGCTCGCAAGAGCGCCCCAGCCACCGGAGGAGTCAAGAAGCCGTATCGCTATCGGCCAGGAACGGTCGCTCTGCGTGAGATCCGTCGCTACCAGAATTCTACGGAGCTGCTGATCGACAAGTTGTATTTCCAGCGCCTGGTCCGTGAAATCGCTCAGGACTTCAAGAGCGATTTGCGATTACACAGCTTGGCGTCATGGCCCAGCAGGAAGCGAGCGAGGCCTATCTTTGAGGGTACTAACATGTGCGCGATCCACGCCAAGCGTGTCACCATCATGCCGAAGGCCTTCTAGCTGGCTCGTCGTATCCGTGGTGAACGAGTTTAAATTGAATTAGGACGCAATTTCAAGCAAAACGGCCCTTTTCAGAGCCACAACAATGTATTCCACGTAAAAGAGTTACGGCTTAAGATATTTCACCTATTATTAATTAATTAATTTATTTAATTACCAATTTAAATTTCGGATGATTAGTTTTTCAACGGCAAACAAAGTTTTAGCTAGGTTCCCGTCGGGCGGCGGTAGCATTTTTGCAGTTTTCTCTATGCGCTTATTTGGTTTCGATCGACAATTTCTTACCAAATCAGCTTTGGTTTTAGCTTTCAATTTGACAAGTTTATACTGATCGCTTTGGCATGCATGTGACAAATGACTGACCGAAATATGAATCCATTCACCAGTAATGTCGCTCTTCACGGTGTAAAATTCTCATAACTCTCTTTCAAAATTAAATTGTCGTCCTGATAAGGACGGTTGGTGGTAGTCACAATCCATCGAACTGGGTTTTCATTCCATTCTTAGACAGAAACACACCAAAAGATTACCGAAGACGATTGAATTAAAATGCGGTCGTGCGCGTGCGCGTGAAGTGGAATTTGATTGGCTTTGACTGAACACGAGATAATAGAGAGAAGTAAGAAGAAGACCGAAAGGGGCGTTTCCCTTCGAAAGACGAAAGTGGCTAAGATATCTCTCAATGATGTCTGTGTCAGGAATACACAGGAAAAATGTGCTTTTCTTCGAAAAATAAGACATGCTTCGATATTTCTCAATTTTTCAATAGTTTAGCCATGAGAATCAATAGTTTTCATTGTTGGAGTAGATTCGTAGAAAGATTTCCAATCGATTGGTGCAAGAATCTAGAAAATCTATCCGGGCATTAGTAAGTTATTAACAGTCAAAATCTAACCACTTTTCGTGACGCGAGCGATTTTTCGTTTTTCGAAATTGTACCCCAGTATGTTGCCGTAAGACGTTATCCAACGTCAAAATATTTGTCATTCTGGCTGACTTCTGGGCTGGCTGTACTTACAAACTAACATGTTTTACTTTTCGTTTCGGGAATAGGGAAAAGGTATTGATATTGAGAAAGAGGCGAAAATGATTTATGAACATGGGGAGTGGGAAAAAGGGGCAATGCTTTTGGGCATACAAAACGATTATGGATTTTAGGCTGAACTCAAACAAGATGATGGAAAACAAATAAAACAAAAATGACTTAACACTAAACTTCGGTATTGAACCGAACAATGTTCGAAAATTGGGTTTTTGTCTGCATTTTAGAGAACTGAACCTCTGTGTGACGGAGATGTTTTAAGCGATAGAGAAAACACAGACAAACAGACGTAACACTAACGAAATTTCCATCGACCACTCATTTAACGATCATTTCAAATTCGCTATGTTACAAATCTCACGACCAGAGGCGCGCACATAGTTTTTCTTCGTGTATGACGTTTTACGCTACCGCCATCTGCAGGTCTTGTTGCACGAAACAGTATTATCCACTTACACTTTTCTTTTTGACGTTGGGTAAAGTCTTACGGCCCCAGTATCTTACGTACCGTAAAACGGGGTAACTTTGATAATGCGGGTAACTTTGATAGTGCGTAACCCACCGCATACTAAATGGAATATCATAATTTCTGTTAATCAGTTAAGCAAAACGAATGCAAAACTAAAGAATATTATTATGACACTTCATGTAAGAGCGTTTTTCATTTGAATCAAGAACGTTTTAGGCTTTTTATACGAATTTAAAATAATTACACAATTTTAGCATTTTCAAAACGTTTACAAACAATCTGTTCTACGATCACTATTTGATGTAGTTTTGAATAGTTGGCCACTTATCTTTGATAGCCTAGTTATCATAGAATTTGAATACGGTCACAAATCTCTTAGCGAAAAGCATATTCACAAACTGGGACCATTTTTGTAATCTAAGTCAGAACTTTCCATATAACGTTAAACGCCTAGAGGTATGCAATGCCCTACAAATGTTCGTTATTCATTCAATTTTGTTCGAATCATACTCCATTATCAAAGTTACCCCAAAACAGAAAACCAACTTTCGATTTTATGAAAAATTATATATCCATTCAAAATGAATCTTTTGCTAATTTATCGACTGTAATCGATAGCTAGGATGCCAGTACTTGTTTTAAAAATATAAATTGTAAATCTTTGAAACAGCATGTAAAAATATTCAAGTTTTCTTCGAAAAAACTATCAAAGTTACCCCGTTTTACGGTACCCCAGTATCAATTTCGAAAAACGAAAATCGCTCGCGTCACGAAAAGTGGTTAGATTTTGACTGTTAATAACATACTAACGCCGGATAGATTTTCGAGATTCTTGCACCAATCGATTGGAAATCTTTCTACGAATCTACTCCAATATTGATTTTCATGACTAAACTATCGATAAATGGGTATATATCGAGGCATGTCTTATTCTCCATAGAAAAGCACACTTTTCTTGCTGTTATAAGGTTTTGACGTTTTAATGTTTACACCGTAATATCGGGTGAAATTGATCATTTTTCATAGTTTTTCTTATCTGTTTTCAATAATGTTGAAAATTCCAAACAACTGAATGCAGGAAAACAAGTTCGACGGTCAGCCTCTTTGGCTCAGGTACCAAAATGTTCTAACAAATGTGTTTTTAGTGCTAAAAATCGGGCATCCCATTTCGTGGTGAAATTGATCAGTTGTCAATGCGATTATTGTTATTTTTTTAAACGACTCTACATAATGAATATGAGCTCCCTGAATCCGAATATGCTTGCAAAATTCTTAATAATGCAATATTTAAAGAAATAATGAATAGTTAATTTTAAGAATTCCAATGCAAACGCTTAAATGTAGGCATTTCCTAAGAAAATCCCTGATATCTAACAGAAATTTAATTATTTCAACCGTAGGTATGAGCTAATTGGTACGAGTTTAGAAGATGAATTCGGCCTCGGCGATATATTTTAAGCATCCTTACAAACTTTACTTTGAATGCCGTTGTCGGCGTCGCTCATCCAAAATTATAATTGATAAATAAATTAATTAATTAATCAATTAATAGTAATAGATGAAATGTCTCTGGTTGTAATTCTTTTACGTCGAATGCATTGCTGTGACCCTAAAATGGGCAGTTTCTTTTGAAATTGTGCTGCAATTCAATTTAAGCGCGTTCTCCACGGATACGACGAGTCAGCTGGATGTCCTTCGACATATGATGCTGACACGCTTGACGTGGATCGCGCACAGGTTGGTATCCTCAAACAAACCGATCAGTTAGGCCACTCGCTTCGTGCAGGACCATGACGGCCGAGCTCTGGAATCGCAGATTTGCCTCTACATTTTCCCGGATATCACGACGAAGCAGAAAAAGTTCTGAATGGTGCGGAACTTCTTCGAATATCAAAAGCAGATCATGCCAATCATCGTGGCAGGCAACATTAACATCGATTTGAGCAAAGAGGAGAACATGGAGTTCGCGGACATCATCGAGAAATACCTCAATCTCAAACTGGCTTCGGAACCCACTCAAGCAACCAATCTTCGTGGATCATGCGTGGACCTAACGTTCAACCGGAATATTTGTTTGGGGAGCAAGAGTTACCGCTCATGCTTCTCCTTCTATCGGTGTTGAAGAGTTAACGGAACCAATAGTATGAAAATTGATTGGATTTTTATCAGTAGAAATCTTTCATAAGTTATTGACGGTCTCAAGCCAGGATATAGAAGAAGCTAACGTTATCCAACGTCAACTTGGCAATTGTATCTCGGAAACAACCTCTTACTTTTTTCATGAAAAATATGTATATACTAGCTTACCCAGCGTGGCTAACCACGCTCGAACAAAATTTAAAAGCGGAAAGCTATGCAAAATAAAAATATGAACTAATGAATTTCTCTGTTCATAACTGTGAAAGTGCTCTATAAATAATAAGCTGAGAAACACACTTCGTCCCAGTGGAGCTGTAACGTTAGAAGTAGAGGATAATGATTATAATTTTATTAACATGACCCGACATTGACATGCATGATACTAATGACCGCAAAATCGCCTAAATTTATACTCTGACCATAGTCTATTTAGCATATGACCTAAATGCTGTTGTAATGTTCTTATTTGGAATAATTACAGCTCTAATGCTGTTGTAGTGTTTCTTCAGCTGTGAAACATTTCGAAAATTCCAGAACATTCTATGAATTAGAGAGAATAACATTCTCGAATATTCTACTGAATAGCTGTTGCAGAGTTCCATAGTATATTGTTGTCTTTCAAAATCACAGTTGTAATGACGCTTGAAAATATCGACTCATAGAACAGAAATGCTTTGGAAAGCTGTTATGAGGGACCATCATAGTAACCATGAAATTTTGTTTTTAGTCTGTTTTTAGCTTCACTGTAAATAGAATAAAAACTCGATTTGGCGAGAAATAATCTGATTCATGTGTATATTGCTTTTCCACATGTCAAACTCGTGCTTAAAAGTTGGAACTGTTGAAACCCCTTCTGAATCACATATTTAACCCCAACCCAATCCAAGTTCGACCGAACTACAATTTGCTTAAAGGTGGTTAATTTACGATTTGATCACCGAACAACAAGTTTATTTATTTATTTATTTATTCATTTATTTATTTATTTCGTCTTCGACCTACAAGATCGTACATACTACTGATTAATGAAACACTTACAAGTACAATCAAATAACACACAAACAAATGCCGAAGTAACAATGCACAAATACAGATTTAACAAAAACATAAATAAGATAGGAATGAATTGCATATTCAGGTACATGATTCAGGCAGTTTACAGTAAATTAAGGAGTAGGTCGATTATCTCGGGTTGATGGTCGCCACGCTGAATTATGGAAATCTTGGAATTCACGGCATCGTACTCCGCTCGACCAATTTGAGATCCTTAACGCAGTATCGCGAAACTGGGCATCGATGTTTACTTTATACGGTACATAGTGCAGGGTTGAAATATCCTGCCACGACGGTATCAAACGTTTTACTCGCAGAACTGAAACCGCTCCTATAGATTCGCATACCGACGGCACACAAAATTGAGAACGATTCAAGCAAAATCGAGCAATTATGATAGTACAAAGTTGATTTTGCAGCATCAGTGAAAATTACACATAGATATATTAATCCAGAAGAGCTAGAATTTATTAACCTTTTGACGTAGGACTACGTCTTTGTTTTCTATATTGGGGTGCACTTTAAAAGTACGGAAAATGAGACATGTAACGAAATTAGGGGAGATTTTGAACGTTAATAACTCAGTTGTTTATGAACCAATTATTACGATTTTAGTATCATTCGATCAGAAATGTATCTACGCATCGTTAGTAATATATCCGATAAGTGAATTTTGTTGTTAAACTATTGAAAATTTGATAAATGTTGACCCCTTTCTTATCCAACCAATCACGTTCGAGCACTTTTCGACGGTGTCGCTTCCCACTATAAAAGCAAACGGGTCCCTGCTTCTTCCCTCAGTCTTCTTTTTGCGGTCGGACTGTGAACACGGTCGGGCGAGTCATTCTCGCTTTGCTTTTGCACCCGCGTCACAGTCCAATTTGTGTCGTCGGAAGAGGAAGACGCAAGATTAATTTGCGGCGGCGATTACGATGGCTTGGGCGCTTCTCCGAGCGGCAAACTACTGCTGCTCGGAGAAGCGTCAAAGCCATCGTCGCCGCCGCAAATTTATTCGCGCTCCCAGATTTAAACCCGTGATAAATTCAGCATCGGTGGTCAAGAAGCAAGCCCGTTAGGAACCAGATACCAGAAGCCCCCAGAGTTGCTGATCCGAGGAGCTGCTGCTAATCGAGCGTCGGAATCGCTCGAGTTTCCAGATTTCGACACGTGCCCGTGGATCCACTACCCGTTGCTGTTGCTGTTTGCGTTGAGGATTTCCCGTTTGACCATGGCAAACAAGTGATAACTTCCCGCAGTGCTATATATCTACCATCGGACCTTGTCAGGACCATCAAATTTGTGGAAAAGAGTTGAAGGAATAATATTTCCGACCTTATTAGATCTTCTATTTCTCAATCAATCTCGCAGCTTCATACAAATTTTAATTTGTTATGAATAATTGACTATTCGTGGACGCTGCTGCAGTGCCGTCGGGGTGATTGCTCAACATTTCACTTTAAAAGTACGGAAAATGAGACATGTAACGAAATTAGGGGAGATTTTGAAATAACTCACTTGTTTATGAACCAATTATTACGATTTTAGTATCATTCGATCAGAAATGTATCTACGCATCGTTAGTAATACATCCGATAAGTGAATTTTGTTGTTAAACTATTGAAAATTTGATAAATGTTGACCCCTTTCTTATCCAACCAATCACGTTCGAGCACTTTTCGACGGTGTCGCTTCCCACTATAAAAGCAAACGGGTCCCTGCTTCTTCCCTCAGTCTTCTTTTTGCGGTCGGACTGTGAACACGGTCGGGCGAGTCATTCTCGCTTTGCTTTTGCACCCGCGTCACAGTCCAATTTGTGTCGTCGGAAGAGGAAGACGTAAGATTGATTTGCGGCGGCGATGACGATGGCTTGGGCGCTTCTCCGAGCGGCAAACTACTGCTGCTCGGAGAAGCGTCAAAGCCATCGTCATCGCCGCTGCAAATTTATCCGCGCTCCCAGATTTCGACTCGTGATCGGTGGTCCAGAAGCAAGCCCGTTAGGAACCAGAAACCAGAAGCCCCCAGAGTTGCTGATCCGAGGAGATGCTGCTAATCGAGCGTCGGACTGGTGAAATCGCTCAAGCTTTCAAGAGTGAGCATCGTTTCCTGATTTCGACTTGTGCCCGGGGATCCAATACCCGTTGCTATTGTGCGCCATCCACGTCACGAACCATTCGGCTGGTTCGTCGTATAAGCAAATTCCCCGTTTGACCATGGCAATCAACTGATAACATCCCGTAGTGCTATTTATCTGTAACCGAATCGAGGCTAAGAAAGCCATCGGCCCTTGTCAGGGCCATAATATTTGTGGAAAAGAGTTGAAGGAATAATATTTCCAACCTTATTACATCTTATATTCCTCAATCAATCTCGCAGCTTCGTATAAAATTTAATTTGTTATGAATAATTGATGGCACGTCAATTTGAGACTATTCGTGGACGCTGCTGCAGTGCCGTCGGGGTGAGTGATCAACATTTGACAACGATTGTAAACTAGAGTGGAATTTCCGACAGTGTCTTTGATTTGCCATATTTTATGAGACTACTTCGATTACGAAAATGATCACATGTAACAAAATTGCGACATGTTTAGAATGCTTTTGAAAAGAAATTTTGATAGAACAATTTTCATAATTTTGGCACCATGGATTAGAAATTTACCTTCATATTAAAGAAAACTATTGATTATCAATAGCGAACTATTGAATATTTAGTAATTGTCAACCCTTTCATTCATGTTCGACCAATTTCTCACGCATTATCATTTTTCGCAATTATCAAGTAATTCCAAGTCCAACTCATTATTGGCACATATGCACTTCCCAGATTGGTCGATTAGAAAGAGAAGAGCACGAATGGGAGGAGCATAATCTGCTAATCTAAGGGTATATAGCATGCTTCCTTCGTTGGATACGGTTTCATTCCGTTTCGCCTTCGAGCTGGCAAGAGCTCCTCCGTTCCTCCGTTCTGGTGGTCGGTGGTCAAGAAGCAAGCCCGTTAGGAGTTAAATTCCAGAAGCTGATCCGAAGAGGAAAGAGCAGCGAATCAAGCGTCGGACTTATGAAATCGCTCAAGATTTCAAGAATGAGCATCGTTTCCAGATTTCGACTTGTGCCCGGTAATCCACTACCCGTTGCTGTTGTGCGCCATCCAAGGACCATGGCAATCAACTGATCAATCCCGGAGTGCTATTTATCTGTGACCGTATCGAGGCTAAGAAAGCCATCGGCCCTTGTCAGGGCCATTAAATTTGTGGAAAAGAGTTGAAAGAATAATATTCCCGACCTTATTACATCTTATATTCCTCAATCAATCTCACAGTTTCGTACAAAATTTAATTTGTCATGAATAATTGATGGCACGGCAATTTGAGACTATTCTTGGACGCCTTGCTGTGCCGTCGAGGTGAGTGCTCAACATTTCACAACGAATGTAAACTAGAGTGGCATTTCCAACAGTGTCTTTGATTTGCCATATTTTATTGGAGCATTTGGTTGGTAAATGGCTGGGCATGGCGTACCATTGGTACCTCGCGTACCTGAAGGAATAAAATAGACCCCTTTGTGCGGTCCTTAGCCTCTTGCCCAGCAACTCCTATCCCTACCTCCTCGCGGTACTGGCCGGGGTACGAGTAACCTTAGGGAAGATCGGGTAACCAACCCCCGGTGGGAACTTTGGTCGTATGCTGACAGGGAAGGGGGGGTTTGCTTTTGCTTATGCTTCTGCAAACCTTGAGCGTCTGTACTCCATGTTAGGAGCGGCTCACAACAGCGTCTGTTCCCCATGTCAGGGGCGGCTGATCATCGTCCGAGTGCCAGAGAAGGACTCTAAGCTAAACTGCGCACTATGGTCCTCCGAACATTTAGGGGGAATGGTCCTCCGGAAATCTAGGGGGTTGGTGTCAGGCCCTGCAAGCCAGCCGTAAAAAATCAAGCAACGAATAATCAACGAGAGAATACGAACCGGGACAATCGGCGAAGACCACAGCGACGTAAAGGGACTAGCGATTGGAAGCTCGGTACGTGGAACTGTAAATCTCTCAACTTCATCGGGAGCACACGCATACTCGCCGACGTACTGAAGGACCGTGGATTCGGCATCGTAGCGTTGCAGGAAGTGTGTTGGAAGGGATCAATGGTGCGAACGTTTAGAGGTAACCATACCATCTACCAGAGCTGCGGCAATACACATGAGCTGGGAACAGCTTTTATAGTGATGGGTGATATGCAGAGGCGCGTGATCGGGTGGTGGCCGATCAATGAGAGAATGTGCAAGTTGAGGATCAAAGGCCGGTTCTTCAACTTCAGCATAATAAACGTGCACAGCCCTCACTCCGGAAGCACTGATGATGATAAAGACGCTTTTTACGCGCAGCTTGAACGCGAGTACGACAGTTGCCCAAGCCACGACGTCAAAATCATCATAGGAGATCTAAACGCTCAGGTTGGCCAGGAGGAGGAATTCAGACCGACGATTGGAAAGTTCAGCGCCCACCGGCTGACGAACGAAAACGGCCTACGACTAATTGATTTTGCCGCCTCCAAGAATATGGCCATTCGTAGCACCTACTTCCAGCACAGCCTTCCGTACCGATACACCTGGAGATCACCACAGCAGACAGAATCGCAAATCGACCACGTTCTGGTTGATGGTCGGCACTTCTCCGACATAATCGACGTCAGGACCTATCGTGGCGCTAACATCGACTCTGACCACTATCTGGTGATGGTCAAACTGCGCCCAAAACTCTCCGTCGTTAACAACGTACGGTACCGACGGCCGCCCCGGTATGACCTAGAGCGGCTCAAGCAACCGGATGTCGCAGCGGCATACGCGCAGCAACTCGAGGCTGCATTACCGGAAGAGGGTGAGCTGAAGCAGCACTTCGACGAGCACCTGAATGGTGCTGAGAGCACAGGCAATGAAGGACGGGACAACGGAGGAAATGCCTTCGTCAGTACTGCGGAAGATGGAAACCAACCAGCCCCCACTTTGAGGGAGGTTAAGGATGCCATTCACCAGCTCAAGAACAATAAAGCTGCTGGTAAGGATGGTATCGGAGCTGAACTCATAAAGATGGGTCCGGAAAGGCTGGCCATTTGTCTGCACCGGCTGATAGGCACAATCTGGGAAACAGAACAGCTACCGGAGGAGTGGAAGGAAGGGGTAATCTGCCCTATCTACAAGAAAGGCGACAAGTTAGATTGTGAGAACTTTCGAGCGATCACCATTCTAAATGCGGCCTACAAAGTATTATCCCAGATCATCTTCCGTCGTCTGTCACCTGTAGTAAACGAGTTCGTGGGAAGTTATCAAGCCGGCTTCGTTGACGGCCGATCGACAACGGACCAGATCTTTACTGTACGGCAAATCCTCCAAAAATGTCGTGAATACCAGGTCCCAACGCATCACCTTTTCATCGATTTCAAGGCGGCATACGACAGTATCGACCGCGTAGAGCTATGGAAAATCATGGAAGAACAGCTTTCCCGGGAAGCTCACGAGACTGATAAGAGCGACGATGGAAGGTGTGCAAAATTGTGTGAAGGTTTCAGGCGAACACTCCAGTTCGTTTGGATCCCACCGGGGACTACGACAAGGTGATGGACTTTCGTGCCTGTTGTTCAATATTGCGCTAGAAGGTGTTATGCGGAGAGCCGGGCTTAACAGCCGGGGTACGATTTTTACGAGATCCAGTCAATTTGTTTGCTTCGCGGATGATATGGACATCGTCGGCCGAACATTTGAAAAGGTGGCAGACCTGTACACCCGCCTGAAACGCGAGGCAGCAAAAGTTGGACTGGTGGTGAATGCGGCAAAGACAAAGTACATGCTAGCTGGCGGGGCCGAGCGCGACAGGGCTCGCCTAGGTAGCAGTGTTACGATAGACGGGGATACGTTCGAGGTGGTCGACGAGTTCGTCTACCTTGGATCCTTGCTGACGGCTGACAATAACGTTAGCCGTGAAATACGGAGGCGCATCATCAGTGGAAGTCGGGCCTACTATGGCCTCCAGAAGAAGCTGCGGTCAAAAAAGATTCACGCCCGCACCAAATGTACCATGTACAAAACGCTCATAAGGCCGGTAGTCCTCTACGGGCATGAAACGTGGACGATGCTCGAGGAGGACCTGCAAGCACTTGGAGTCTTCGAACGTCGGGTGCTTAGGACGATCTTCGGCGGTGTGCAGGAGAACGGTGTGTGGCGGCGAAGGATGAACCACGAGCTCGCCCAACTCTACGGCGAACCCAGTATCCAGAAGGTGGCCAAAGCTGGAAGGATACGATGGGCAGGGCATGTTGCAAGAATGCCGGACAGCAACCCTGCAAAGATGGTGTTCGCTTCGGATCCGGTTGGTACAAGAAGGCGTGGAGCGCAGCGAGCTAGGTGGGCGGATCAAGTGCGTATCGATTTGGCGATTGTGGGGCAGAACCGAGGATGGAGAGTTGCGGCCACGAACCGAGTATTGTGGCGTGAAATTGTTGATTCAGTGTTATCTGTGTAGATGTTAACTAAATAAATGAATATTGGAGCATTTCGATTATGAAAATTATCACATGTAACAAAATTGCGACATATTTAGAATGGTTTTGAAGAGAAATTCAGATAGAACAATTTTCATCATTTTGGCACGCATTAATCAGAAATTCACCTTCATACTAAGGAAAACTATTGATTATCAATAGCTATCTATAGAATATTTAGTTAATGTCAAGCATTCCAACTATTCATGTTTGATCAATTTCTCACGCATTATCATTTTTCGCAATTTTCAAGTAATTCTAAGCCCAACATATTATTAGCACATATTAGATTTTCCAGATTGGTCGACAAGAAGAGAAGAGCACGAATGGGGGGAGCATGATCTGCTAATCTAAGCGTTTAAAGCATGCTTCCTTCGCCGGATTCGGTTTCATTCCATTTTCGCTTTCGAGCTGGTAAGAGCTCCTCAGCATCTAGTTTATGATATTTCGGCTCGTGATAAACTCATCTGTGGTGTAGTCAAGAATCAAGCCCCCTTGGCAAGTCGCTCAAGATTTCAAACTTAAGCTACGTTTTCAGATTTCGACTTCAGCCGTGTGATCTAATACCTGTTGCTGATGTGTGCCATCCACACCACGAAACATTCAACTGGTTCGTCTTATAAGCAGAGAACTTATACAAATTTCTACACTTGCGTTGGGGATTCTTTGTTTAACCTTGGCAATCAACTGATAACATCCTGTAGTGCGATTCATCTATGACAGCATCCGAGCTAACAAAGCCTTTGGCTCTTTTCAGTGCCACCAAATGTGTGTAAGAGAGTTAACAGACTTCCGACTTCATTTATCACATTGCCAAGCAATGAATAATATTTCTCTCAAACCATAAGATCAACAAAGCGATAACTGAAGCTTTCATTATAATCCTCGAATAACTTCTTTCCAATGCTATCATATATTTCATAGGAGGTTACTAATATAATTTCAAAATGATCATACAATCTGAAGTGAAATTTCACATTTTCATAGATAAATATGACGAATTCATCGGATAAAGATAATGTGTATTTGGAACATGATTAAACGTACACTTTGCTGCAAATCGTTATATGCATAAATATTCACGAAAGTTTCGAGCACTGAAAACAATATGAAGTCAAAACGAGCAACAAGAACGACATCAAATTCAGTTAAATTAACCATCGTGGTCCTACGTCACCAGTTCGTACAACCCCATAGGGATGTACCCTTATAGTTTTTTTAAAGAGAAGTTCCCAAAAATGAAAACAACAACTATGAAAAATTCATGGAAATGTTTTCCATGAAACTCTAGAATATTCTGTCAAATAACTGTTGTAGTGCTCTACAATTTGAAATTGTAATGTTCTAGCAATCAAGTTAACTGTTGTAGTGCTCCAAAATTGCTGTTGTAGCGCTCAGTGAAATTTTTCGGTGATACATTTCAAAGCGTTACTGACAGACAGACAACTCTGGGATTATATATATATATATTACTAGCTTACCCGACGTGGCCACGTTCCAACGAAATTTTAAAGCAAAAAGCTACGTATAATCTTTGAAATCGCATGATACTGATGACCGCATAATCGCCTAAATTTATACTCTGGCCATATTCCATCGAGCACGTGGCCTCAATACTGTTGTAGTGTTCTGTAATAATTATAGCGTTATATGCTGTTGTAGTGCTTCTTCTGTTGTGAAATATTTCAAAAGTTCCAGAAGTTTCTATATATTAGAGAGTAAAATCTTCTTGCATATTCTCACGTATAGCTGCTGCAAAGTAGTATGATTCATTATCATTTTTCTAAATCACAGTTGTGGTTAAAAGACCACCGACGCAGGGAAATATCGAGTCATGGAACAGGAATGTTTTGGAAAGCTGTTTTAAGGGATCATCATAGTAAGCATACAATTATGTTTTAAGTATGCATCTATGAGTCGAGATCGAGCCATTGAACATCATGGAGATTTTGCTGTAAATTAATAACTCGGTTTTGCACCTGAGTTGGAACTGGAGAAACCCGTTTCACATTTTCAACTCCAACCCGATTCAAGTTCGACCAGATTACAATTTGCTTGAAATTGATTTGTTCACGTTTTAGTCACCAACCAAATTCCTTAACAGACGACAATGATGAAGGGTTCGATTATGCTATCGATTTGTGTGATTAGTAAGAAGTAAGTACGTTAGTAAGAACTATAAGTGTTATGTCTTGTCTCGCGTCGCGTTTCGTGAATGAAGGGTTCGATTATATTCCATGAACTGGAATGAGCAAAATTCCAGAGAACCCCAGAATATTCTGTCAAAGAGCTATTGTAGTGCTCCGCAATTTTCAATTGTAATGTTCTTATATTAAAATTGATCGTAGTGCACTTAAATTGCTGTTGTAGTGTTCAACGAAACTTTTCGATCAAACATTTCAAAGCGTTACTGACAGACCAGGCTTGAGAACTGTGACCACGATTCACCACAGTTCATCGATTCTGCCAGACAACCAAAACACAAAGCAGCAGCAGCATCAATACCATCAGGCGTTGCGCTACCAACGGTTCACACACTGCTTGAATGTTTTTGACTCTCCACTATGATCGTTTTCGGGCAGCCATCTCGAGGTGAATGATTGAAAAACTAAGTTAAATAGTTCAATCGCAAATAATTCGCTTGTGTTTTCAACTAATTGAAATCTATTGACGCTAATAGCAAGAGCACAATCATTCCGTTGCAATACATATAAACAAGTTCAATTTCATGTTGCCTTTATCGCGCAAAAATGCAAAACCCCTAAAACCGGGAAAATCGTGTCACCACTGTGCTTGAGTCATTTCGCATTCGGGTTTGAAAAAACGTTGTGAAGAAGAAGATTACAGTTTGGAAGAGCCGTGACATTTTTTTGTTTTGAACGGTCAAGGTTTGCTTCGGATTTTGATGGTTGTGTAGAAAAATGTGAATGTCGAGGTGGTAAATGTTAGCTACAGTACATTTCCCATCCCTGTGAAAGACAACTCAGTGATTTTATATATAAGATAGTTTATTGTATACTATACCTCCATCAAATATTTTCAAATATTTCTGTTTGCATGGTTTCGACAGTTCTATTTGCGATCTCATCGCCGTATGATATTCTATCTTTGTCAGCGTCGAACGCATTGTAATCTCCATCCTCCACAACAATCGTAGCTTTTAGACCCAATTGATGAACGAAGGGCTACGTCGACTGTAATGTTTATAACACGTTTGTTTGTCGGTTTCTTCGCTCTTCGTTATATAAGCATCTCAAACACTATTAGCTTTTTGTGGCTCCATACAAAATGTTTTTGGACTATTCCCCAATTACCACTGCTCCCCCGGAAGTGGATCGGTACTTGTTATTGTACGATCGCGTGCCATAACACCCGTCAACAAAATCAGTTGTTTCAGGCAGTTCATCGTCAGATGATTGAATCAAAGATTTATCTTCCACTACTGTTGTTATCAATGATGCATCCACTTGATCTTTCAATGTTTCATCTAGCTCTTCTTCGTCCTTCATAAATGTTTTAAATGAAATCCAAGAAACAGCAGCTGCTGCCAAGAGCTCTCTGGTTGTTCCGTGAGTTCCCCCACTTAGCAGACTTCCAACTACAAATGATCGGTGAATCTGGTACTCCTGCTTTCACTGAAAACGTCTCTTCGTATTTTATCTAAAATCGAATTCGTAAAACAATATGTCGTACATATAACGCTATTTTCATTCATAACACGAATTATTTGTACTTGACCGAATTTCGAGTTTCAGTAACTCTATGAAATATTCGTAAGATGCACGATTCACATTTCGTAGATAAGCGTTTTTGTATTGTTTTGTGTTTGTCTTTCACCTACGCTAATCGCACTGGATGAAAATTCTCGAACACTATACAAATAGTCGTAAGTCAGAAGAGTAAAACAAGTGAGAGGTTGTTTCCGAGACACGACCGCCAAGTTGACGTTAACACTTCAAATTACTGGGGCCGGTAAAATTTTACTGGGTTTTGGAACTACCGAAAAAGTCAGTAAAATGAAAACTGTCGCCACGCGTAATTGAAAAGCATATTTCACCATGTTTTATTGTTAATCGATATATGACATAAAATGAAAGCTCTCTGCAAAATTTCAGTGAAAAATCTTTGTTTTTCGTTTTCTGACATTTTTTTAGTTTACTGACTTTTTCGGTAGTTCAAAAACCCAGTTATTTTTACCGAACAGATTGTGTGTTGGATAACGTTAGCTTATTCTATTTCCTGGCTTGAGACCGTCACAATCCAATTAATTTTCACACGATTTGTTGCATGTCAATTCTGACTCATTATGAACATTGTATGTTTTTATTTGGTGTTAATTCTTTACATGTACTCAGAAGCTTAGGCGATTGTATTGTATTGTATTGTATTGAAGAAATGATTTTAAAGTGTATACATCATCAATTTGGAGCAAATAATTCAAACAGTGTTGCATTTGAACGCGTTCATTTTGCGTTCCAGTTCAAACTTTTTAACAAAGGATCAAGTAGGCTTGAACATTGCTCAGTTCATAGAATTGAACCCAAAAGAGTTAAAACTTGAACGCGGAATGAAAATTGTTGTCATGGCAAATACTTAATATATTTCAGTGCCAAAGTTGAACAAAATTGATTAAAACATTACTAGTGTCATGAACTAAGAATAATATGAGTTCAACATAGTCTGTACATGTAGTTTTTTCGTATTTTGAGCTTTAGAGTGCATTTTGTGGCGTTCGTAAGCAGTGTTTGAATCAGAGCTGCAGGCTGTCACTATCAACGCTTGCAATTTGCTGATTTGTACAGGCCGACTGCGATACAATTCGGATCATTCCATATTACATCAACATCATGCTCTCTACTCCATCACCAGTGCATTGATGGCGATAGACTATGGATATCACTGATGGCTCAAGTTTAGCCTTAAATTAAGCAAATAAAATGGCAATTTATCAGTACGATATTCTTGATAGTGCTGCAGACGGATTGAAACTGTGTGTTGGTCACTGAAAAACATTAATAGCGTGGGTAATTACCATGTGATCACTCATTCTGCAGTGATTGTGATCTAGAGTGCGATGTCGCATCACAGCTGTTGGTTGTCAGATCCAAGTGATATTGATAGTTCGCAACTGATATTGATAGTTTTAGTCCATCAGCCATCAGCTGATATGACCGATATTGTGCAAATCTGGTTTGAATTCTGCATGGGAGTTCAAAGTTTACTACGTTCTCGTGCAAAATTAGAACGCGTTCAGTTAATTTTTGGCTCGCGTTCAGTTCAAAATGCATCACTGAATTCAAATTCACTCTTTTCCATTGATTTCGTAGCCCTGAACACGGCCGTTTGGTTTGTTTGTTGGTTGGTTTGGTTAACACTTTAACACCGATAGAACCGGTCGATGGAAGAAGAAGCATGAGCGGTAAGTCTTGCTCTCCAAACAAATATTCCGGGTGAACGTTAGGTCCACGCAAGATCCACAAAGATTGGTTGCTTTAGTGTGATCTGAAGCCAGTTTGACTTTTTAAGGCATTTCGCCATGAAGTCCGCGTACTCCATGTTCTCCTCTTTGCTCAAATCGATATTGAAGTTGCCTATCACGATGATTGAAATGGTCTCCTTTTGATCAGGCTTGGGAACTGTGACCACAATTTACGATAGTTCATCCATTCTGTCAGTCAACCAAAACACAAAGCAGCATCACGCGGTTCACACACTGCTTGACTGTTTTTGTCTCTCCTCTATGACCGTTTTCGGGCAGCCATCTCGAGGTGAATGATTGAAAAAAAAAAGTTAAATAATTCAATCGCTAATATTTCGCTTGTGTTTTCAACTAATTGAAATCCGTTAGCGCTTTATCGAGCAAAAATGCAAAACCTCGAAAACCGGAAAAATCGTGTCACCACTGTGCTCGAGTCGCTCGAGTCTTTTCGCATTCGGGTTTGAAAAAACGTTGCGAAGAACAAGATTACTGCTTTGAAGAGCCGTGAGACTTTTTTGCTTTGAACGGTCATGGTTTGCTTTGGATTTTGATGGTCGTGTAGAAACATGTAAATGTTGAGGTGGTAAATGTTGGCTACAGTACTTTTCCCATCCCTGCTTTTGATACTCGATGAAGTTACGCGCCGTAAAGAACGAAAACCGCGAGGCTCTTTCGGCTTTCGTTCTTAATGGTGCGGCTGGAGCGGCGACCGGAGGAGTCAATAATTCGGCGGGAACGGTTGCTCTGCGTGACATTCCAGCGCTCGGTCCGTGAAATCGCTCAGGACTTCAAGACCGATCTGCGATTCTAGAGCTCGGCTTTCATGGCCCAGCAGGAAACGAGCGAGGCCTTTCTGGTCGAACTGTTTGTAGATACCAACCTGTGCACAATCCACGCAAAGCGTGTAACCATCATGTCGAAGGACATCCAGCTGGCTCGTCGTATCCATGGCAAACGCGTTTAAATTGCATTGAAGCACAATTTCAAACAAAACGGCTCACTCACTCACTCACATTTCATGCTCAATATGAGAAGTATTGCTGTGTGCGTTTGAAATGCAAATATCAAATGCGGGACCACCAAACGCTATAAGATTTTCCACAAGAAATGCGGTGTCAAAGATTCATTTTTCTTGCTAGGTCGGCGGTTATTTTTTATAATCATTGCTAGGTGTCCTTTGATTGTTTTGTGTTACCGCATTTGGAGGACGTTTAGTGAAGATTTGCACCTCAAAGGCAAACAGCAATGATAAAAATATAAACAAAAAGTAAGAGGTTGTTTCCGAGATACAACCGCCAAGTTGGCGTTGGATAACGATAGCTTCATCTATTTCCTGGCTTGAGACCGGCACAGACTTATGAAAGATTTCTACTGATAAAAATCCAATCAATTTTCATATTATTTGTAGCATGTCAATTCTGACCTATTATGGACATAGTGTGTTAGCCCAGAAAATCTGTGGTGTAAGTTTGATTTGGTTAACACTTCAACACCGATAGACTCGGTCGATGGAAGAAGAAGCATGAGCGGTAACTCTTGCTTCCCGAACAAATATTCCGGTCGAACGTTAGGTCCACGCATGATCCACTAAGATTGGTTGCTTTAGTAGGTTCCGAATCCAGTTTGAGGTTGAGGTACTTCTCCATGAAGTCCGCGAACTCCATGTTCTCCTTTTGATACTCGAAGAAGTTCCGCACCATGTAGAACTTTTTCTGCTTCATAGTAGTATCCGGGGAAATGTAGAGGCAAATCTGCGATTCCAGAGCTCGGCCGTCATGGTCCTGAAGGAAGCGAGTGGCCTATCTGATCGGTTTGTTTAAGGATACCAACCTGTGCGCGATCCACGCCAAGCGTGTCAGCAGCATACCGAAGGACATCCAACTGACTCGTCGTATCCGTGGAGAACGCGCTTAAATTGAAATGCAGCAAAATTTCAAACAAAACGGGTTACAACTATGCATTCGATGTAAAAGAGTTACAACCAGAGACACTTCATCTATAACTATTAATTGATTAATTAATTTATTTATTTATCAATTATAATTTTGGTTGTTTAGTTTCCTAGTTAGCTGTTGCGGATTAGTTTTAGCTCTTTGTTTGACAAATTGATACTCTGATCGCTCTAGCATGCATTTACAGGTAGGTAGCGACGACGACAACGGAATTATTCAAAGTAAGTAAAGTTTGTAAGGATGCTTAAAATATATCCCCGAGCCCGATTTCATCTTCTAAACTCGTACCAATTAGCTCATACGGTTGAAATAATTAAATTTCTGTTAGATATCAGGTATTTCCTCAAGAAATTGCCTACATTTAGGCGTTTTTGTTAATTCTTGAAATTAACTATTTATTATTTCTAACATATTGCATTATTAAGAATTTTGCAAGCATATTCGGATTCAGGGAGCTCATATTCATAATGTAGAGTTGTTTAAAAACATAATAATAATCGCATTGACAAGTGATCAATTTCACCCCAAAATGGGATTCCCCGATTTTCTATTTAAGGGATGATTTTTAGCACTAAAACCACATTTGTTGTAAAATTTTGGCACATGAGCCATAGAGGCTGACCGTCGTACTAGTATTCAGTTGTTTGGCATTTTCAACATGATTGAAAACAGTCAAGAAAAACCATGAAAAATGATCAATTTCACCCGAAATTACGGTACACGTAAACTTCAAAACGTCAAAACCTGATAACAGCAAGAAAAATGTGCTTTTCTTTGAAAAATAAGACATGCCTCGATGTTTACCAATTTTTCAATAGTTTTGTCATGAAAATCAAAAGTTTTCATTATTTGAGTAGATTCGTAGAAATATTTCCAATCGATTGGTGCAAAAATCTTGAAAATTTTTGCGGGCGTTAGTAAGTTATTAACAGTCAAAATCTAACCACTTTTCGTGACGCGAGCGATTTTTCGTTTTTCGAAATTGTACCCCAGTATGTTGCCGTAAGACGTTATCCAACGTCAAAAGAAGATAACTTTTGCGTCTGCTAAGAAGAAATTGCATCTGGCGGTACTGAGGAAAATTTTATCTTGGCTTTGGCAATGACGGCGCATCACAACGGAGATTGGAAAACATGCGAACGCAGTGACGACATCAGGCCTTATCGTTCAAATATATCGTTCCGTCACAGGGGGAGGGAGAGGGTCTTCCATAGTGTTACAGCCCTTATACACAATTTAAATCTTCCATACAAAAGTTGTTACGTGGGGAAGGAGGGGGTCTAGAACTGGCATATTTTGGGTTATGTAATATTTGAATCATTCCTTAACAATAGAAAATATATTTATTGCATTCCGCCAGCACGACTCGGAAACATTCTCGATTTGTCGTTTTGTCAATTATTCATAACTAATCAGATATTGTATGATGCTACGAGATGAATAAATGTAAGAATATGGTAAACACATTAGCAAATATTACACAAATAACTCTTTAGGACACATTTGTTGGCACTGAAAAGGGCCGATTGAACTGTGAGAATCGAGTAACGCGGACACATTTTGCCAGCGAACAGGTTGAAATCCTCCTCGCCCGATAAGATTTGCGGTGGCGATGATGATGGGCGCTTGAACAAGCGGCTTGAGCTGATTTTCTTCAGCCATCTCGTAGCCAGCGATTTCACAAACCGGACACTGGATTTGCAGCAGCTTAAGGTGAAGATGAATCGAAGCCAAACCTCAAATTTTCAATACATACGTTTAAGCTGAAAACTTAATCGATTGGTCACTCGCAGGTGGTGACCAATCAATTAAGTTTTCAGCTCAAACGGGTTTTCGGTTCTCCAGATCCGTGCTCTTGAAAATTTGAGGTTTGGCTTCGATTCTTCTTCACCTTAATGATTGCAAATTATTGATGCTGATTTTCTTGTCTACACACTAAGGGTGAGTTACGAATTTTGATAATAACTCAGCAGCGGAACATTCGGTAAACAAAATTTGTAGATATTGTTGGAATTTTACTGATTTTGGTAAAATGTTTACCGCAAATCACTAAAAATTTCACCAAAACTATTATTTTTGATTCACCGACAGTTCTGTTGCTGTGACTATTGCCAATAATGTTGCGTGAAATATTTTCGAAACTCTTTCAAAATTAAATTGTCGTCCTGAAAAGGACGGTTGGGTGAGGATATCGTCGATCGCCATTTCATGCTCAGGTTTTGTGAATTCAGTGGTAGTTTTGCTGTCGGTGATGGGGACGATTTAGCTTCCAAATCTGTACAGCGTATGGCCCTGCCACTTCAGAGCGTAGCCGACAGAATTCTGGATGACTTCAGCACACCGCGGGTTTCCTCGTAGATGAGACCGGAGGTACGATTGACGTCGCCATGGCGAGCCAGACGGCGGATGGCGGGCTTGGTGATGATGCACTGGATGTTGTCACGCTTGGCGCTTTCTTTTCCGAGGCCGGTCTAACTTCGGCAACGATTGTAACAAAACTGATGCTCGGCCGCCGGCTCGGCTGCTTTTATGCGGTACGCGATGGATGAATTCTTCTTGCTCGCTCGCTGTTCACTGTTCGTCTCGCTCGCTCGCAAGAGAAGGTCATAAAAGGGACCGGCAGCCGCGCAAATTCAATCATTCGTTTGTTTCAATCCGTCCAGTGAACACTACTACGACGATGGCTGGAAAGCAGCCCCTCGCAAGCAGCCGGTCACGAAAGTCGCTCGCAAGAGCGCCCCAGCCACCGGAGGAGTCAAGAAGCCGTATCGCTATCGGCCAGGAACGGTCGCTCTGCGTGAGATCCGTCGCTACCAGAATTCTACGGAGCTGCTGATCGACAAGTTGTATTTCCAGCGCCTGGTCCGTGAAATCGCTCAGGACTTCAAGAGCGATTTGCGATTACACAGCTTGGCGTCATGGCCCAGCAGGAAGCGAGCGAGGCCTATCTTTGAGGGTACTAACATGTGCGCGATCCACGCCAAGCGTGTCACCATCATGCCGAAGGCCTTCTAGCTGGCTCGTCGTATCCGTGGCGAACGAGTTTAAATTGAATTAGGACGCAATTTCAAGCAAAACGGCCCTTTTCAGAGCCACAACAATGTATTCCACGTAAAAGAGTTACGGCTTAAGATATTTCACCTATTATTAATTAATTAATTTATTTAATTACCAATTTAAATTTCGGATGATTAGTTTTTCAACGGCAAACAAAGTTTTAGCTAGGTTCCCGTCGGGCGGCGGTAGCATTTTTGCAGTTTTCTCTATGCGCTTATTTGGTTTCGATCGACAATTTCTTACCAAATCAGCTTTGGTTTTAGCTTTCAATTTGACAAGTTTATACTGATCGCTTTGGCATGCATGTGACAAATGACTGACCGAAATATGAATCCATTCACCAGTAATGTCGCTCTTCACGGTGTAAAATTCTCATAACTCTCTTTCAAAATTAAATTGTCGTCCTGATAAGGACGGTTGGTGGTAGTCACAATCCATCGAACTGGGTTTTCATTCCATTCTTAGACAGAAACACACCAAAAGATTACCGAAGACGATTGAATTAAAATGCGGTCGTGCGCGTGCGCGTGAAGTGGAATTTGATTGGCTTTGACTGAACACGAGATAATAGAGAGAAGTAAGAAGAAGACCGAAAGGGGCGTTTCCCTTCGAAAGACGAAAGTGGCTAAGATATCTCTCAATGATGTCTGTGTCAGGAATACACAGGAAAAATGTGCTTTTCTTCGAAAAATAAGACATGCTTCGATATTTCTCAATTTTTCAATAGTTTAGCCATGAGAATCAATAGTTTTCATTGTTGGAGTAGATTCGTAGAAAGATTTCCAATCGATTGGTGCAAGAATCTAGAAAATCTATCCGGGCATTAGTAAGTTATTAACAGTCAAAATCTAACCACTTTTCGTGACGCGAGCGATTTTTCGTTTTTCGAAATTGTACCCCAGTATGTTGCCGTAAGACGTTATCCAACGTCAAAAAAAAAAATTAAAAAAAATAGTTTTTGACGTTGAATAAAGTCTTACAGCAACATTCTGGGGTACAATTTCGAAAAACGAATATCGCTCGCGTCACGAAAAGTGATTAGATTTTGACTGTTAATAACTTACTAACGCCCGGATATATTTTCGAGATTCTTGCACCAATCGATTAGAAATCTTTCTACGAATCGACACCAATAATGAAAGTACCGTAATCTGGGGTATCATTGATCAGCGGGGTAACATTGATCGGAATGGCTCATCTCGTAATAAGTTGGCATCATCATTTATTGATAAAACATTTCCAAAGCATGAATGTTGCTTCTCTTTCTTATATTCATAAGCTATTGAAAAATAAGATTTTTGCAAAAATTGCGGTAACTTAATGCGTAAATTTGTCATGTTTGCGAAACAATGATTTCAATTGTTAAGGATGACACTACCGAAGATTCATGTCTCACATAAGTTCTGCAAGCGATATGAGCAAGGAAAATGCGGTTCTCACTAAAAAGGGCATCGCCAAAAACGATTCCGCTGTCAAAACTTTTATAAGTACCGTAAAACGGGGTAACTTTGATAATGCGGGTAACTTTGATAGTGCGAGGCCCACAATATATTAAACGAAATAACGAAGTTTCTGTTAATCAGTTAAGCAAAACGAATGCAAAAGTAAAGCATATTAGTATGAAACTTCATGTCAAAGCTATTTTCATTGGAATCAAGTGCATTTGAGGATTTATATGCAAATATTAAACATTTGTTAGATTTTAGCATTTTTGCAACGCTTACAAACAACCTGTTCTACGATCACTATTTGATGAAGTTATAATGAGTTCGTCACTTATCCTTGACAGCCTAGTTATAGTAGACCAAGAATTCGGCCTCAAATCTCTTAGCGAAACCCATTTTTACAAACTGGGACCATTTTTATAATCCAAGTCATAAATTTCCATAAATCGTTAAACGCCTAGAGGTATGCAACGCCCTACAAATGTTACGTAATTCGTTAAATTTTGTTCGATTTATACCTCATTATCAAAGTTACCCCAAAACAGAAACCCGACTTTCGATTATATGAAAAATAATATATCCATTCAGAATAAACCTTTTGGCAATCTATCAAGTGCAATCGATAGCTAGGATGTCAGTACTTGTTTTAAAAATATAAATTGCAATTCTTTGAAGCAGCATGTATAAATATTGAAGTTTTCTTCGAAAAAACTATCAAAGTTACCCCGTTTTACGGTATGTTCAATTAGGCAACATTAACGAATTACTTTTAAGAATGTAGAATTACATTAGGAAATTGCCTACCTTTAGGCGTATTCCGCTGTTTGAGGTGTTTTTAATTTTAAAATAACTCAAATAGTAAATGTTATGTAAGCGTTTGGACTTCATATTCGGCTTCAGGGGCCATGATTTAAGAAAGTAACGACAATTTCAATATTACAATACGTTGTTTACATGGGTGATCAATGTTACCCCATATCAGCAGAATGAAAATATCACATAAAACATTTTTTTAAACATGCTTAAATCTTTCCGGAAGCCATACTTCAACCGGAATTGTAGAACCGACCCTGGCACTTGGCTGACCATCGTCGAGTCGGAGTAGGCCGGGGTCTAGCTGAGTAATTCGCGAAATAGCCCGGCAAATGGTCGTCGAGGCGCCTGTGAACCGGAAGTTTCCCTCCACAGGAATCGCAGGACCGACCTCGGCATCTGCCCGGATAGCATCGGTTCGGGAGATCTTCCGCCGCCGGGGAAATCTTCGTCGCAGTAGGATAGATCCACCGCCGGGGACTACTCTGAATAGTACGTAGCGTATCACCGGCTTGAGTCGTCGGAGCGCCAGCGAACCGGAAGCCATCCTCCAACCGGAATCGCTGGACCGACTTCGGCACTCCACCGACCGAAGTGCATGAGCACAGCCCTCCCCCGATGAAGTTGCCTGATAGACAGTCAACCCACAGTTATGGATAGCACACAGTTATGGATCACAGATGGATCAAAACGGGAATATCTCATCAAATAGAGTTGCAATTACGCAGAACACATTTTACCTACTTGAACCATACGTCTGTACAGCATCGCAATCAATTATAATATGCTTAAGCATATTTTTTCCGTCCGTAGAAAATAAAATTTCAAACGTATTTCCAGAAGCGTTGATTCATAACTGTGGGCATTGAAAACCATACCACAGTTATGAATCAAAGATAAGACGATTCCGAAACAAACGCCGAAACGTATGCTTTCACTAGCACACCATTCGTTTACTTCGCAGATAAATTGCTGTTATAGTGTTTTGATCCATAATAGGGATCCTACTCTCCCACTGATCCACATCTGTGGGGTGGACATCGTTTGAGATTTCTATTGATATCGATACTTTTTCGTAAATAACCGGGAATTTTTAGGTGTTTTCCAAATGTGCAAATGTGTGTTTTAATCATATTTTGTTCTGAAAAATTATCCTTAGTTGATCCATAACTGTGGGGTGACTGTAGTTCCGGGGGGGGGATCGAGGCACACGAGCAGTAGAAAAAGTTTTGACGTTGGATAACGTCTTACGGCAACATACTGGGGTACAATTTCGAAAAACGAAAAATCGCTCGCGTCACGAAAAGTGGTTAGATTTTGACTGTTAATAACTTACTAACGCCCGCATAAATTTTCAAGATTCTTGCATCAATCGATTGCAAATCTTTCTACGAATCTACTCAAATAATGAAAACTATTGATTTTCATGACCAAACTATTGAAAAATAGGTAAATATCGAGGCATGTCTTATTTTTCATAGAAAAGCACATTTTTCTTGCTGTTATAAGGTTTTGACGTTTTGAAGTTTACATGTGCCGTAATTTCGAGTGAAATTGATCATTTTTCATGGTTTTTCGTGTCTGTTTTCAATCATGTTGAAAATGCCAAACAACTGAATACAAGTACGACGGTCAACCTCTTTGGCTCATGTGCCAAAATGTTATAACAAATCTCGATTACTTTTTCAAATCGACGTAAGTAACTTGCATACGATTTTAAGAAAATTAATTCAGAAGAATCACAACCTGTCTTCTAAAACTGGTTTAAAATGAACCACTTTTTTAACATTTTTTCGACGTGTACATTGCTTAAATTTTGCATACAATGAGCTCGCGTTCAGAATCTGTGGAGTTCCTATTATTTCACACAAGATTTTTATGACAAAATTATAAGCCGTTTTATTCAGTTACTTGCGACGTTTTTCTACCAGTGTAAAATCGACTCAAGTAGTGTTTTGTTTTGATTCGTGGTTAAGTCACTTTGTCTCTCCATACATACGGGGCGGCGAAAGTAGTGGTTAGGTTGCGAAAGTTGAAAATCTTACTTTCGTCGTTTTGTAAATCCAGAAATTAAACGTTCTAAAAGTGAAAAATCGAATTGGTACAGAGCGAAATGGGTATAATTTCGTCTGCAAAACACGTAGGATCGATAAAGTAAGTTTGCATACTTTTTGACTTGAGTCTGTATGAATAAGTTTTCGAGAAATGTGGTTTTAGTGCTAAAAATCATCCCTTAAATAGAAAATCGGGAAATCCCATTTCGGGGTGAAATTGATCACTTGTCAATGCGATTATTGTTATTTTTTGAAACGACTCTACATAATGAATATGAGCTCCCTGAATTCGAATATTCTTGCAAAATGCTTAATAATGCAATATGTAAAGAAATAATGAATAGTTAATTTCTATAATTGTGATAAAAACGCCTAGATGTAGGCAATTTCTTAAGGAAAAACCTGATATCCAACAGAAATTTAATTATTTCAACCGTATGAGCTAATTGGTACCAGTTTAGAAGATGAAATCGGGCTCGGGGATATATTTTAAGCATCCTTACAAACTTTACTTACAGTGACCCCACAGTTATGGATCAACTAAGGGTCATTTTTCAGAACAAAATATGATTAAAACACATGGTGATACTGTACAAATTAAAATTACCTTCCTGACCATGCAGAAAATAGTTGTTTTCGAGAATACAGCTCAAAATTCTCGGTTATTTACCAAAAAGTGTCGATTTCAATAGAAATTCCAAACGATGTCCACCCCACAGATGTGGATCAGTGGGAGAGGAGGATTCTATTAGGGGTCGTCCATAAATGACGTAGCATTTTAGGGGGGAGGGGGGGCTTCTCGAATTTGTGACGATGTGTGACGAGGGGGAGGGAGGTGTTTCAACTTGTGGACGTAGCATTTTGAATAATTTCCTTAAAAAGTGTAGAAAAAATTGACAGATTTTTTTATCAAACTTCTTTGTCTGAATTTTTAAACTAAGATATAAATTCAAACATTTAAAAGATCAATATGATAAGATTCAAAAATTTTTAATTTTCCTGACAATCAAATAGATTTAAATAGTTATGTGGATTTTATATTGTATTTGTGTCCAAAATATTTTATTTATAAATAAATAATTTAAAAAGTTAAGTAAATCAATGCTTTATTGACTTGGAAAATATTGTTTTTTAATTTTTTAACGAGACTTAGAATCAACAGTTTTACATCAAATAACATTTTTTATTAGAGCTTTATTTCCTCAAAATAATATACTATGCTCATTTAGGTAAATTTTAACGTTTTTATAGTAAAACAAAATATTTAAGTGTTACAGGAGATCTCCACTCAGTCAACTCATCAATTCGTTTTTAAATATCAATGATCTTGATGGAACAGCCTGGATAATAATAATCTGGATAATCTTCTTAGGACTATCAGAATCCTCTTTTTCCATTATGTTCAGGATTTTCATGCATTTCTTTTAGGATGTTAATTACAAATTTATTCCAGTATTTCTTTACAAATTCTCCCAATAAAGATGGTGCACTTGAATTTATTTGTCTTAAATTTGTGTATGAATATTTCTATGATGAAGTTTGGTTGAAATACCAATAAAGTTGATTGTATTGAAATCGCTAATTTTTAATATTCTTCTTTTTCTTCTTTTTGGCATTAACGTCCTCACTGGGACAGAGCCTGCTTCTCAGCTTTGTATTCTTATGAGCACTTCCACTGTAATTCCACTGTAATCTTTGCCAATCTTGCCATTTTTGCATTCGTATATCGTGTGGCAGGTACGATTATACTCTATGCCAAGGGAAGTCAAGGAAATTTCCATTACGAAAAGATCCTGGACCGACCGGGAATCGAACCCAGACACCTTCAGCATGGCTTTGCTTTGTAGCTGCGGACTCTGACCACTCGGCTAAGGAAGGCCCCAATTTTAGATATAACAATTGTTATTTTTTCTCTATCTAGTTTGCTGAATGGATTTGAATTTAGCGAATAATTACGGAAATCCTTAACACATTGAGGTATTTTGTTGATCATATTCACTGAAATCTGTTTCTGAACCACGAAAAATTTAAAGAAAATCCTCTAATATAGCAACATTTCTTTTTAATATATTTTGAACTATTACTCATTGCTGTTAAATTTATCAATCTGAACTTGTTTAAGGTTTAAACAATATCAAAAGTACTACAAATCAAATTTAACCAAATTATGTAAATTAAACAGAAAATAAGTTAGTTTAATCTGTTTTCCAAATGATTTTTAAGCGCAACGGTAAATCAAACTATCATTCGTCAGATTATCCTGACATTTCAGTCAGTAATTAATATCAAAATTTAAAATTCTGGATATTAATGTTTCGTTTTACCACAACCACTGAGGAAAACAAATTAAAAACTGAAGGGGGGGGGGGGGGGTGTGCATGATATGCTACGTATTTTCCTAGGAGGGGTTTCAGCGTTTGTGACGAAATGCTACGAGGGGGGAGGGGGGTGTAAAAAATCAGAAAAAAATGCTACGTCATTTGTGGACGGCCCCTTATGGATCAAATCGACTCATATTATGGATCAAAACACTATAACAGCAATTTATCTGCGAAGTAAACGAATGGTGTGTTAGTGAAAGCATACGTTTTGGCGTTTCTTTCGGAATCGTCCTATCTTTGATTCATAACTGTGGTATGGGTTTCAATGCCCCAAAGATATGAATCAACGCTTCTGGGAATACGGTTGACATTTTATTTCATACGGACGGAAAAAATATACTTAAGCATATTATGATTGATTACGATGCTGTACAGATTTATGGTTAACGTAGGTAAAATGTGTTCTGCTAAATTGCACCTGTATTTGATGAGATATTCCCGTTTTATTCCAACTCTGATCCATACCTGTGTGCTATCCATAATTGTGGGGTGACTGTACTTTGAAAAATTCCGTTGTCATCGTCGCTACCTACATGCAAATGCATGCTAGAGCGATCAGAGTATCAATTTGTCAAACAAAGAGCTAAAACTAATCAGCAACAGCTAACTAGAAAACTAATCAACCAACATTATAATTGATAAATAAATTAATAAATCAATTAATAGTTATAGATGAAGTGTCTCTGGTTGTAACTCTTTTACATCGAATGACCCGTTTTGTTGGAAATTGTGCTGCAATTCAATTTAAGCGCGTTCTCCACGGATACGACGAGTCAGTTGGATGTCCTTCGGTATGATGCTGACACGCTTGGCTTGGATCGCGCACAGGTTGGTAATCCTAAACAAACCGATCAGATAGGCCATTCGCTTCCTGCAGGACCATGACGGCCGAGCTCTGGAATCGCAGATTTGTCTCTACATTTCTCCGGATACCACTACGAAGCAGAAAAAGTTCTTCATGGTGCGGAACTTCTTCGAGTATAACGGTCTATCGGTGTTGAAGTGTTATCCGAACCAAACTTACACGACAGATTTTCTTTGCTAACACAGAATGTCCACAATAGGACGGAATTGACATGCAACAAATAATATGAAAATTGATTGGATTTTTATCAGTAGAAATCTCTCATAAGTTTGTGCCGGTCTCGAGCCAGGAAATAGATGAAGCTAACGTTATCCAACGTCAACTTGGCGGTTGTATCTCGGAAACAACCTCTTACTTTTTTTAGTGGTTAAGCACGCCTAACGTGAGTCCCACACCGTGCCAATACTCAACAGACCAGGCTTTAGAAGCTTTTTTGTACCCTACTATAAAAAACTCACTCACTCACATTCGAAGACAATCATATACACAAAATCCAAGAGTTGTCTAATTGTAACGCTGTGTGAAATGTTTCATCGTAAAGTTTCATTGAGAGCTAAAACAGAAACTTGAGAGCACTACAACAGTTATTTTAAATGTTAGGGTTGTTTTTAGGGCATTAGCAGACCAACTCCATCTTAAGGCATACCATCCTGATAAGGTGAGGGCCGCTAATTGGGTGGCTGATGCATTACTAAATCAACACTGCAAATATCCGCAGGATAAGGGCGCTTCTATTCCAGTCACGCAATGCATGTTCTCCGGTAATAGAGGAACAAACTTCCTCAACACAATACTGAACTGCGCTTACTTCTCGTACGCTAACCAGTGGATCGACTTATGGCTGGGCCTAAAACCGGAGCAGCTGATGCACATCCACCAAGGCGATGATGTGTGGATTTCGAACAAGAGCAGGCTGTGGGCTATAGTCCTATATAACACATGTGCTGCGGCAGGCTTGGAGTTTCAACCTTCGAAGCAACTGTTTGACGTGGAATTAGGAGAGTTTCTGCGTGTTGTTTACTTCGATGGATCTTGCCGTGGCTATGTGGCTTGTGCGGTAGCAACCACAATCATGAAGCCAGTTCAGGGCGCAGACGTTGTTAGCCCGGCTGAAAGGGCCACTGCATTGAACAGCCAGATAATGACCTTGGTGAGGCGGGGTTTTAACATAGAAGGAGCTAGCATCTTATGGCATGCCTTAATATCATATGCAGCCAGGGCCAAACTAGTCTCCGGAGCTTTGACGATCCCCGTCATCTATCTCAAGATGTCATTTTTGGACAACGTTCTAGACCTCGGCCCCCCATTCACAGCAGCTCAACGAACGCAAGCAGTCACACCGATGCCGACCATGGCACTAAGCGCGAAGGCACTATCTCAGGTGGTTTCTCAACACATGGTACAAGAGTACGTAGACGTGATCGGGCAAAAGATCCAACGCGAGTTCAGACGGGACGAGCTGATTGAACAGATCCATGCCACTAACATGATTGGGTCGATGAGGGCTGAAGATAAGACACTATGCCTCCGTGAATACGAGAAGGACCTCCGGAAATGGCTGGCAAAACTAAAGCTGCCATCTGTTCGCCGCGATTGTAAAGCCTTCGAGATCCTATCCGCAGGGGCTGGGGGCGGCCATCTATTTAATAACCGCCTCCGATCTCTGTCAGATGGGTGGTTGCCGAAGGTGTCGTCACAGCAACGAACACAGATGGGCACAATAATGGCAGCTTTGGATGTCAGCCCCTTCCGCAGTCTAGCAAATGCTGCGACTGCAGCCGGATTAGACCATGTGGACGCCGCTTTCGTGGCGTTTGGAGAGTGTCCAAATAAGATTACCGGACCCATGGCCGCGAATCTACTCAACACTCTCGTAGAAAAAGCGGGCCGCGACATCGCTGAGTTAATCTTAGGCGAATTAAGATCGGGCGCGATAAAATATGAATGCAATTACCACCCAACTCTTCTCTCGTGGGTGACGGATATTGCACTTGACGAACTGATCCTGGTGGTCGTAAATGAAAGAATACGGACGAGGGAAGATGTCCGCGAAAGATTCGCTGACATAGTCGACAAATACGTGGGGTCTCTAGACTACTGGCCCATTTTCAAAACGCTTAGCCAGTACTAAGTAAGGTCAGACCGTCGAGGAGGCCCTTCCGGCATGCGGCCTCCAATGTAAACATGTAAATAGCAAACGATCAGACGAGCCAAAGGAGTTAAACCTGGTGATTACCGTGGTTAGAAAAATAGAAAATCGAAAAAAAACAGAAGTTCACATGCAAAAAAAAAAACATTGTTCTTCCCAATTCGTAGAATATTCTCGATATTCTTATAATTTTTCATTGTCGTTTTCGTTCTTAGGATCTTGGTCTATGATCAAAACGTAAACAAACCAACTACAGTGACTCAATTTCATTTTCGTACGGGGCACTGTTTCCATATCAAGTTGGTATAAAACTATTCAATGGTGCATGGATTTCGATATACTTTATCAATAACGAAGGTTATAGGTGTCATCTATTGTTTGGCAATGACAAACTGTATTCACTTGCTTAAATCTTTGGAATAATGTAAAAGTATTGAGTTTGTGTCTATAATTGATATTCGTACACCTAACAAAAAAGAAACATACAACATTCAAAACTCATGTTTGATGAACTAGATGATTGCTTAAGTTTTTCGTTGTGTTGTTCTGATGTAGTAGAGTACATTTGGAAAATTTATAAGCGGACATATTTGAAACATAGGTAAATTTAAGAAAAATACCACTTATCCCATGTGGTTTGCTAAAATATTCGGTAAGTCAAACAATAACTTACATAGAGAAACTTAAAAGTAGATGGAGTACCGTGTACCTTTTAATTCCGCTCCTAAATGCTTATTTTTGACAGATACGCGTATTTCGACTACCACTTGCAGTTTTCTTCAGTGTCAGTTACTCGTATCCACTGTAAACTTTGAGATATGTTCCAAACACGCTTGTACTATATGGGAGATTGGATTTTCAAACAATTTTAAAAATTTGAATCGCACTAATGTACTACATATGTTTGGATGTATATATAAATGAATGTACGTATGTATATCTGTAAGTAAATATTTAAGTTTACTAGGGATACTGAAGAATGGATATTAGTCGAGATTTCGGTGCTTTTTTCAAATGCGACCGGTTATTTTATAAAAATGTTATTCATCTATTAGTATCCACCTATTATAATAACAGATAAAGCAACTTTTTCCAATAAAAAATATAATAATTTATCAAGATTTGTAATTTATGTGTAGGTATGTAATACATTCGAAAACATATTTCACTCTTGTATCTACGGGTGAAAAGAAAAATCTCGCATAATTTATGATCTCGTCCTTAAAGCCATAGGTGACAAAGTGTGTAGCTTTTTGTTACTGAGCAAACGAATGGATTTACATGTTATTTCACAATGCTACGATGAAGAGAAGATACTCCTCTGTTTCCCAGCGGTGACAGTTTTAATTTTGGTCCGTTTATCTGCTTAATAACAACGAGCTACACAAACGGTTACAAACGGTTTCAAGAGTGAAGATACATGGAAGCCAAACCTCGAATTTTCAAAAGCACAAGCGATAACTCACTGGTGGCGACCAATCAATAAAACATCAACATAAACGTAAAAGGTTGTCAGGTTCTCTAGATTTGTGCTCTTGAAAATTCGAGGTTTGACTTCGATGCATCTTCTCCTTAGGACGAGATCATAAGTTATACGAGAAATATTTCGTAATAACTTCTTACATCATTATGACCAATTTAAGTACGACTTTCAAGGGTTTTCGTGAAAAATAATTAAAATTATGCTTGAGACAGTTTTGCGATTATGAGTATATTATATGTCATTTATGCTTATTACAGCTCTTTTGAACAAGAACAACTTTAATTTCCATGCCAAGGTATTCAAATAGTTTGATTTTGCAGTTTGTCCCGTATCTCCATACGTTCAACGCAATGTGCGTCGGTACAAAAACACATCCATAAATACTTTACACAAAATAAAAAAAAATGTTCTGGACCCCCGACCGATTTTTTTTATTTTGGTCGCAAATGAAAGAGCAAAGTCTAATTGTTTTTAGTTTGAAATGTCAGGCTTACCTATTTTTTTGTAATAAAGTTGCTCTACAAAGACACCGTGTAAGCGCATGATAGCTTTAAAATATTATAGGGTAATTTACGGCTTCGCCACCATTCTATTACTATCGCCAATCAAATTTCAGACACCAAATACACAGTATTTTCCGATCAGCTTCCCCCTGACGAGATTTCCGAGAATAGTCACACTGACAGGAGATGTTCGAAGCGTTGTACAAACGTTTAAAAAAAAAGCTTTTATCAAGTCTGTTGGTATGAATCGATAGAGGATTGAGTAGCGCATAAATATAAACAGACAAACACGTTAATTGTCCGCTGATCGGCTTAGACTGCCGAGAATACATAAATTCTTCTTGGGTAACGGTCGTGTTTTAGACCCCTTAAGGAAGCGATTTTGGGTTTTCGTCCCATATAATTTATTGCAAAGCATAACCAAGTCAATGAATTTATTTATTTATTTATTTTTAACTTATGAATTTTGAAAGAGGAAAAAGCCCCTTTGAGTGATATTCTAATGAAATCTTTCTCAAAAAGGCACAAAACCTCTTTATCTTTTCGAATAACGTTATAAAATACTATTTATTAAATAAAGGCTCTCCCGGAATCGATCCATAGCGGAGCCAAAGTTTTCCAAGTTCAGTCATCACGAATATTCTCTAGCACGCTTTCAGAAGCCAATCGATTAGATGGATGAGTACAAAACTTGATGTCTCTGAAAATAAAATCAAAGAAAAAAAAAACAAACGAGCAGTATCATACACGATAAGAAATTTCATTCAAATATTTGTATAAAATTCTCATGACAGGAAGAGAATGATTTCCCAGAATATCCCGAACAGAAACAGGAATATCATGACTCAAATTGATTATTCTATCAAGGAATTTTTCTCTAGGTGCATTAAAACGAGAGCATTCAAAAACGATATGGTCTATGTCTTCATATGATTTATTACATTCACAAATATTTGAATCTGTGATATTCATGCGATATAAATGATTACTACAAATGTAATGATTTGACACTAGTCTAGAATAGGAGCAAATAAAATTACGTCCAACAGGAAAACTGCGAAACCAAGGAAATATTTTTACCTTCGGACATATGGAATAACAATATCGACCTTTGTCACTTGTATTCCAAGAAATTTGCCCATCGTTCATAGAATATTTTTTCAAATTAGTAAAGTATTCTGAATAATAAATATCACAATTATAAATTATTCCACGAAAAACCCCTAATTTTGCCAATAAATCAGCTTGTTCATTACCATAAATATTGCAATGAGCTGGAACCCAAACCAATTTAATTATAAATCCTTTAGAATTTAAATCATTTAGTAACCCTTTAATTGATAGAACAATATGATGGGTTTTGAAATTAAAACTAATGCAATTCAGAGCTTGAAGACAACTAAGGCTATCTGAACACACCATAAATATATTTGGAGAACAATTCTCAATCAATTTGCATGTAAAATATATAGCTGTTAATTCAGCTGTAAAAATTGAACAAGGAGATTCTAATTTATAGAAATGGGCCAAATGAAAATTAAATACTCCAAACCCTGCTACATTTTCAATTAAAGATCCATCGGTAAAAAAAATCTGATCATTGTCTACCCCAATAAATTTACGTTTAAATAATAAATTGGCATAACGAGCATGATTAGGAATTTGTTTTAATTCTTCATGTAAAGATAAATCCACACATGGTTGAAAATAATGAGCAGCTATGCTAAATTCATAAAAATGTGGAGAAACATTTGATACAATATTTTCTCTAGAACAATAGATATATGATTTCAATATTCTATTAGAAGGATTGATTTCAAACAAAGATTTTAGTGTACCAATTAAAGGATGATCCATTGAAAGTATCAAAAATTTACAATTCAATTCATGAAAGCGATATTTGAGTGGAATAATACCAGCAAGGACTTCAATAGATTTAGTATGCGTAGAATTCATCAAATTTAAACAAATTCTCAAGCAACGAAATTGTATTTTTTCTAGTTTGGAAAAATGTATTTGTGCAGCACTCCCAAAAGTAAAACAACCATATTCCATTACTGAACGAATAGTTGTTTTATATAGTGTGATCATGTCATTAGGATGTGCACCCCACCATGTTCCAGTTATCATCCGAAGAAAATTTATTCTCTTCGAGCAAATTTTTTGAATATATTTAATCTGACTATTCCACTTTACTTTCGAATCGAACCATAGACCAAGATATTTATAATCAATAACTTGTTCAATTTGTTGATTACTAAGATACAAATCAATATTTACTGGAGAATGTTTACGAGAAAATAATATGAATTTTGTTTTTTGAACTGAAAAAGTAAAACCATTATTATGTGCCCATAAGTGAAGATTATCTAAACAATTTTGCGTAAAATGACGAATAACTTCTCTGCTATGACCATTAACAGAAATGACCGCAAATTGTATAAAATAACATCCATTTGGAATAATGGAAATGATGTCTCTGGTGAATAAAATGTATAAAAAGGGACTTAAACAAGAACCCTGTGGTAAGCCAAAATAACTATAACGGACCATTCTAGAAGATCCATTATGAAAAAAATGCATTATTTTGAAGGAAAACAAATTACATATGAAATTGGAGATAATGATTGGAGTTTTACAATCATTCATTTTGTTGAAAAGTAAATCAATAAGAACTGATTCATATGCACCAGAAACGTCAAGAAGAGTAGAAACTACATCTTGTTTTTTATTGAACGATAATTCAATATGTGAAGCTAGAAGAGCAATACAATCTCTAGTTCCGCGACCTTTTCTAAACCCATATTGAGATGATGAAAATATATTATTTTTCTCAGCCCATAACTCCAGACGATTAAGTATCATTCTTTCCATTAGTTTACGAAGACATGATAATAAACTAATAGGTCTTCTACTTTCTACTAATGAAGGATTCTTATCAGATTTAAGTAAACTAATTACTTTTATGAATCGCCATTCAGAAGGAAAAATGTTCTGAAACAAAAATGAATTATATAGGGATAGTAAATGTAATTTACCATCAATAGGTAATTTTTTTAGTACAATAAATTTTATATTGTCACTTCTTGCAGCAGTATTTTTAGTAACAGATAATGCTAATTCCATTTCCTCAATTGAAAATTCATTACAAAGATCAGGGTAATAATTGTACAATTGATGAGTTTTAAATATGATGGGGGTAGGAACAAAATCGAAGAAAATTGATCTATCCAATTTTCAGAATATTCCAAAACAGAGGTAGAAGGAATATTATAGTTCCTTAAATTTCTAGCAACAAACCATAATTTATTTAATGACGTTTCTGAATCAAGATTTTCAATAAAAGTTTTCCAATAATTCCTTTTTTTAAACTTAACAATTCGTGTAAACTGGGCTTCAGTTTTACGATAAAAAATATAATTGTTCCTAGTACCTCAATTACGAAAATTTTTAAAGGCTTCAGATTTATTTTTAAGTGCAACAGTACAATCATGATCCCACCAAAAAGAATTATGTCTTCTTTTGGTTGGCCCCAAAAATATTTTTTTAGTCTGAGATTTTTGTAAACAATCTATTAGAATGACTGAAAACCTGTTATAATTTTGAAGAGGAGAAAGTGAATAATCGAAATTGATTAAAGCAGTAGAAACTAAATCTGAAAATTTGGACCAATCAATATTTTTTGTTAAATCAGGAACAAATGGTTCTTGGTGATGTTGATCACGAAGAGGAAAATGAATAGAAATTTGAATAGGTAAATGATCACTACCATTTGGATCATTTATAATTTTCCAAGTTGATTTTATGGCCAAACTACTTGAACACAATGATAAATCAATGCATGAATGATGAGCAGGGGGAACTGCTATTCTAGTGAATGAGCCATCATTCAGAATATTTAAATTCAACTCATCAATCAGATCCATGATTAATGAACCTCTGCCATCAGAAAACTCACTACCCCAAGCCAAGTTATGAGCATTCAGATCACCAAGTATGTAAAATGGAGAAGGTATATTATTTAGAATTGTTTTCAAATCTAATAATGAAAAACTTGCTTGTGGAGGAATATATAAACATAAAATCTAAAATTCTATTCCATTATGTTTGACAGTAATAGCAACATATTCAATTGGTGAGTCCAATGAAAAATTTAAAAATTTAAATTCAATATTCTGACGAATTCCGATCATTACACCTCCATATGCCATATTACGATCCTTTCGAATTATATTAAAAGAAGGAATTCTAAAAAAATTATTTTCCACTAACCATGTTTTATTCAAACAAAATATATCAATATCATTATTGACTATTAAAGCTTTTAGTCTTTCAATTTTTGGAATAACACTTCTGCAATTCCATTGTAAAATATTCAAACTACTATTTTTGATTTGAGCCATTAGGAACAAAACAAGGAACTAATGAGGGGTCCAAAAGAATTCAATTTCTCTAGTATACTAGCTACAAATGGTAAACATTTCTTTATCATTTTGTTCCAAAAATCATTTAAACCCAAAAATTCTATAATATCTTCTAAAATTTTCAAAATACTACCCCCATCATCGTTTTGAACATGAGAATTATTGGTAGTCTTTTTAATATCATCATTTTTGTTCCCAAAATAATCTTGATTAATTTTCTGAAAACCAGGAATGTTTTGAGATTTTGATAAATTAATTGAAGGAAAATTTTTTTCATAAGATGTTGATGGTTGAGGATCAAAAATATTGTTTTGATTGTTTGTTTTATTAATTCTTTTTCTTTTGGTAGGAGGAATATACACAAAATTGTGTTCCTCATTTGAATCCTCAATATCAACCTTTTGAGTTAATGGTTCAAAAATATTATTTGACGAAAATGCATTGGATGTTTTAATAACTTCAGAATAAGATAATTTGTTCTTATTCCTTATTTTCAAATTGAATTGCTTTTGATGAGCTATAAAAACAGCACATTCTTTCAAAAAAAATATGTTTTTTGCCACAATGAATACAAATGTCAGAAATTTTGTTACAATCTGATGGAGAATGAATTCCACCACATTTTGAACATTTCTGTTTATTGGAACAAAAATGCGACGTGTGTCCAAAAATAAGACAATGATCGCAATGCATAATTTTAGGGTAAAATAGCCTAACATGAAATTTTACATTGCCAACAACAACAAAATCAGGAAGAACAGATCCTTCAAATGTGATTTTGATGCAATTCGAATGTGTATAGGAGGAACCTTTATCTGAAAATAATAATTTCGATAATCGAACACATTCCAAAATTTTAACTGGCAAAATTGCTTTATTTTTAAATATTCCTGAACCATGATTCAAAACCTCATCACATTCCAATGATTCATCATAGATGACACCATTGATTTCACACGAGTTACATGGAGCGTAAACTCGATAAGAATTCAAAAATAACTTGGACTCTAATAGCGCATTAGCGTCTTCTCGAGATCCAAAAATCACACGCAATTTGTCTAAGGAAATCTTTTTGATTTCCTTAACAGTTTTGTAAATTTTGTAAATTTCTGATGATTTTAAAAGGACATTGATAGGTTTTTCCTTTTTCCGGAAAAACACTACATAAGGTCCCATAAATGTAGAAGGATAAGTTTTGATACGAATAGGTTTGATTGTAGATGAAGATTCTTTCGAATCCCCATATACTATAGAAACTGCATCCCCGTCAGTTTCCATAATGGAAAAATGACGGGGTGAACAAAACCCAAATCAACACCAAGAAACAGTAATTCAATAATGAACGGATAAAATAGAAAATTAATGCTTAACAAACACCATACAAGTCCAGCGTCACCAGCAACAGCCGGGAACACCAACGTTTGTGAGGAGTCTTGCAATTTGAACCTTCAGAACGACTTCGCAATCCACTTGTTTCTCCTTCTCTTCAAACATCAAAAACGTAGTAACAATCGCCTTCAAGCTGCAATACTTCGGAATGAAAATTCACCTGAAAAAGTAAAAAAATGACAAGAGCAGAAAAAAAAGTAAGAGGTTGTTTCCGAGATACAACCGCCAAGTTGACGTTGGATAACGTTAGCTTCATCTATTTCCTGGCTCGAGACCGGCACAAACTTATGAGAGATTTCTACTGATAAAAATCCAATCAATTTTCATATTATTTGTTGCATGTCAATTCCGTCCTATTGTGGACATTGTGTGTTAGCACAGAAAATCTGTCGTGTAAGTTTGGTTCGGATAACACTTCAACACCGATAGACCGTTATACTCGAAGAAGTTCCGCACCATGAAGAACTTTTTCTGCTTCGTAGTGGTATCCGGAGAAATGTAGAGACAAATCTGCGATTCCAGAGCTCGGCCGTCATGGTCCTGCAGGAAGCGAATGGCCTATCTGATCGGTTTGTTTAGGATTACCAACCTGTGCGCGATCCAAGCCAAGCGTGTCAGCATCATACCGAAGGACATCCAACTGACTCGTCGTATCCGTGGAGAACGCGCTTAAATTGAATTGCAGCACAATTTCCAACAAAACGGGTCATTCGATGTAAAAGAGTTACAACCAGAGACACTTCATCTATAACTATTAATTGATTTATTAATTTATTTATCAATTATAATGTTGGTTGATTAGTTTTCTAGTTAGCTGTTGCTGATTAGTTTTAGCTCTTTGTTTCACAAATTGATACTCTGATCGCTCTAGCATGCATTTGCATGTAGGTAGCGACGATGACAACGGAATTTTTCAAAGTACAGTCACCCCACAATTATGGATAGCACACAGGTATGGATCAGAGTTGGAATAAAACGGGAATATCTCATCAAATACAGGTGCAATTTAGCAGAACACATTTTACCTACGTTAACCATAAATCTGTACAGCATCGTAATCAATCATAATATGCTTAAGTATATTTTTTCCGTCCGTATGAAATAAAATGTCAACCGTATTCCCAGAAGCGTTGATTCATATCTTTGGGGCATTGAAACCCATACCACAGTTATGAATCAAAGATAGGACGATTCCGAAAGAAACGCCAAAACGTATGCTTTCACTAACACACCATTCGTTTATTTCGCAGATAAATTGCTGTTATAGTGTTTTGATCCATAATATGAGTCGATTTGATCCATAAGGGGCCGTCCACAAATGACGTAGCATTTTTTTCTGATTTTTTACACCCCCCTCCCCCCTCGTAGCATTTCGTCACAAACGCTGAAACCCCTCCTAGGAAAATACGTAGCATATCATGCACGCCCCCCCCCTTCAGTTTTTAATTTGTTTTCCTCAGTGGTTGTGGTAAAACGAAACATTAATATCCACACTCTTCGAAAATTTCGTGTAAATTTCAATCCACTTAGATGCACATAAAAGAAGCGAACCATTTGACATAAATTTACATCCGATCTTAAAATTACATGATCAAACCCAGCCAAAAAAAAAAATACACGACATGACGTAAAAGTAAGATGCAATGATCTACTTTCACGCCATGCCGTGTATTCGTTTTTGTGTGACGCGGGTCTAAGAACAGATGCAATAAAAATGAAAATGATGATCGTGGCGATGGTCTTTGCGTTACTTGGAAAATTGTTTAAGAAATTCTCAAAATAGAATGCTTACCAGCTAATTGGCGAATATTCGTATCCTCTATTCTTGATCCTGGCATTTCAAATAATGTAGCAGTCTGTATCGAAATCCATTTCACCAAAGTGTCGACCAAACACCAAGCATTTGAAACGCCACATCACACAGCACTTTTTTCTCATCACACATTTAAACGAACTACGTACTCACCGCATTTAGGATAGTAATGAAAAACTTATATTTCAAAATATTTAATGCTGTAAAGCTCAAAAATCTTTGATTGATTTGTTTCTTTGTCCACTTCACTAGCGGCGTCCTTCACTGACTCCGTTTGAAAACAAACTATATTTTCTGCACGATGACGCCAACGATGCCGTCGGAAATGTAAGTTTACGTCTCAAAAGATTTCAAATTAATTCTTGCGTTCAATTTTCTACGCTTGGGACACCTAGAATCAAAGACATAGCGCTCATTTTTTATTTTGATGTAAAATTAGGTTGTTGTACATTGAGGTTTTAGGATACGTCCAAAGAGGCACAAAATCAAGTCAAATTCATGTTTAAGTTGTGAAATAATTAAGTGTTATAAGGTTTACGTCGCAAGTAAATCTCATTATTTTTAAGAGTGCAGAATTTTAAATTTTGATATTAATTACTGACTGAAATGTCAGGATAATCTGACGAATGATAGTTTGATTTACCGTTGCGCTTAAAAATCATTTGGAAAACAGATTAAACTAACTTATTTTCTGTTTAATTTACATAATTTGGTTAAATTTGATTTGTAGTACTTTTGATATTGTTTAAACCTTAAACAAGTTCAGATTGATAAATTTAACAGCAATGAGTAATAGTTCAAAATATATTAAAAAGAAATTTTGCTATATTAGAGGATTTTCTTTAAATTTTTCGTGGTTCAGAAACAGATTTCAGTGAATATGATCAACAAAATACCTCAATGTGTTAAGGATTTCCGTAATTATTCGCTAAATTCAAATCCATTCAGCAAACTAGATAGAGAAAAAATAACAATTGTTATATCTAAAATTGGGGCCTTCCTTAGCCGAGTGGTCAGAGTCCGCAGCTACAAAGCAAAGCCATGCTGAAGGTGTCTGGGTTCGATTCCCGGTCGGTCCAGGATCTTTTCGTAATGGAAATTTCCTTGACTTCCCTTGGCATAGAGTATAATCGTACCTGCCACACGATATACGAATGCAAAAATGGCAAGATTGGCAAAGATTACAGTGGAATTACAGTGGAAGTGCTCATAAGAATACAAAGCTGAGAAGCAGGCTCTGTCCCAGTGAGGACGTTAATGCCAAAAAGAAGAAAAAGAAGAATATTAAAAATTAGCGATTTCAATACAATCAACTTTATTGGTATTTCAACCAAACTTCATCATAGAAATATTCATACACAAATTTAAGACAAATAAATTCAAGTGCACCATCTTTATTGGGAGAATTTGTAAAGAAATACTGGAATAAATTTGTAATTAACATCCTAAAAGAAATGCATGAAAATCCTGAACATAATGGAAAAAGAGGATTCTGGTAGTCCTAAGAAGATTATCCAGATTATTATTATCCAGGCTGTTCCATCAAGATCATTGATATTTAAAAACGAATTGATGAGTTGACTGAGTGGAGATCTCCTGTAACACTTAAATATTTTGTTTTACTATAAAAACGTTAAAATTTACCTAAATGAGCATAGTATATTATTTTGAGGAAATAAAGCTCTAATAAAAAATGTTATTTGATGTAAAACTGTTGATTCTAAGTCTCGTTAAAAAATTAAAAAACAATATTTTCCAAGTCAATAAAGCATTGATTTACTTAACTTTTTAAATTATTTATTTATAAATAAAATATTTTGGACACAAATACAATATAAAATCCACATAACTATTTAAATCTATTTGATTGTCAGGAAAATTAAAAATTTTTGAATCTTATCATATTGATCTTTTAAATGTTTGAATTTATATCTTAGTTTAAAAATTCAGACAAAGAAGTTTGATAAAAAAATCTGTCAATTTTTTCTACACTTTTTAAGGAAATTATTCAAAATGCTACGTCCACAAGTTGAAACACCTCCCTCCCCCTCGTCACACATCGTCACAAATTCGAGAAGCCCCCCCTCCCCCCTAAAATGCTACGTCATTTATGGACGACCCCTAATAGAATCCTCCTCTCCCACTGATCCACATCTGTGGGGTGGACATCGTTTGGAATTTCTATTGAAATCGACACTTTTTGGTAAATAACCGAGAATTTTGAGCTGTATTCTCGAAAACAACTATTTTCTGCATGGTCAGGAAGGTAATTTTAATTTGTACAGTATCACCATGTGTTTTAATCATATTTTGTTCTGAAAAATGACCCTTAGTTGATCCATAACTGTGGGGTCACTGTAAGTAAAGTTTGTAAGGATGCTTAAAATATATCCCCGAGCCCGATTTCATCTTCTAAACTGGTACCAATTAGCTCATACGGTTGAAATAATTAAATTTCTGTTGGATATCAGGTTTTTCCTTAAGAAATTGCCTACATCTAGGCGTTTTTATCACAATTATAGAAATTAACTATTCATTATTTCTTTACATATTGCATTATTAAGCATTTTGCAAGAATATTCGAATTCAGGGAGCTCATATTCATTATGTAGAGTCGTTTCAAAAAATAACAATAATCGCATTGACAAGTGATCAATTTCACCCCGAAATGGGATTTCCCGATTTTCTATTTAAGGGATGATTTTTAGCACTAAAACCACATTTCTCGAAAACTTATTCATACAGACTCAAGTCAAAAAGTATGCAAACTTACTTTATCGATCCTACGTGTTTTGCAGACGAAATTATACCCATTTCGCTCTGTACCAATTCGATTTTTCACTTTTAGAACGTTTAATTTCTGGATTTACAAAACGACGAAAGTAAGATTTTCAACTTTCGCAACCTAACCACTACTTTCGCCGCCCCGTATGTATGGAGAGACAAAGTGACTTAACCACGAATCAAAACAAAACACTACTTGAGTCGATTTTACACTGGTAGAAAAACGTCGCAAGTAACTGAATAAAACGGCTTATAATTTTGTCATAAAAATCTTGTGTGAAATAATAGGAACTCCACAGATTCTGAACGCGAGCTCATTGTATGCAAAATTTAAGCAATGTACACGTCGAAAAAATGTTAAAAAAGTGGTTCATTTTAAACCAGTTTTAGAAGACAGGTTGTGATTCTTCTGAATTAATTTTCTTAAAATCGTATGCAAGTTACTTACGTCGATTTGAAAAAGTAATCGAGATTTGTTATAACATTTTGGCACATGAGCCAAAGAGGTTGACCGTCGTACTTGTATTCAGTTGTTTGGCATTTTCAACATGATTGAAAACAGACACGAAAAACCATGAAAAATGATCAATTTCACTCGAAATTACGGCACATGTAAACTTCAAAACGTCAAAACCTTATAACAGCAAGAAAAATGTGCTTTTCTATGAAAAATAAGACATGCCTCGATATTTACCTATTTTTCAATAGTTTGGTCATGAAAATCAATAGTTTTCATTATTTGAGTAGATTCGTAGAAAGATTTGCAATCGATTGATGCAAGAATCTTGAAAATTTATGCGGGCGTTAGTAAGTTATTAACAGTCAAAATCTAACCACTTTTCGTGACGCGAGCGATTTTTCGTTTTTTCGAAATTGTACCCCAGTATGTTGCCGTAAGACGTTATCCAACGTCAAAAACCTGTTGCCCGGTCAAGGCCTACTTACCGAAGATGAACCAAGTCAATGAATATGCTAAAATGTGGAGGAAAGTTTCCTCTTTGAGATTAAAAAAACGCACATGGTAATGTATAGGGTAGAAGCACCGGTTTTGGCCATACGCCTGTTGTAGCCATAGTGGATTATACACCGTTTTACATAAGCAATCAGCATAAAACCTTTTGTGTTCAGTAGATCACATTCATATGATAGAGCTACATTCATTTACTCGACGAAATTGATTAAAAACATAAGAAAAACAATTCATTTTCCTTATAATTTTAACTCCCATACACCTAATTTAGCCAGGCCACTCTCATGAGAAATCAATGCAATTGGCCAATTTAGGAACCGAAGTTAAATCTCTGGCCGATACTGGTTCCGTTGGCCTATATTGACCAACGGGATTTTCAAAGCTAAAAAATGGTTTTAGCTCAGTTTTGATATTTTACACACATAATATGGAATGAAAGCTTGCATTTGACATATTTCTAGTATAAATATGGCTTCCCGTTTAATTTTTATTGACATTTTCTCTTAGGCTGGCCAAAACCGGTGCTTTTACCCTAGTCCAAAATTAGTCAAAAATAATGAAATTGTGAAGCATTGTTTTTCGTTATTTCGGACCATTGGCGTTTACATTCGATTGCAGACCAAGAAACTGTTTAATAGCTTGCGCATAGTCCAATCAATCGATTAACAATGGACAACTAAAGGAATTGTATGCTTTTAGCCTAGAAATTTGAAAAAGTTATTGTTTACATTCGTAAAATTTTTGACGTCTTCAATTTCAGTGTGTAACGTATTGTAACGGTTGCTTGGATGAACTGATTGAATTTAATTAATTTTAGTTATAAAGATATTTTTAATGCGCAAACGCTAGATGCAAGTCTAGCAGTCCTATCCATCCAAACAACATGCAAACTGAGTTGGTATTTTGATTTAAACTGGGAATTTTTTTGGAAAATGACCCAGAGGGTCCAAAATATGTAAAGGTATATAGTATGGTCCATAAAAAATGCGAAAATTGTTTGAACGTGAATTTACTATCCACAAGATTTATTTTCATTGTTTTCGTGAGCGAATGTAATTTATGATTACAGTAATATTTTCTGACATAACTTTGCTATTTAGGACATTTTTTGTCATAATTTTCTTACTGTCCTAAATAATATAATAAAGCAAAGAAGTTTAAAGGTTTTGTCCGCTCAAAGTTAAAAAACAGCGTCTGATTGTCGTATACTTTGGTAATAAACTTTCCACATTCGAAAATCACACTTTATTATTGAAAATTTTAGTTTGTTTGGTATCAGAGGACAGAGGAGTTCTCAGAGAACGTGTTTTTCGTGGTCAAAGTAAAATACTTTTCCAAGAAAATAGTGTTGAGAGCATTTGCATCTTTTCTCCGTTTTATTTAACTCTGATCCATATCTGTGTGCTATCCATAACTATGGGGCGACTATACTTCATCATTGTTTGGATTACGACATTTAGCTCCGAACTTCAACTTTAACGTGTTGTGACTACCTAAAGCCTTTAATTGATCTCCATCGCTTCTTTCAAACAGTCCGTGAGGTTTCAAGGTCACATCAGAATAATAAA